>NC_134859.1:86512500-87122500 GCF_049852395.1 Peromyscus maniculatus bairdii | reverse complement strand
GGGCTGCTGGTGGGGAGTTAGGGTGCAGAGGGGAGCTGGCTGGTGTCCAGTTCTCCCTCACCCTGGGGTGATGGAAGATTAATTGTTCTCTGTGTTAATTGCTGGGGCCGCCATGTCTGCAGAGGTTTTAATGAGCTCCGACTGATCTGGGTTTGATTATTTTTCTTTGGAAGGAAAAGACAATATCCTCCCACCCATAAGACAATACTACACTGTTTGGAGCCAGCCCCAGGATGCCTGGCTTACGGTGAAGCTGGTGAGGAGCCCTCTCCCTGAGGCCTGCCGTTCTCCTTTTAACCCGGTTCAGATAAAAGGAAAGTTCTCTATATCTTGCTTGGGTGGGTGGGTGGGTGGGGGTGGCGGGGTCCAAAGTCTGACATAGTCCTGGTAATCCCCTTTTCAGGTGGGCCGTCCTGTGTTCACAGCGGCGTCACCCCTTCGAGTCTGAATCTCGTTCCTTCTGAACCTTGGGCCACAGCTGTGCTCTGTGTCATGGGATTAGAGGGGATTGTGGATACAAAGGTACTTTGTCAATCATGAAAGTATGGGGCATTATCCTGTCACAGCCGAAAGAAGGGTCGGTCATCTGATGGCTAGCTGGAGCTGCCGAGCCTGAGAAAGCTCTCAGTTCAAGGACAGAGTTTTTCCTGGTGGGCTCTCAGGAGGTTCAGATGCCGGACCTGCAGCCATCACTGGCCTCAGATGGACGATGGGGAGTCAGGGGGAGGCAGGATGGAAATCTTGAGTCTCAGCATGTCCTAAAAAGTGAATGTCCTATACCACAAAGAAGCTGAGCCTTAGAAAGCGATATGTGCGGAATTCCACAGGAGTCGTTGATAGAAATGGGGTTCAAACACAGGTCCAGGCCTCCCTGGGCTCTCTCCAGTGTGGGTGGCACTGCCCAGGTGCCATCAGCTCAGAGAAATCCGACTATTGAGCTGGTGCCAAAGGACCCTCCTGAACGTGGGGCTGTCCTTTTGGCCTCAGTGACTGATCCCTTGGGCGCTGAGCTCCGATGCCTTCCACCTGCTTGTCAGCACCACCCCCCCTTCTTCCTCATAGTACTTAGGCACGCAGAGCCTCTAACTCAGCCCCTCCCCAGCTGGCAGCAGTTGACAAGGCAAATGGGGGTTAATCTGGCCCTGCTAAGCAGGGACATGTCTCTTGCTGGAGAAGGCGGGGGCTTTCTGGAACTTGCCCGAGTCTTATCTGCAGAGGTTTGCCCCAACGCGTCTTAGGAGCAAGCAAAGGTTCAGTGACATGTGCAGTTGGCAGGTGACAGGGCCATCAATCAGACTCCTGTCAGCCTGAGCCTTCTGGGCTTTTGTGACCTAGCCAGGGCCATGGGCTGGGGGGCTGTGGGGGGAGCAGGACTGAAGAGGCAGGAAGGACTTCTGGAGTGGTGGAGGGAATGATGAGAGGAGAGAGCATTCCCAGGCATCAGGGATGGGAAAGGCGGACAGGTACTGGCTTTTCTGGTCACCTCAGTTGGAATGTGACTCAAGATCCTATCCTCAGCCTGCCCTGTGGTCACATTCCTAGGGACTTCCATGTCTCGAAGGCTCATGCATGCACAGGGCCTTTGAGTAGGGAGGACAGGGCAGTGATGGGAGACACAGAGCAGGGAAGTAGAGCAGAGAGCTATCTACCTCGGGGTGAGACTCACATGCTAGCAGTGGGGTGGGGTGGGGTGGGCAGAGCTGGCCTGGCTCCTCTAACGGGATGGGGCATGAGAGAACCCTTAGGAGCTGTGCTATGGCCAGGGTTTGCTTCTTCCTGGAGTGAGAAATGAACCTGTAATCCAAGTGTTAAAACTGTGGCCTAGAGCAAAACCCCATTAACTCTGAATCATCTCTTTTGTTGCATTAAGGAAAAAAAAAAAAAGAAAAGAAGAACTCCCCACAAGCGAGCCCCATGGGGGTGTGCAGGCAGCTGTGTTTGTCTGGAAGGCAGAGGAGTTGGCTCCACTCAGGGGGAGGAGGCGAGGCCCCCACCCCCTCCCAAGGGTATATAAAGAGTCCCAGGCCAGGGTCGACAGCACTGTAGCCTGGTTTCAGCCCAGCTCAGAAGCTCCTGCTGGAGTCTCTCCTGCTTGAAAAGGACAAGAAGGCACAGGCTGCCTGACCATGGCCACCACATTCTTGCAAACTTCCTCCACCTTTGGAGGTGGCTCTACCCGAGGGGGTTCCCTCCGTGCTGGTGGAGGCGGCTTTGGTGGAGGGAGTCTCTACGGGGGAGGCGGGAGCCGAAGCATCTCTTCTTCTTCTGCTAGGTTTGTCTCCTCGGGGGCCGGAGGGGGATATGGCGGTGGTATGAGTTGTGGTTTTGGTGGTGGTGCTGGTGGTGGTTTTGGTGGAGCCTTCAGTGGGGGTTTTGGTGGTGGCTTTGGTGACTTTGGCAGTGGCGATGGAGGTCTCCTCTCTGGCAATGAGAAGATCACCATGCAGAACCTCAATGACCGCCTGGCATCCTACCTGGACAAAGTGCGTGCCCTGGAGCAGGCTAACACGGAGCTGGAGGTGAAAATCCGAGACTGGTACCAGAAGCAGAGCCCAGCCAGTCCAGAGCGAGACTATAGCCATTACTTTAAGACCATGGAAGAGATCCGGGACAAAGTAAGTCCTTACATGTCAGACAGAGGGAAACAGGCAGCTGGTGCCCCGTACACATCTGTAACATCAGCATTACTGCTGACTAAGAGACTAAGTCCTTTACTGCTGTGTAACCTCAGCAAGGCTGGGATACACTTGCTTTCCAGGCACAGGTGGGAACACCTCTGTTCCACTTGGCAGTGCCGGGGGAGGGAGTGGTCTTGGGAATCTGATTTGGATACATGGGGTTGCAGATGGGGGCAACGAACGAGAGCAACTCCTCTTCCCTGCCCTACCAAGCTTGCAGGGATTTTTGTAAATGATTGCTTTAACTTTTTGACCTGCGTGCTGTTCAGGCGCAGCCTCCTGAGTCCTAAAATGCCAGGACCATTTGCTTCAGCCCTTAAGGATGTCTTTATTGCTGAAATCGTTGTTGGATCTTAGGAGACCAGGGAACTCAATACGGGCTGGGCCACCCCCTCACTTTCCCTTTTACTGACTAGATCTGTTTTCCTTAGCTGTAAACGCTTTCCTTAGCTGCTGTCCAAGTTCCTAATGGCTGCAATGTTTTGGAGACAAAGGGCCCTGTCAAGGCACGCAGGAGGCTGCCACTGTGAGCTGTGCCCAAGTAGGCTGGTTGAGAGTGTCTCTGGAGAGCCCTTACCTGCCAGAGCCGACTGCATCCACTGCAGCACAGCCTTGGCTAGCCATGTCCCACAGGCAATCCCAGGCAATGCTGCCCCCTTAGTTTTCTATGCCTTGAAGGTGTCACAGGAAGGTAGTGTGGGTTAGCACTACGAAAGCGCACAGGGAGTGGAGACGGGGGAGTGGTTGGCAAAGGGGAACTTGGGCATAGGACATTAAAAACAGCAGCCCTTAAGTACAGCTCTCTGTCTCCTGCAGATACTGGCTGCCACCATTGACAACTCGCGTGTCATCCTGGAGATTGACAACGCCAGGCTGGCAGCAGATGACTTCAGGCTCAAGTGAGTTCCCATTGCTTCCCCGCTGTCTACAGCACTCCCGCTACCCAGCCTTCCTCCTCTCTGACTCAGAAACCTGGGCCCCTCACCTTCCCTGACTTGGGCTCCTTTCCACTCCCCAGGTATGAGAATGAGCTGGCCCTACGCCAGAGTGTGGAGGCCGACATCAACGGGCTGCGCCGGGTGCTGGATGAGCTGACCCTGGCTAGGACCGACCTGGAGATGCAGATTGAGCACTTGAATGAGGAGCTGGCCTACCTGAAGAAGAATCACGAGGAGGTGACCGCAGGACAGGGTGGGAGGCAGAATGGCAGGATTGTCTTTCTTTTGTCACAGTCCGCTGAAGGCTTAGTGGTTCAGAAATGTACCCCAGGGGCCCCGTGGATGAGAAGGGACACTATTCTCTGGTAATCTGGACCCAAGGCCAGGTCAGGTGTGAACTGCAGGATTGGTTTGCTTTGTGGGCTTATTATCTCGAGGTCCTTGTTTCATAGGACCCGGAGCAAGAGAGCTCCTCAGAGCTGAGGGGTCCACGTGATCCATTGGGGACCAGAGATAGGGTGGTGTGATGTGCTAAGGTCACATTGCAAATTAGCGACAGAGTCAGTTAGCCCCAAGACTCCAGATGTCAGGTCTGTTTTATAGCCTTGTCTTAAAATGGTGTCCCCCCCTCCCCCACTCTCCCCTTTGTAGGAGATGAAGGAGTTCAGCAGTCAGCTGGCTGGCCAGGTCAATGTGGAGATGGACGCAGCACCTGGGGTGGACCTGACCCATGTGCTGGCCGAGATGAGGGAACAATACGAGGCCATTGCAGAGAAAAACCGTCGGGATGCAGAGGCTTGGTTCTTCAGTAAGGTGGGTCTGACTCCCTCAGCTCTGCTCTCCCCGCCTCCCCACTCCACAGGCCTCTGAGGAGGCCTGCGAGGCTCATGTTTCTCATGTGTGACTTGCAGACTGAAGAGCTGAACAAGGAGGTGGCCTCCAACACAGAAATGATCCAGACCAGCAAGACAGAGATCACAGACCTGAGACGCACCATGCAGGGGCTGGAGATCGAGCTGCAGTCCCAGCTCAGCATGGTACGGCCACCCTGGCCCTCCTGGGTGATACATGTACCCATCTTCCATGGCTGGTAAAGCCTCAACCCCCATCCCACACAGTGGTCATTCCGGGCACTCCATCTCATCCTCCCTAACCCTCTGTCTTCAGCGGGTTGCCTTCTAGCCTGATGGGTTTATGGATCTGTTGCCCTACCAGAAAGCTGGGCTGGAGAACTCCCTGGCAGAGGTGGAGTGCCGCTATGCCACACAACTGCAGCAGATCCAGGGGCTCATCAGCAGCCTGGAGACCCAGCTGAGCGAGCTCCGCTGTGAGATGGAGGCTCAGAACCAGGAGTACAACATGCTGCTGGACATAAAGACTCGGCTGGAGCAGGAGATCGCCACTTACCGCAACCTGCTCGAGGGCCAGGATGCTAAGTAGGTGTTCAGGTGCAGGGAAAGAAAGGAAGGGGACAAATGGGCTTGTGTTTGGGACCATCAGGGAAACAGGGTATCCCGAGAGCTGCTTTGTTGAGTGGAATGAGACCTAAGGAGTCTAGAGTCTGTTCTGGTGTTTAGTTGTTATTTTGGGTGTATCACGTCTGTTCCCTGGACCTGTGCTTCTCCTGTGAATGATGGATAGGGCACGACTACAGCTCCTGCTCTGTCTATTTGGGATGGCAGACCCAAGGGACTGACCACCAGGATGTCCTAGCCCTTAGAAAAGTCATGTGTGGTGTGGGGGCTGGAGAGGATCGCTCAGTGTCCACCAGGGGTTCCCTTCGGGAGACTGGAGCTTTCTTCCTTGGCTAACACCCACTGTCCCGTCTCTTTCAGGATGGCTGGTATTGGTGCCAGGGAAGGTAAGAGAGGGTAAAGCCCTTCAGTGGGGTGGGGAGCAGAGTATTGGAGGCACCATTCTACTTACAGTGGGGAGGAAGGAGGAAGAGACAGATGTCCCAATAAGTCAGGGTATTCCTGCTCCAGAATATACCCTTTTCCCACGGACTCTAGGTGGAATTGAGATTAGAAGTTTCCTGAGAACATTTCAGGCTGAGCAGGCTTTGATCAGGGCTTTCCTTCCTGATCTCACCTTCAAGCTGGTGTGATACTCACTGTAACTCCTGTTCAGGCACAGCTTGAAATCCCCTGTATCATTCACTGCTGGGTTACCAGCTCTCACCTCTGACCAGTAGTTCATCAGACCTCCTGGCAGCTCCAGAGGGACTGGCCAGTGGCTCTCCACAGGGATGCTGTCCATCTTCCCAGAGCCTAAGCCTGCTTGCGGAAGTCCCCCATGCTGAAGCTTGCTTTTTGTTTCTGCAGCCTCCCTGGGAGGTGGAGGCAGCGGCGGCAGCAGCAGCAGCAGCAACTTCCACATTAGTGTGGAGGAGTCAGTCGATGGAAAGGTGGTTTCTTCCCGTAAGAGAGAAATCTAAGTGTCTGGTGTAGGAGAAAAGACCCTTGCCATTCCCCCCATGCCCCCTGTTCTCCCTGGGCTGAGAGAGGTGCAGGCCAGAGAGGTTGGAAAAGCAGACTCCAGTCCATGCTTTCGGAGAGTGACCTGATGAAGAGAGTCTCTCTGCTTTCCAGCTCCAGGCTCTGCACGCTCTTCCTGTTGTACCTTTCCCTGCTTCCTTTTGAGCGGAGAGGTGCGTGAAGCAACTGACCTTTGTATGGTTGTCTGTTCCCTCAATAAAGAATCACTTTTCTTTTCACAAATGCCCCTTGGTCATGTGTTCAGTATTTCTTGGTGGCGTCCAGTTCCGAGGAGGTCACCATTCTGACACGTACCTCTCTCTGTTTTGTTTTTTTCTCCTTGTACAATCATACATAATTCTTTTTTTTTTTTCAAGACAGGTTTTTTTTTTTTTTTTTTTTTTTTTTTTTTTTTTTTTGTGTGTGTGTGTGTGTGTGTGTGTGTGTAGTTCTGGCTGTCTTGGAACTTGATCTGTAGACCAGATTGGCCTTGAACTCACAGAGATCCACCTGCCTCTGCCTCATGAGTGCTGAGATTAAAGGCGTGCGCCACCACTGCCTTGAGTGTGTATTCATTCATTCTTGAGTGTGCAGAGGGTTGTGGCCCCAAAAGGTGGCTCATTTTTCTACATCACATGGGATGGGGGAACAGGGAGGGGTGGAAGTGGGGCTGGGACGGTTCCCTGGGGTACTTTGGGACACCTAGCATAGGACACACGTTCAATAATTATTTTCAAGTGACGCCTGCACACGAGTGTTTGGTTGTCACTGTGCTAGGCACACTCATTCCCGTGTCTGATACTCACCATGTTAGGTGGTCAGAGGTTGTCCTTCCCGTCTTAGCAGTGAGGACCCTGCTGCTGTAGAGATGAAGGGCTTGCTTGGTAGCCTGGCGGATGCGCAGTAAGCATCAGGGATGGACTGCATCTCATACTTACATGACTCATTTACCAGGTCTTGTTCTGGGGTCCTAGGCCATGGCCCTTTGCAGCTTGTTGTGAGACCCCGTTCCTGGCTTCTGTCCTTACCTCACACACTGAACATCCCTTTCTGTTTAGTGAGGCATGTTTAGCCTTCAGGATGACCAGCCAAGCCCATCTCTGTCCCTCTGAAAAGCTGTACTTTGTCCCTTTGAAGCAGACATCTCCTTCCAAAGGTCACACAAGTCACCTAGAGGGGAAGACACTGGCTCCAGGAAGCCCCCTTTGATTTTCCCAAGGTCAAAAGCAACTCTAGCCCTCGCTGCCTTCCTTGATCCAGACCTCTGTGCCTGCTCCCCATTCCCAGCATTTCCCAGGGCCCATTACAGTAGCAGTGTCCACACAGACACACAGACACACACACACACACACACACACACAGACACACACACACACAGACACACACAGAGACACACAGACACATAGACACAGACACACACACACAGACACACACACACAGACACACACACAGACACACACACAGACACACACACAGACACACACACACACACACACACACACACACACACACACACACACACACACACACACACCTGCTGATTGCCTCTGATCTGGGGCTATGTCCTTGGAGCCCAGATCCCATTGCCTTGCACAGAGTGTGGGAAGAGGGAGTGGAGAGAGCCGGGTGGCTCAGTTGGGCTGTGTCAGGTCTGGGTGAGGGCTGGGGATGGGAGGGAGAAGCCTTTAGTCCTGCTGGGAGGAGAAGGCTGGGGGAAGCTCTGTCTGGTCTTTAAGGGAAGCACCAAGCCCCTGGAGAGGGTTGGCATTGTGTGCATGGGCAAAGCCCCTTCTCCACAGACCCTTGACCGAGATAGTGCTTGCTCTTCTGAGGAGACTGAAGGGACAGTGTGTCTCCAGACAGCACAGGGAGGCCAGACTTCCTTAGGCTGAAGGCAGGAAATGGGATTTAAGGAGTGTCTACACTGTGCTGGCCACGGGCAGGGCTTCCCATGATACGATCTCATTAAGTGTCCCAACAGCACTGTGAAGGGCTGTCAGCCTCCAGGGCCGGTTGCAGAAAAGGAAATGGAGGCCCAGGAATGTGAGGTTAATTTGAATGAGGTCTCAGGCCAGAAATGGGAATACTGGGTCCTGATAAGTCCCTCTGATCCTAGATCCTCACTTTTCCCCCAATGACAGGAGGTAGCAGACACTGAGACACAACCTTCTAAAGACACGTGCTCACTGGGACCTCCAGGCAGCCTGTTCAAATGTCATAAAGAAATACCGTCAGCAAGATTGTCCTGGTGCAGCTGGGCGGTGGTGGCACACGCCTTTAATCCCAGCACTCAGGAGGCAGAGCCAGGCAGATCTCTGTGAGTTCCAGGCCAGCCTGGTCTCCAAAGCGAGTTCCAGGAAAGGCGCAAAGCTACACAGAGAAACCCTGTTTCAAAAAACCAAAAAGATAACAAAACAAAACAAAACAAAACAAAACAAAACAAAAACAAAACAAAACAAAACAAAACAAAACAAAACAAAACAAAACAAAACAAAACAAAACAAAACAAAACATTGTCCTGGTGCAAGGCCTTTGTCTCTTATGCCGTGGCTTATGCTCACATGGAAGGATGCTTAATACATTCACTGCAATCCATGCCTTTCCCCATCCTGAGAACAGCCAGGTTCTGTACCAAGCCTCCTTTGGCCCACGTGGCAGAAGCTTAGCCCTGTTCCTGCTCTGCTCACAGGCCTTCGGGCCCCCAAGGAGAGGCCTCAGACCTTCTGAACCAAGCCCGTATGTAGCTAGAGTTTTCTATAGAGTCCCGCCTATACTTCCTGCCTCGCCATGGCCAATCAGGTTTTATTTATTGACCAATCAGAGCAACTTGACATACAGACCATCCCCCAGCACAGCCAAGTGCAGACACCTGCACTCAGGCCTGTGGTCCTAATCATCCTCTATGCAGACCTGCTGGGTAAAGCCATGAGGAACCCAAGAACGGGCTCCCACAGGACATACAGAACATTTCATAGCACCTGTATCTTTCTGTCTTCAGTTTGCAAAACAAACAAACAAACAAACAAACAAACAAACAAACAAGCAACAACCACCTCTGCAGAAGCTGCAGTATTAAGGCAAGAGAGGGTTCAGACTGAGGGTGCCATCTGCTAGCTTTCTCCTGCAGCTGGACCTTGAGTCTAGGGAGGAGGAGAAGCTGCCTTTCCGACAGGTGGTGCGGCTCAGCGAGGAAAAGCGGCTTGTGGCCAAGACCGATGACCTAAGTTTGAGTTCCAGGATCCGCATGGTAGGAGAGAGCCAACCTCCATAGGTTGTCCTCTGAATTCCATTGGTGCACCGAGGACAACCTCGCTCACATAGACACACAAATAAGTAATAAGATAAACGTGAAAATATCGTGTATGCATGTGTGTGTGTGTGAGAGAGAGGGGGACGGGACAGGGAGAAGAGGAGAGAGATGACCTAGAACTCCTGATCTTCCTGACGACTGGGTTTATAGGAGTGAGCCACCATGCTGGTTTGGAGTACCTATTCTGCTTTCCTGGGATCCCCAATGGGGCTGTCAAGATGTTCTTGGAACTTGTCTCCTGCCTTGTCCCTGGGGATGCCTGTACCCTGAGGTGGCTCATGTCCTATGAGCCCTTAAATAGTTTCTGAGCAGAAGAGGTACACTTTCTGTCTGTCCTGGGCTGAGGTCAGGCTTGGGTTGCAGCCAACCGGAGGAAGCAGGCAGCAGATGATCCCCCTCCCATCCCTACAGAGAGAGGTTATGGCCTTGGGTGTGTCTTCAGCTCAGGTTGGCCTTCCCAGGGCAGGCATGAGATATGTCTGCCAAATCTCCCAGAGGACTGAAGCTGGTCTTTTTCCTTCTCTGGGCCTCAATTTTCCAACCTGTGTAATGAAGAGTATGGCTGGACATGGTGACCTGGAACCTTGGAGAAGAACCAGGCACTGGACCTTCTGCAGGACCCTCTGTGTGGGTCAAACATCAGCATTTGCTGACCCTGTACATGGAGCTCATTCTCCTTCACTGATCTTGCCTGATACATGGCTCTGGATAGTCTCTGGTCTCTTGGAAGTGTGTCTCTGTGGTGGTCACCTGCAAGGGCAATGGGAGGAAAGAGGTCCAGCAGGACAGCTTTGCTCCTAAGATTGGGAGCTGGGGTAGCTCCTTGAATGCTGCTTCTGTGTGCCTTGTCTTATCACCTGCACACACAGACAAAGGCTCCCAAACAGCTTCTCAGGCTTCTCTGCACCAGGAGCTGTGTTCGGAGAGGTGGCCAAGGACTGTGTCCTCAAATAGGGTAGAGGAAGTGATATAGGAGCCACCTGCCACCTGCTCGGTTGCTATGTGTGCTATGCAGGGGCCAGAGAGGGAGGAAGGCGAAGCTGTGTGTCAGTGCAGGGTGGGGGCCCAGGAGGATTTTCAGACCGGCCGTCTAACAATGAGCTTGCATTTCCTCACCGGCAATTCTCTCCTTGCTCCATGCCCTTTGCATCTCAGGCATTTGATAAGCCGTATGTGCTCACTCATCTAATACCTGCTTTTCAGTTGTGGCCATTCAGGCCTTGGAAGGTTGAGCAACTTTCCTAAGGTCACACAGCTACCTGGTGGCCAATGGAGGCTTGAAACTCAGGTTCCTCTCATCCAAAGTCTTTGCTGACCCTGCTGAGTCCCTGGGAAGCCTGTGTTGACATAAAGCCTGTGTTAGAATTAGGCACTGTGGACGTGCCAGGGCCCGAGGCACCAAGGCTAGTTTGAAGTGATTTATGAATAGTTCTGTAAGAAGCAGGTGTTCGTGAGGAGGGAGAGCTGCCTTAAGGCCTGGGTTGACTGTCAGGAGGAAGGTCTGCTTCTCAAGAGAGAGAAGACAGACCCTGTCTAAGCAGGACACTGAAGTAGAAGCCAGGGGACTGGGTACAAGCCAGGGAAGGCTCTGCACATTAGCAATTTGGTGAAGACATGCATAGTTGAGGGTCAGAGACTTGGAAAGACGACATGCTGAAACCAACTTAGAGATGGTTTCACTGTGAGGTTCATGAGAAGCTTGCATTTCTTCTTGTTTCTTACTGTCCCAGGCCTCAGTTTTCCTAAATGTGAAAAGAGGTTATTAGGTGGGACAGTTCTTATGGCAGTCCCTCACTGAGTGAGCACTCCCATAAACCCCTGGGCTTAGGAACTCAGATCAGTCAAAGCCACTGGAAAGGCTGATACTGCAAACTATTAATGTCATAGGCCACCATGGGGAGCAGGACCATCCACTGTCCAGATACTAGCGATGGCTGAGCTTGGAAAGGCCAGCAGATGTGCTTGCATGGGGGATAAGAACTCAGAAACCTGAGTACCCCACCACTAAGTATGGTAGACAGAGCAAGAGCTGAGATTCAAAACTTGAATTCAAGGTGTCCTAAGACAAATGAATTGCTTATCTGAAATTCACCTGCTTCATCTGAAAAAACAGGTTTGAAAAACACAAAACAAAACAAAAAAACATCCCAGGCTGGACATGTAGCTCAGTGGGTAGTGAGCTTGTTTAGCATGCATGAGGCCCTGGGTTTGAGCCCCAGCACAGAGTAAACTTGGTGTGATTGCACTCACTTGTAATCCTAGCACTCGGGATGTGGAGGTAGGAGGATCAGAAGTTCAAGATCAGCCGTGGCTATGTAATTTATTTGAGGTCATTCAGGACTACATGATGTTTTTGAGAGCAGCCTGAGCTATGAAAACACTCTGTCTCAAAAGTAAAATAATAAAGCAGCGAACAACGATCCTCTCCTCTTTGAGATCACATGACAAGAAATTCTGTGATGTTTACTGGAAATCTGACACAAGCTCAATTCTGACACAACCATAGTTAGAAAAGACCTCACAGCAGGGTGGTGGTGGCGGCGGCGGCGGCGCACGCCTTTAATCCCAGCACTTGGGAGGCAGAGGCAGGTGGATCTCTGTGAGTTTGAGGCCAGTCTGGTCTACAGAGTGAGTTCCAGGACAGGCATCAAAACTACACAGAGAAACCTTGTCATGAAAAACCAAAACCAAACCAAACCAAACCAAACCAACCAACCAACCAACCGACCAACCAACCAACCAAACAAACAAAAAAACAAACACCCCCACCCTCCAAAAAAAGAAAAAGGAAAGACCTCACAGGTTAGGGTTCAGTCCCACAAGATAGAACCCTAATTCAGATAACAACTGTAAGCAGCATGTCTCCAGGCCTCCCACAACTTCTGCCCCATTTGTAACAAATTGTGGGGTTCTATGACTCCCTCCTTACCAGTCTCACAGAATTCAGGAAAATAATGTGCTTATTATTGCCAAATGATTGTGAATAATACTTTAAAGACTTCAAATGATTTACATGCAGACCCTGGAGAAGATTGTTTGTGTTGAAATGGGTTCTTACATATCCCAGATTGATCTCAAGTATACTGTGTAGCCAAGGATAACCCTGAACTCTGAATTCCTGAGCGGTGAGATTACAGGCATGCACCACCGTGCCTGGTTTATACCTTTAAATCCTGGTCTTCATGCATGCTAGGCGAGCATGGTACCAGCAGAGCTACATCCTAACTGATGGCCGAGATTTTGAATTTGGGCAATGCAGTTAACCTCTCTGTACCTCAGTTGCCCCAGCTGAATAAGAGTATGGTATATAGAGCAGAGTTGTTCTGAAATAAGATCATGCAGATAGAATGTTCAACATAGTGTCTATTTTATTGATTGTGTGTAGGTGCGCATGTGTGAATGGAAGTGCTGTGCAGAGGTCAGAGGGCAGTTTTGGGTGTTGGTCTCCACTATCTACTTTGTTTAACGCAGGACCTTTTGATTGTGACTGCTGCTGTCAGTCCAGCTGGCCCACGCGCTTCCTGGGAGTCTTCTGTGCCCACGTCCCATTTTCCTGTAGGAGGACTGTGGTAATAGAACTTTGTGTGTCTGTCTCACACATGAGTCCTGATGATCCCAAATCAGGTCCTTAGCCTTGGGCAGCAAGTGCTGCTTTTACCTGCCGAGTCGTCTCCCAAGCCCCTCAACACCGCGTGTGTACTTTGACCTAAGTGAAATCTGAGTGGAGAATGGCTGACCCACCTCCCAAGGGGTCCCAAGGCTCCCACCAGGGAGAGGACTCTACTGAGGAGTAGACCCCTCCTGACCATTGATTCAGGCCTAGAGGACAGTCCCCCTTCCTCAGAGGTACCTGTTTGGCATGCACTATTCCCAAGTCACTTCAGACTAGCTTTAGTGCTTCGGGCCCTGGCATGCCCATGGGGTTCGCTTCCTTTTTTTCTGCTAATCTCACCAACTCAGAGCATGCATGTGACCTGCTGTGTGGGGTGTTCCCCCCAACAAGCGTTTCTGTGATGCCCTCTGGAAATCACACCAGTCAGTGCAGTTCTGACATCAACTGGAGTTAACACAGACCCCAAAGGCTGTGACCCAGCCTTTAACGGCTGAGCCGTCTCTCCAGCCCTGGAGTTAGTACAGACCCCAAAGGCTCTGGCTCAGGCCCACAAGACTGAAGAAACCCTGTTTCAGATGACAGTTATAGGCAGCACAGTCCCCAGGTTTACAGCAACATTTGTCACACCTGGTTGTAAGTCATGGATCCCCAAGACTCCCTTCTTGGGTAGAGGAGCTCACAGAATCCAGGAAAACATTGTCATGGTTGCTAAAGGCCCCCAAATGAGCAGTCGGGGGAAGAAACACATAGATGAGGTTTAGCTGGGCCCCCAGTACAGGAATTATTGTCCTCATCAAGTTGGCGGACATCACCCTTCTGGCACATAGGCATGGTCTCGTTCGTCGACTGTGACTGTCTGAACTGCATACTTTAGCATTTGAGTGGAGATTTCATCACACAGGCGTGATTAATGAACACAGCCTCCAGCTGCGTTCCTCTTCCTGGAGGAGGGGGGCTGGGCAGGTAAGACTGAAAGTCAGTCCGGTGACCAGCCCCCATCCATGAGCCCACCCAGCACCATCTACCATGATGCTCCTGTTATCAGAAAAAGCTGAGAGATTGGAGACTGTCTGTGGCTAACACTGGAGACCAGGTATGAGGACAAAAGGTGTCCCCAGTGTCCCCATGGATCAAAAATTAAGGGTTTTAATTCTGTGCCAGGAACCCAAGACAAAACTCCCTAAATGTTCATATTTTTCTATAAATCACACTATCCTGGAATGAACTCCTCAAAGACTTGAGCACCCCACCCCTGGGTATGGATAGACAGAATCAGAAGCCAGATTCAAAATTTGGCTTCAAGGTGTCCTTGGGCAAGTGATTGGCTTTCTTGAACCTCACCTGCTTCATCTGAAAAATCCTCTCTTGAGCTGGGGATGTAGCTCAGTAAGTGGTGAGCTTGGTTTGCATGTGTGAACTGCTGGTTTTGATTGCTAGCCTGGAATAATCTGGCATGGTGGGTCATGCCTGTGATCCTAGTACTCAGGAAGTAAACACATAGGGTCAGAAGTTCAAGGTCCTTGGCTACAGACATAAGACTCTGTCTCAAAAGTAAAGAAATAAAACAATAAACACCAATCACCCTCTCCTAACATGAGGCTAAATGACAACGTATTAGTGTTAAGCTTGGGGGTGAATGCATGTGGCTTTCTCTCTCTTGCTCTTGAAACAGCTGGAGACCTTAGGATGGAGTTTCATGTTGTTTTATCAAAGAGCCAAGGAGAAAACTGTCAGACAAGTGAGCATGAGTTTTTGTGAGTGTTGAGATGGGGACTGGGAACCCAGATGAGTCTCTGCTCCGCTTCCCCTCGAAGGGCCTGGTTTGTACCCATAGGCACTGGGGGGTCACAATGTGTAGGTGGAGGGCATTCTTGTAGCAAGACACCATGAGTCCCTTCTGGGAGGGAGAGGCTGTGCCCTGACCCTGTGAGGGGAGGCATGTCATGGCCATCCATGTTTGCTCTGCCAGGGCTTTGGAGGATCTGTGACATTGTTACCTTTAGAGGCGTTGGCCCCAACCTGCTCGTCAACCCAGGAGGATTGGGGCATCATCACCTCGGGCCAGGCAGGTTTCATTAATCACCTTTTTGTTAGTTTTGATCCTTCACCGAGAGAGCCAGGGCTCTTGCTTTGGGCTGAATCATGCCTTTCCAGTGAGAGAGCTGAGCCATCAGTTTGGGATGGGAGGGCTGGGCAGGGTCAGGGGTCAGCCCAAATCCTGGACTCATCGTGGTGTTTGAACACCCCAGTACACCCTGGGTCTTGCTCCGGCAAGACCACCTGCCTTCTGGGTGAACACAGGTCCACTTCCTTACCTCTGAACACAAAGGTGACAATGTCCCGACTCAGGGCTCTCTTTTCTAGTCTTGCTGAATCAGCACAGGGAGTTCTGGGATGGTCTCACACCTGTGCCATCTCTCCTCAGCCCCTGCCTGGTATTACCAAGCTCTCATACTCCTGTAGCTCAAAACCCTGTTCCTAAGAGGCCATTCACAGTAGCTGTGGTCCATTGATGTGGGAAGGTTGGGGTCCCAGGCTGAGTCCTTCCTTTTCAGCCCTGGAAACTTCTTTCCTATCCAAGGTTCTGAGAGGGGCCCTTCAAGACCTTTTCTTCCAGTGGGACCAGCAAGGCCTTCTCTACCAGTGTCTTTGTGCAGTCCCTGAGCTTCTTAGCCACACTCTGGGGTCTTCAGAAGAGAACCTAACCCTAGCCCCCAAGACACAACCTTCTATGCGTCTCTCAGTCAAATGCTTACAAACTGAAGCAGATATCATGAGAGAGGGCCCTGCTCAGGAACCCAAGAACCTTTGCAGATTTGGAAGGTGCCCTAAGACAATCAGAATAATGGCTTATTAACCTAATGTGTTGGACTGACCCAGAGCTTTTGAACCTCAACCCTGTCGACCTTTGGGGTATGGTAATTCATTGCTGCGGAGACTTTCCTGAGCATTGCAAGATATTTAGTGACATCCCCTATCTCTACCCTTTGCACATCAGGACCATCATCCAATGGTTTGTGACAACTCAAACAACTCTAGATATTGTTAAATGTCCTCTGGGGAGTCAAGTAGCCTCTGGTGGAGAACCTACGGACTCATCTCTGGTGACAGACGTTGGAAGAATGATTTTATTAGGGGTGTGGGCTGCAGGTGGATTCTCAGGAAAGGTACCATGAGTTTACGAGTACTCAGTTGTGGATAGCGGTTGTACAGGAGCGTGCATAAGTGACAAGGCAATTAGACACTTAGGCTTTATAAACTTTATTGTGTGAAAAATAGATCTAAAATGAGTCTTAGGGTAGAACTAGCCTTGGGGTTTAGTTCTGGTTCTATCTAAGATTCAGTTTTCTGGGTATAAAGTGGGGGATATTATAAATGTTACCTCCTGGGGCTGCTGCTAAGATGGGTGAAACTGAGCACAGGGCTGGAGAGATACTCAGCAGAGTTTCATTCCTGGGACACACACGGTAGAAAGAGAGAGCTGACTTCTGACAGTTGTCCTCCGACCTCCACAGCATACTGCAGTACATGTGTTCCCCCAGTGCACAAAATAATTAAATGTAACTGAAAAATTAAAGGAAAAAAAAAAGAAATTGAGTGTAAAGTACTTAGGCTCTGAGCATATTAGTGGGGTTACTTCCTCTTCCCATGCCTCAGTTTCCTCAACTGTGTTTGCTTTCTGGGGTCCCCTAGGGTCTCTTATTAGTTTCTTTTTTGAACCATTTCCTTCCTTCCTTCCTTCCTTCCTTCCTTCCTTCCTTCCCTCCCTCCCTCCCTCCCTCCTTCCTCTCTCTCTCTCTCTCTCTCTCTCTCTCTCTCTCTTTCTTTCTTTCTTTCTTTCTAGATTTATTTATTTTTATTTCATGGGCATGAGTGTTTGATTGCATGTATGTCACGCATCATGAGTGTTCCTGGTGCCTACAGAGTCCAGAAGAAGGAATGAGATTCCCCTGGAACTGGAGTTACAGACATTTGTGAGCTCTCATGTGGGTGTTGGGAACTGAACTCAGGCCCTTGCCCAAAACAGCAAGTATTCTTAGCCATGGAGTCAACTCTCCAGTCCCTGGACCCATTTCGTTCTCAGGCTAAACATGTTCAAGGTGGTTAATTCTTCAAGACCAACAAAGTTTGTCATCAGAAGTGTTGGGTGCATTGGCATAGATGAAGTGCTAAGGGGTTTCCAGAACATTCCAGCCAGATGTTTTAGAGGCAGAAAGAAGGGCTGTGAGGGCTAAGGCGATTCCACCCAGCATGGGGCCACTTTGCAGCCTGGCCTTCCCCTGAGGAGGCTCTCTGGCAGACCATTGCAGTTCAGTCCCCATTCTAATACTGGGCAGGGCTGGGACCGAGGTTCCTAACTGGAAAGGTGAAGTAGAATTCGGGGTTGTCAAAACGACAGTCTCAAGCAGAACACTGCTCCCTCTGAATCATCCCTTTTGTTGAGGATTAAAAGGAAAAAAAGCCACCCCCAAAGACACAACCCACCCTGGAGAGCAGAGGTAACTGGGTTTGTGGGAACTGAGGTGCAGTTGGCATCCGGTCAGAGGGTGGGGAAGGGAGGAGAGAGGGTGTCCCACCCCCGTGGAAGGTGCATAAAAGGCATGCCCAGCGAGGAAGAGCCACAGTCCTCCTTGGCCTTGGTCAAGTTCAGCTCCTGTCTGCTCCTGCTCTTACTCTAGCTCCCGCCATGAGCTGCCGCTTTCAGAGTTCCTCCACCAGCTATGGCGGTGGTTTCGGGGCTGGTTCTTGCCAGCTTGGAGGAGGCAGGAAAATCTCTACCTGCTCTTCCCGGTTTGTCACCGGAGGGTCAGCTGGAGGCTACGGAGGTGGCATGAGCTGTGGCTTTGGTGGAGGGGCTGGTAGTGGTTTCGGGGGTGGCTTTGGAGGTAGCTGTGGCGGAGGTTTTGGTGGGGGTTTTGGTGGGGGTTTTGGTGGCGGCTTTGGTGACTTTGGAGGTGGTGATGGTGGCCTCATCTCTGGCAATGAGAAAATCACCATGCAGAATCTCAACGACCGCTTAGCCAACTACCTGGAAAAGGTACGCGCTCTGGAGGCAGCCAATGCTGATCTGGAGGTGAAGATTCGCGACTGGCACATGAGGCAGAGCCCCGCTAGTCCAGAGAGGGACTACAGCGCCTACTACAAGACCATAGAGGAACTCCGGAATAAGGTGAGGCCTCTGATACTAAGAAGGCTTTCTTAGTACAGGGCAGAGCCTCAAGAGCTAGGACATGCAGTGTCACAGAGGACCAGGCATGGATGGAATTCATATTCTTGCAGGGGAAAATTCTAACTCCACACTACCAAGAGTCTCAACTACTGAAGTTTTCTTATGCTGTGACCCAGACGCTTCCTCTCATACTTCTTGTTTATTGGTGTTGTTACTCCTGCCGATTTTTTTTATGGCTTCCTGAACTGTTACTTGTGACTCAGTTGCTATAGCCTAACCTACTGAGTTATTTGGAAACATGACATTTTAAAAGACTCACTGTGAATGGCTAAAACCAACACAGAAAAGGCATCTTCGTTCACTGTTTATTTTGGAAGAACCATGTATAAACTTCTTCTCAGTGGAGGATGACTCAGTTGGGTGTAGAGGCAGAGGCTCAGGCTGGTACAGGGCCTGGAAGTCCTCAGTGATGCCCATCTGTCACACCGTGACACCAACTTGTTAGAACAGAAATCTATCAGCCTGGATCAAGCCCCAGTTAGGAAGGACAGGCTTTCATGCTTAGACTGTAAATGTCTGGGCAAGAGATTCAACTGGACCTGTTTCCTCTTTGCTTGTCTGGGAGGCCAGCTCCAGGGACATGGCCAGAACATATCTGGAGTCACATTGAACCCCTTCTGGCTTTAAGGGGAAGGCTCTGGAGACAGTGGCCTAGACAGGTAGCAGTTCTGAGATATGACTACCGGAAGATGTCCTGAATGGGTGTTTCCTCTGAAATGTCCATCATTGGCCTCTCCCACCCTGACTTGATGAGGAATGCTCAAGAGAAAGGAGAGGTGCTGGCCTTGCCTCTGTCGCGCTTCACAGAGTGCTTTCTTTGTCTCCACTCAAGCACAGTTAAGACGATGAGTTTTGCTTTCTATGCACAGTTCCAGAGTGTTCCACCTGTGTTTTGTAGATTCTGGAAGCCACCACAGACAACAACAGGGTCATCCTGGAGATTGACAACGCCAGGCTGGCTGCAGATGACTTCAGGCTCAAGTGAGTCTGTTTTCCTCAGGTCCATCCCAGCAGACTCTTACATTAGAAGAATCTGGTGGAGGACACTGGGATATTCAGGAGCCAAGGCCTTGGAATCGTAGAGGAGTTCAGTGTGGGGGGTGGGATGTGTCTAATATTATTTATGCTTTGCTTTAATTCTTAAAAATGTTTCAGGTATGAAAATGAGCTGACCTTGCGCCAGAGTGTGGAGGCCGACATCAATGGCCTGCGCAGGGTGCTGGATGAGCTGACTCTATCTAAGACTGACCTGGAGATGCAGATTGAGAGCCTGAATGAGGAGCTGGCCTACCTGAAGAAGAACCATGAGGAGGTGAGAGGGGATGACAGGCTGGGCCACCTCTGGTGAGCAAGGAGAGCCCTCTGCTGCAGGCTGACACTGCCGTCCACGGTGGGGTCCTGAAGACTCTTCCAGAACCTTCTGCTGTCACTCAGAGATAAGGAGAAGGGGGAGCCTCTCACATCTTCCTTTCCTACCCCACAGGAGATGAAGGAGTTCAGCAACCAGGTTGTAGGCCAGGTCAACGTGGAGATGGATGCCACCCCTGGCATTGATCTGACCCGTGTGCTGGCTGAGATGAGGGAGCAGTATGAAGCCCTGGCTGAGAAGAATCGGAGGGATGCCGAGGAATGGTTCCAGAGGCAGGTACTGATGTACCTAACCCACATAGCTGGGTGGTGCTAAGTGGGGGGCGGGGCATGGCTTTTGGTCAGGACTTCTTGCTAACCCCACCACCCCTTCTCTCTGTTTGGCAATCAGAGTGCAGAGTTGAATAAGGAAGTGTCCTCCAGTGCTGCCATGATCCAGACCAGCAAGACAGAGATCACAGAGCTCAGGCGCACACTCCAGGGCCTGGAGATCGAGCTGCAGTCCCAGCTGAGCATGGTACCCTCTGCTGCCTGTGCCCTGTACCCCCCACTACTAGGTCTCCCTCTGGACTGGCTCTCCCCATAACTTCTTCCTTGTTGCCCCATCAGAAAGCTGGCTTGGAAAGCACCTTGGCTGAGACAGAGTGCCGCTACGCCCTGCAACTGCAACAGATCCAGGGTCTCATCAGCAGCATCGAGACCCAGCTGAGTGACCTCCGCAGTGAGATGGAGTGTCAGAACCAGGAATACAAGATGCTGCTGGACATCAAAACAAGGCTGGAGCAGGAGATTGCCACCTACCGCAGCCTGCTCGAGGGCCAGGATTCCAAGTAGGTCCCTGGCACCTGCTGTCTTGAGAAGGGGGTCGCAGGAACAGTGGCTGCCAGAACAGGCAGGGTCTTAGAGATCAGCCTCCTCCTGTCAGAGAGGGGAGAGCTTCTGTTGGAACTTAAATAGTCTGGCAAAAGAGCTGGGGTCAGAGCCCCTCCCCCTCTCCCCAGTTAGACTGAGGAACTGAGGCAGGCTAGCAGGGTTAATACCTTTGAACATCCCAATTTGGGTCCCTGTTTTTGGATAGACTGGAAACCATTCCTATTCTGGTGGATAGACTGGAAAAGGGATGTGGAAGGAACATTTAATCCAGGACAGCTGTTAGTTAGGATGTGGTTCAGCCAAACAAAGCTGTCAAGGTAGTGGTCTGTGATGGCCACATAAGTTCCATGACAGAGTGCCTGCTTGGCTTCTGCACCAAGGAGAGAGAAGGTGTTGACTGAACTGTTTTCATACTATGTGCAGAGACTAAGCCATCCCTGTGGGCTTAGGAGAAAGGTGGGGGACAGAGAACTTAGTGAACCACATACCCCAAATCTTGGGACCAATAGTATCTCCTTTTGAGGGCTTTCATACAGACAAATTGGCAAGACAGGTTAGACAGGCAAGCATGCCTTGTAGATACCTTGGGGGGAAAGAAGGTCCCAGGCTGGAGACAATGTCAGAAAAGATTCCAGGTCAAGGTTCTTGGAAGGTGACAGAGTCCCTACATCAGAGGGCCAGGAAACACCTGTCCTCTATTGCCCTCTGCTCATGGCTGTTTTCCCCACTTACTCCCCTTCCAGGATGACCGGCTTCAGCAACGCTGGAGGTGAGGAGACGGCTCAGTGGTTTGAATTGCTGAACTTGGGTGGAGGTGGGCTGGGAGGGAGGCAGTGCTGGTTCCCAAGTACAAAGATGGAGGGAATTGGGTGGAAACAATTACATCAATGTCTCTGCCCCACAGAGCCATGGGGTTGTCTTGGAGAAAGCCACCATTGAGGACAATAATAGAATGCCCACCCACACACCCTTGACTACTTAGGAGCTTGTGAGCCTTCCTGGGGTCTTGGCTCAGCCTGAGGTGGGGTTTCTCCAGCCTGAGCATCTTGTCTTCTCTCTGTCTCAGGAAATGGCACTGCTTCTTCCTCCAATGCCTCTGTCTCCCCCTCCACTTCCGGTCGCCTGGATTTCCGCAAGTATTAACTCAGCCTGGAGTCCCTTTCCTGGCCTTCAGCAGCCTCAGGAGGAGAGTTGACGGTGTAGGATGAGAAGACTCAGAATGTGAAGCCAGTTCCGTTTGGACGAAGGACCCACGGCTCTGACAACCTCCGAGGATGGACCCGCCCCCTTCTCTCCTGATTGGAGGCCTTCTCTTCCCTTCCCTGCTCTTTCTTCCTACTCTGGTTTCTCAACGCCTCTACTAAAAAGAACGGATAATTCAATAAAGATTACTGCTTTTCTGCAAATGTTTTTGTTTCCGGCCTGGTTTCTGAGGGTGGCCGCTGCCAAGGCCTGATTTGGGTTATGGGTGAGGTGGGTACAGGTGGGCTGAGCAGGTAACTTAGACACTGATGGGATCTTGGGAAAATGGAGGCCCAGAACAGGCATCCCAGCCCCAAATGGCTGCCTTCCAGGCTGATAACTCCATTTTGGCCTGAGATATCCTTCTTTTTCTGTTTTCCTTGGCACACCCCAAGATCTTACAACTCTCAATCACCCAGTGGATTAGCCTATGACTCACTCAGAACCTCAGCCTGCCCTGGTCTCTGGCTGCCCAGCCTCTGATCTCCCTGCTCTCCCCGGCTTTTCTGCAGACCCGGCCTAAAGTCATAGCCTTCTCTGGCCATGCTTATTCTACACAAATTGACATGTTTTCTCTCTGCTCTTTACTCTCCCCTTGGACCATCCTGGACATGTCTGTGGGCCTAATTACTCACATGTTTGATGACCCCTACATCTGCCTCTTCAGCTTCAGATTCACCTGTCTTATTGTTCATAGGGCACCCCTTTCCAAACTCTACAGATCTATAGGGCCACCCTCTTAGATTGTTTCATCCCTGTTCCACTCTCAGGGACCTGGAAATTCAAGACAGCATCATCTTGGTCTCTCTCTCTCCCTCCCTCCCTCTGTCTCTGTCTCTCTCTCTCCTTGTCTTCCATAAGTCCTTCTCATGGACAGTGTTTTAGCTCCCATATCTTCCTTGGCTCTAACTTTCAGGACATGTTACTACAATATCCTCACTGGCCTCCCTGCCTCCAGTTTGACTCTGTCCTTCACTCAGGCTGGGGTGATGGATTGAAATGTAAAGTCCTATAGCTTAGAGATGCCTCTGGAGATATCCATGGCCACCAAGGAAAGGCCAGGATCCTTTGGAGGCCCACAGGTCAGATGATCTGACCTCTTCTCGCCTCTTTCCAAACCTGGCCCCTACAAGAACCTCCCTGGTGAACCTCAAGGTCCTGCTATCTCAAAATGCTCTTGGTGAAGCAGCCATGTGGTTGGGCACCTGGAGAGCCCTTGTTCTACAGGAGACCTCTACAGTCTGACCCTCCTTCTCTTGCTCTCCAGAGCACATCTTTGTTTTATTCGAGACAATGAGGTTTTTCTTAAAATGCAGATTGAGATGAATGACCCTTCTCCATGACAGATAGATGGTGTGGCATGCCCTGGGTGCTCCCAGGATTGTACCCACCTGTCCTCACTTTGACAGTGTGGCCCTAGGGGTAGGGCTGTGTCTTTTCATCTTGGAGAAGATTTAGCTAGTACTTGTAGAAAGAAGAGAAGAAGGCATGAACTGGGGAACCTGCCTCCACGGTGACATCTGGGTTTTGTCACACAGCTAGAGGCTTGGAGGGTCTCTGGCACCCTTGCCACCTGTCCCCTTTCTCTGGTCTTTCCCTCCCTCTCCTGTCTCTCCTCTGCAGTTTCCCACCCCACCCTGGTGTAATTTAGACTCCTCCCACTTGCAGGCCACATGCAAGTGGCTTAGGCACGCAGGGGTCACTCAGGCAGGCCTGGGCTAGCTAAGGCAGAGACAGTATCTATTCTCCACTCTTGGAGAGCCCACTCCGTTCTCCACTATAGAAGGAGGTGGGGCTCAGGTCAAGTTCAACATCCAGGACTCTGCCAGGAGCTAAAGCATTACAGAAAAACAGGCCATGCCTTTACTCCCAACCCCTTTTGAGTTTTGGGAAATTTGTTTAGTCTGTAGTTTTCTCTTGAGTGCTATTGTATTCTTACATTGGAATGATTCTAGAGAAAGAGAAAGAAAAAGATGGCCTCTACCTTTAAAGGAGTTCTCAGACAAACAGGAACTAACTCCGAGCACTTCCTCTCCTGCTAATTGCTACCTCCCCTGTGGGTTATTAAAGTTGAGGGCTCAGGACATATGACACACAGTAAGTCACTGCTCACCAAACAACACTTCTGGTCATGACCTCTCTGGTTCTGTGACTCCCTTTAAGGTAGAAATAGTTTCAGGGTCACCCACATCCTCATACCTAGTGTATTTACAGGAGCTGAAAGAATGTACTAGATGGAGGACTGAGGGGCTCTGGGAATAGTGAGCACACTATACCAAGGCCAGGAAGAAATGGGTCCCCCTCCCCAGCCAGTCAAAGCTGAGTGCTCCTGGTTGGTTCTGGTCCCTGAGGCCAAAGAGTCTTTTGTGACTTGGTATTGGCACGTTCCACAGAATATGAGGGGAGTCATTCAGTGACAGGAGCTGGGCCCCTAAGTCTGGCCTGAGAGTCTTACACTCAGATCCCAGGGAGGACTCTGAGGAGCCCCAACTGAAGACTCCTGTGGCCCCATCATGTGTCTTGGGGAACCTGGGCAGGGCGGGTCAGGAGCAGGTGTTTCTGCCAGGCCACTCAGCAGGCTTTCTGAGCTGGGAATAAGGCCGACCCAGCTCTCTGATCTAGAAGGTGGGAGGGGTGGGGTGGGGATCCTGTCTTTCTGCCTAGGACTCCATCTGTCACTTTAGTCACCCATGTGGGGTGACACTTGAGGGAGAAAAGACCTGCTGGGTCAACACTGCCCCTCCCTTGGGGGGTTGTCCTCCGTGCCCAGGCCACACCAGGCTCTGTGGCTGCTTCCCAGAGCTGTGGTAGTAAGCAAACAGCTTTGCCTTGGTGGCGCCCGACTCACATCTGTGTCAGACTGTGAATGGTGTGTGTTAAGGCAGGGACCCTAGGACAAAGGGTTGCAACCAGATCGAAATAGCCAACACACTGCACGTTGCGTGCACCACCCTGTTCCTCAGCTTCACGTCACTTCATCGTTGACCAGTTCAAGAGCTGTCACCGTCACACCCATTTTACATACAGGAAGACCGATTCAGACCTCCTAAGTGACAGACCTAGTTCAAAGGACGGGATCCACAGTTCCAAAAGGCTTCCCGAGATGCTGATGGGTACTTTGTCAAGGGTCATAGGTTCACTTTCAGTAACGTGGGGAGAGGAACAGGACTCCCAGCCAGGCCCCAGTACTCAGATGACAAGAGTCAACAGGATTGATGATCTGCCGTGATGTCCAGGAGTCTGACACACGGCAGGTGATGTACCATGGGTCAGGTTCCCAGGTGGGGGTTGGTGGATTGGTGGGAGAATCTGACACACGGCAGGTGATGTACTATGGTGGTGCAATGTTGCAGTTCTTAAGAAGCTCCTGGCTTCTCTCCTTGAGCAAAAGGTACCTCCCTGTCCTCAAGGCTCCACCCCTGTTAATGGACCAGTATGCGTCTGCGCATCATCCTGTGGGGCTGTCTGTCCTGCCTGGGCCCTGCAGAGGGCAGACTCATGCCAGAAAGCAGACCCAGGCCTCTGGTCACCTGTTGAGACCCAAGGTAGAGGGGGCGGGGCCTTAGATTCGGTCCCAGTAGGAGGCTCTCTCTGTCTGTCCCCAGATTTGGGTATGGCAGCCAGGCACGTGGGGAACAAGGTGAAACTGAGGGCAGAGTCCATGCCTGAGACTCCTTTGGTACTTGGATCATCTATTTTGGGTGGCAGCTTTGACCATCCAAACAGAAGTGTGAGACTTCCCTAGCCTTCCTGGAAGAGGAGTTCCACTGTCCCACCCTAGGGAAGCCTGAAACAAGCCTGGGAAGGGATGGCATTGCAAGGTGTAGTCAATAGGGCCTGATGATATATTGTCTCAGAGTCCCCCATGTCCCTACTGGAACCCCCCCCCTTTTTTTATTCCCACTTTTTGGGTTTGTGTACTTCAGGGAGCCTATGTCCTTTTGGATGGTACTTTTGGGACTGCTGGTGGAGAGCAGGCTACATGAGCTATACCTTTGAGCAGCTGTCCTAGGGCTCTGGGAGAGATGGGCACATCGTGTCCCCTCATGGAGTTTGGTAGGGGACAGGTGGATGGGTGGCTGCTGAGACTTATTCAGGCACCTGTTGGGGGATGGGCTTTTGGTAAAGCTGGCAGGTGTCTGGCACGTATCCTCCGTCCAGCTTTCATGATCGGTCATAACAGCCACGTGGCTGCTTTCATCTGAGCATCTCCGAGAAGCTTGAAAGTAAAACCTGCGCCGTGTAGGGCAGTTAATGATAGCCCGGAGCCCCAGGCCTGGCCACAGAGATGCTGCTGTTAGCAGGAGGCATGTTGTTATGTGGACTGCCCGGCATCTGTAAATGCTGACGGCTGAGCCAATCAAATGGGGCGTTTGGGGGGAGGATTTGCTTTGTGGTTCAGTTAAGTGATACTTGAATGGAGGGGACGCAGACACTGAGGTCCCCGACCCAGTATGCCTGACAGTGCATCTCCCATAAATCACAGGTTCTCTAACACACTGGGGAGAAAGGTAGTGCTGTGGAATTCTCAGATCATAAAAGCTGAATGAGGGGAGCAAGAACTTAGTACCTCTGAGCAGAAGGCCTTAGTCTCCAGATGGGAGCTGTTGGTCAGCATGCTTGTGCAGGAAGAGCTGGCCCTCAGGGAGAGGGCTTTGGGTCCTGAAACATGAAGGCAGAGCATGGTCACAAGAGGACTGGAGAGGTATGACTTTCTTCTGCTGGGCCCAGTGGCTTCTTGGGTACTCACTATGGCAAGACACATGGCTCATTCTGAGCAGACTTTCAAAGCCCAGAGCAATAACCAAAGTCACTTCTGGGGGAGAAATTTGTGTGTGTGTGTGTGTGTGTGTGTGTGTGTGTGTGTGTGTGTGTGTGTGTGTGTTTGGGGAGTTGATATTCTGGAGCAATATGGACTTGGTAAAGTGGGAATTTCAAGGCCTAGTGAGGGTAAGCTAGACCCAGGGGGAGTTTTAAAACCATAGCAGGGTCTTGGAGAGTTGAGGCCCTAGAGTTTTGAATAGGGAGCCACTGTTTAAGGTCAATGTCATTCCTTATCAGCTCCCCTGAAGATCCCCATTGAAGGGCAGCCAGGGAGTGGGTGAAGGACCTCCTTGGTCACCTAGTTTGTGTTCAGACTGTCCCCAGTCCAGTGAGGTCTGGGGACAGTGGAGGGTGGCAGAAGTTTGGACACCTGAGAGATTGGAAGTAGGGCAGAGAGAGACTTGAGACTCCTGCTCGGGCTGAGTCACCTAGTGGAAGGAAGCTGGGATCAGAGTACAATGTCACTGAAGTGGTCAAGATCAGAGGGATGACGGCTTAGCCCCCAAATCTCTGACTACTGCTCAGGGAGCCTGGGAAGACACACATGGCAGTCGCTGAGACAGGACATAGAGGACTCAGAGGTCATGGTTTCCCAAGGGATGTCAATTGACCTGTCTCCAGGATCAGCTAATTTCATGGTGACGGGGCAGAGGGAAGGGACAGTAGCATCTTGCTTGGTTGAGGCCCTTAAATAATGATGTATCCCTACTGAGGGCTTCCATGCAGATCCCAGTGTGCTCAGCTGGATGGGCTATGCAGAGAGACAGACAGTAACATTTTAGCATAACCATGCCCCCAAAGATTGAATGTGTTTTTGCTTGCTGAATCTGGTAACCCTGTCCTTCCTAGGTCTATGAAGAGCCCTGAGTCTTTCACCATCAAAATCCAGTGAGACATTGGATCCTTTTGAAAAATTAAACGAATGGCTAGAAATGTCTTCCTTGTAAGTATTTTTACTTCCCACCATGCATTCTTCAACTTTGCCTACCAGTTCCTGCATGTCAGTACTGGAATCTGGCATCAGCTGGCAGCACATTTGGCAGGAGCTATGGAAATGGTTATTTAAAGCAGAATATATAGTAACCAGGCTTCTCAGGTGGAGGGACCAGAAATCCCAGGCACTTCACGCTTGAACAAATTCCTTGGTATAAGAGGAAAGAACAGTGGTGTAGAGGAGATGAGGATTAGCTGTAGGTGGGGTCCTGGGTGGGGTCTGAAGATGTCAGGACAAGGAACCAATTTTCAGGTGTCATCTAGGGTAGAGAATTTTCTAGGATTTGTGTGTGGACCTCAAGGTAAAAGCAAGAGATATGAGAAAACCAGAAAAATGAAGTCTGAGCTGGCAGACTGCTTGAAGAGGGACAGCCACAGGCCATCCTGAGTGACCTTATTCTCATTGATGTCCATTGGTAGGTGGCCTGGTTGTCCCATGGGCTACTGTCTGATCTGATTTCTCTGCTATCTTTGGGGTTCCATGGTAGTGTGGTGGCCCACATAGTCTGAGCAAAGTCTGGAGAAGCAGGAAAAAAAGATCCCTGCTGGGATAGTTCATTTCCTCCTTGGTCACATTACAACAAGCCATGCTCATGCACCAGGGATGGATCATGGTTCCACTGCCAGGGGCCCCACAAATAGACCAAGCCACACAACTGTCACCCACACGCAGAGGGTTTAGGTTGGTCCCATGCAGGCTCCCCAGCTGTTGGTTCAGAGACTATGAGCTCCCACAAGCTCAGGTCAGCTGTCTCTGTGGGTTTCTCCGTCATGATCTGGACCCCTCTTGCTCATGTAATCCCTCCTCCCTCTCTTTGATTGGACTCCAGGAGCTTGGCCCAGTCCTTGGCTGTGGATCTCCACATCTGCTTCCATCAGTTACTGGATGAAGGTTCTAGGATGACAATTAGGGTACTCACCAATCTGAATACAGGAGAAGGCCAGTTCAGGCACCTTCTCCACTATTGCTAAGAGTCTTATCTGGGGTCATCCTTGTGGGTTCCTGGGAATTTCCCTAGCACCAGGTTTCTCCCTAACCCCATAATGGCTCCCTCCATCATGCCATGTTTGAACCTCTAAAACTCCTCTTTATTTTGTAGATGAGTGATAGGGACAGGGGCAGTGGGGGGACAGAGAATAAACCACAGCCGTGTGCCTCCAACTCTTAGTCTCCATGGAATGCTTGTGGGCAGCTAACTGCAGGATGTGTGAGGCCCTTCCTCTGTTCTCATGGGTCAGCCGAGGCTCACAGTGCATGGGGCTCATTTGGGGGAATTGTTGCAGAGCTAGGCCCAGAGTCCAGGTCTCCTGCTCCTAAGGATAGTGCGTGTTTGATGTTAGAAAAACTGTGTAGAGAGTTTGAGAAGGCCTCTGTCTTGCCTATTTTGCATGATAAATGCTGTGTGGTTAACAAGGCAAATTGGATTTATGGGGGTTAAACCGTTTGCCTGTGTGGGCCAACAGAGAAAGCAAACTCTGCCATGGTTTTCCCAGAAGACAAAATGGGGGTGTAGGGGAGGTCTGATCACCCAGGCTCTGTGCTCATGGTCCAGCAGTTGTCAGATGGGGATGACATCACCACCCTCCCTTTCCCAGGAGATGGAGAAAATGTCTCTAGGCAATTTTGGTCCTCATAACTAGGCCAAGAAGTAGGCCAGCTCTGTGAATACGGAACCTTCATCCTTTTCACCATCCCTCTCCAGCACCTAGAAGAAGCTTGGTGCAACGTAGGTTCCCATCACCTATTGAGTGAATGGGCGACTATATGAATGAATGAGCAGGCCCAGTCAGCCTGGGAAAGCCTGGTTCTTCTGTTGTGGCCTCCCACTTGGGCTCCCTGTGTCAAGGGAACAGGGAGTTAGGGTGAGTTCCCTCCCACCCAGAAACCCAGGGCAAGTGGCATGCCAGGAGAGGGGGACAGATAGGGTGATAGATACCACTTCTCTAAGAGAGTGGCATCAGGTGGTAGAGGTGAGAAATATCACAGAAACTTTACGGTGTACAGGATAGCCCCGAACAACTCAGGATTGCTCAACCCACAGTGTCTGCAATGCTGAGTCAAGAAGCCCTGGGACAGGGTAGATTTAGGTCTTGCCGGAGAGCTGGGAGATGAGCAGCCATCAGGAAGCTGTTGATGGGGCGGCTAGAGCTGAGGGAGCAGAGGCTGACCCCCACTCTCTCGACCAGCAAGAGCTGCATGGGGCCACTCTCAGACAGCTGTGGAGGTATCTACGGCACTGGGCGTGTTCGTCAGAGCCAATCATCCTCCCTGAGTAATCTCAGAGAGAAGCTTATAAATTGTTTTTAAGAGGTTGAGAACCACAACTTCAGAAGCACATAAATGCTGCCATAAACGCCAGCTTTGCAAAATGACTGTATGGAGGAAGAGCCAGCAGGGCATCTCCTATGCTTGGGAAAGTCCAAGGTTTGAGGTGGAAGCACTGAGCTTATCTTGGGCCCGCAATTTTCAGGGTCTGCTCTCTTGATTTGCTTAGGCATCTGGGAGTTATTTGGTTTTGTTCTTTTTATTCCTTCTCTGCTCTTGGTCATCTCTGGGATGTGTTCAGTGACCAGGAAGGTCTAAATGGTTTAGGTTTAGGGAAGACAAAGACTACAAGGGAAATGGTCTTCCAGCCCTGCCCATAGCTCCAAACAGGTGGATTACATGATAACCAGCTCATGAACTGTTTGAAGGATTGGTTATGGGGGATCTCCTCCCCCACGGGCACCAAACTGTACCTGGGGGGAGGGCACAGAGACCTCAGCAACTCCAGCAGAGTGCCCGTACCCATGAGCCTTTGCTGTCTTACCATAAATCATCATTAAAGACTTCTTTTTGGCTAACCGTCACTTCTAAAGTATGTAGGAGCTTTCAGCACACATTTGCAGCTGTCTTTGGATCCTCTTCATGTCTGTGTGAAGTAGGCAGAACAGCACAGTGATCTCTACTGTTCCCACCAGGCCACTAAGGATCCCAGAGGGGTGACATGCTCAGTGTCACAGGGTGAATGATTGATGGAGCCAGTATCGGAATGTTGAGCTCTTGTTCCTAAATTCTAGGTACCCTGAATTGGGGTCTAAGAGCACTGGTTTCAGATCGAAGTATTAGCACTGGCCCCCTGATTCCTGTGAGTGAGTATTTAGGCAATGGACCGCAGTTGGTGGAGGTTTGCTGGGCATGATCCATGATTGTTATGAGGAGCAATTGGAAGAGTTAAAATCCCCAACACCACCACATCTAGTTCCCTTTTGATTTTATTAAATTAAAATCTAAAAATTACATTAAATAAATTTTGTGTGTATGTGTGTACACAGGTGCATGCAAACCTGGTACGTGTGTGAGGATAAAAGGGAAACGCTGTAGTTGGTCCTTCCCTTCCACCGTGTGAGCCTGGGGATTGAACTTAGGTCATCAGTCTTGGTCGCAAGCGCCTTTACTCACTAAGCCATCTCACTGGCCTACACACACTCTCTCTTTTAACAAATTTATTTATTATTATTATTGTGGGTGTATGTGTACGATATGTGTGTGTGAGTGCAGACATGCCCTGCTACAGTGTGTGTGTGTGTGTGTGTGTGTGTGTGTGTGTGTGTGTGTGTGTAGGTCGGAGGACATCCTTCAGAAATCAGGTCTTTCCTTCTACTTTGGGATCCAGGGATCAAACTCAGGTTGTCAGGCAAGTGCTTCAGAGGCCCGCTGAGCCATCTTTCTGGTCCTTATTTTATTTTTAAAATTAGCTTACAAGACATTGGGTTCCTTATGGACTGTTTCTATATAAACAGATACATATTCGTTTTGCTTGACTCTGCTCCTCACGTGCTTTCCCCTCATCTCTCTGCTCCCCATCATCACCTTTTCACCCCACTTTTCCATTTCTCTATCCATATCACACCTTCTATTACCTCCTTCACCCTTGTCCCTTAAAGTCTCTTTTATGGGTCCCTTTCTAGTTGTCTGGCCTCTACACACACTCCAACGTAAATACACATATGTAAAAATTAGACGTGGGGATCCACATATGAGAGAGGCTGTGTGGAGCTTGTCTGTCTCAACCCGAGTCTCCTCACTCAACACAGTCCCTTCCCATCCCATTCCTTTCCCTGCAAAGTCTATACTTTCCTTTTTCTTCATGGCTGAATAATATTCCACTATATATCCTGTACTCCCTTTTCGCTGCTCCGGTGGCCCAGGCATAGATGAACACCTGTGGAAGTACAGGTGACAGACGGACAGATTGGGCTCCCCAGGGGAAGACAAGCAGGGAGGACAGAAACCAAATGTCACACGCAAGGCCACTCCCAGTTTATGAGATCTGGGGCAAAGACTCTTTGAAGAGGTAATAAAATTTAGCCTGCTAGGAAATGACGATGGCTGAGAGTCCTGACTTAGCAAACGCAATTGAACAATTTTTTTTTCCTTTTACAAGGAAAGACATTCTGATGGATAGCAAAAATGACATTCTAATGAGATAGGCTTTCGGGGACTGGAGAGGGCTTTCCCAAGAGCTAAAGACCTGGAACACGCCACCACCCCATCCATGGAGAGTGTATATAAGCACTGTAGGGAGGCCGGGAGAGTCCACAGCCTGAGCTCCTGCCTAAGCTGCCACCTTCTTCGCTAGCGTCATGGCCACCCAGATCTGCACCCCGACCTTCTCCACCGGGTCTGCCAGGGGCCTCTGTGGCACCACCAGCAGCTTCTCTCGGATGTCTTCCATCCATTCCATGGGCTCCTGCAGGGCCCCCAGTTTGGTTGGCACTGTGGGGCCCATGTCCTCCTTCAGGACAGGCTTCTCCGGCCTTGGGGGCTGCTTGCCGGGCCCCTATCTGTCCTCTGGGTGCCACTCCTCTGGCTTCGCCGGCAGCGGGGGCTGGTTCTGCGAGGGCAGCTTCAATGGCAACGAGAAGGCGACCATGCAGGTCTTGAACGACCGACTGGCCAACTATCTGGAGAAGGTGCGGCAGCTGGAGCAGGACAATGCGCAGCTGGAGTGCCGCATCCGGGAATGGTACGAGTGTCAGGTCCCATACATCTGCCCGGACTACCAGTCCTACTTTAAGACCGCCGAAGACTTACAGCAGAAGGTAACGGGCCAGGGCCTCTCCCAGCTGGCCAGGCAGCTCCTGGAAGCCTCCCATTCCAAGACTCAGCCACTCTCTGAAGTTTGCAGGGGAGCCTTCTAGAAGGAGAGCTCCACTCTCTGGGGCTTGGTTCCCTGGGGACCCAGGCTTCCCTGCTGGTCTCTGTACCCTGTTACCAGCTGTTCTTCCTTCCCTCATTGTCTTAGCCCGGGGGCGGGGGGAGGGGGGAGGATCGTGTCCCTAGTCCTCACTAGGTGTAGTACCGAACCTGACACCTTCCTAGCCATTGGCTTACTTATTCTTCATCCTGGAGATAGGGGTATGACTACGCCCATCTAACAGATAAGGGGGTTGAATTTTGAGAGGCTCAGCAACTTGTCCAGGGTCGCACAACTTGAATGTGGGATCCAGACTCAGAACCCACTTCTGCTATATCAGAACTTCACCTTGATCTATCCTACTGGGCCACCCTGAAGGCTACAGAAGCCAGGACCAATGGGGCCAGTGGTGTGTCCCTCCTGGGGCCTGTTCTCCCTCCTTGTCTGGATATTTGAAGATGTCACCTATATTTAGAGGCATCCGTGAGCTGGGCTCCCCACCCCACAGGCTTCACATGGCGGGGCCTTCCCCAGTTCAGGGAAAACCTCTTGTTTTTCAGATCTTACTGACCAAGTCTGAGAACGCCAGGCTTGTGTTGCAAATTGACAATGCCAAGCTGGCTGCTGATGACTTCCGGACCAAGTGAGTGGCCCAACCAGGGGAGGTTTGCTCTGTGTCAAACTCTGTTCCCTGCTTTGGGAACTGGTGAGGTGGGAATACAGCCAGATACAGTTGTAAATGGGAAGACATGGCAGAGGCCCTGGATTCCTTCTGGGACAAGGGAGAGGACCACTGTGTTTCTGACTCCAAGTTAGCCACAGCAGTTTGGCCCAGGGCTTCCCCGGCTGCAGACTTGGCAGGGTTCTCTGTGTGCAGGTATGAGACGGAGCTGTCCCTGCGGCAGCTGGTGGAGGCGGACATCAATGGCCTGCGCCGGATCTTGGATGAGCTGACCCTGTGTAGGGCTGACCTGGAAGCTCAGGTGGAGTCCCTGAAGGAGGAGCTGCTGTGTCTCAAGAAGAACCATGAAGAGGTGAGGCTGCTGCCACCTGAACCCCAAGGTCCCCATCCAGTTGAGGAGTCCCTGCTGACCCCTGGGCTTATTGTATGGCAGGAAGTACATGCAGCCCTTTATATCTTATTTCACCGTCACAGTAACCCCAAGAGTGAGAGCCCACTGTAAGCTCCATTTTACAGCTGAGAAGGTGGTCGTAAAGATGTGAGGTCATTTGCCTTCAGTCACGCAGAGACTACACCCTGGCCCATGACATTACAACTCCATTTGGATTATGGAGTCTGATAATAATTCTATTTTCTTGGTGTGTCATGCCCCCATTCCTCAGAAGGGGCTAGGTATAGATAGACCAATGGGGAGAGCCACGTTCCAAGAGGCCAGCTCTCCTCTATTATGGTACCCGAGGGAGGAAGGGGAATTTGAACCCAGGTCACTGAACCTACCAAGCCAGCAACTTGTTCACAGCCTTATGCCATCGTGTTTTGTCTGTCACTGCAGGAAGTCAACACACTCCGTTCCCAGCTTGGGGACCGACTGAACGTGGAGGTGGATGCTGCCCCTCCAGTGGATCTCAACAAGATACTGGATGACATGAGATGCCAGTATGAGACCCTGGTGGAGAATAACCGCCGAGATGTGGAGGCTTGGTTCAACACTCAGGTGGGGCTGGCCATCCAGGACTGTGTAGGCTGTGGGGTGGGGGTCACTGTGTGGAGGGGAGACACCAGGTCTCGTCCTGTTCTGCTGTCTCTCCTCCATAGACCGAGGAGCTGAACCAGCAGGTGCTGTCCAGCTCCGAGCAGCTGCAGTGTTGCCAGACAGAGATCATCGAGCTGAGACGCACAGTCAACGCCCTGGAGATCGAGCTGCAGGCCCAGCAGAGCATGGTGGGTGGTCTCTGCCCAGCTGACTGGCCACAGTTCATTGAAGGCTCTCTGACTTACCAATGTGCTGGCCATCATCACGCTGTCACAGGGCCTAATCACAACTGTGTGCGAATACGAGGAGAGTGGGTCCTCCTCCTCAATCGCTCCTCTTTCCCACTGTAGCGGAATTCTCTGGAATCTACCCTGGCCGAGACAGAGGCCCGCTATGGCTCCCAGCTGGCTCAGATGCAGTGTCTGATCACCAACGTGGAGTCCCAGCTGGCTGAGATTCGCTGTGACCTGGAGCGGCAGAACCATGAGTATCAGGTGTTATTGGATGTCAAGGCCCGGCTGGAGTCGGAGATTGCCACCTACCGCTGTTTGCTGGAGGGCGAGGACTGCAAGTGAGTGATGCTGGGACTCCCAGAGCTGGGCTGAGAAAGGGCTTGACACACTTTCAGAGCTGAGTGGTTGTTACAAAGATGAAGGTAATTAAGCTAAAGCCATTGAAGATTCCTTCTAGTCCTGCGCTTTGAAAAATGTTCGAGGGGACATGCTAAGCCGAGGCACAAGCCCACCTTTAACCATCTTTTTTTGGTGGAAGTTCCTAGTCTTCCCTCCTACAGCTCCACCCTCCCTTCCCTGGGGTTTCAGAGTCATTGAAATGCTCTGATATCATTCATTGTTGTTACTACTGTCCAGCATGATTCCCTAAATCGGTCTAAGGCTCCAGTGCCAAGTGCATCATATGTGATTTCATTTCTTCAGGCTTCCTGCCCACCCTTGTTCCACGGAATGCAAGCCTGCTGTAAGAGTTCCTTACACCCCTTCTACACCCTGCACCCCGGCTGGACCCTGCACCCCGGCTCCTCAGGTCAGCACCCAGATCCGTACCATCACCGAGGAGTTCAGAGATGGAAGAGTTGTCTCCTCCAGGGAGCACGTGGTGCCCCGTGCATTGTGACCGGCCACAAGTGAGGCCTAGGCCACAGGAAGGAGGACGCCTTGTGGCTTTTGGCAGCTAAATGATTTTGCACCTTCCTAGGGCCCTCCTTGCTTAGCAGGTTTTTCTACTAAAATTCATCTATTGTTTCTGGTCTTAACTGTGCTTTTTACGCCATGCAAACCAGGTTCCCCTGGAAACATACCCAATAAAGTGTTCTCTTGGCATAGCAAACCTGATCCCGGCTGACTCTGTTGATTCTCCCGTGGTTAGTGTCCAGGGGTGTTTGGGCATGGGATATAGTAAAGTCGCTGAGTGATCGAAAATATTTAATATTGGAGATGCTTCAGGTTCTGGTCAACAGACACTGACCCCCACCTCAATCTTGGTGGGTGCCGGTCATTGTTCCCAGATTGGCTTTGCCTGTAGGCACCTACCCTATGATAGCCAGAGAAGATGCAAAGGTTCCAGCCTTCTTTAGCAGGCCTGGTGGGATCAGTGGTCATCTCCCATTCCTTCCTACCTTCTCCCTTGGCGAGCTCCTGTCTCCCCCACTTCCCAGCATGGTTCAGTTCTCTAGAGATGAGTCCCAGGGCCAACCAGAGAGTGCCAGTCTCAGGTGGCCTAGCCTGAGCCAACCACACCATGGCGGGGAGTTGGGGTGAATTGGGAGGTGAAGACAGAGAGTCCGGCAAATCCATGTTTCTAATATGGGGATATGAGAGTAATAGAGGACCCCAGAATAGACGTTAGGAGCTTAGCAGGTATGCACTGTTAATGGTCTGTCTGTCCTAACAACTCCCACCCCCAGCTCAGATGTCCCGGGAGGAGCACAAAGTTGATGATGGCAGATGGCCACTAGACTTAGAATTTCAGGAAGTCCCTGAGCACAGACGTCCACAGAACGAGGGGGGAGTACTGAGATGATAGAGGCACAGACGTCACAAGTCTCAGGAATGCATCTGACAGCCCGACCGAGCTCCAGAGTGATGGACAGCTTTTAGTCTCTCATCCGGTCCCATGTCCTATGAAGTTGCTGGCAGGAGATGAGATGAGAGGCCTTTTTTTTTTTTTTTTTTTTTTTTTTTTAGTGACATAAACCCATTACCTTTTCCGATTACCATCTCTCCTAATAAAGCACAACATAGGTTGGATTCCCATTTCTATTCATTGGCCTTTGTGGTAACAGGCAGCATGAACTCCCATATTTCAATTACAGGAAGTATAGGGTGGTGGGGACAGTGTGGTGCCCGGGACAGCCAGACTGCTATGGGAGGTGGAGCTCAGGGCGTATGGATTTGCCCGGCTGAGCTGTGCTGACCTGTGTATGGAGTTGAACTGGGCTAGTAGAAGCAGGGCCTCTGAGAAGTCAGAGGTTCCCTGTTGGCCTCTCTGCCTTTTGACCCATTCTTCAGTTCAGAACACAGACCCAGAGCTGGGAGTGACTTACACCAGATCACACAGCAGTGAGGGACTGAGTCCTGGCCATCACCCAGCTCTTCTGCCTTTGCCTCTGGGCTCTTCCTTGAGGCCAAGGTAGTGCTGCCAACGCTACCATATATTTGGTGACTAAGCCAAACATGAGGAAGCCAGAGGTTCAGCAGAAGTACCCCAGTTAGGTCCTAGGAGGAGATGTTCACAGGTAGAACAGAAGTGTCTTGGCTGGGGCTGCTTTGTAGCTCCCCAACTCATGCCCAGGCATGCTCAGGGACTCGTTTAGTCTCAACAGTCCATCTGCGAACTGGAGCTTCTGGGAGCCCTGATGGGATGATGTGTGTCAGCACTCAAAATGTGGTGCTTGGCAGAGTTGATCTGAATGAAAACGAAGAGTCTCTGGGCTACGCTCAAACAGCCCTGTGCGATTGTGAGTAATTGCTTTGGTCGTGTGTCATTGCTTCAATTCTTACTAAATCCTTCAGAGCACTCGAGTTAGTGAAGGAACCCCTCCAATGCTCAACCTCACCCACACACCCTTGACTGAGGCCACTGACAGACACACTGGAGTGCAACGCGGCACAACAATCGAAAGTCCCAGGACTTGGTTCTTTTGACTCCCACCCCATCTCTCTCTCCATGACATTAGGAGAGAGATGAGATGACACAGGACAGTTACTTCCAAGGTGGTCAGTTTAGTCTCTACTTTCTAGATACACTATCTGGTATATCACTCAGGCTTCAGTGAATAAATTAGAAGGTAAGGCGTGAAGACCTCCCCACCCCATCCAGTAAATTCTGTGCTAATACACACCAGGGCTCAGTCAGGGAGGAGCAGGGACATGAGACTGGCCACACCAACTGTGAACAACAGGCATGGCTCCCATGGAGCAGTCACCCAGTTGCAGACCTTCTCTCACTCCCTGGATCAGTTCGGGGATAGCAAGAGTCAGGGCAGGACAGGGGTTTGAGTTGCCAGCATGGGGAGATTGTTGAGTGTCGGCGTGATTAGGGAAGGGTTCCGGGAAGATTTGGATTTGGCAGAAACCTTCAAGGATGGGCAGAAAAAGGAGGCAAGAAGGGAGAAGGCATTTTAGGGCATGGCTGAGCATGTTCATGCCATGTTCTGGGGACAGCGTGGAGCACATCTGGACAGAGAACAGAGATCTTGAGGGGAAAGATTATCAGGAGGCTTCTAAACAATGTTAGTTCCTGCTGAGATGGGGTTCTAGGCAATTAATTTACTTTATTTTAGTTTTTTAAATTCCAAGGGGTAGTGGGGGAAGAAATGGAGCAGCCCAGTTTATAGACTATTTCATAGCACTGAAAACATTACTTATCTGTTTTTTAAAAAATCTTATTATCTAAAAACATCTTATCAGGACTTTTCAGCCACACCTTTGAGTTGCCTCATGGGCCCGTCTTCCTTGAGCAGGTGGCTTTTGTTCTCTGCTAGGGGACCCGGCTTGTTGGGGCAGGTGCAGTTGGTTCCTGTCTTGGAGTTTCTGCCTCCTTATCTCTGAGAGTGGGACCAGCAGAAGGATGCCTTCCCCTCTTCTCCAGTCATTCGTTCTTTCTTCCTTTTCTCCATTCTATGCTTTCTTCTCCCCAAAACCCTTTGTTTCTTTATGTAACACAGTCCATTCATTCACTCAGTCACTCCCTCATGCACTCACTCACACTCACTCACACACTCACGCTCTCACTCTCGCATTCATTGGAGCACTCGGAGACATCTAGAAGGGCCTCACTATTTCTGACATTGCAGGGGTGTTTCAAAAGAAGTATGAGGTTAGTCCCCAGGGTGGTTCCTTGGGAAGATGGGGCTGGAGCACAAGACAGAGGCTGGCAGGTCACAGGGGACAAAGGGAGTCTCTCCCAGTCACTTGCATGGGTTCTGAGTGTTGGGTGGGCACAGCAGGACTGGAGAGGGCTGTGAGCTCTAAGGAGAAGGAATGGCTGGGACTGAGCCCCCAGAGGCAGTGCGACAGGTCTGAGGACTGGAGTCACTGGAGGGGCAGGGCTATGATCTCCTAGTTGAGCCTTTGTGGACCTTGCATAAACTATTCATTGCCCCACCTTGGGATTTCTGTGGGAGTTGGCATCCTTCTATCCATGCAGGGTGTAGGTGGCGCTGGGGGTTTAATTTAAGGGGACTGCACACTTTTGCACAAGAGTCGTATCTGCCACCTCTGCTATTACTTGGCTGGCTCCTAAAGCACCGCAAGTACTCATCTATCCAGTAGGGTTGCTGATAGTGCCAATCTCATGCCTCATGAGGATGCTGGGAGGACTGAGTGAGAGGATGTGTAGAAAGACTGAGCACAGGTCCTGGCACATTCTGGGTGCTCAGTGGGTGATGGAGGGCCCCGCTGCTATTGCCATTAATAGGGTGGTTTGGAGGAGTATTCAAAGCTGCCAACAGCCCTTGGTCCCTATCTAGGAAGCCCAGGCTTTAGTAAAGCCCCACCAAGGAAGTCATGTGACCCCCAGGCTTGAGTGGATTAATACAGAATTCCCGGGTCTTCTCTGGGCCACACGACTTCAGAATTTCCCTGATGAGCCCAGAGCACCTTCCCAGGAGACTGTGGCCTAGGAGGGGGATGGGTGGGAAATACAAATACTCCAGGAGGCTCGACCAGGCTCTCAGCTCAGCTGCATCTATGCACCGAGGCATGACGGTTCAGGGAGGAGAGGCTGAGGCAACCAGTGAGACCCTAGGACTATGCTGGGTGGGTGCTGATCACACCGGGTCCCAGAGGGTGGGAAGGGTGCAGTGACTCATGGGGGTTCTATATCTGAGGGTTCCAAACCTATTTACCTGGCTCACGGGATAGTGGACTGTGTGCCTAGAATCTGTCCCCACTCCTTAATGACAGCTGCCCGGCATCACCAAGTTCAAGTTCAACAAGACTGCCCTTGTGAAGGGGCTGGCTGCTGCCACAAGGAGCACTTGCCACAAGCAGGTGCTGTCTGAGCTTCTCCAAGCTCAGTTAATGCTTAAGGCGACCCAGGGTGCAGGCGTGGATGGATATCTGTTCTCATTACAGAAGAAGAAACCGAGGGAGACCCTGAGAGGTGGAGTCAGGTGCTTCATGGTAGGGCTATTCGAGCCCACAAGTTCAGATGTCACTACCGGGTCAGGTTGCTTTTCTTGGGATCCCAGGGTGTGAACCTCATGCCCTGTGGATCTTCTCTAATTCTCTCCTTTCTGTTTTCCATAGACTATCGTATCAAGCAGCCTGGGACAGAATCCCAGGTTTTGCCAGCCACAAGCTGGAGATGCTAAGCAAGTTCTTATTATATCTGAGCTTTGATGTCTTCAGCTCCAGGATGGGGACCATGAGTTCAGGCCTCTAGAGAGTACACGTGGGAAGGTGCTGAGCACCATACCTGGCTCACTGCTGGTCTCAGCTCATGGCTGCTTCTTAGTAGGAAGATAGCAAGTATTCTTAGAAGAGTAAGCAGAATCCCAAACCACAGGACAGCGCAGAAGGCACGTCCCATAGGCTCTCACCTACGGCGTTCCATCCCCATCCCCGTCTCTCCTCAGTCCTGGTTCCAGGGCTCACTTGTTCACATACTGGACTGGTCGGATGTCTCATCATCAAACCTTCTAGGCATTGGGTCAGCCAGTTTCCAGAGCAGAGATGAGCCTCGGAGGTTCAGGTTCCTTGTACCTGCTGAGGAAATGTATAAATCAAACACTCACATCCCCCTTTGCCAATTCAGGCAACTAGAAGGAAATCCTCCATTTCTACCTGGGCTGGAAAAGTCCTGTCCTCCCAAACATGGCTCCAGCTCTCACAGGGTCAGGAACTGACTTTGAATTATTTTGGTTAGAGTTGAGGCTATGTAACCAGGACAGAACTTCTGGCAAGGAAGTAGGGGAGTGTCTGTTAGGGTTCTCTTTGGTTGAAGGTTACTAACTGTCCCATTTTGTTCAGGACAAAAAGTTCCCTGGATCACATTAAAACTACAATAGTTCAGAGGAACCTGGGACAGTTGGTCACCATGGCCATATCTTCTGGGTCTATTCAAGAGCCTTTTATGTTTGCCCAAGCTACAAGACCCCTGCCTTCTAGCCACTTGCAGGCTTTTTACCCCCTCCCCAGACTGTCCATCAAAAGAGACAAGACTAAGAAGACAAGATGGGTGGCTGGACTCCCACGCCTGCTTAACAAAGAGGTTGAGGTCTGGGTTCTGATGACAGGCCCCTTTGAAGAGCTGATGCAGACTGGGTCTTCCCAGGGTGTAGGGCTGTGGGGGTGAGTCTCCCCATATCCACTTGTCCAACGGGGATTCTGTTTTATGAGGCCAGGATATGTCCATGGGTAGCTAAATAACAGGCTAATGAGAGGTTTTGATAGAAAGTGGAATTAACTTTAATGAGGAGAAAAGACTTTGTAAGGGCCAACCAACGCCCACTGGGGCAGAGGTATAAAGTCAGGCTAGGGAGCTGCTTCTCTGTGTTGAGGTGTCTACTCTCAGAGATCTACCGCTTACTGGGCTGCTGTGGCCATGGCTTCCAAATGCCTCAAGGCCAGCTTCTCCTCTGGATCCCTCAAGAGCCCAGGTAAAGCTGGAGGGGGCTCCACTCGAATGACCACAATGTACTCCAGCAGCTCTTGCAAGCTGCCAAGTCTTTCCCGGGGAGCCCGGAGTTTCTCTGTGTGTTCTGCTGGCCTGGGTAGAAACAATTACAGGGTTTCCAGCTGCCTTCCAGCTCTCTGCCTCCCCACGGGAGGCTTTGCCACCAGCTATGGCACCAGTGGAGGTTGGTTTGGGGAGGGCATCCTCACTGGCAATGAGAAGGAGACCATGCAGGTCCTGAATGACCGCCTGGCCAGCTATCTGGAGAAGGTGCGGCAGCTGGAGAAGGAGAATGCCAGCCTGGAGAGCCGCATCCGAGAGTGGTGTGAGCAGCAGGTGCCCTATATGTGTCCCGACTACCAGTCTTACTTCCGGACCATGGAGGAGCTCCAGAAGAAGGTGAGTGGTTTGGAGTGGCTTCAGGTCTAGAAGCCAGAACATGTGTGATAATAGCCTGGATCCCATGGGGAACTTTTAGAGGGAACAGAGCTTATTTATATCTACGTCCTCTTCTATTCTCCCCGATGATCTTAGCCTATCAGATGAGAACACTCAAGGTCAGGCTTATTAAGTGACCCAGATGGCAATTAGTAGACTCAGAACTTGAATACGGAGTGTATTAACTAACTGGCCATGTAAACTTTGCTATCACTGTCCATCTCTCTGAATTTTAATGTCCTCATTTAAAAAAGCCAAACCACACGGATTTGGTGTATTTAGTGAAGCTTGGTTTCTGCATCTGTAAAGCAGAGAAGATGCCTTCTCTGTAAGTCCTCATTCCTGAAGGGCTCAGATGGAGCATTTGTGACCAGAGAACTAGAGCACACCTGTTAGCAGTGACCTGCCTTGGACCCACAGCAGGCCTGGGGAACAGGAAGGTGGGAGGAATGGTCATTCCCTCACGCTGCAGTATTTCCTGTAATATGCCTTTGCCTTCTCTCTAGCCCTTGACTACACATCATAGGCACACCACATTGCAAGGGATCTTGAGGGTTTACATCAGCTGTCATCTCTCACGGAGCCCCACGCTGTTGAGATCCAAGGATGGGAATGTACCTCCTTCCATGGGCAGCTCTTGCCAGACTCGGGGGGAAGCTCCCACCAATAGAACAATCCTTTCTTACATGAAATCACTTCTTTGTGTCCCCAGACGCTTTGTAGCAAGGCAGAGAATGCCAGGCTGGTGGTGCAGATCGACAATGCCAAGCTGGCTGCTGATGACTTCAGGACCAAGTGAGTGGTCCTGCTTGTCCCCGAACTGGGGCTGATATAGCTGGATGCTGGTGATGGTTGGTCTCAGGGTTTCAGCTGCACTCAGTCATTGAGGCCTGAGGGCAGAGCTTACAGCACCAGGCTAGTCTGGGGTTGGACTTGACTTTGATACAAATGGGATTGCAGGTTTGGGTGCCTTGCTCTGTGTCTCCAGGTACGAGACGGAGGTTTCCCTGCGGCAGCTGGTAGAGGCGGACATCAATGGTCTGCGCAGGATCCTGGATGACCTGACTCTGTGCAAGGCTGACCTGGAAGCACAGGTGGAGTCTCTGAAGGAAGAATTGCTCTGCCTCAAGAAGAATCATGAGGAGGTGAGCATGGGGGAGGAGGTGAGCATGAGGGGAAGAGGTGAGCATGAGGGGAGGAGGTGAGCATGGGGGAGGAGGTGAGAATGGGGGAGGAGGTGAGCATGAAGGAGAAAGTGAGCATGGAGGAGGAGGTGAGCACGGGGGAGGAGGTGAGCATGGGAGAGGAGGTCAGCATAGGGTACTAAGGCAGGCACCTAGAAACAGACCCTATCTGTGTCACAGGAAGTGAACTCACTGCGCTGCCAGCTTGGCGATCGGCTCAACGTTGAGGTGGATGCTGCTCCACCTGTTGATCTGAACCGTGTTCTGGAGGAGATGAGGTGCCAGTATGAGACCTTGGTGGAGAATAACCGGAGGGATGCAGAAGACTGGTATGACACCCAGGTAGGTACCTGGAAGCAGTCAGTGCAGCAGAGGTGAAGTCATCTACAAGTGTCCTTGGGGCTCTGAATCAGAAGCCAGAGAGATGGTTTTACAACTGTTTTGACTCCATCTTGCAACCATGCGGTCTTTCCAGCAAGCATGGCAGGAATGGGTTGGAGTGGGTCATCTGGAAGGTTGTCCTTGATTCATCATACTCATGGTTCCAAGTGATCTCTGTAACCTTTGAAGCTGAGACCTCAGGGTTCCTGATCAGATCCTGTGTGTGGGTATGTTTCAGACCGAGGAGCTGAATCAGCAGGTTGTGTCCAGCTCGGAGCAGTTGCAGTCCTGCCAGGCAGACATCATTGACTTGAGACGCACAGTCAACTCCCTAGAGATTGAGCTGCAGGCCCAGCAGAGCATGGTAAGCACTGGGGTGGGTAGAACAGCTGTTGAGCCAAGCTTGGAGGCACGCAACCCCCAGCTTCCACACGGTGGCCATACACACTGATTCCTAGAGTTCAAATTCTTTGCTCAGGGCTTCCCTGTGTAGAGAGGAGGGTGCGAAGGCCAGAAACACATCACAACTGCCCTTGTGGTGAAAGACAAGAGGGTCTGTGGTAACCTCCTCTATGTCCTGGTAGTGACTCCTTTATTTATGTAAGATCTACTTTTGTGTAATTATTAGTTGTCCAGAGGTACTGCTAGGAAGAAAATGCTGTCTAGATCAAGGGGCTACAGGAGCTTGGGCTAGCTCGTCTTCAGTGGTGTTCGACTGTGGTTTCTCCTAGCTCAGTGACTCTCTGAGCTTCCATTCTGGTGTTCCAAAGTCCCACTGAGACCCAGTGGATCTTCCTTGATAGTTCTCTGGCCTCTAACCTGGCCCTCTTCCCACAACCCTCGTCCTCCCAGAGAGATGCTTTGGACTCCACCCTGGTAGAGACAGAAGCCCGCTACAGCTCCCAGCTGGCCCAGATGCAGTGCATGATCGGCAGCGTGGAGTCCCAGCTTGGTGAGATCCGGGCTGACCTGGAACGTCAGAACCAGGAGTACCAGGTGCTGCTGGACGTCCGGGCCCGGCTGGAGTGTGAGATCAACACGTACCGGGGCCTGCTGGAGAGTGAGGACAGCAAGTGAGTATGGCTGCATGATCTCACCTCTCCAAAGTTCTGGGGAGACCACATGGTGCCCAGGAAGAACATACTCTGATTCAGGAACCTTGGGGGTTTAGCTTTGATCTTCGGACAAACTCATTCGTTTGCTCTGGCTGGTTCTGTTTTCCTCTCTGAGTACCTATTCCCCCTTGGGTAAAACTAGGGGACAGGATTTGTATAGTCTAGGATCTGTTCAGTGTTATCGGACTGGAGTATGATAGTAACCGACTCTCTTCTGTCTCCCAGGCTTCCCTGCAACCCGTGTGCCCCTGACTACTCACCCTCCAAATCATGCCTCCCCTGCCTTCCAGCAGTCTCCTGCAGCTCCGGAGCAGCCCGTGCAACCAACAGCCCCCGCCCTGTCTGTGTTCCCTGCCCAGGGGGCAGGTTCTGAGAAGGACAGATCCAGAGGGTCAAGGCCATTGCCTTCTGGGTTCTGAAATGGCCTCTAGCCAACTCTAACTCTTACAGCCCAGATCTCTCCATTCATGCTGAACCCAGGCCCAGGCCCTGAGAGGGCTCCCTGCATGCTTTAATGTTTCTTAGACCCTGTCAACTGAGGCTGGTTGCCCTTCGGGACTTGACTCCTCATCATTTCAATGGGCTCCAGGGTCTCTTTTCTGGACCTGTTCCTTGGCCAGTCTTTCTTTCTGAGTGTGTTTTCATAGGTTCTGAAATTCAATACAGTGTACCCAGGGTGGGACAATAAAGCCGTTTGCTCTGGCTCCCAGTGACTGACTCACATCATTTTCGTGTTGGTTTGTGTCCATCTTGGGTTCAGATTGACTGTTGGGCAGATGCATGGGGAATATTTGATCAAGGGTGACCCTGGAAATAACAGGGTCCCCATGCTTCTCATTGGGGGTGGTTAGAAGACTGCAATGGAGTGTTCCCCACCCCACCCCACCCCTGCCATCTGTGCATGTCTGGAATAGCCTTGGGTGTTATTCTTTGGGCTCCATCCACGTTCCCCCACTTTGAGACAGGATTTCTTTGCCCTGAAACTTGCCAAATAGGCTGGACTGGCTGATCAGAGAGCTCCAGGGATCTACCTAACTCTGCTTCTCAAGCATAGACATTACAAGTATGTACCACCATGCCTGGCTCTTTTTTTTTTTCCTTAAATGTGAGTGCTGGGATTGAACTTGGGTCATTGTATTTGGAAGGCAAGCACTTTGTCAACTGAAGGCCTTGCTGTGAGGCTTTTTGCTTGGCTTCCCTGATGAAGACCTTTCTGCAAGGTCCCTGTGTGGTGACGATTGTTACCTTCTTTCCTTCTGGTATACATAGCAACCCTGGGGGGGGTGTCACAGAATAGGTCTGATAAAGATAAGTAAGAGAGAGAATTGGGGTCACTTGATTAGCCTGTACATGCTCCTCATAAAGCAGTGGCATGTGCCCTATCCTCAGAGATTTAGGGTTCATTCATATTAACTCCCCTCTTCCCTGGCAGCCCTTTCCTGAAACTCTTCCAGTTCAGGAAATCTCCTAACTCCTAAGTTCACAATTCCATCACACGCAGGCAACGGAGACTGAGCCTGGGCTGGGACTCACTTCACTTGTAACTCAGAAGCTCTTGACCCAGGAGGCCCCCATGTGCTCTTAGCAACTAGTGAGGTGTGAGGCCCAGATGCAGGAACTCCCAGCATCCCCTGCTGCAGCCTGCCATTTTTGTTCAGAATGTCTCCCCTCAAAAGACCAAGCAAAGCACCGTCTTCTTCCAAGTCCAATGGGAAAGGGACAGAGGTGAGGGTACACTTTCTAAGCTACACAAGAAGGCAGATTGTCTCCAGAGGGACATGTGCTCTTCAAAGATGACAGAGGTACCTGCTAAGGAACCTAAGTGATGTTAAGAGGGTGATCATGGTTCCATGGTGGAGCACAGGATGGTGGAAGGTACTGGACTGATTTGGGACTGAGATCTGTCCCTCCAGGACATCAGAATAGCTCCAGCTCCCTCTGATTATGCGGCAGAATCTTCCCCATTAAGCCCCTTGACAGGAGGGCTGAGGCCTTTGGTATCTGCCAACAACCTGGCTCTAGGTAGACTGTACTACTATCTTCTTAGAACACAATGGTTGAATTTGCTGAGCCTCAGGCATCTGTCTCGTTCACTTTATTCAATAAACCCATACTGAGCATAAATATGTGGGAGGTAGGATCCTAAGAACCATGGGCAGGGGTTGTTCTACATGGGAGGGAGGCCTTGGTATAAGACAGGGAGGACACTCACTTCTACTTATAACTTCTATCTATCTGTCTATTCATCCATCTATCTATCTACCACCTATCTATCTGTCTACCCATCTATCCATTCATCATTTACCTATCTATCTGTCCATCCATCCAACCATCCATCTATCCATTCATCCATTTACCTATCTATCACCTATCTATCTGTCCGTCCATCCATCCATCCATCCATCCATCCATCCATCCATCCATCCATCCATCCATCCATCCATCCATCTAGCTATCTGCCTGCCTGCCTATCTGCTTACATACCTATATACCATCTATCTGTCTGCTTATCTCTATCTGTCTGTCTGTCTGTCTGCCTACCTACCTACCTACCTACCTACCTACCTACCTACCTACCTATCATCTGTTTTAGTGATGGGAGAAGGCTGTGCCATCAATGTAAGGAGTGGAGTGCAGAACGGGAACATGGAGCCAGAGGGACCTAGGACTCCAGCTCCACCATGGTCTACCAGCCTCACCGCTGTGGGAGAGTGTTGGCAGGTTATAGTCCCTTTCTGAGTCTCAGTTTTCTGCTGAGGAAAACAGAGCAGGTGACACTTACTCTGCTGTGATGTCCCTCGTACTTTACTGAGCATACAGCTGGCATCTGGAAACTGGCCAACACTGACTCGTTCTTGGATGCCCTGAGAGTGGGCATCTACTTTTCTCTGCTGGAATTTAATTTTGAGGCAGCTTTTCCAGGCAGCAATGCCCCGTTACCTCAGGCTAGCCAAAGTATACAGGAAGTTATGGGGCTGGCTCAGCCGTAAAGTGTTTATTGTTCTTACAGAGAACTGGAGTTTCGTTTTGGTTCCCAGCACCCATGTCAGGCAGCTCACAAGCCTGTAACTCCATTTCCAGGGGATCCAATGCCCTCTGGCCTCCACGGGCACCTCATTCACATGCATACTCTCCCATTACACATACATTAAAAAAAATCTAAAAAACCAAAAACAAACCAAGAAGTTACATGTGTTAGTATCGGTTTCAGCTCTGATAGTTGTGGCCAGCAGTACAATTTGAGCCAGACTCTAGTGAAGTCTGTTTTTATATAAGGCATGGTCTTCTCATTGACACCTCAGAACCAGAAGCCCCCTCCAAACCCTTACCTCCCTCCCCGATGGCTTTCACCAGATCCCATAGAACCCTCCCTTTACTCATCTCATTTGCCTTTGCTTTTAAATTACAGTCGTGTCTCCATGTGGCCAGATGTTTTCACCTTGGTCTGCACACGGGAATGACCCGGAGAGCTTCGCAATAGAAACCCGACAAACCCAAAACAACAACATAAAAAAACAGACAACTCTTACTTGCTTTGATGCCCAGGAATCCTGGTTTAGTTGGCCTGAGATTTGGCCTCATACTGGGATGTCTGAAAACTGTTTGGTTGATGCTGGTGTAGAGCCAGGGCTGGGTGCCTGTGCATTAGTTGGCGGGCCTTTTGGTACTAGAACTAGGCAGCTTTATCTGATTCCTAACTACAGATGCAATGTTACCAGCTGCCTCAAGGTCCCACTGCTGTGACCTCCCTGCCATGATGGACTATTCCCTCAAACTGGGAACCAAAAACCAAAGTCAACTCTTCCCTAAATTGCTTTCATCATGGTATTTCATCACAGCAAAAAAAAAAAAAAAAAAAAGTAATATGAACAGGGACTGTTGTAGAATATTATTTTAAGATGTGTTACATTTGTTTTTTCTGTGAAACAACTTGTTTAGTGATGCAAAGATGTGTTGCATTCTTTTATGCTGCATTTGTCTAACTCTGTGAAGCTGCGTTATCTTGCCTGTCTAAAACACTTGATTGGTCTAATAAAGAGCTGAATGACTAATTGTGAGGCAAGAGAAAGGATAGGCGGGACTGGCAGGTAGAGAGAGGAGAGGAGAAATCAGGGGCCAGCCACCCAGTTACACAACCAACAACGGAATAAGAAAAAAAGAAATACAGAAATAGAGAAGATAAAAGCACAGAGGCAAAAGGCAGATGGGATAAGTTAAGAAAAGCTGGCTAGAAATAAGCCAAGCTGGGGCTGGGGATTTAGCTCAGTGGTAGAGTGCTTACCTAGCAAGCGCAAGGCCCTGGGTTTGGTCCTCAGCTCTGAAAAAAAAAGAGAAAGAAATAAGCCAAGCTAAGGCCAATAATTCATGAGAAAGAATAAGACACTGTTTGTCTTTATGTAGGAGCTGGGTGGCAAGAGTCCCAAAGAGTAAAGAGTAAGAAAGAAAAAAAAAAAAACAAGAAAAGGGACAAAGTAAGTAAACTAATGTCAAGTACCCGGTGCCGTGCCTGGCACATAAATATCTCCAGTAACTGCTGGTTATGATGCTGAAGGGCGGCTGAGGTGTCTCAGCTCGGGTAGCTGGCGTAGTTCTCATGCCTCCTCCCACCTGACATCACCAGCTCCTCTAAACTGTCCATTGAGACAAAGCTACTGAAATCATGGTTGTTCCAGGGGGTCACACTGGAAGATCTCTTTTCTTGGGGGAGGGTCATGAGAGTGCGGGGGTGGGACCCACGTTTTCACCCATGCTAGGCATGCACTGTAACACTGAGCTGTAGCTCCGTCTCTTGAGAGATCATTTTAGTCCGTTTTCATGAAGAAACTGGGACGCAGGGGGACAAGGGGGCTTTTATAGGTCACAGCACACATCAGAAGGCAGGGTTTCTATTTTGAACTCTTAAACAGTGAGAGGGCTGGGTGGCATTTTCCACTTCCTGTCCTCTTGCCAACACTTCCGAAGGAAGTAATTGGAAAGGTAGGGCACATGCTTGTAGCCCAACTTCTATTGAGGAGACAGTGTGATGGTCAGTCTCTGGTGACAACTGATGGGATTTAGAATTGCCTAGGAGACACACCTCTGGGCGTGTCCACAAGGGTGTTTCTAGTGTGTGTTTCTAGAGTGTGGTGAGAAGACCCACCCTGAACATGTGCAGCACCATTTCACGGTCTAGGGTTCTGAATGGAATAAAAAGAAAACCAGCTGAGCATCAGCATCCATTTCTCTCTGTTTTTTGCCTGTTCAAGCTCCCGTTGCCAAGCCTTCTTGCCCTGATGAACTGTAGTCCCTCCGACTGCAAGCCTTCCTTCTTTGAGGTGTGTTTTTTAGGTGTTTTGTTGTAGCAACGAGGAAAGTAATGAATACAGGAATGAATACAAAAGTGGCGATATAACATGTGAGGTATGTGAGCCTACAGCTTTCATGGCTGGGACTGCAAAGCATTGGTTCATCATGTTGCTTTAGGGCAGTGGTTCTCAATGCATGGGTTGGGATCCCCTGCGGGGGGGTCAAACGATCTTTTCACAGGAGTCACATATCAGATATCCTGCATATCAGATATTTATATTATGATTCATAATAGTAGCAAAATTACAGTTATGAAGTAGCAATGAAAATAATGTTATGGTTGAAGGGGTCACTGCAGATGAGGAACTGTAGTAAAGGATTGCAGCATTAGGAAGGTTGAAAACCACTGCTTTAAGGGAATGCTCAAGGCTTTGTAACCAGGGACACCTGCTCCCTGTTTTCTGGCTTAGCATAGAGCATCCCTCTTCCGAGACCCAATTTAGAGGGCTTCCACTCACTGGGGTCCCAAACTGAGCGCTCCCTATGCACCACTGTAGAGAGTAAAAGGAGAACCAGTTCCAACTATTAAACCTCAGTCTCAACAGACATCAGTTGAACATGGCATGGGGGCAGCGGCCTTCAAGTGGAGGACTCAGAGAGAGTCAAGACAGAGTCTCTGCCTCCTGGAGGTGTTCATGACATTGAACTGCCTTTCGGAGGAGAAGTGCCTCACCTCTCCCTCTCCCATTTGCATCTAACTAAGATGTCTTAGCTGCCTATGTGCTTATTCCTTCCTTTCCTCCTCTCCTCCATGATAAGTCCTTTCCATAGGTGGGAGGATGAGCTGCATTCTGAAGCCTCTGGTCTCTTTCCTCTCACTTCAGGTTTATACCACAGTATTGAGGCGGCTTCTGTCACCCACACACTTCCTTGAGAAGGGGCTAGGTCTCTTCCCACGTGGAATGCTTTCATTAAAGGGGCATCTACCCTTCTACTGTCTTGCAGCCTTCCCTGGGGCAGATGCAGGCGGGGGCGCGGTGGGCAAGGTCCATGGCAACAGAAGACAAGCTGTGGCAGTACCTGCTGCCACACCCTGGTAATGAGGGCCCAGGTATGGGGCTGGCCCTTTGAAGATGTGCCTGGATGCTCTCCCCCGAGTGACCAATGACAAGGACCTAGAGTCCTGCTTTAGCCAAATGACAAGTTTGGCCTCTTTTACGAGGAAAGGAACTCCTTATTGGAAACCAAATTACAAATTAATTATCGGCTTCCTCTGGGACTGAGTGTAAACATCAACACTCCCACTTCCCTGATGACTATTCAGTGTGAGCCCCTTCACTCCAAGAGTATAAAAAGGCATGGGCGGGATGGAGTCTTGTAGATACCCAGGGCTGCTTGGGGGGAAGGACCTCCCTAGCATGACATCCAGCTGCTGCGTCACTGACACCTTACTAGCCTCTCTCCAGAGCACTTCCCGACCTTCTTCCATCTGTTCCAGCAACATGGGCAGCAGGCCAGAGCTGTGCCTGGGTTATGTCTGTCAGCCCATGCAGTGCATGCCCTCCATCTGCATGCCTACCACCTACCGGCCAGCCAACGGCTTCTCCAAGACCTACCTGTCCAGCTCCTGCCAACCCAGCAACCGCCGGCCAACCAGTTGCGTCTCCAGCTCCATGGGTACCTATGGCCTGTTCTGTGAGGGTGCCTTCAATGGCAATGAGAAGGAGACCATGCAGGTCCTGAATGACCGCCTGGCCAACTACCTGGAGAAGGTGAGGCAGCTGGAGAGGGATAACGCAGAGCTGGAGGGCAAGATCCAAGATGTCTACCAGACACAGGTGCTGACCATGTGTCCCGACTACCAATCCTACTTCCAGACCATCGAGGAGCTTCAGCAGAAGGTGAGGGTGGGCTGTGAACAGACTAGCTGGGAGAGCCATCCAGAAAAGCCAGTACTCTAGATATAAATCTCATTAATGTTTTCAGTTATGCTCAGGGAATAGAGACCTCCCCAGGGCATAGGATTATCTCCTAACTTGGACACTAAGCCAGAGCCCTTAATGCAGGAAGAGAACTGTTATCAGGTCTATCATTGACATATTGCATAGCTTTGGGAGGCCCTTTTCCTTTTCCAGACATCAGTTTCATCATCTGTAGAATGGGGAGAATAATGGTCTGTATCTAAAGAGGTACTTAAGAGAATTCAGTAGACAATGCAGGTCCAGCATTTGGCATAGCCTCTATATCTGTTAAATTTTCAGTAAATGTCAAGGACTTGTTTTCAGACAGAACAGGGTTCTTCCTTTACAAATTGCTCACAGCATCCATAATGGGGCATTCAGAGGATCTCAATTATCTTAAGACAATCCTCCACAGACATGCCCACTGTAGACTAACCCAATGTAGACAATACCTCACTGATACTCTCTTCCTTGGTGATGCTAAGTTGTGTTAATTGAGGTGGGAAGTCATTCCACTATGGGTGGCACCATTCCCTAGGCAAGGGTTACTGAACTGTATAAGAGTGGAGCAGTCAAGCTGAAAGCAAGCAAGCAAGCAGCAAGCAACCATGCAGCAAGCAAGCAGCAAGCAAGCACACACCTATGCATTTATTTCTCTCTGCTCTCGACTGTGGATGTGATGTGACTAGTTGTTTGACTTCCTTTCAATGATGGACTGTAACTAGAATTGTAAGCCAAATAAATCCTTCTCCTATGTTGCTTTTTGTCGGGGTATTTTATCACAGCAACAGAAATGAAACCAGGCCATCTCCACTGTGTTCTTTTCCTTCTTTTTATCCTGCATGGACCCACTTGGTGTGCCTTGGTTGGCAGGTTCTGTGCACTAAGGCAGAGAACGCCAGGATGATCGTGCACATTGACAATGCCAAGCTGGCTGCAGATGACTTCAGGACCAAGTGAGTTTGGCAGGGGACTTGGAGGTAGGGAGTCTTTTCCTCATGTACTCTTAGGCTAGCTCTCCATTGGTTTCATACTGGGCTAGACAGAGCCAGCATTTCAAGGCCTTCCCTGAGTTCTGTATACCGTTCCACCCCTTGGTTGTTGACCCCGACCTTTTTGTAGGTATGAGACAGAGCTGTCCCTGAGGCAGCTGGTAGAAGCAGACACCAATGGCCTGCGCAGGATCCTGGATGAGCTGACCCTGAATAAGGCTGATCTGGAAGCTCAAGTAGAGTCCCTGAAGGAGGAGCTGCTGTGCCTTAAGAGGAACCATGAAGAGGTGAGATGAAAAGTTAAGAAAAGTAAAGCAGACGTGGGTCTGGGATGCGGCATGGGTATAGGGTTTGGAGTTGGATAGACGTGGGTTGACACTGCCAGGTGGACCACATATCGTTTCTGTGAGTTCATGTGATTCATGTATGTTTTCTGATCCCCATCACCTATGAAACAGGGCTAACTGCCATTCAGAGTTATTGGGAAGATTTAATGATACTATATGGATCCTGGATATGACCCAGGTCCAGGGCATGAAATGCCTACCTCTTGGTAGGTGCTCAGAAGCGCACCTTTTTCTTTTGAACTTCCTGGACCAGGGTGACTACCAAATTTCTCTAGCAGGGACTGCATTTGCCCTTCTGGTGAGGGCCTCATCCCAGAGGGAGAACGATGCAGTGGGGCCTGGGGTGTTTATGGTCTAGAACGTACACAGAGACTGTCTGTGTCTGTCAGGCTGACTACTGGGTGAGATCCTCCTCTTCTGAGGGCTGAACTTTGGTGTTTTTCCTCTCTGTTCTATCTCCGTCTTTGCCCACCTCTGTTTCTTCTGTTTGTATATAAGATACCCAAGCTGAAGCCACAGACGCAGTTTCTCTCCCCTTTCCTCACAGGGCTCCATGTGCTGCAAGGACCATTTGCTCTATGGTTCTTTGGCCTTCCTTCTCTGGGTCGACTCTCACACCTTTCACTTGGGATTTGAATGAACAAGTGTCTCTGGACTCCAGCTAGGCTTCCGTAGGCTTAAATGTAAAATAACAATCAGTCACCAGGCACTCACTGAATGCCCTGGGGCTCCTGACTCATCCCACTTAAACCAGAGAGTTGGGAACGGCACCAAGAAGTCACTAATGAGGCATTATCACATACTTGGGTAGCCTCAGTGACAACTTTCTCTCACTGGCAGGCAAGCCTGGGGGGGGGTGTTCTCATTTGGACCTCCAACCAAGTAAAGTCAGAAGAGGACTGGTAGCGTGATGAGGAAAGGAGAAGGGGTTTTGTGGGTTTCCCATCTTAGTCCCAGTGGATCAAACAATTGCCCCTGAACTTGGCTTCTGCCCAAGTGACAGGAAGTGTCACCTGGGGTGTTCAGCTGAAGCTGGAAGACCCCTGAGGCTCTGCAGGGTAGACCTCAGTCCCTGAAGCCCCCACTCCCCGATGCTGAGCTCGTCAGCATCTCTTGTTATTGTGTATGCATTTTTCACACCTGCCTGGGGTCTTGTGTCCTTTCAGGAAGTTGGTGTCCTCCGACAACAGCTTGGGGACCGCCTGAACATTGAGGTAGATGCTGCACCCCCCGTGGACCTGACCAGGATGCTGGAGGAGATGAGATGTCAGTATGAGACCATGGTGGAGACCAACCACAGGGATGTAGAGGAATGGTTCAACATGCAGGTGGGCACATCTCTCCCAGGAGGCGGGGCTCTTCAGGGTCTTAAGGGACTCTCAGCCATCTCCCTTTCTTCACTGCAGATGGAAGAGCTTAACAAGCAGGTGGCCACAAGCTCTGAGCAGCTTCAGAGCTACCAGTCAGACATTATTGATTTGAGACGAACGGTCAATACCCTGGAGATTGAACTGCAGGCTCAACACAGCCTGGTGAGTGCTGCTGGCAGCTGCCTCTCAGCTCTGGATCTGGGAAAGCCCTGGGCATGGGCTGCAGCCATGTTAGGAGGGGCAGGAGGACAACCAGATTCAGCTACCATGGATGTACCCCCAGCTGACTCTTTTGGGGGAGGTTTCTCTCGGGAACCAGCTCAAGAGATAAAGGGACATGTTCTATATTGCATGTCAAACATAATTCTTCCAACATGTCTGTTATCTACTTAGCCCGTCCTTCCAACCCCTTGTTCTCAATGTCACCTATAGAGATTTAATAGTTCTGACACCTAGAGAAAATCCTAGGTGTTGGGATTATTGGTCTAGAGTCTAGACCAATGGAACCAGAGTCTCTGGAGGCTTTGCTTGGGCCTGGGTATTTTTAAGGGCTCTCATGTGAAAAGTGTCAGAAAAACATAATGTCATATTAGAATACTTGATGAACTCCAACTCCAAACTGAATAGAAGGAATTAGGATATAGGAGCAGATTCAGGACTTGGGTTTAAAACTCTGGTTCTACCACATACCTGATGCTTAGCCTGGCACAGATGACTTGACCTGTTTCTGGACTTCTGTGTCTACAGTGGCTTAGAGGAGAGGGGCCATTCACAGCACCAAAGACATGGCTCTTCTCACGTCAGGCCATGGAAAGCAGCTGCCTCTTCATAGTTGTGTCTTTCCTTTGCCTTAGAGAGACTCTCTGGAAAACACACTGGGGGAGACAGAGGCTCGCTTCACCTCCCAGCTGTCCCAGATGCAATGCATGATCACCAACGTGGAGTCCCAGCTGGCCAACATCCGCTGTGACCTGGAGAGACAGAACCAAGAGTACAAGGTGTTGCTGGATGTCAAGGCCCGGTTGGAGTGTGAGATCGACACATACCGGGGCCTGCTGGAGAGCGAGGACAGCAAGTGAGTATCTGGGGAGAGGCTCTGTAGGGTGTGTCCACCAGGGTTGGCTGAGGGTCTAGGAAGCAGGTCCATCTACCAGTACTCAAGGGACATGAGCTTAGAGTCTGCCAAGACTGAGGAGCCACCAGAAAGCTGGCAGGCTCTAAAGGAAGCCAGGTGATGATGTTTAGGCCACCATCCCTAATCTGGTCCAGAGGAGTCTGAAGCATAAATCTAATAAATCTTATCAATAAAAACCAGGAGTCAGATATCACCGTAAGAGCTGAAAGATCAGAGAAGCAAGGGAGCAGCCACAGTCACTTCCTACCTCTCTGAATCCTCCAACCAGAAAAGGCTGAGATCCTGTCTCTGCTCCGCCTTTTCACTGCCTGTCTTTGCCCCACCTTATTACTTCCTGTCTCTGCCTTTCCTTATCACTTCCTGTCTCCTGTCTGTATAGACCTCCAGACCTCTATGGTTTACTAGTAGCTAGCTCCACCCTCTGACTCTAAGCAAGCTTTATTTGTCAGAACACGAACAAAATACCACACAACAGGAGTCCGTTTTTCTTCACTTCAAGCTCACAAACTCCTTTCAAGAGCCTACTGTGTGTCAGGCATCATGGAGAATACTGAGGTAGATGATGAGAGGGCATCTGCCTTCAGATTGTTGCATCTGTCAGGGCACAGGCAGACAGACCACTGGAGGATATTCTGGTGGGAGAAGTTTGGGGGTGTTGGAAAGACAGGAGGTAACTTAATGTGATTGACTCTGGTGGACAGCAGGGCAGGAATGGCCAGCTGTAGCTCATTCATAGACAGCTGCAAAGGACACAGTGGCACATCAGAGGCCTTTATGGTTTGAGAGAATGGTAGAACCTGAGTAATAGCTCATCTCTCCACTGGCTGGTAAACATCTGGAATGCAGAGACAATAGGATTTGGTTCCCTGGATTCGGTACTATCAGATGCCTGCTAGACGTTTCTTGTCTGAGCCAAAGAAAACTCAAAGCTCCTGTTTGGGAAGATTATCCTGAGAGATGCAAGAAGGGCTGAGTGGGAGGGGAGCCAGGCAGGAACAGTGTTCAGGAGCAATAGGGAGATCACTGGCAGTCTCTCTCCCCACTGTCTTGCAAGCATGATCAGCCGGACCTGGCAGCTGTCTGGATATAGGGTTTTGTGGTCATTGTGTGTGCTAACAGCTGTTGGACCAATCTCCCCTGCCCCAAATCCCTGAATGTGTATTGACATGCATGTATGTGCACATATGCATGTGTCGATATATATGAATGTGGAAATGCATGTGTTACAGCTCATGTGTGCAATGTGTGTGTGTGTGTGTGTGTGTGTGTGTGTGTGTGTGTGTGCGCGCGCGCGCGCGCGAGCATGAGCAGGTCAGAGGATGACCTAGGGTTTCCATTCATTTGAGACAAGGTCTCTTGCTCACCATGACATACACCAATCTAGCTGGCCCACAAACTTCTGGGGATGGTCTTGCCTCTGCCTCCCCTCACACTAGAGGGACACCAGGACTACAGACACATGCTACTATGTCTGATCATACATAGGTTTCTGGGGATCCAGTTCAGGTCTTAACACTTGTATGATAAACGCTTCACTGACTGAGACATCCCCCAGCCCTTGTAGCAATTTCTTGTCCAGGATTTTGTCTTGTTTTTCTATTACTCTGAATCTTATCCCACTGAGGCAAGTGTCGTAAACATACATGTTTGCAAGGACCAGGTTGTTAACATCCACATAGGATGTGGGACCCGTGGGGACTGTGGCAGCCAGGGAGCTTGTGCTGTGCTCAGGGAGGGTGGTGCTGTCTCCTTAAGGCCATTTCCACACAGAGGATGCAGATCCCGTGCTGCTAGTCTTCCAGCTGCGCAAGGGAAGCTGGGATTTGTATCTTTTCCAAGCTTCAAAGTTTCCAAATTTAAAATATATTTAACAAATCGGAAAAAAAATAGGTGCCAGCAACGTTAAGTACATTTAAGAGTGAATGTGGCCCTCAAGCTACACATTGGGCCTCTGAGCTGTTTGGTCACTTCCCAGCGTCTAGTATGTTGTTCCTGGTTTTGTTCCCCAGCCTCAGTCTCTGAGATCATCCTGTTTCCTTTTGCCATGTGCTCATCCCACACCCATTTATAATTTCTTCTCAACACAATCTTATGAAGTACCTGCTCTGTGCCAGGTGTACAGAGCGCACATACCACAACTGTCTTGTAGAGGAGACGGACCATAGCGAAATAATTAGCTATTACCACGGGAGAAACTATATGGTGCCACTGGGGGATTTAACACTGAGATAGGGAGGGGTCAGGGGTTATGTGACAGTTAGCTGAGCTTTTAAAGAAGGGAAGGAGTTAAGTGAGTGGCCGTGGAAGAGGGTTCTAGAAAGAGGAGACCTGTGTTCTGCAGCCTGAGCTGCAAAGCTCATGGAGGAATTAGCAGAAAGCTAGAGCTCAGACCTGAGCATTGTGAAGAGAGGTGGGAGTAGGACACACACGTCTTTTAAAGAGGCTAACGCTTGTCTCAAGCACAAGTGGGAGCCACTGAAAGTCTGAGGTAGGGGAGGGCCGTGATTAGATTACTGTCTACTGGAGACCCCTCTGGCCATCCATCTGCCAGGGCTTAGAAGGAGAGGTAAGAGCGGAGTTGAGGGTAGGGATCAGTTGGGAGGCCACAGAGGTAGCACAGGCAGAGATGAGGGAGATGGAAAGTCAGGTGGAGGAGATGTACAGCCATTAGAGAGGTGTCTGAGGGTAGGATTGTCAAGGTCTGTTATGAGTGGGGCACCTCCACTAATTCTTCCCCTCTGTGACTTTTTCTCCCAGGCTCCCCTGCAACCCTTGCTCCACGCCCTCCTGCCAGCCTTGTGCACCCTCCCCTGGGGTGTCCCGCTCAGTCTGTGTGCCCCGCACTGTTTGTGTGCCTTGCTCGCCCTGCCTTCAGAGTCGCTACTGAAGCCTCTGAGCATCCCTCCGCGGGTGATCCTGGGGGGACCTGAGTTCCTCACACCAAGCCTGATCACAGTTCTGAGACCATGAAAAGAGTGGGGCCAGCTTAGACAGCCCTGAACAGAATCAGGAAGCAGACACTAGCAGCACGTTCTGATACTGCAGGGAGTACCCTTGCCTTCACTGCTTCAAAGCTGCTGCCTCTATTCCCATGGGCAGAAGGTTCTCTTTGGTGATGTTTCCGGTTTCCTATGCTTTCTTGGAGTGCACTTGTTTTCAGTTAAGCTGCAAATAAAACTTAACTCAATGGCCCTGAAAATTGGTATTTCTTTGTCTCTCACGGTGGTGTGTATTCGTGAGCCAACTTTGTTCATTTGGGTTCAAGAAGAGAGTGCCCATGTTTTATATTCTTATGCCTCTTCTTGTAAAAGTATCAGTTATTTTTAAATGAGGTTTTGCCTGTCTTGTGTGTATGTGCATCACATGCCTGGTGTCTGTGGAAGCCAGAGGAGGGTGTTGGATTCCTCATGGAACTAGAGTTACAGATGGTTGTGAGCCACCATATAGGTGCTGGAAACCCAACTCAGGTCCCCTGGGAGAGCATCAAGTGCTCTTAATCACTGAACCAGCTCTCTACGGCCCTTCTTGTTTCCACAGACTCAAGGGGTATTCACTAAAAAAGCTTGCATGCCACAAATCCGTTTAAACCAGGAAATCCAGAGCCAAGCAATAAAAGAATAAAGAGAGAAAGGAGGTAGATGGCCGTGCCAGAAACCAAAGCCAAACAACTGCAATTAAGAATAATACCCTAATAAACCCACCTCCTGGTCCCATCTAGCCAGCATGATATGATCATATACCCATAAGGTCTTCAGGGAGTGCTGCTGGGTGTGGGGTCTGCATCAGAGACTGGCTAAACCAAACGATGGTTTCCAGACAATTCTAGTTTCGCCTCACCTAATCTTGCAAAAAAAAAAAAACCCTCCACTTTTTTTGTGGGGGAAACCAAGGGCCAGAGGGGTTAAAAGATTGTCCTGAAGTCACACACTTACTGAGAGATGCTTGATCAACTCACATTCAGAGTCTTCAGTGTTTGCAAACTACAGTTGGGTATGGAGGATACCAGGAAAAACAATGCAAGTGCTCCTCCCCATCTAGACACTTATAATTAGAGAGGGAGCCAAGAGCAGAGCATGTGAGGCTCCACTCCTTCAGCAAGGACCAAGCAACCACAAGAACAGCATCAGTGATTGCTGTCTCCATTCCTTTCTGGCGCTACTGGCAACTGCATGTAGGGTCTCATGCATCTTAGACAAGTGCTCCATTGTGGAGCCATATGCACCTCCAGGCCTCCTCTAAAAACAAAAACAAAAAACAACCTTTTTAACGAAGAAGTCTCACTAAATTGCTCAGGCTGGCTTTGAACTTGCCACCCTCCTACTTTAGCCTCCTGAGTAGCTAAGATTATGGGCCTGCACCAGCATCACATGGAGCACTTAGTATGCATTTATCTGTCGTGATTTGCTGAGGATATCATCAAAATGAATGTGTGTGGTAGTTCCCATGACAACCTCATAAGGCCAGTTGCTATTGTGTTCATTTGAGACACAGGAAATCAGGGCACAGAGAGGGAGTAGATCCATTGTTGAGGGTTACATGCAAGGAAAAAGTTTTGAACCCAAGCCTAGCTGTATGGCATCATTGTTTTAAGTACCACGCAAATTCCTACCAAGAAGGAATAAACACTGGCAAAGATGGGAGAAGAAGTAGGTTGGGGGTGGGAGGAAGTAAGTTGGGGGTACCAAAAGGCTTCTTGTAGCCAATGATATTTGAGATGGGCTGGGGAGGTTGAACAGGATCTATAGAGCATAAGTATGAGTGTGAGCGTCTTCAGGGAGCCAATGGTTATATTTGAGAGACCTATAATTTGAGAGCTCCATAAATGGAGCAGCAGGTTCCTCGGTGAACAGTTAATAGAGATAAAACTCAAAGGGAAGAAGATATTGGGCTGAGCGGGGGTTTGGGGGTCCATAGAGAATCTGCCTTCTCTCTCAAAGACAGTGGGAGGCCTGCTGCAGGATTTGGGTCCAAGAATGACATGACCCGAGTGGTATTTTAGAGCATTTCACCAAAGAGTATAGACAGGATGGCTGAGAGACAGGGCCATGCACCAACTGTCTATGGAGGAATTAACAGGGTCTTTAACAAGGCAATCAAGACAACCCTGGAAAAAGGGAAGGATTCAATGTAAGAGACTCTGTGAGGGACTGACCTTGGCAGTGAACTGGCCATGGCAGGTAAAGGAGGAAAGAGCCAAGATCTCGCTCTCGGAACATACAGCTCTTCCTTAATGAGCCGAGTGGGGTTTTATTAAGTATTTGTTCTCTGGCTTTGCCAAGAAATCATGAAACGTGGACTGGCTCCCATAGCAGCCTGGGGGCTCTCTAGACATGATCCTGCATGTTTGCCTGGCAGACAAGGCCATTAGCCTGACAGCAGAGACACAAATACACTGCTGGACTAGCTGTGGTAAGTGGATAAAGTTTCAATGTGCTGAGGTGCTGAGGGAGAGGGGTGACTGTAGAGCTGGAATTCTTCATAACTGCACACAGATCAGGAATCTTTTCTCTGCAAAACTTTCTTACATCATCCTTGGCTTGAGACACTTACATAGAGTATACCAAAGCTTTGGTTCTGTAATCCTGACCGGTTTTGTCCAATGTGCTTGCCATACATGCTTACTAAAATTTTAATTAGGTAAAATTAAATAAATTGGGGAGGAATCAGCCCCTCTGTTGCAGTAACCCCACGTGGCTGTGTGTGCCTTGTCCTAAATGCTACTGATGAGAACAGTGCAGAAGTTCAATGTTCTCACAATCACAGAAAGTGCTTTTGCTCTGAGCTGCCCCAGACTGCCAGACCAGAAGGAGCCTAGCAAACAGACCATGGGACCCAGCCTCTCCCATTTCACAGACGAGCAGTCTAAGACCCAGAGGGAAGGAAAGATATGTTCACAGACACACAACCAGCAGGACAGAATGGAAGCCAAGTGATTCTAGGCCAAGTCCAACATGTCTCCAAGTTCTTTATGATTTCTCCAAGAACCCGAGGCTTATTATTATTTCAGGGCAATAAACATTTCCCCTTTGCCGTCCTTTGGTTCCCTAAGAATGAAGATATTCTTTCCAAGATGCTGAAACTTCCTTGCACGTATAGTCTCCTTAAAAGAAGAAAAGCAAAATAAAACAACAAAAATCAGAGACCACCCCCTTCAGATCCTTGCATGTTTGGCTGAGGGCAAGCACATCCCTTAGGCTGTAGCTGAGAGCTGAGCAGGAACAGTTGCATAGGAGTCTAGGTAAGCCAGGAGTCGCTGCCCTTCTACACCATTTGGGGACTTCTGTAGGCTCCTTTCCCCAACATATACTGTCTAATCCAACCAGGCCCTCGTCTTCACTCCTGGGCCAGTGCAACTCGCCAAGACTTGTCTGACCACCCAGATGCCTATTAAAGTTTTAAAAGTGCGAAACCAAATCCCACAGACCAGGGCCTGGAATGTGCTTCCTGCTGTAAACCTGCAATTGGGGCCCTCCATGGCTGGGTGGTACCCCCAAGATGACTGTGATCCTGCCTATCCTGTTTCTCTTATTGATGGGTCAAGAAGCCACGGGCATGGGCTTTGGGAAATATTGATGCCCCACAAGCACCAGGCCCTCCTGACACGTCCCTCACCTGGGTTTCTCAGAGGAACTTCTTTCTTCATAGCAAAGCTTTTGAGCTTCAATAACCCTGGTTTATAGGAAATATAGGCAGGGACACAGTAAAGTAATGAGAACTTGGTCATATTTGATGTTTGGGAGAAATTCCCACAGATGGTTGGAGTCCTTCTAGAGTGGGGTTGGAGGAAGAAAAGGTGTGACTTCTCAAAGACACAAAATTCCCCAAAGTCATTAGTTTCTGCCTGGCTCTGGCATTCAGTGTCCTAGAGAAAAGTCCCTCTTCTGGGGGTGAGGGCCTGTTGGCAGCATTGAGGATCTGGCCTGAGGGTGACACTTCATGGAAGATCAGGAGATGGACACAAAGTCTCAGAGATGATAAAACTACATTTCCCATGTTATTACTGGGAAATCACTAATAATAAAATAATTCTCTTGCTGGACATGGTGGCACAGTCCTATAGTACCAGAACTTGAGAGACAGGCAGGAGGATTGTGAGTTGAAGGCTAGTCTGTTAACAACAACAACAACAACAAATTCTCTTACGGAGTTTTGTAAATTTTAACATTCTAATGCAATGATTTCCATTGGCTAACTAGAAAGTCCTTTATGTCACTTGATGTCTGTTTTTTTGAACAACTTGTTAAGATAACTGTATCTTTTTTAGCTGTAATGAGGAAGCATACATACAACAGACATCTCGGCACAATGGAGAAGATCAGTAGCTTTGGCTTGAGAAATCCTGGGCTAGAATACCAATCTTGCTACTCACAAGCTGTGTGGATTTGGTAAATCTCCTGGTCTCTGCACCATAGCCTCCAGGCTTACCATACTTGCTTTGTAGAGTCATTGGGATAAAAAGCCTATGGCAATACTTATGCTCAACGAGGTGGTTAGAGATAATCTACTCTGGCAGCCAAGTTCCCGTCTCCTGATTCCCCCCAATGACAATGACAGTTGGTTTATCTTTTGGAGCCACTCTGAAGCCCAAGCTTCAAGAGCATCAAGAGTAGCCCATGGGCAGCCTTGCATGACTTCAGAACACCCAGATGTCCTTTCAGTCTTGTCTCAGTGGAGACCCCAGTGTTCCAGCTTAGGGCCCAGTTCTGGAGTGATGACCAAGAGCCAGGCTCTCCCTCAGCCCTCTGTCACCACATCAGATGGAAGGTCTCCCACATACTCTGAGGGATCTGATTTTTCACCCTTATTAATCATGCTGTGTAGAACAAGGGTCTACACAAGATAGCGGATTCTCAAAGGCTGCTGATGCGGTTTTGGTTAATGAAATGTTCTGGGAACAGAGCCATAGCCCTCAATTCCATATTGCCTGTGCCAGCTCTGAGTCTTGATGGTGGAGTTGAGTTGCTGCAGTGCCGAGACTGTATGGCGTGCTACCTGGCTCTTTAACAGGAAATATTGGTTCATTATGGTATCATGGAAACAATATGCTGGGGTTAGGAGCCTGGAGAGCAGCCCTGGCTCTGTGACTGACTTGCTCCATGCCCCCGAGGAACTTACAGCTCCTTGTTGGGTTCTGAAGCATAAGTGGATGTAATGGTTAATCTTGGTTACCAGTTTGATGGGATTCAGAATCACCTAGGAGACACACCCCCGGGGACATCTGTGAGTGTGTTTCAATAGAGGTTTAATTAAGACCTATCCTGAGTTTGGACAGCCCAGTATCATTGGCTGGAGTCCCAGACTGAATAAAAAGGAGAACATGAGCCCAGCAGCTGAATTCACGTTCATCTCTCAGTGCTTCCTGACTACGACTACAATGTGACCAGCCGTCTCAAGGTCTTGCTTCCAGGCCTTCCCTGCCATGATGGGCTGCACCCTTGAACTGTGAGCCAAACACACCTTTCTTTCCTGAAGTTGTTCTTGTCTGGGGCTTGGTTGCAGCAATGAGGAAAATACCTCCTACAGGGGTTGACTGGATTCTCTAGCCTTATAACCCTTGTTCTTGTGCAGGCTCTTTGGGGGTTCTCCCCCTGAGACTAGAGGCCCCTGGGTTTGGGCCAGCAGAGTGTCCTGCTTCATCTGAGGGAAAACCACTAGACCTTAGGAGGGACTCAAAGGATACAGCTGAACTTCCTCAATAAGAATTACCTGTAAGCCAGGCAGTGGTGGCACCCACTTTTAATCCTAGCACTTGAGAGACAGAGGCAGACGGATCTCTGAGTTTGAGGTCAGCCTGGGGTACAGAGTGAGTTCCAGGACAGCCAGAGTTACACAGAGAAACCCTGTCTCAAGAAAACAAAACAAAACAAAACAAAACAAAACAAAACAAAACAAAACAAAACACCAAACCAAAACAACAAAACAAAACAAAAAGAAAAGAAAAGAGAAAAAGGGATTATCCTTAAGGAGGTAATATGACACCTTATCAAGAGAGAAGCAATGGAAAATTCAAATGCTGGTACCTACTCTTTTATGAGCTTGGAGGCTATAACTGCTCAAGAGTTGCTCTGAATATGCAGTGCTGGGGGTATGGCTTACATATTGAACCTGTTCTCACAGTGGGTGAACAAAGGCTCTGAGATGTCATAGCTGGACACTTGGCTCTTTTGTAATCTGCAAATCACTTTCCTAGGATCACGGCTCTAGATGTCACAAGGATCCCTCCTCCGTGACGACTTCTTTGAAGGTTCTCCATTCCAGGTAGCCTTGGGCAAGCAGCAACCCCAGAACTCTACTCATTGGTTGTCCAGCCTTCAAGCCCGGCACCCATTTCAAAGACAGATACCGATTGAATTATCCTGGCCTCAAACCTGTGGACTCTCTCAGTAAAAGCTGACATCTCAGTGCCTGGCCAAAGAAGAACAAAGAGAAGATTGCTGATCAGAACGCTTTTGGCTGCACATCTGCCTCTGCTACGGCAGGTCCTGGGTGTGTCAGCCCTGTGCCAGCTGATATAGGGCCCACAGAAACAGCTGTTCCAGGTGTTGGAGGATGAGTCTGGTCCAGGTAGGCAAGAGGCTCAGCAGGGGTGTCTGAGTGAGTGACTCTGTGCTTAGAGAGAACCGTGAGAAGGGGTAAGCTGCTAGAAAACGGTAGAAGCCTATTAAGGTTGACCAGAAAGAGCAACAGGCCTTTGGTTTGTGCTTGAGTGGCATCCTCAGCAGACAGAGCCCTCTTAACCATCAGCTGGCCTTGTCTCTACTCCTAGATAAAGACCTTTTGGGGAGAGCAGTGCTGGAGAAGGCCACACTGGTCTCTAGCCCGGTTCTGCTCAGCAGTTGTGTTAAAGTAGATGGATAGGAGACTAAGAGATGTACACTGGCTGCCCTCTACCAGGTGCTATACTCAGGGCCCCTTGTCACAGGTGCCCAGCTGTAGCAGTGCAGACGTGGCTCCCTAGAGAGTCCCCTTGCTCTTCCTATGTCTTCCTTTTGGTTTTTCTTTAGCCAATGACTCAGCAGAGGAACAGGGTGAGGGGGGAGCTGGCGCACAGGTTCCTGGAGCACCCGTGATGTGTTGGGCTGTGGCATTTCCTTGTTGATTCCTTGCCACATTATAAAGCTTCCCTTAATTAAAAAGGAATTTCTATGTGTGTATGTGTTGGACAGAGAGAAGGGGAGAGAGAGAGAGAGAGAGAGAGAGAGAGAGACAGACAGACAGACAGACAGACAGACAGAGAGGCATTGAAGTGAAATTGAATGGAGAGAAATATTTTCACCTGAAATTCAGGTCTCAACATGTATGTATGTATGTATATATATGTATGTGTATATGTGTGTATGTGTGTATGTGTATATATATTCTGAGTTTCAATATGCAATATATGATTCTTATTTGAGTTGTGCTCACAGGAGTTCAAGTGCATAGTCTATTCTGGAGCTTTCCTTTTTAGATGGGGACCCAGGGTGTCTAGTTTTGGACTCTATGCCTAGTGAGTGATGGGGCTGAGGGCAGAGCATTTATAAACCCCCAATTTAGCCTGTTCAGCAACCCAGAATGGGATGCTCTAGGACCAAAGGAGGAAAAAAATCCCATCTTTCCAGCCTGGCCACCAGGCCTTGGGAACTGTGCAAATTTCTAGGACCCCGTCTAGGGAGCCCCTCTAATGTAACACTGGTCAAGAGTGATAGAGGACCCCAGGGTGGAGAGTGGTGCTTCAGGGGAGACTTAGTGAGAACCAAGAAAAGGGGTTCTATAGCTTGCGAGTCTGGCTGAGGTGGCTCCAAGATTGCTTATGAGTTCCCCAGACCTAAACTACCTCTCGGTTCTAGGAGAGCTTGATCTTGTCTGAGAATTTCTCTTCACAGCTCCCACTCTCACCTGCATGTAGGGTGTCATATTCACCCTGCAAGGCTTTGGGAGCTCCACCCTTGATGGACGTCTATACCAAAGAAGAGTTAAGGCGAAACGTGCTTCTTCCCTCTCTGAGAATGCCTGTTCTCTGCAGATGATTGACATACTAGATGAGTCTCTACGTATCACAGGTGTGTGGGCCCTACCCACCTAGGCCTCAATCATTCATCCAAATCAACGCTCTAATCCTGGCATTCATGTAGAAGATATCCGCCCCACAGCAAGGGGAGCAGTTTTTTGCTGAGCCCCAATGTCTGGGCTCTAGTCCAGACTTCTCAAGGGTGTGGGGAAGACCTTGTAAGCAAACACATTACTAATTCTTCCTCGGTGTATTGCTATTTATACCAGTGGGATAAATAGGCACTGTCTAAAGACCAATGAGTAATGGGAAAAAAGCCTTTTGCTGTTCATAGACAAGCAGCCCCATTAGCAAGTCTCACTCTGTGAGATGTGAATTCTCCTCCATATCTCCTGAATCAGATTTTATAATCCTCATTTGCCCCAAGAGGAAAGGAGAGTTCCTCGGCTTAAATAAAATCTCTGAGGAGGCCTGAATTGGCACTCTCAATCTTCAAAGAATTACCTTCCGCTCTAGGCCTTTTCCCATCCTCCTTTTTCAGCCTTCCAAGTCACTGCTTTTCAGCTTCCACTGGAGTCGGAGCTCTCTGGAAAGCTGACATCTGGATTTTACTTGCAAGGATACTGATGACATTGACCTTAACATGGCTGGGGATCAGACTTCTTAGAACTTGCCCAGGGTGGTCTCATGCACTCCCAAGCTTGAAAGTGGTTTGCATTGCATTTTAGCAGATAGACAGGCTGTTTTGTTCTTGATGTTTCCTGGCCCTGTATGCAGGACTGTTCTCTGTGCTCAGAGAGTGGTTATCACATCTCATCACCGATTAGTTCCTCAGACACTTGTGCAAATCCTACCTGTTAGCTTCAACCTGATACAATAGGTCCAGGCTGGGACCTGAGAATATGTATTTCTAACAAGTTCCCAGGCAATATTGATGCTAATGGCTAGAAAACTGAAAGTTGAGAACACTGCCCTGGAGGATGACAAAGCCTGCTTAGAGAAGTGTCCGTCCAGACACAGGCCTTTCCCAGTAACGTGCAAAACCAAACCTACATCTGTATTACGTTCCTAGACTGTATTGACTTCATCTTCTCAATGTTTGCTAGTGACCTTACATGGATCCATATCTTTCTGGGCTCAGTGTTAGTGTTAGAAACAGTAGGGGATGCTCAGGAGGGAAGTGTACATCACTGGAAGAGAAGGGCTGTTTCCAGTGACACATGAATTAACCAGCTGTTTCCGCCCTTTCCAGGCCCTACCTGGTTTCCTTAGATCCACAGCCCACTTTTTTTTTGAGACAGGGTTTCTCTGTGTAGCTTTGAAGCCTTTCCTGGATCTTGCTCTGTAGACCAGGCTGGCCTTGAAATCACAGAGATCCGCCTGCCTCTGCCTCTCAAGTGCTGGGATTAAAGGCATGCACCACCACTGCCCAGCTCTCCTACCTTTTTAGAGTCTTAAATACAAGGATCTTCCAGCTTTCCCACTCCATCTTCTGAAATCTCTTCTAACCATCTCCCTTCAGAGTGAAGTGAGTTTCACAAAGCCTCTCCCCAATGGATGGATTGCAGATTAGCCAAGGATGCCTCTGGAAGCATCTCTGAGGCTCACAGCATGCCTCTGTGGGCCCCCGGGCCCTGTAACTGAGGGTAGGATTGAAAGCTCATGATTGCCTTGATTTACATCTTGTTAACAAAATGTGATGGAACCCGTTTACTTCTACTCCTGCCAGCACTGTGTGCTGTTATCCTACTTTAAAAATCAGATAAAGAGAAAACAGTATCTCCTTATTTGTTCAGCATGTGTGTCTTAACTATAAATAAGCATATACTAAAATATAAATGACTTCTTACTTAACTTGAGCTGAAAGGATGGTGTTCCCATTCAGCATAGCTTAAAGAGTTGGCTACCTTGAACTGATTTGCTCGGCCTGGTCTGTTGTTAGATCTTCATGGTTTCCTTGACCTATGATTTTCCAGGGTATCATTTCTTAACACCTAGGACTATGTTCTAGCAATTCTTGTAAGTGTTTGCATCTACTGCAATGCATGATGGGTGATGTTCTTTACAGGACAGAACTCCTTGTGTCTTCCAGCAGTAGGAGCCATGATAAAAAAAAATGTAAGCTGTAATGTAGCCATCCTGTCCAGGAAGTAGTTTACAACTCCATACTTTTCTCTCCTACTGGCTGAGATATAGCTATATGGTCCAATACTGTGTTTTGTTTTGCTTTGTTTTGTTTAGATAGGGTTTTGCTCAGTAGCCTAGGTTGTTCTTGAACTCACTACATAGTCCTACTGGCTTTGAACTTGTAGCTCTCTTCCTGCCTCAGCCTCACTATACCTAGTTGCAGCATGGTGTTTTAAAAATAGCATCTCAAGGTCCCAGGTCTCCACTGTAGTCTTCAGTAGATGTATGCTTGTGGTGATTGATGTTGATTGCCAGTGTGGTGGGATCTGGATTCACACCCATCAGGGATTGTCTTGATTAGGTCAGCCTCTGGGCATGCCAGTGGGAGAGCATCATGATTAGGTTATCCGAGATGGGATGACCCACTCGCAAAGGGAGTAGTGCCATTCCCCGGGCTTAGGTCCTAGACTGAATAAAAACGAGCAGGCTAACTGACACAGAGATTCATCGTTCTCTGTTTTCCGAGCACAGATGCACCTGTTGCCTCAGGCTCCTGCCATCAGGTTCAACATGGTGAACTGTATCCTTGAACTATGAGCCAAAATAAATCCTTTCCTCCTTGAGTTGCTTAATTTTTTTTTTTTTAAACAGAGAAACAGGAAAGAAACTGAGCCACTGCCCCCAGAGACCGACTTGTCTGAAGTCAGGTCCCACATGGAAAGCTTTATGGACATAGGTCTGAGGAAGGGTTTCAAGCTCCCTTCTTTCATGCTCCATTTTCATCCCTCTTGTCACGTCATCGAGTTCACAGAGGGACTCTCAGTGAAGGGTTAGGGAGAAAGTTTTAGGCTGGTTGAGGCTTAGTCTCAGAGAGTACTCTGTCACTCACTATAAGGATAACAGGAATAAATATTCATGTTTCCATGTGGTACATCAATAAACAGGTGAATACCCAATCAAGGTGCAAGGACCTGATGCTAAAAGAATTTTCTTCTCTAAAAATTAATGTAAAAATTTGACTTTCCCATGGAGAATCTAATATCATCAGAAACTCAAGTGGCTCCTCAAATTCACCATTTCTTAATGAAGAGAGGGACTAGGGTGGTAAACCTAATACCTAAGTAACAAGGTGATGGTAGACTAGGTAGATAATTAAGACAATGATACCAAAACATTTTCACCAATGCCAGCCAAGTTGTGATGGGATATAAATGGCCTGCGAGGGAAGTTTTGACCAGTGGTTTGGCCTTCTCTGTTGGTTTGAGTAATCTCAACACAGCCCTGTAGTTTCCTCCTGCATTAGCTTATCCTACCTCCTGGCAGCCTCAAGATGCATGAAGATATCAAGATTTTTCATGTCCATTACTGATGTTGTCTTTGTCTCTGGGCTTCTTGGTTACCTCAGCACATGTGGCTCAGGACTGGATGAGTTCAGCCCCCTAGGCAGATCCAGCTTCTGTCTGCCACACAGCTGCTTGTTTGTTGCCAGGGACCTATAACATTCCAAAAAGTATCTGAATCTGTGAGATTACACTGAAACAGCTTACTAGGCCATGAGAAGGGGACCATGGGATCCGTGAAAGATGCCTGGGAAGCTACCTGGTGCATCATCTGTAGAGGAAGAATGCAGAGCTGAAGAAACGCACCCAAGACTCAAAAAAATGTCACGAATCCAGTGTGGTGTTGGACTGATAGTCCTCTTTCCACATCTGGCTCTAGTCCAAAGTGAGGTTGGAAAAACTTGGGTTAACTGGGTTTGAAGAGGGTAGAAAGACATGACAGGCAAAATCCACTTATTAAGGTTCAAGGAACTTCGACTTCTTGAGTTGTCTTTTGAGTTTTTGGAGTCTACATAAGTGTGGATACTTTCAGACTTGGAGCTTAGAACATGATGCTTCGAATGTGAATGGTCTTCTTGTGTCTCTGAGATCTTACGTAGTAAGGCTGAGGATGCCAGGGTGCTTATATAAGTGGACAATGCCAAGCTAGCTTCTTCCAAGAGAAGGGAGTCTTGGGACTCCTTTTTCTTTTTCCATTTCCCTGCACCTGCCACTATTCTTGGCCTGTAGTAGGCATTCATAAATAGTTTTTGAGGACCAAGTATGGTGCTTCATGACTGCTATCTTAGAAGTTGGGAGGCAGAGGCAGGAGGATCATGAATTTGAGACCAGGCTGGATTACATAGTTGAAATGCTGTCTCAAAAAACAAACCAAAATAAAAAACAAACAATTTTTTTTTTTGCTAAATGAATGAATGAATCAATGAGAAAGTAGGTACTTCTTTTCTTTCCTAATGTTAATTTAGCTCATCTCTAGAAATGGACACTATATAGCATGGAAGAGAAGAAAAGGATTGAGGCAAAAAGATAAAGACATATATCCTAGATTAGAGCCTATGTCACCCCAACATCTTTACATGTAGAAGATAACGCAGATTTGTTTTGTAAGCAGGAGAAAATGAAATCATTGCAAGATTAAACTGTCGGAGTGCTTAGATTTTTGACAAAGCCACTGATGCTTGGCCAAATCATCAGTGAGAAGAAATGTCATCAGTGTGCCTTGGTATCAAAAACTGTAATGATTACTTGAAAAAGGAAGAGAATGACTTTCTTTTGGCCATCTTTCTTCCTGGTACCTACTATGGTAAGATGAACCTTGCATTTGATGTCAGAATACTTAGCTTGAGTCTGCGCATTTGCTGGCGTTGAGGCATGTGATTCTAAAACAACCTGCTTATTCTTCTGAGCCTTGCTTTTCCATCTAGTCAATGGATGTAATAACACATGTCCTGTCCATGAGTTCCAGAGCCACAGGATAGAATCCAGTATTGATCAAGTGAACAAATGAGATATATGATGCTGAAGGGTGTGGGCAACAGAGGCAGCTGAAAAAGAATTCTGCTGGCATTCTTGTGATACAGACATTGTCCTAGTTTGATTTTGGTTGCCGTGATAAAACACTGACTAACAGCAATTTGGAGGAAGAAAGAGTTGATTTCAACTTACAGAGTAGAGTCCATTATTGAGGGAAGTCAGGGCAGGAACTCAAGCAGGAACTTGAAACATAAATCACAGAGGAACATGCTTGCTGGGTTGTTCACAGCCTCATGCTTACCTAACTTTCTTATATAGCCCAGGATGACCTGTCCAGGGAATGGTGCCACCCACAGGCTTAGTCTTCCTACATCAATTAACAATCAAAATGATCCTCCACAGAAATGCCCACAGGCAGATATGATCTGGCTAGTTCTTCAGTCAAGACTTCTTTCTCAGTTGACTATAGACTGTGTCAAACTGACAGTTAAAACTAATTAAGATCACACGAGAGTGAACTTGCCTGCATCAGCTGGTAGAAGTAGACTTGTGGTAGATTGGATAAGATTCTGGATGAAGCCTGGAAAGATGGAGCATCAGTTAAGAGCACTTGGCATTCTTGCAGAGAACCTGGTTCAGTTCCTAACACCCACATACTGGTTCGCAACTTTCTGTAACTCCAGTTCCAGGGAGTCTAATGCCCTCATCTGGCATACATATAGTATAGACGTACATGCAGGCAAATATCCATACTACACAATAATAGATAATAAATAAATAAATAAATAAATAAATAAATAAATAAATACCCTAGATGACTTGAGCCTGGCTGACATAGAGGCCCTACAGGGGACTTTGAAGGAGGGACAGCTCTGTTACAAAGAGAAACCCCAAACAGATGCAGACCTGGGAGCTCAAACTCAGCAGGAGGGTTTAGAATAGACAAGAGAACATCCTTGTGTCCTGTGGCTTTCTGATTGGAGTATATGTTCAGTTAATATCAGGAGAAAAGGCTTCTATGGTCCAAGAGGCCAGGTTCCTCTACAGCAGAGTTGCCATGTGAGTTAGGACGATCTTAATGTCTCTTCCCATTGGACCTCTGGTCAGACTTTCATGTGGGCTTGTGTTTATAGGATTGCCCCCTCTAGCTTGCCCTGGGACAAGTCCAGGTGCTCTATATTTTGTCAAAGCTCTTTCTCATTTTAGTCATCTATTTCTCTGTCCTTCTCAATGAACCTCAAACTCTGAGGCATCATCTAGAGGTCAAATTCCCGACTGAATTGGACACTAAGTTTACTGTGGTTCCTGCACTGAATGGTGGAGGAGATGCAAGGTGAATATGAGGCTGTGGCGGGGAGGGAGGGCGGCTGCTAGAATGTGGAGCAACGGTTTTGAGCCCAGGCAGAGACTTTTTTGACTCTGCTCTGGACCACTGCTATTTTGTTATTATTGCTGTGCTTCAGGCTGAAGGCATCAGCCCACAGGTCACATCTCATTCATAGCAGCTGCCATTCTGTCTGCTGGCGATCCTGGAGTCGAGACATATGCTGAGTACTCTGGAGTGGAGCACCAATCCCAGCCATCCTGACTTGTATCCTTCCCCCTCGGCACATATACCATGTCATATGCCGCTGCCCAGTGGTAACATCCTCCAGAAGGCTCACTAACTGATCCTTTAAAAATTAAGTCAACTCATTGTCTGGGGTTGAGATCTTATGAGCTTTTCCCCTCTATCCTAGGATGCCTATTGGTGTCATCCTTCTTCAGGTCGTGCTTAGGCAGCCATGTCAGTGAGACTTCATGGGTGTAGCTTCTCTGAAGTTCTAGGGGACAACCCTGTGCCTTTGTCTGTTAGAATCTTTTGTTTCCTTATTCCAAAAATGATCCCTGAACTTCAGTAGAAACTAAAGAATGCTGAGAGAGGGGGCAGTAGTCTTCCCCAGGGAAGAACATGCCAATTGGTTGTCCAGTACCAAATGGTCTGTTCTGAAAACATATACACACAAGTAACAGTTCAGGGACTAAGCAGAGTGTACTTATAAATTTAGGAAAACACACACACTTATATAAGACCATGAATTTGAAAAAATTACCAAAAAAGAGACCATGAATTTGAAAGAGGAAGAGGGTACATGGGAAGGGTTGGATGGAGAAAAGGAAAGGGGAAATGTTATAATATAGTCTAAAAATAAAAAATAAAAAATTACTTGAAAAACCTTAAGTCAGTGCTCAGGCTCTGGTTGTGTCTTTGAGTTGGAGCAGCCTTGCTCTCAAATCAGTTTGATCCAGGGCAGAGTTCCCAACAAAAGCCAACTCTACTTTCTTTAGAATGAAGTGTGAGGTTCAACCATTCATTCAACACAATTTTTCTGGATTCTGTTTTTGGTCGGGTATTGGGAACATATGGTGAGAACTTTATGGTATTTGCAATGATGACTTCAGACCTCCAGAGATGTCTTATAAGCCTTTAGAATTTGAGTTTTGCCATGATCTTCATGGCTGAATTTGGTGGTACCCAAGTTTCCTACTTTATCACTTCCTGTTACAGAAATATGTATAGAATTTTAATTAAAAACTTAGATTTACTTATTTTATTCATATGAGTATTTTGCCCGAATGTATGTATGCACACCACATGTGTGTCTGGTGCCTGTGGAGGTCAGAAGAGAGTGTTGGATTCCCTGAAACTGGAATTACAGACAGCTGGGAACCACCATGTGAGAGCTGGGTCCTCTTCAAGAGTAGCAAGCACTCTTAATTGCTTAGTAATCTCTCCAGCTCCTAGTGTACAGAACTCTTACATGAAGATGGGGAAACTGTGGCCCTGAATGGCGGACAGCCTCATCAGCAATACAGAGGGACCGCTATCTGAGTTCTGGGCTCAACTAGAGTCAAAGAACTAGGAATACTGGATGATACTGGGCACCTGAACCCACTTGCAGAGCATGATTAACATGTTCTAGAGCCTTCTGGAGAGTGAGTACTGCACGTATGTCATTTAAGAGAGCCCTGGCCAAACCACATACCTGGCTGTCAGGTGATTCCTCAGAGATAACTAAAGTGCTCACAGATCTCAGCACAAGGAACACACACCTTCATGTGTATCTTTGCTTAGTGACTCATGCACTCCTGTGCTGACAGAATGTTACATAAATGATAGTCATGTCCTCTTGTGGCCCCATCCCCGGCCTCCTGGATGCTGAAGGACACAGATACAAGTGGCGGTGGAACTGTCAGCACGGATTCCTTCAGTTTGAGTGTCTGGTTGATAGCATACTTGCCATTCGGCCCTTGGGGGGTCGTCTTGTCTGTCTTTGGGGCCTCGTCTGTCTACCACTGTTGCATCTTCTTACTTCCTTTTTTTAGCTAGTTCTTTTCTCCCTCCCTTCAGCCTCCCCTCACCCCCTGCGCAGCCTCCCCCTCCATCCCTGCTGGTTATCGGCTTCCTTTGCCTTTCTCTCAAGCTGTGTTCTATCAGCCACTAGCCTCCCTTTCACAATGGTGTTGGGAGATGACTCTGGAGTCAGAGTTCCAATGCAGGACATTATGGTGGTGGCACTGGGGTCAAGATGTGCCCATCTCCTCTTTTTTTAAGCTTCCTTCCAAAAAGACCCAACTGCCCTGGAGAGATTTCTACTAAAATGCAAGTAGCAGATACTTTCAAATAGTGGCTTTTTGTTCCTTAATTTTTTTTTAAATTATTGTGCCAACAATGCAGTTATCATTCATTAAAGCTCATGTTGTTCCCAGCGTCTCTTCTTGGATTTGGGTTCTAGTCCGTTGTTCCGAGTTTTTTTAAGATGAAGCTGTGTGCCTGCATCACACTGCAAGCCTCCCTGTGTATCAGGTGCTGTCATTTTGGTACTGCTGCTCATGTGGTGGCCCTCAAGTGGTTGGGTCCTCATCGGCGTTGACATGCCATTGCCGCTGAGGTGCTGGGGTCTTAAGTCTCTGGACGAACGCTCTTTCCTGACTCTGGATGTGCGCTGTGTCTGTAGTTCTCTACAGGCCGGTGGAAGGAAACGATGCCTGTTGCCAGGCTTGAATTCCTTCAGAACAGCTCAGAACTAACATGTCCCTACCATGCTTTTGGCATCTTTGGCCTCCTGGTATTTCATCCAAGAGCAAACTCCCCCACCTAGAGTTCCAGTTTACTTAAAAGGAGGTTGGTCATGTTGAGAACTGCTTTGGTCAAGTTGCCAAGTTTTATCTCTCATTCAAATTGGCCCTTTTCACAGAGGCATGGAATTCTTTAGGCCTGGAGGCCCAGCATGGGTACTGGGGACAATTGTCTTGGTTCTGGCTCACTTCCCAAGATGTGCTTTCCTTTAGAGAGACGCTGCCGCAGATATACGAGTCTCTGTTGTTGCTGCCCCACAAGCTCTGGCTTTGAGGACTGCAGGCGCCCCTGGAGCCCTCTACGTCTCTGTGACCTCCTAAGCAGGGTTCTGGTCAAGAACAAAGCGGCTTGCAGCAGGCCACGATTGAATGGCAGGTGGAGAAGTCGTCCTGAGGGACGATGCTGCTTTCTATACTGTGCCAGTCACTCCAGGTTTTGGCAGACACAGAGTACATCCACAAGAGCAAAAGCTCAGATCCTAACTTATATATGCACCTGGGGGCCAAGACCAAAGCAGAATTAGTCTTTCTTTGTGGCACCATCATATGGAAGAGAGGACATTTGCTAGAGTCAGGCAGAGCTGATTTCAAATCCTGCCCTGGTGTTGCCCGCTTGAGTCACTTCAGCGATGGCCTCTTGACACCTAGTCCTCGCTGGCGGAAGTAGAATTATTGCAGTATCTTTCCACTAGGTCAAGGGAGAACTCCTACGATGTATCCTGGCAGGTGGAAGGTACCCAGTAGATACTGTGTATGGAGAACCAGCGGGGACTTTCTCCAAGCAGGAAAGAGGAGCCGAGAGGTACATTCCCAGGACCAGCTTGAGGAGCCCTAGCTGTCTATGTTGGTAGCCCGGAAGCTTAACCATAGCTCTTGATTCAGTAACCATGATGGTTACTGGAACCTTTTTTTCTCATTTTGAGTAGTCCACCTGACACTAGGAAAAGAAGTTTTTGTGTTGTCACAAGTCAAGAATGTCTTGGGGGTGGGGGTGTAATGTACCCATCAAATTGCCTTACAAGTAATTGTGTTCATGCCCAGAGACTGGTGTTCCTGTCAATTTTGGTCACCCCGGTAAGCAACTCTAATGAAATCCATTGTGTCATCAAAATAAACAAAAAGATGTGGAAGTAGGTGAGGGAGGAGTTGGGAAGAGGAAGGGGATCAATGGGGGCGGGAAAGGGGACAAGAAAGGGTAACAGAGGGTGAACCCGATCAAAATACATTTTATACATAAATGAACATATCCTAATGAAACCCATTGTTATATACAACACACAACAATAAACACTTTAAAAAATGTTCAGGGGGCTCTTGGTGGGCTTCCTTCTAATGAATAATCTAGAAGGATCATATTTAAGGCCCAACCATGGCCCTTCCATGTGATGGGCCCTGAGAGCTAAGGGATGTCCTTGGTACCAAATCCCAAGCCCCTCTCCCCTAACAGCTTGACGGTCCCATGTGTACATCCGCCCGTCTCTCTGGCCTCCCTGCATCACTGCACACCCACAGTATGCATCCGCATCTTCTTAGGTGTGGCAGCAGATACTGCTTTGGCTACAAGGCTTGCAGCCTGTTGTTTTCAGGCAGCCCTGATTTTGCTGCTCTGAGACGTTTGCTCCCTTGGTTTAGGATAAGATCTACTTAGGGGCCATCTAAGGTCAGGCCCCCCAGGCTTCAGGTCACCACCCCTGCTACCAAAGGGTGACTTACCATATGCCTCGCCGTCTCTTTCTAGGCTTTACATGATAACACTTGTTGAGCCTCCCAGAGTGTGGGGTTTTTGAGTCTCTATATTGTTGCCTACAAAGCCCAGGAAAGTAGAAAGGCTGGCTCTGTAAGCCCCGAGAGTGGACATTTTAATTAGTGAGAGAACTCTGGGGAAGGCCCCCATTTCTGCTCCCACTGAAAGCCAAGAATACTGTCTTATCTGGACTAGGAGAATTTCTAGTGTGTTTTTTTCTCTTCCTCACCTCTCTCTCTCTCTCTCTCTCTCTCTCTCTCTCTCTCTCTCTCTCTCTCTCTCTCTCTCTCTCTCGTGTTTGTGTGTTCTATGATGTTTCTGCCTAAGGCAGTTATATGTAACCCTTCACCCATCTCTGCTTTCTCCTTTCATCTTTCTGGCCAGAGCACAATCAAATTTGTTCCTTCTCATGAGCCCTTACAGTAAGCTTCAGAGGCATAGCTTGGTGAATCATCTGTAATCTTCCTTTTTTTCCTCATTTAATTCAATGCTTCTCAACTATGCCTTCCCATTTGATAAATATTTAAAAAAAAACCCTCATCTTGCTTAATGTTATTTTAACTTTAAAAACCACAAATGCCAAACTCCCGTCAAGGCCAGAAGACAGCTCATTTAGAATACAGGTTATGCTTGTTTTTAAAAGACACTCCCAGTAACTGAAATGTCTTCCCCGCCACCTGCTTCAGAGATTCTAAACATTACCTCCCCTTTGGGGCACAGACTGTCCTGGTGAGAATCATGGCTGCTATTCAGATGTGAGCCCCTGAGCTATCTGCCTGCCAGGAGGAGAGAGGAGGAGAAGGTCGTATCGGGAAGGAGAGGAAAATTCCTCAGTGGGTCCACATCTCTCCTAGGCACCTGTCTGGCCCCAGGCCTTCATCTCTCCTTGAATGGCACATTTCTCTTCCAGCTGGCTTTCCCTTGACCTCCTACTTCTCTTCAAGCACATGCTGTCCCCAAAGACCAGAGCCCCACTTTAATTATTCTCCCTCCTCTGATCCCCCATACTCAAAGGCTCAGCTCCAGGTCATCTCTGGTCTCGGACCTTCCTGCCCTTCTTCCTGGCAGCGCTGCTGGTGACTTGGACAGGGTCTTGATATGCAGCCTTGGCTGGTCTGCCATTTTCTATGTAGATGAGGCTGGACTCAAGCTCACACTGGTTCTCCAGCCTCAGGTTTCCCAGGGTCAGGATTACAGATGTGTTCTGCCACATGCAGCCCTTTTCAGCTCCTTGTGGCGCCTTCTGTTCCTATAATGTCATTTTAGTGCCACATCCACCTTGTGCACATGGATGCTGTTCTTTTGTGTCCTACTTCAGGAGTGCAGATTTGTGGGAGATGCCTTGTCATGGGCCTAAGGGACCTCACAGCAGAGATTCAGTTTCCATCCTGGGAGCACCCACGTTGTAGATATCCAATGACTTGTTGAAAACTGCTCCTTTGATGATCTCTCTCATCTGCTCAAACACCTCTAGGGACTATTCTAGCCCAGATGTAATTCTGGCCCACTGTGGGAAAGACCCAGAGCAGAAACTTGGTGTCTGTTTGCTGAATGAACTGAGTGTGTGGCTCTGGATGGCTGATACTTCACTTGGACTGGTGTTCAGTCCAGAATTTATTCTCTGATCCCTTCAGGCTGCCTGGAAGATGGAAAAGAGCTTGGGCTTGAGAGCCAGGCAGACCTGGCCTGGCATTTCAAGGTTTGTGCCTTCCTTCTAACTCTGGGAGTTCAGATAAGTTACTCACAACTACTCTGAGCTCTTTTATATAATAATAATAATAATAATAATAATAATAATAATAATAATAAAAAAATGTGTATAAATGTTTTTTTCTGAATGTATGTATGCACCCTATTTTTATGCCTGATGTTCTTAAAGTCCAGAAGAGGATTTCAGATACCCTGGTAGTTACAGATGGTTTGTGAGCTGCAATGTGGGTAGCAGGAATCAAATTGGGGGTCCTCTGGAAGAGCAACCAGTGCTCTTAACCACTGAGCTATATCTCTATATTTTATACAGGGATATTTGTACAACATTGTAGCAGAACTTTAAGGCATGAAACAAATGTCCAGAGCACAGGGTACCAAACTTGGTGGAACTTTGGAAGTAGTCAACATTTCTATAGTAGTATATGTCAACCTTGAAAATATAGAAGGTATGATGTGTGTGTGTGTGTGTGTGTGTGTGTGTGTGTGTGTGTGTGTGAGAGAGAGAGAGAGAGAGAGAGAGAGAGAGAGAGAGAGAGGTTGAGAGATTCAGTGAAATACTGTGATCCGATTCCCAGCACATAAGAGATGTTAATAATATTGCCTCACGTCTCCTTCATCTCTTCTCTATAAACATTGCTCTTTATAACACCTGCTCCCCCGCCAGGCTTAACGAACACCACCCAGGCTTCTTCTAGTCCCTTTCTTATTCTCCTTTCATCTTAGAAGTTCTCATAAAACAAGCCTTGGTCATGAGGAGTGAACTAGTGAAATAAACAGACCTTGTTTATGGTCTTGAAGACAGTGCACACACAGATTTCATTTATTTATTTTTTGTGGTGCGGGGGATGGAACCCAGGTCCTTGTACATGTTAGGTAAATTGTCACCCACAAAGCTACATCCCCAGCTCTTGAACTGATGATATATATGCACAGGTCACAATTCAGTCATTGTTTCCTCTGGGTCTCACCGGATGGGTACCTGATGTTTCATTTAAGAGTCGCTACAGAGCAGACCTGTTCCCACAGAGCAGCGGTCATGCCCTCTAACTGTGGTCCTGTGTCCTGCCACATCAGTGTCAGGAGCCTTGCTGGAAGCTCTCAGGCCTGACCTCAAATGTATTGTGAGAGAAATCCCAGCTTGGCAATCTGCAGTGCCGTGAGTCCTGGCCGTTCTGACCTGGGCTGACATTCAAGGGCCACTGGTAGAGAAGCTGCAAAAATGGAAGCAGCCTGCATCTGTAGCACAGCTGGACACAGATCTCAGTTTCACAGGACTTGAAAACACCACGTCTGCTCTTCTTGTCTACATTTTTGTCCCACTCGAACCTGCTTCCTCAGTGGTCCGACGATTACTCGAACCTGCTTCCTCAGTGGTCCGATGATTGGGGTAGGCCTATGGCTGGCTGCAAACTTGCATTCTGAACTACTCATTTTTTTTTTTCATTCAGGTACAGGGTTTTTTTTTTCTTTTATAGCAAAGAAAACCCTTTCTGTCATCTCTACCTGTTCAAGTTGTCCTTATCTTCAAGTTCTAAGTAGTTCCAGTAGATGGTTTTTCAACCTCTCCCAAGCCCAGTGACCATATGGGGTCCCATTGGTAGAACTAGGAAATAGATAAGCTAAAGGAAAAGCTCCCTCACTTCCTTGCTGACATATTGCCAGCCTCCAGCCCAAGCACCTGCCAGGCAAGTGTAGGCACTAATTATTTGTTGAGCGAGTGAATGGAAGGACGAATGAGAGCAAGAGGCAGGTGAAGCCAGGAGGCAGTTCTGTGTGTGCACAGAGGACTTACAAACCATTCTCACGTATTGTGAGCACCTTAAGGCAGGGCTTGCTGCTGGTTATTTCTGAGTCCCAGTGTCTTGGTCAAAACCTGGGAAACTGAGCCGTGGGAGTTCATGGACCACCTTGGGAAGTAACAGACTAGACCAGTGGTTCTCAACCTTCCTAATGCTGTGACCCTTTAAATACAGTTCCTCATGTTGTGGTGACCCCCAACCATTAAATTATCTTGTTTCTATTTCATAACTGTAATTTTGCTACTGTCATGAACTGTAATGTAAACATCTGATATGCAGGATATCTGATATGTGATCCACAGGTTGAGAACCTCTAGACTAGACATATGCTTGGAGGGAAGTTATCCGAGGGATTTTAAAGTCTGAAAGTCCTAAACTTGAGGACTCTGTGATCCATTCAGCTTGGAAAGTCTTGAAGCCAGCTGGCTATTCCTTTCCAGGATTTACTGGACAACTAGCCACTCGCTCTTTGTTTTAGAAATAAACTCACAAAGTATCTGATGCTCTGAGCATATTTAAAGACTAGAAAAGTTAAAATGTTGTTGTTGAAATGAAAATTAAAATGACTTTGACATCCCATCTTACCCCAGTCAGAGTAGATACCGCCAAGAAAAGAAAATGGCAGCAAATACTGGGAGTTTACAGGAGAAGAGGAGCCCCTGTTCCTTGCTGGTATGTGAATGCGAATTGGTAGAACCGCTGCGGAAATCAGTTGCAGGGTGTGAGCCAGCTATGTCCCTCCTGGTTATCCACCCAAAGGACTCCACATCCTACCAGGGACACTAACCCACACATCCATGTTTACCGCTGCCCTTTCCACACCAGTGAGGAGATGGGAACAGTAGAGATGTCCATCAACCGATAAATGGATAATGAAAATGTGGTTCATATACTCAAACGACTCTTAATCAGCTTTAATGAACAATTAGGAAATTCATAGGAAAATGGGTGGAACCGGAACCCTGGGTTCAGAAAGAAAGACGCTGCATGCCCTCTCTCACCGGCCAGTCCTAGCTTTTAACTGATGACTACATGTATCTAGGTGGGCATAGACATAAAGCGGTTAGAAAAGAGCCCGTGGATGGGGCAAAACGCTTCAGGGGAGAGGCGGGGGGAGGGGGGCAATACGCGAGGTATGGAGGTGGAAAGGTAGAATAGTGCAGTGGGGGAAACTGGCTGGAAGGGCGGTAGGAGGGAACTAACTAAAAGAAAGCTTGTACCACATAGTAAGGAAAACTGCTACTTTGTAAACTAACTAAAAACAATAAAAATAGGGGCTGGAGAGATGGCTCAGTAGATAAAAGCTCTGATAGCTCGTTCAGAGGACCAGAGTTCCACGCTCACTGCCCACACGGAGGCTCACAAGTGTCTGTGACTCCAGTTCCAGGGAGCCTGACACCCTCTTCTGGCCTCTACATGCACTACATGCATGTGGTACACATACATATAGCTAGACAAAATACCCCGTAAACATGAGAAAGAAATGTTCTCAAGTTTCCCAAGTAATGAACAGACTAGTTAGACGCAGTTCACAGAAGTACAAGGGCATTTCAAAAGAGACAAAAGATCAAAGTTGCTGAGTGTATATCATCTATAAGCAGGGCAGGAAGGGATTTGATGTGGTGAGAGGGTCAGGTGAAGGGAGTGTGACTCCAAGAACAGACACCATAAAGTATCCATCTCTGCCCATCTCAATTAGCGTATAGGACCAGAAATTTTAAAACTTTGAACTAAGAAGTTCTGAGAATTTCATACGTGGTACTTTATTCATGTTATTTTCACCCCCCTCCCCCTGCAACTTCTTCTGTGTACCCCAACTCCTTCTCAAAGTCATAGCCTCCTACTCTTTAATCATTGTTCCATACACGTACACATAAAATGCATATGTATATATAAATATGGCCTGTGTTGCTCATGCGTGTGTTTGTCTAGGGCTGGCCACTTGAGATTAGATAATTTATCAGGAGACTCCATCCTGGAAAAGACCGGTTCTCCTTCTCTCTTGGTTCGCCATGAGAGAGGTCGGTACTCCACAGCCCTGGAGGCTGCTGGGAGGGGCAAGCGCTGCTTTTTCACAGAGCCCAGAGAAGACACGGAGGAACACAGTGAGTGGGAGCTGAGCCTTTGAGTGGAGGGCAGTGAGACCTCTGAGTGCGCCATCCTTCTCCGGTGCCCGTACCAAGTGTGGTTCTTGAGTGTCTGCTGGGGGACATGCTCTGAATTCAGTTGAATAACAAGTCTACTGTGAATCTGAGCAGGGTGCTGGAGGGACATGGTGTCAGAGTGGGACTCTGGTGGAGATCAGCCACTGGGAGGCACAGCAGTGCTCTAAACCCAGGCAAGGGGTGTGCTGCAGAGCAGACAGGGCCCCCGACTCTGTTCTGGATCACTATGTGACCCACCATGTTTCAGTTGAAGACCATACTGCCTATTATTAATCCTGGAGCTGAGATCCATGCCAAATCCCCAGACACGTGCAATTCTGGGCCCCGCACATGCTGTCAAATTCCTTTGTAAATGGAGAAGACTTAGCTCATCTCACATACTGCAAGAGCAGTTCCCTGGGCTCAGTATATAGGCTTCACAAAAACCAAGACATAGTACAATCTTGCCCTCATCTCCTGTGGAATAACTTTCCCTTGGAGGCAGATGGTGAGTGGATGGACATGAAGCCGAGTAAGGGGACTCTTGTGATTGATGAGGGCCATATCCCTGAAGCTTTTGCATCTGGAGACTGCTAATGGGGTTAACTTGTTCTCTGGGCCTGGAAATGTCTTAGGGTGTCGGTTTATTGAAGAGGTTGGGGATTCTTAACCTGTGTCTCCATCTCCTGTGTCAGAACACCTATGTGAGACAGAGGCCATGGTAGCCTTGCCCTGACCCAGATGCTAGGTCTCATCAGGCCCACCAGAGCAGAAAGAGGAGTATCAGGTGTTGCTGGCATTAAGGTTCAGCTTCAGGGCAAGATCCACACGTATCAGAAACTTCTGGATAGTGAGGACGGCCAGTACACACCCTGATACTGTGTCAATACCAAGTATGATAGCAGAGACCTCTTGGGAGTGACTTCAAAGGAGCCCTGGGGACCACAATTGCAAAGAGAGAGAAGCTGTTGTTCTTCTTAGTGGCTGAGTCAAGACTTGAACCCCCGTCTTTGAAGGAGGTCCAAAGCCCATCCCTTGGACGCTTTGAAGGGAAAAGTTACAGGGAAGCTTGAGGGCTGGTTCTGGAGCTATGGATCTCCAACCAGCAGCACCAGCATCAATGAGGACTGGTTGGGTGTACACGGTTTTGAGCCTTTTCCAAACTTTCTGAACCAGGGCCTTCTTTTTTTTGCAATAGTATGAGGATTTATTAAGCTTCTATATAGAAGGGCAAACCCTGCTCCTAAGAGCAAGAGCCGCATGAAGACTTTTAAAGGAAAAACCCACAAAATCCACAAGATTACAATTCCCATACAATTTCGTTTCACAAGATCATGGTCTGATCACAGAGTGATCACAGAGTGGGTACAGTCCCTGTCCCATGTACATTCTTCCTGAAACCTCAAGGGGGGTATCAGGGCAGGAGTGGAGTTTACACAAAGGTCACGGTGGTCCTTCCTAGAACATTTGCAACTGTCCCAGTCACAGTTGAGCACATCTCTTAACAGACATCTTTTTACATTGTTATATGGTTGCAGGGGAGATTGAACAATGGCTAAGTCAGCTTGCTCTTGGAACTAGATTTTTAGTTTCTCATTTCCTGGTGCTTGAAGTTTCTCTTTTCCTGAGGCTTGGGGGTGTAAGCCTGAAGGGCTAGGGTCTTTCATTCCCCCATTTTCTTTTTGGCAAATTTTAATCTTAAAATTATAGTATTACATTTGGTAACTCATGGCCTATTTTAGTAGCTCATGGCCTGTAATGGCCATGCATAGTCCATGTATAATTAGCCATCTTGTCTCTATGCCAGGGAGTTTTCTTTTGACCCAGCATTTCAACTTCTTTTGAACAAGGAATTGGGACGATGTATTCTCTTCTGGAGACTATACTTTCAGGGATCATTTCTATAGTTTGTTACCAGGGCCTTCTTTTACCAAGTCTTTCAGGTGATTCTGATGCATGTGCAAGTTTGGGAGCCCCTGTGATAGGAGTATGTTTAGGGTAAGCCCCTGTTTGTCCAGACACTATAGAGAAGTTTAGACTTGCTTTCCCAATGCACCCCATAGCTGAGGAGTCCATAGCCACGGAGATATTGTCTCTTGTGCATTTTAAAACCCTGAAAATGCGAAATGTGGCAACTGGTGAGTCTCACATACCATCAGTCTGGAAAGACCCAGACATACTGGTCCGCTCAAGTTCCCTGTGATGTTCTACAAGTGAGTTCTTCAAGTAGATGCCTTGTCTTAGAATCCACAGGTAACTGATACATAATCAGGAAGTTCTGTGTGAGGCAGCCATGGCTAAGAAGAGGCAGGTCTCCAGAACTCAGCATCACAGCTGACCAAAGATGAGATACATCTCTGGAGATATTTAAAAGGAAGTTTTTACAACCACTGAGGAGGGCATTCGGGCATTTGGCGGGGCTGGGTGCCATGATGCTAGCCAATTTTCTGGCTCCTCCCACCCTCTGAGCTCCTGCTTGCTAGTTCTTATTCACTGGTGAAACCACAGGCACCTGAGCAGGCTCTGCTCCCCACCCTCTGCTTTATAAACTATGCAGATTACAGTAGCTGGCCGCGAAACATACAAAGGACAGCTGCTGGTGGTTTAATCCGGCCCCTGTCCTGGTAGGGAGCTTGGCTGCAGAAATGCCGTAGTCTCAAGCTCTAATGGTAAAGGGAAGGAGATTAAGTTAGACTGTCGCTGCCTGCCTCTAGTTATCCTCATCCTAAGACTCCTGCCTGCTGACAACTGTCCATGTGCACACCGATTCGCTTGTGAGGACTTAGGACTTATACCATGGTCACCAAGGAAAGGCCACAGGCTGTCACACCCTCCTCTCCACTGTAACTCTGTTCTTTTCTCTAAGCGGTGGAGTGTGGCACAGGTAACTCATGCTCGAGGCTCTGACCAACAGTAGTCTCAATAAGAAAGTGCGGTCTTGATTAGTCTTACTGCAGCAAGCATCCGGCTCAACCATTTTTGCTTCTCCTTTGTACTTAAATAGCTTCTCTCATCCAGCAAGTTCAAAGCTGTCTAACAAAATAAACCATCTTATTCTTGCACCACGACAGCGTAAGTAAGCATCGTTCTGCCCATTTAAGGAAGAGAGAGGGAGGGTGAGTCACTCAGCGGTTGAGGGATTCTTCTGGTAGTATGAAGTGAGTCAGTGGGGCCTCAGGGGCATTGGCCTGTGTTTATTAAGTTCATATCCAATGACTTGACCTTAGCGTGTAATGTGACAATTCGGTGTAAGGAGGCTGTATGGGAAGTGGTTTGGTTTCCTGGGAAGAAGTGCTGGGCTCAGGGATTATTATACATGGTGTGTGTGTGTGTGTGTGTGTGTGTGTGTGTGTGTGTGTGTGTGTGTGTGAGAGAGAGAGAGAGAGAGAGAGAGAGAGAGAGAGAGAGAGAGAGAGAGAGAGAGAGAGAGAGAAAGAGAAAATTCCCCGGAAATGCAACATCCATCGGTACCAGCACTGGAATCAGGGTGATGACAATTAATTATCCTTCACCTCCTCCTCATCCGAGGATACATGTATTGAACACGTACTATTAACTAAACACTGATCTAAACTGTAGATAACTCTGTATACATAAGCCCACTTAATCCCCACAGTAATCTCACACGGTCAACGTTGTTTTCTACTTTGAAGACGAGGTGCCAAGGCTCCGAGAGGATAAGTAACACACTAAAGGTCACGTGATTACTGAATGAAGCATACAAGATCCAGATCCTCCAGCAACTGCGCTCTAATCACTGTACTTTCAGAAGCCGAGTCTCAGATTTTTGTCAGTAGGATGGACAGAACTGTGATTACACCATCGTTTTGATTCCTTTCCTTAGAGCAGTGGTTCTCAACCTTCCTGATGCTGTGACCCGTTAATACATACAGTTCCTCATGTTGTGGTGACCCCCAACCATAAAATTATTTTTGTTGCTACTTCTTAACTGTAATTTTGCAACCATTATGAATCATAATCTATCTATCTATCTATCTATCTATCTATCTATCTATCTATCTATCTATCTATCTAATCTGTGTTTTCTGATGGTTTTAGGTGACCCCTATGAAAGGGTCATTTGATCCAAAGGAGTTGTGACCCTTAGGTTGAGAACCACTGCCTTAGAGGCAAGGCAGATGCTGCTGTTATAGGACTCATTCTGAGTTGAGGACACCAAAGTGGGAAGAATGGGAATTCCACACTATCTCCAAGTAGCTTGAAACTTGAGTACAATTTTGATGACTAGGATTGGATGAAGAAGCTTAATCCATGCCCTATCCCACCCTCGATGCCATAACCAAAAATCACAGCACATATCAAGGAAGAAGAAGCATGGTCTGAAACCCTCATCCGTGTTCACTGCTTTTACCATTTACAAAGACTATCATTTATCCTGTTTGAATTTCAAACAACCTTGAGAGAGGCAGAGCAGGCATCATCATCCTCGCTGCGCAAGGGGAAGAGCTCAGGCCTAAAGAGACGAGGAATCTCCTTCCAGGCTCACAGAGGAGAGGGTAAAACTAGGTACTCAAGCCTAGGTTCAGTTCTGGCCCATTGCTCTTTCTCTGTGTGCAACCATGAAGAGCTTTGGTGAAGATATATGTGGCTGAAACTTCACATCCTGATTGCCCTTAACTACTAGAATAGACTTCACAGGGAAGGACATTCATTCCAGGGCCTAGGGTCCCACAAAAGATCATGTTACTAGGGCCCCTCACACTCTACATCCTCTCCACACAAACTCAACATTTCAGGCCAAGCTTCTGGCATTGGTCAGAACTATTGGCTTTTCTCAGCCAAAGACTATCCTTTATGTTGGGTATTATAACCTCTTTTTTATTTTATTTTATTTTATTTTATTTTATTTTATTTTATTTTATTTTATTTTATTTTATTTATTTATATTGTGCCTCTCTTTCCTCTGGCTCTTAGACATCCTGTGTATTGGTTGCTCACATTGTTTTCCAAGGTTTTCCACACCTATGAGATCTTTGGTCTGAAGAGGGCAGTGTGGTGTGTGCCCATCAACAGGTTCTCATGCTGCCTCCCACTTTACTCTGTTACTCTGATTCCCTTTCTGGATTTCCTCTTTAAATGGATATAATCCACATTGTCTCTCATTTTTCTCTTCTGCCCCATAGCCCTGGAACCATTTCTCACATCAGACCTGCCAAAAGTTTCTTTCTCTTCTTAAAAACATACCCCTGGGGAAACCATGGGTCTAATGCATGGCCATTGCCAACCCCCTTCCTTGTGGGCTCTAAAGCAGCAAGACTCAACTAGAAAAGTAACTAATTACCAGAAAGAGATTCTTAAGGGGCGTTAGAATTCTAATGAGATCAATTCCTTTGAGTCTTGCCTACGAATCGTCTACAAAGCAGAGTACAAATGGACCTTTGAAAACTGGGAGCTAGGGCTTGGAGATGGTCCAATGGGAAGTTGTACAAGCATGAGGACCCAAGTTCAAATCCCTGTGAAGTCCCCTCAAAAGCTGGCTTTGATCAAATATGCCCGTCATGATGGAGGCAGTGACAGGAGGGTCACTGAGACTTGCTAGCTGTCAGCCTAGCTCCAGGTTCAATGAGAGACCCTGCCTCAAGAGAATACAGGGAAGAGCAATAGAGCAGGACACCTGATGTTCTCCTCTGGCCTCTGTATGTAGATGGGCATGTGTGTGGACACACACACACACACACACACACACACACACACATTCACACATGGGGGGGTACGGGGAACAATAGATGCTAGTCAGAAAGGGCTCTATCCCTTCAGCCTGTGGTTGAGAACCATGAACTGGGATTGAAATGGCCCAACTGGACTATGAGGCAAGCGACAGGTTGGGAGAGAAGTGGTGATGGGTAAGGGAAGGATATTTTATCGACTTGTCCAATTACATGGCATTATGCACATCGGAGAGCTCCAGGAAGGGCAAGAACACATCATACACCATACCCATCATGATCCTGTCCCCAGGACTATGCTAGACACTCAGTGGATAGTCAGCAAATGTCACTACTCACAACATCACATGTATAATCTTAAAACTGTATTAAATACATTAATATGTTTATAAATAAATATAAAATATTTTAAATACAAATTATATACTTCCAAATGTCGCCTTACACCTTTAAAATACCTCATCTCTTCACTTCTGTCTATTTCTTGTTTACTTTTTGGGTCCAAATTGGGCCTAATTGGCCTGAATTATCCATAACCAGGGAATCCCTTATGAGCTGTGATTCTTCTCTTTCAATTCGGTTCTGTTTTTAGCATAGAAAAGATGCCTAGGGAATGTATTTTGAACTAAATTGAATCACATAAAGAAAGGCAGGTTTGAGGGTCGATGGAGAGTTCAGTCTCTCTTAGAAGGATTAAAACATGCAAATAAAACATTCCAATTAAGTCAAGAAAGCATTTAAATCTACCGCTAGCCTGAGTGAGATCCCTGGAACCTTTATGCCGGGGGTCTCATTTCCCTTATTAGCTCAAGAGGCAACTCTTCTCCAGCTGGTCGATATTTTGAAAGCACTGCAAGGGAGGCTGGACTGACAAGGGGTGCCAGCCTTGTGCTTACTCACCAGCCAGTCTGTCCGAGGTCTCCATCTTGATTTGTTCCACATCACCTTCTGCAGGGCAGTCAGCAGGGAAACCAGATACCTCCAGGAGTAGGTTGCAGATGACAGAGGTAACCTGCCCTTCCCGCATCTTCAGTGTGACAGATGCTTGGCCAACACCTGAAGCCAGTGCATGTCTGACTGTCCCCATTCCTTTCTCCTTTTGACTTCTAATATTCCGTACTCATAAGGAGCAAATGGCATTGCTGTTCTTGGAGTTTGCATCACCGGAATGCAAACAACAGTGTATTTCAGCTACAAACAAATCTGAGACTTGGATGATGGAGATGATGCTCTGCTCTGGATGCTGTGGGTCGAGGTTGATCTTTCAGAGACCCCAGAAGCCATGGTCCTGTGTCTGCAGGTCTTGTAGGGCCCTCAGCAGGGTAGGCTGTTTTTCTGACCATCAATTTCGTACGTTTTGGTTACTTTTCAGCTTTGTACTCTGCAGATTAGCCCATTTGAAAGTGGACTAGCTCTGTCTGATTCATGCGGCTCTGCACAGTTCCGGGATTCCCGTCCATGTTTCCCCCTTGATGCTTTCTTCTGAATGTTCTTGTCTTTCTTGTTGGACATCTTCCTCCTTGTCTCCATCTGGCTCCATTTCTTTGATCTCTCTGTATTGGTGGGATTCTATTACTGCCCTCCTGGATGACCAAATTGGCAAATCTTCTCCTATATAAACACCTTACCATTCTTTGGTGAAGGCCTCTAGGGGGCTACACTGGGCAGCCCATAGGTAAGAGCGAAGGGTTGGGGAAGCTGCAGGCATTCCGTCTGTGCTCAGGGCCAGGCTTCCCTGGATGGGGAAGAAGGCAGGTTGAGGAAGCAGCTCTTTTTCTGGGGAGCCTGTGCTTTGGAGCAGGCTGACAAGTATGGGGGAGTCAGGTTCTTCTGGTCTTTACCCATGGGTTGTCATCTTTGCATGCAGTGTCCTTGCCAACCATTCCAAGTCCAGATGGAAGGTGACAGAAGCTCCCGGCCAGTGCTGGCCTTGTCTCCTTCTGCTGGAAAGTCTGGGTGGTACCTGTCTCCAGACCCGCCTATTTCTCCCACTTTAATAGTCTTGGGAAAAAAACAAAGAAAATTTGATGTTATTAAAAGTCCAAGGCTGCTTTGTAGTGCTCTGGGCCTTTAAAAATCTCAATGTTTTTATAGTAAGTGGGGGTAATGGTCTTGGAGAGTGCAGACACTGGATCTTTTATCGGAGACTCCAGCCACATGAAGACTGCCATGAAAGCTCACAGAGAGCAGGGCTCCAATAAGTTGACAATAAAGCAGGAGCTCTGGCTGCCAGCCAAAGCCACAGGAGCTTGGGGTGATGCTCTGGAGATGCAGGCAGTATCTGGTAGTGTCTATAATTATGTAACTTTTATACTCCTAATTTGGGCCATCTCATCCTCAGAACTCTGGTCCCATCCACTGCCATGCCACCCATTTCTAGCTTGCCTCCATTCCCCCCACCCAGGCCCTCTACCCCTGGTCAAATCCTGTGCTTATAGGTGGTACCTCAGTGTTTTCCTCCCTAGCATCTAGGCCCTTGGCTTCAATGATATAACATAGCCTTCCTTTCATACTTTTGGACCCTTTGTCCTTAGAACATCTATATGCACATCAGTAGGGCTGGAGCTTTGGATGTCCAGAACAGAACATTGTATATATGTACTTTGAACTTAGAGAATTTGGCAGGATGTTAGAAAGTTTAACTGGAAATTTAAAAATGATTTTTAATGTTAAAGCTGACATGGATATGTTATATACTATAGAGCCAATTTGCTCAAGTTTAAGATAAAGTGATTTCTTGCCTGGGGAGAACCTTTTGGGCTATCTCTTTACCTTGCTGGGGATTGAATCCAGGAAACTGCATATAGTAGGCAGTGCCCTACCTACCACAAACCTGTATTCCTAACCTTTTTGGGTTATCTCTTTACTTTCCTAATGAGCCCATTCATTCTGTTTTGATTGATGTCCCATGTAAAAGTTTGATAAACACGTCCTTATTCCCACGTTTCTTTTCCTAGACAGTTTAAATGAATTTACACTGACCCATCAGCTAATATTTTTCAGACCTCTTTCAAAACTGTCTCTCCTTCTAGAAACTTCTCTGTTCTCAAGGCGATTATTAAAATCTCTACCATTCTCTTAAGTGATAACAGAGGGCATTAACATGGTCCTGTAAACCACAAAGATCTCTCCAACCTTCACAGTCAAGGCTCAGATCAGCCCAAATCACCACCACAGTCATCCATCCTTGGCCTGGAATGCGGCAGCATTCAGAGAGTTGTCTCTAATCACCAGGAACAAGAATTGATGCCTGTGAGTGAATGTAATGTCTTCACGCAATCTCTGTCTCTCTGTCTCTCTCTCTCTCTCTCTGCCAGGTTAGCTAGGACAGGAGGTTGATTATGGGTCTTCAGGATCTCTTCATACAGAAGAATGTCACTGGGATGGACCAACACCCAGCTGACCAGGGCTGGACCATGTGGCTTCTTTGAAGGTACACCGCAGGACTCCGATTTCATGGGTGTAATGGCAGAAGAAGAGTCCTGACTTAGCAAGAAGCTCAAGTAAAGAATTTTATGGGACCAGGGACTCCTCTGAGGGAGGCAAATGACAGACGGATGGAGAGGGCGTCTGAAAACCAGTGAAGAAGTACAAAGAAGAAACATGTTACATACTGTGTCCACACCCTCTGCAGAAGGGTTATAAATTCTCACCAGAGGAAGAAGACCTAGAGCTCCGAGGCTTGGAGAATCCACTCTTGTGTCTTCAGCCAGGCACCTCACTCCCTCCAGCACCATGCCATACAACTGCTGCCTGCCCACCATGAGCTGCCGCACCAGCTGCTCCTCCCGGCCCTGCGTGCCCAACAGCTGCCACGGCTGCACCCTGCCCGGGGCCTGCAACATCCCTGCCAATGTGGGCAACTGCAATTGGTTCTGTGAGGGCTCCTTCAATGGCAATGAGAAGGAGACCATGCAGTTCCTGAATGACCGCCTGGCCAGCTACCTGGAGAAGGTGAGGCAGCTGGAGAGAGAGAATGCAGAGCTGGAGTGTCGGATCCAGGAGAGGAACCAGCAGCAGGACCCTCTGGTGTGCCCTGCCTACCAGGCCTACTTCAGGACCATTGAGGAGCTGCAGCAGAAGGTGAGGGGCCATGCTGTCATGTCTAAGTGATTACCATTACTTGTTATGGTTCTCAGCCTGAGGTAGAGAAGTGTTTCTTGTTTCCATCTCACAATGACCCTTGCTTTCCCATTTTCCCTTCAAAATAACCCTGTTATAGAAGTTGATGGTTTTGCATTTATTTCTCATGCTCACTAATTCATTCGGTCTCTCCTTCCGCAGATCCTGTGCAGCAAGTCTGAGAATGCTAGGTTGGTGGTGCAGATAGATAATGCCAAGCTGGCTGCAGATGACTTCAGGACTAAGTGAGTTGTTTGGCATTCACACCAGCATCCTCTTCTTTGGCTTAACCTCCAGTTAAGGAAAGAGATTTCCATAGCTTTTTCAAACAGCAGACAATCTGTGAGATGTGAATGGTTCTGCCAAAGACGTTGGGGGCAGAACCAAGCAAAAGGAATCACAAAAACAGAAAAGTACAAGGTTGGGTTTTGATGGAGCATCCAGAACTCTCTGTCCCCTGGGTCTATTCATCGCAGGAAGTAGGAAGGCAAGGCAAATGGCGTCTAGCAAGGATTAATGTTTGGAGTCTGGAAGACCCACCAGCTGCTGCTCTGACCCTGCACTTTTTCAGGTATGAGACAGAGCTGTCGCTGCGGCAGCTGGTGGAGTCGGATATCAACGGCCTGCGCAGGATCCTGGACGAGCTGACTCTGTGCAAGTCTGACCTGGAGGCGCAGGTGGAGTCCCTGAAGGAGGAGCTGCTGTGTCTCAAGAGGAACCATGAGGAGGTGAGACCAGATGAAGAGCCTAACTCAGCCTCAGGCTTTGGGGTTGGGAGAAGCAGAGCTAAGGGTATAAACGTAAATCTCAGGATGTTTTTATGAATCCCCTTCAAAGCCACCAAGACCTGATGTGAGAAAACTATAGATGAACTGGCCCATGTTCTCAGACAGGATAGGCCTCACATTAAAAACCCATGTATGGTTTCCCAGACATCTCCATTTGCTGGCAATTGGACACAGAGCTGTAGAGTTCCAGACTTGCAATATTGGTGATCTGATTATTCTCTTGCTAAGACCAATAAGTCAAGGCAGATGAGTGTTGCCTGAACTCTTCCAAAGTCTTGGTGAGGAATGAGTGGCTTCTCCTAGGAGGTGCTATGACACGATTTTGCTTCTTTTTTGGTAGCAAAAAGATTTGACAGACAATCTGAATCGGTCCAGCCATCTTTTTGCATTCAAGGGTCTCACAGTTTCCAATCTGGGAAACTTGTCTGTTAGCCTGTTCTTCAGCAGCAGCAGCTCAGCAAACCCTTGGGATTTCCCCTTGAAGCCAATGTCATGGCAGGGTAATGGTGAAGGGGGAGCTGAGCTCATGGAGACTGTTTGCCTTGAGCTGATATGATAGACTGCTGCACTCCAAGGTTCTTTCCGGAGGAAGTAGTCTTAGGAGGGCTTCCACAGGCAGGGTTATTTCTGAGACTCATTGAGGGGGAGTAACTCTGAATATATACATCTGTAGGAAGTCAACACCCTGCGCTGCCAGCTTGGAGACCGCCTCAACGTGGAGGTGGATGCCGCTCCCACTGTGGACCTGAACCGTGTGCTCAATGAGACCAGGTGTCAGTATGAGGCCCTGGTAGAAACGAACCGCAGAGAAGTGGAGGAATGGTTCACCACACAGGTGGGCACCTGAGCTCACGGTCACCCAGGGACTGGGTCCCCCAGGACCCTAAGCAGGGTCTGATCCTGTCTCTGCCCTTGCCTGTTGCAGACTGAGGAGCTGAACAAGCAGGTGGTGTCCAGCTCAGAGCAGCTGCAGTCCTGCCAGGCAGAGATCATTGAGCTGAGACGCACAGTCAACGCCCTGGAGATCGAGCTGCAGGCCCAGCACAACCTGGTGAGTAGTGTCCACACCTGCTGCTGGGCAGTGTGGAGTCAGGAGGCAGAGTCACTGGGGTGCCCTTGGGGCCATTCCCTCTCCTTAGCTCTTGAAGCCTGTGACTCCTTTGGGAGGCCATGCAGGAGCCTTTAGAGGGGACAGCTCTGTGACAGCCTTTGCCTTCTCCCCCACAGAGAAACTCTCTGGAAAACACACTGACAGAGAGTGAGGCTCGCTACAGCTCCCAGCTGTCCCAGGTGCAGTGTCTGATCACCAACGTGGAGTCCCAGCTTGGTGAGATCCGGGCTGACCTGGAGCGTCAGAACCAGGAGTACCAGGTGCTGCTGGACATCCGGGCCCGGCTGGAGTGTGAGATCAACACGTACCGGGGTCTGCTGGAGAGCGAGGACTGCAAGTGAGTGCACAGAAGGAAGGCTTTGATAAGAGCTCATGAGGGAGTACAGGACTCAGTCGGAGCCCTTGGAGATTGTCTACCTTGGGGAAAAAAAAATCACGCCTTCCCACCTGACATGCTGGAACAGAACTCACCAAGCACTGTGGCCGTCATCGAAAACATCAAGTGGTTTCTTAGCACAGTAGTTTGTGTACGAACTGAGATTGCACAGCCGTCTTTGTCCTCTACTGCGATAACTTGTAGGGTCATGTGAGCTGTCTTTTCACAATACTTCATTGTATAGACAGCTTAAGATAGGCACTATCTAATCTTATTGTGCAATTACCCCTCCGGTAGGTTGGTGCCGTCTTCTTCCAGTTCTCCTTGTAAGGAAGCTGGGGCTTGGAGAAGGCAGTAACCCTCTCAAGGTCAACAGCTAGGAGTGTATAGATTTGGGGTGTCTGTGTAGTACTTGTAGCTCTCTGTAATAGAGTTTTAGCGATTTAAAGATTTTTTTCTAGTAGAGGGGAACTGAGTGTTCTCAGGCCAGGACAAGTCCCGACAGGACTTCTACTCTTGGGGACTCTCTACTATGTGGTTATGTATCTGCCTCACCTCACCTTTCTGTCTATTTTTTGTTTCTAGGCTACCCTGCAATCCGTGTGCCACAACTAACGCATGCGGCAAGCCCATCGGGCCCTGCGTCTCCAACCCTTGCACGCCATGCCCACCCCCTGCCCCGTGCACACCTTGTGTCCCCCGCCCCCGCTGTGGGCCATGCAACTCCTTTGTGCGCTAGGACCTGGGCGATGCCCAAGGGGACAGGACACAGGGCTTAGGGCTCCAGATCTCTGACCCAGTTCTGGTTCGTGCCACAAAACAGGCATCAAAACACAAAATGAGTAGCCAGCCCAGCCCTGGGATGACAGCCCCAGAAACTGTGTCTTCAGCTACCACACCCTTCTCCAGACCATTCTCTGTCTGCCTTTTCCTTCAGAAGGACCTGACTCTCCCTTGGCTTGCCCAGAGGACTCTGAAGTGCGGGTGGCCCTCCCTTGTAATCTCACAATAAACGTTTTCCTGTCCAAAGCAGATGCTCTTCTTACTGCTGTTCATTTGTTACCATCCACTCACCGCTTGAGGACTCTATAAAAAAAGCCACTTGAAAGTCAGGCTTTACAATGGCTTGAGTCTCGATGGGCAGATGGCTCGCCTGGACCAATGGGTGAGGCAGAGCAGCTGTCGGGAAGGAGGGTGAGGCTGCTGCAACGCTGGGCTACTGTCTCCCTTTCATCATTTCTATATTTCTCTCATGACGTGGATTCTCTCAGAGCTGTTGATATCCAAGTCTGAAATTGAAGCCATGAGCTAGGGATTGCAAAAAGGCTCTGGAAAAGTCATCTTTTTTCCTCAGTGAGGTCCTTGGATCTGGTGCTCTATGATGCTGGGTAATTGTGGCCCACATAACCTCAGGAGTACCCTGTGAAGGACTCCCCTGGCTTTCCCTGCCATACTTAGGATGTCTTCCTCTTTTTTATGTGGGTTTTCATGACTTGCCTGGGCTTCCAGTCATTGACTGAGAAGATCTATCAGTTCATCCATGGGACATCTTTTCTTATGTCAATCTAACCAGTTCCTACTCCGTAGATGCCAGGTGGTGCAGCAGGGAGAGACACTTAAGGGCAACTCCCAACCACAAGTCACTCACAATTTGTTAAGAGGCATAAAGTTAGACCCAACAAGTGCTATCGCCCTAAGACGCAGAACCTTGGCATCTGAACTGCTGAGTTGGAGCTGGAAATACATATCTAACTATTGAAAGAGACAAGCTCTGGAGGCCGAGAATAGCAGTATTTATCAAGAAAGGGCAACTTCCTTTAACTGGAAGAAAAATCCACAGAAATGATAAGCGTTGACATCAAAAACCCCCAGAGGATCCTCAGGATGTTATCAACCTACTCTTTTGAACCACAGTCTTGTGAACTGACATAGCTAAGACACAGTGTCTGCACCATTTACAATTCTTACCAGAAGAGCACAAGGTTCCAATTTCTCAGACGCTTGCCAACACTTCCTATTTTCTGTTTGTTTCAAGCGTAGTCATCAGAATGGGTGTGAAGTGGTACCTTACTGTGGTTTCCATTTGCATGTTCCTCATGACTAAGGACATTGGGCATTTTTAAAAATAGTCATCTATGTATCTTCTTTGGAGAAATGTCAGTTGAAGTCTCTTATCTGTTTTTAAGATGGTTTCTTTTGCTTTTTGGTTATAGGAGTTTATCATAAATTCTGGACCTTATTTCCCACCAGATATATGGTCTGCAGACATTTTCCCCCAGTTTGAGAACTCCTTGGTTTATTCACCTCACTTTCTGGTGCTTGGACCCTGAGCTCAGGGCCTTAGACACTTTAAGCAAGTACTGGCTCACCAAGTTATATTTCTAGACCCATGTATCTTTTCTTGACTTAGTTCTTTATTTATTTTTTAAATTTAACTTATTTTATGTGTGAGAGTGTTGCCTGCATTTATGTAAGTGTATCATGTGTGTGTGTGTGTGTGTGTGTGTGTGTGTGTGTGTGTGTGTGTGTGTGCCCTGCCCATAGAGGCCAGAAGAAGGCATTGGATTCCTTGGAACTGGAATTACAGAGGGCTCTGAGCTGCCATGTGGGTACTGGGGACTGAACCTGGGTCTCCTGTAAGAGCAGTTAGCACTCTTAACTGCTGAGGCTTCTCTTCAGCCCCTTGATTGAGTTTCTGATGCACAGGAGTTTTATTTTGGTGGAAGTTTATTCAGTTTTTCTTTTGGTTGCCTGAGCTTTTGGTGTCAAATCCAGATTCACAGAGATTTTCATCTACAGGTTTTATAGTTCTAGTTCTGATGCTTGAGACTCTGGTCCTCTAAGAAATCTTAAAAAATTAAATGTATTTACATATTTTTGTATGTGTGTGTAAGAGAGTGGTCCCGTGCCAAGCATGTATGCAGAAGTCAGAGGACAATCTACAGGCGTCGATTCTCTCCTTCCACTGTGGGAGTCCCTGGGATTGAACTCATGGTGTTAGGTTTGGCATTGTGTGTCTTTACCCACTGAGTCTTCTCACCAGTCCCCTTTTGGGATTTTCCATGGTTGGTATGTGGAAATGCTTCCTGATCTCTTGATTTTAGCAAAGCAAAAAACCCTGATTTGAGACCAATTTTGGACTTCTAACTTACAGGATTTTAAGGAATAATTTTGAGTTCTTTTAAAGTCTTTAACTTTGTGGGAATTCATGACAGCAGCAACAAGAAACCAATATAGCCCATACCTATAGAGTGTTCACCATAGTAGGATGTTATCGCAATGAATATTTATAACAGTGTTAGAATTAAACCCATTTTACAAATGAGGACACTGAGGCTTGGAAACTTGCTTAAATTCACATTTAGTTATTAGAACCAGGTTCCACACAAGACTCTACCATACAATACGAAGAATGGAATGTCTACATCCAGGCCAATGACATTCTTCAAAGCTGTCCCCTATGCACAAGCTTCTCACACAGGTACATTCCAAACTAATTTTTTGTCAGGCCCCTCTAAAGACAATAATGGCTCATAATTGATATAATTATACAGTTTGTTTGCTTTTGATTATCTAACTTGTCTACCCTACTCCCAGCTTCTCTTTGAATGGCTTCACAAGAGTCAAGCTGATCCTCAAGCAAACAGGTTTGTTGTTCACAAACTGAGTATTAAAGAAATGCAGCCCTCCCCCAGACAGGGAGCTGTGCCCATGATTTAAGTAGAAATAATGTCTGCAGTGGAGGGGTACTATGGTTATGAACAAAACATATAGGATCCATGAGTCATGATATGTTTTTCAGACACATCTTAATATTGTAAATAAATGTGCTCTACAGTTCCCCAAAACCTTCCAAATGGCTTTTAAAAATGGTTTCCTGGTGTTCCATGGTCATCAATAGACACATGGCAAAACATCAGTTCTTAGTCTTGGGGGTGCTTTGAAAAACTTGGGGGAGCACATTTAAAAGCTTTTGGGAGGGCTTTCTCCTCCCAAACAGACTGATATAATCAGCTCAAGAGGCAGAAGTCAGCTTGGCCCCAGGGGACTTGTAGACTCTCAACAGGTGAGACGTTTCCCCTGGCTCTGATGAAGCCCACTCACCGGTACCTGGACGCTGGTCAGAACCATCAGCTTGATGTTCTTGTAAATTTCCTGAATTTTGGTTTCCCCAGAGGTAATGAAGGGATAAACAGCTCATCTCCAACTACTTTACACATTTGTCAAGAAAAGCAAGGAAAGTGGTGTTCATGGAAACACTGTCAAAAGGGAAATTCTATTAGGATTATTAATAATTTTGATTATTATTGACCCAACACATGACTTAGCTTTTTAAGGATAGAAAAGTATAGCGCTCTCTCTCTCTCTCTCTCTCTCTCTCTCTCTCTCTCTCTCTCTCTCTCTCTGTATTTCCTTCAGTGCCACGGAACCCACCCAATGGCTCCATCCCTTAAAGGTTCCACTATCCACCAAGAGCACAGCTCCACACTCTATACAGACTGTGGCCTATAGTTGGCCAAATCTCCTTTTAGAACAATCCCCATCCATCTGACTGCTTGTCCCATCCATCCATCCATCCATCCATCCATCCATCCATCCATCCATCCATCCATCCATCCATCCATCCATCTTTCATTTCACATTCTCATTTCCCAAGCACCATCACACACTTGTTTCTAGTCTGTCTATCTGCACATTTCTCAAGGTGCAGTCAGTATCCAAGTATCAGCTTCCTTGCAGCTAGTCCAGCCTGAGTTTCTTCATAAGGATGATTCCCCTGAATGCTGAAATGTGTCTAGAGGACAGGCCAATGGGAAGGATGTTTACCCAAAATACTTTTGCTGTCGTTATATCAGCAGAAACCTCCCAGGAAAGGAATCCCTGATTCCCAAACAACCCCACCTCACGTCCCTGGCTATCCTTCCCTCTGAGTAATGGGGTGAACCTTTCAGGACTGTGATGAATCTGCCTCCTTTGAAGCCATCTGATGAAACTCTGATTTCATCAACCACTTGTACCCAGGAAGAGGCTGCTGTGACACAAGCTGAATGGAATAATTTTATAGGATGAGGGGGGACTCTTTGGAAGCAATCTAAGTAGCATAATTTGAAGAAAAATTAGCTGAAGCATTAGGAAAGGAAATTAGGCTATTTTTCAAGCCCCCACCCACTATTAAGGGTATAAAAGGCCCATGAATGACGGAGAGACTCAAACCTCACCCACATCTACCTCCAGCAGGTCACCACTCTCCTATCACCTCTCCCAACACCATGTCCTGTGAATCTTGCCTGCCTGCCCTGAGCTGCCGCACCAGCTGCTCCTCCCGGCCCTGCGTGCCCAACAGCTGCCATGGCTGCACCCTGCCTGGGGCCTGCAACATCCCTGCCAATGTGGGCAACTGCAATTGGTTCTGTGAGGGCTCCTTCAATGGCAATGAGAAGGAGACCATGCAGTTCCTGAATGACCGCCTGGCCAGCTACCTGGAGAAGGTGAGGCAGCTGGAGAGAGAGAATGCAGAGCTGGAGTGTCGGATCCAGGAGAGGAACCAGCAACAGGACCCTCTGGTGTGCCCTGCCTACCAGGCCTACTTCAAGACCATTGAGGAGCTGCAGCAGAAGGTGAGAGGGTGACTTGTCTAAGAGTCTGGGAGCAGCTGCCTTTCTTAGGATGGGGAGACATACTCAAGTTCAAGTGGATCTCACATTGGAACCGTTGTTTCAGATTCTGTGTGCTAAGTCTGAGAACTCCAGGCTGGCCGTGCAGATCGACAATGCCAAGCTGGCCTCTGATGACTTCCGGACCAAGTATGTTGAACCTTTTGAGTTGGGTGACTTCCAAACCCTGATAGCTCTCTCATGGCTTGTTCAAGGCTCTGTGGGTCTAATGTTGCTGGGAAGGGCAGGTGGAAGGGATGAGGAAGACATTCCTTCCCTTTTCATGTCTCCTTCTAAGTCTGGCTATAAAAAATAAGCTTCAACCAGGCATCCAAACTTGAGCCCTTCAGTTGATATGGGTTGACTGTCCTTTATCAGAAGTGCTTGGGACCAGAAGTGTTTTTTGGGTTTTGGCTTTCCTTCTGAGTTGTGGGATAGTTGAACATTCATGGTGAGTTGTCTTGGGGACAGGGCCTGAATATAAACATATAAACACAAAACTCATTTGTTAGGTGTTTATGCCCTTCAAACACAGCAGAGTGCCATTTTATTCACTACTTTTAGTGCACCTCCATTTTGATTCTGCTCTTTCAATGGAGTCAGGTGGGGCAGTTTTCACTGTGGTGTTGTGTCCCTCAAAGACTTTCAGACTGCTAAGCATTTCAGGTTTTGGATTTTCTAGGCAGTGATGTTCAACCTATATCAGTGTTTCGAGAGAGTTCTTATAAAACCCCCAAATCCGGAGATGGGAATGGATCCGTTTGGTTTTAAATCAACCAATAAACACCAAGAACAGGGTGAGGACTCCACCTTATGGGTGTCTTTGGGCCCCTTGTGATGTTCAGTTGAGTCAAGACCTCACCCAGCTGATCTACATATAGCAAGATGGAAACAGAGCAAGAAAGGCAGACAACTGTAGACGTTCATGGAGTTCTTGGTCCAGTCCCATCCTAACAAGACGCTGGCTGATCCTCCCGCTCTGTGTGTGCAGGTACCAGACTGAGCAGTCCCTGCGGCAGCTGGTGGAGTCGGACATCAACAGTCTGCGCAGGGTCCTGGACGAGCTGACCCTCTGCAAGTCTGACCTGGAGGCTCAGGTGGAGTCTCTGAGGGAGGAGCTGCTGTGTCTCAAGAAGAATCATGAGGAGGTAAGGAGACGTATTTAAAAAGCAGGTTTCAGAGCTGTGGGGGTGAAGCCATTAGTATTAAGAGAGGGTCCCTGGAATCAGGAGGTCCTAGCTAGCCGTCAGGCTTCCTGATGTAGGACCATTCCCTGAGGACTTCCAGCTAAGATCCTAGGAGGGTGGGGATGGCGCTGCATCTTTATCAAGGAGTCCAGTGAGCTGCTGATGCTCAAGCACACTGGCTGGTGGGCAGTGAGTATGGATGTCCACCCACTGAACTCTGATCTCTGCTGGTTGCTACTGTTGGGTCCCGGGATTGACAGTGGAGGTGGAGGGTAAAAGAATAAAACAACCCATGGCTCCTCTCTTTAAGAACTCCCAGTCTAGTATGGAGGGACAGCTAGGGAGCCCTAGTGACATCATGCAAGGCTGAGTGAAATAAGTGCTGTGTGGTGTGCGCATAGTAGGAGGAAGCCAGTCTTACGGAGAGGAGCTGGGGAGTACTTCTCAGGGGAAAGGGGAGGTCATTTGAGGGTATAGCAAAGAAATGCTTAGGCAAGGCATGGTGAAGTATGGCTAAGCATGTAGTACCTAAAGGAGTGTGGTGGGAGACAGGAGGGTTTGTGTGTGCCAAGGACTCAGAAGGTTGGGAAGGTGCTTCAGTTTTTGTCTGAGAAAGACAATCATGTGGTTCCTGATAGAGCTTTGTTGTGATGTCTGTATCTTTGGAATGATGAGGATGTTGTTTTAGCGCCCCATCCCTGTGTAGGCAGTGTTATACTCACTTTCCTACCGCAGGAAGAGAGAAGCTCTGGGTTCATAGGGTCATTCTTTCTCCTTCCCCCACCAGGAAGTCAACACCCTGCGCTGCCAGCTTGGAGACCGCCTCAACGTGGAGGTGGACGCCGCTCCCACTGTGGACCTGAACCGTGTGCTCAATGAGACCAGGTGTCAGTACGAGGCCCTGGTGGAAACCAACCGCAGAGAAGTGGAGGAATGGTTCACCACACAGGTGGGCACCTGAGCTCACGGTCACCCAGGGACTGGGTCCCCCAGGACCCTAAGCAGGCTCTGATCCTGTCTCTGCCCTTGCCTGTTACAGACCGAGGAGCTGAACAAGCAGGTGGTGTCCAGCTCAGAGCAGCTGCAGTCCTGCCAGGCAGAGATCATCGAGCTGAGACGCACAGTCAATGCCCTGGAGATCGAGCTGCAGGCCCAGCACAACCTGGTGAGTAGTGTCCACACCTGCTGTTGGGCAGTGTGGAGTCAGGAGGCAGAGTCACTGGGGTGCCCTTGGGGTCACTCCCTCTCCTTAGCTCTTGAAGCCTGTGACTCCTTTGGGAGGCCATGCAGGAGCCTTTAAAGGGGACAGCTCTGTGACAGCCTTTATCTTCTCCCCCACAGAGAAACTCTCTGGAAAATACACTGACAGAGAGCGAGGCTCGCTACAGCTCCCAGCTGTCCCAGGTGCAGTGTCTGATCACCAACGTGGAGTCCCAGCTTGGTGAGATCCGGGCTGACCTGGAGCGTCAGAACCAGGAGTACCAGGTGCTGCTGGACATCCGGTCCAGGCTGGAGTGTGAGATCAACACATACAGGAGCCTGCTGGAGAACGAGGACTGCAAGTGAGTACAGAATGAATTTCTGGGATTGTATGTGTGGTGGATGTATTAGACAGAAGAAACACTCACGGTGACCATGTTTCAAACTACAATAGTGCACTGAATGCCTACAGTGGCATAGTGATTTGCACAAGCCAAGTAAACGGGGGTGAGCAAAGGCGCAGGAAATAGCTCCTGCATCTGAAAGTCATCAATAACGAGCAGAGGAGTGGGTAGGGAGATTGACAGTCACAGCCTTACATGTTAAGTTCCTGGAGAGCACAAGAGTGTGAGACAATTTTAAAAGCACAAGTTTCCAGTGCTGCCCAGGGTATTGTGGTTAAGGGAGAAGGGCTTGATACCAGTTGCAATTCCATTCTAATTCCAACCACTGATAATTCACAGGTAATTGCTGTGAGTACCAGATACTGTGTGTGACTTAGGGTTTTCTGACTTCTCCTGTCCAATCCATTGTTCCCTTCTGTGTCTCCCCAGCCTCCCATGCAACCCATGCGCCACCACCAACGCTAGCGGCAGCTGCTGTGGACCTTGTGGCAGCTCTCAAAAGCGTTGCTGTTAACTGAGCTCCTTGGATCCCCTTTGAAGACATCAATGAAGCCGTTTAGTTAAAAGCCAGGAACAGTCTTCAGTCTCTCCTTTGCTAGGACTTTGGTTGCCATTAAGAAACGTCACCATGACAACTGCAATTGCTAGAAACTGACATGCTTTCCAGAACCAATGAGCAAAGACAGTCATCATCAACTTCTTGACACTGAAGGTCAAGTCTCTTTGCTTCTGAAGGTGTCAGATCTCTGCAATCTGAGCTCTGGGGATTACCAGAGAGGGCGTTTCCTGTACAGGCTTCCATTTCCTGCCTTCTTTTCTTCTCTGGTATTCTCTGGAATGCAAGGAGGCAGCTTCATTTACTTCCCAATAAACTTTATTTCTCTGGCATAGTAAAGGTGTTTCTCATTCATATTCATACTTTGTAAAATATTCATGACTGTCCCATAAAAATACCTCTTGCTAGCAGGGTGATTAAAGGCTCAAATGACTGACCTGGGTATTACCTCAAAGGGAAACCTGGAGGGGCAGGGAGAGGTGTTCCCTGGATGGGTGGACTCTGGCCAAGGGCAGGCCATACAGAAAACTTGGCCATGAACACCAAGCCTATTTTGCTTCAGCCGCAGGGCCCTTGGCTATTCTGAGAAACCCCCAGCTGGCAAATTTCTCAAATTGTTACCCTCATTACATATTTTTTTTCTCCTAAACTACCTTACCACTGGCGTCCCCTCTTCTCACCTCTCTGGAGCCCCTGCCTCACCTACATAGACAGGAAATGCCCCTTCATTGATTTCCATACCTTCCCACACAGTTCTGCTCACCTGTGCTCCGGCTTCTAGCTTTTTTCTGTTTATATCCCTGTTCCTGGATAATCGGCACCCTTATATGACTCCTGAATTGGCTGATGATTTCTGAATCTCAGTCTTGTTAGAACACAAACTCTGTAGCTGCACCCCAAGCCCATAAGCCCAACTGGACCTCCCCAAAGCTTGCTCTCCAGGACAGAAAGTAAAGAAACCATGTGGAGCTGTGGCCCTATAGCCCCTCCCTCTAGCAGCTACAAGATAAGCTTTATTGTCCCTTCCAGAACTGGCTCCATATCTGCCGAGTCCTATAGATGATGTCACTTAGCATTGAACTATCCACGATCTCAGCAAAAGTTCTCCCTTTTGTTTAGGGGCTTTCTTTGGAAGCCTCCTTTGTTAGAATTCCTAGCTACTCCCCATGACTGTGCATGTGTTGGCAAGATGCTTAGTCATCCCAGGGCCTTAAGTCCTACGTAATCCATGCGCTGTGTGATCACGCAATTTGCGAGCAGCATGCGCATGTAATCTATGGGCATGCGTGGTGTAGCCCATATGCGCATGTGCAGGGGAACCTATAAAAAATTGGGTTCCATTTATGCCTCCCCACTCTTTCTGCACGATCTTTCCATAAGCCTAAGCACCCCCTTCTGTTCCCTTCCCTTAATAAACTCTTATAGTGGGTTTTGTTGTACCTTGTGGCTTTTCTTGCACAGTAAACAGTGCCGCTTAATGAATAACATTGCACCGCTTAATAAATAACAGCCTTTCCCTTCAGATGCACGCCCCCCACCACATCATGTTGTCTATGGTGGATCTCTCGCTTCCTCTTTTACTTTAAGCTATCTCTTGTGATGAAGCTCTTGAAACCTTGCTCGTGCCTTTAGGGAGAAGTCTCTCTCTCTCCTGATGAAGTTCACTCTTAAGGGTAATTGGCTTAACTTCCTTTCCATTGGAGTTCATGCTTTCCATTCTTCTCACTGTTATACCAAGTCTCAAGGTCCAGGCTTTGGTTTCTCATAAGACAGTTTCACTTCAAGTCTATCCACCCCATCACGCCTAGCTGGACTGAGACTTAACTTGGTGAGCAGAACCATATCTCCAGTCCCAATAATTTCTTTTTATAATTTACATCTTAAAAGAATTCACATGAGAAACACAGAAAATTGTGATAGACTTCACAGGCTAGTTTTGTATATTTTGGTAGTATAAAAACCGAGTCATACCAACAATGGTTACATGAATATAGTAGTGATAAACAGGTGAACTGTACATAAAAATAGGTCAAATAATGAGGTATATAAACAGATATCACTATGGTCATTAGTTTGCATGCCCAGCTTGAAAACTGAAATCATCTTATTTCACAAACTTGTTTTCTTTTTTTAGACAAGGTTTTACTACATAGCTCTGGCTGCCTGGAACTTGCTATGTGGGGCATCCTGGCCTCAAACTCAAAGAGATCGGCCTGCCTTTGCCTCCCTAGGACTGGCCTATAGGTATGCATCCCCCACCCCCACTCAGCATCTCCCATGAACTCTTTGCATTCTATGGCCCATACTCCTAAGAAAGGCCAGCGTTCACTAAGTCTTTCTCAACAAACAACAATTCTCAGGTCTCCACCCATTTGCCTCATCTTTGAATTTTTAAAGCTGTCAAGTCTATAAAGCACAGTCACAATTACTATGTATTCAGTTGATGCTCTCTGACGGGCACAAATACAACCAATTATCTACTGTTGTATGCTGAAAACTATGTCGGGAAAGGAGAAACACTAATAAACAAAGCCCATTCTTGGCTTATAGCAATATTTACAACCCAGAGTGAATAAGACAAAGAGACAGTCATCATTGACAAACAGCGAGGTGGCTAAAGGGAGATCTAAATGAAGAATTCTGAATTCCAGAAGCAAGGGCAAGAGAAGAGAGAAGGGCAAGAGAAGACTCAGAGAACAGGACAGCCCCGAACAGAGCTTGGACAGTGAGCCTAGCCTTTAACAGTTAGGCCTTCTCTCCAGCCCTTGACCACTCTTTGAAAATGTGTTCATTTCATATAACATTTGTCTGCCTGTCTTGTCAACTGTAGTAGAATCACCCCCTAATTAAATCATGGTGCAAACCAATGGATACTATGAATGGAACGGATAAGGATGAATAACATTAATGAGGATCATGATAAGGTTATTAAAACTTTATACACCTCTCATAGTTCCTACTTCAATCAACGCTTGCTATATGATATTAGCATAATTCTGAAATAAAATTTGATGGCACCCATTTGGATAGATGAGTGTGCGGGTTCAACATGAGAAAGTTTTTCTAAGCATTACATTTGTTGGGTAAGGAAATGAGGAATTGAGGGGTGTATTTATAATCTGAAAGATCATTTTCTTTTTTTTTTTTTTTCACTTATAAACTGTATGGCCGTGGCAGGCTTCTTGCTAACTGTTCTTTTATCTTAAATTAGTCCATTTTTATAAATCTATACCTTGCCACATGGCTGGTGGCTTACCGGCGTCTTCACATGCTGCTTCTCCTGGCGGTGGCTGCAGTGTCTCCTCAGCCTTCCGCTTTCCAGAATTCTCCTCTCTCCTTGTCCCACCTACTTCCTGCCTGGCAACCTATTTCTTGCCTGGTCACTGGCCATCAGTGTTTTATTTATATAGAGCAATATCCACAGCACTTCCCCTTTTTTTTTCTTTTTTTAAAAAGTAAGGTTTTAACTTTTACATGGTAAAATTACATATAACAAAACAATTATCGAGCAAGAATTACAGTTACAATATTAAAGAAGATGTCCTATCTATCTTATATTTGTGAATTTAAGGTTTTATATCTAACTTATCTTTTATCATAACTGAGGAAATTACAACTATATAGTTTTCAACCACATCAAAGACCTGAGAAGGAACATAATGGTACCTGAAAAATGGTAGATGGATGCAAGCAACTTTCGGGAATCTTGCAAAAGTAGACCAAAACAACTGGCAGCCTGGACAGTCACCTAATGTTTTTCAGCATTGTTGGTGCATTTAAATTGGCTACAAGCCTAGAGTATCTGACAGACCATTTTTAGAAGCAGGAATTCTGAGAGACCATCGTACCCTGTCTTGGCAGAGTACAGTGGTCGCTTTCCTTGTATCCCGCTTGTCCAGAAAGGACAACAATGCATTTGTACTGTCAGCCATCAAGCCAAGGGCAGTTCTTTGCCCAGTAGGCCATTTTGTGCCAAAAAGACAAACTTCCAAATGGAAATGGAAAGATCATTTTCTAACTTGGAACATAAAATAAATGTGGTAATAGAATGAATCTGTATGATGGTTTGGTATGTATCAAAAAGTGCCTTGAGTAGCTAGTTATGAGATGTTTGTGCATGGAAACTTGTCAGGTAAGACATCTGACAGTTGTGGATAGCCTGGCTTGTAATGGGACCTGGAAGCTTTTAGAGTTGTGTGCAATAGAAGAAAGACCTTCTAGAAAGCTGCTGAGAGAAACCATGAACTGAGATGGGTGGGTTGGGAAGAGGATGAAGGGAGTTTAGAGGCATCCTCTAGCATGTGGAAGCTGATTGGAGATAAGGAACAATGAAAAAAAGACAGGAAGAATTATACTGGTCGAACACTGTATTAGCGAGGGTTCTCTAGATAAATCAACCAACAGAATCTCTACAGAAATTGAATCACTAGGATGTCTATCTATCTATCTATCTATCTATCTATCTATCTATCTATCTATCTATCTATCTATCTATCTATCTATCTATCTATCTCTCTATATCTATCTATCTATCTATCTATCTATCTATCTATCTATCTATCTATCTATCTATCTATCTATCTATCTATCTTTCTCTCTCTTTCTCTCTATGATCTATCTATAATCTATTTATCCATCTACCTATGTATATATCTATCTTCTATTTAAGACACAGATATATATATATGACTTTGGGAAAGAGAAGGGGTGTTTCCTCATGACTTTACAGACAGGAAGGGTGGCTCCAGCAAAGACTTGCCCTGACTTCACTCCATGGATAAATACTACTGCCGAGTGTGTGTGTGATCTCTGACATGGAAATAGCCGTAACTTCTGTAATGAATGGTGTCCTTAAACCTCAAATGCCGTTGGCTCACATCTTGAAACCAGAAGCCTCAGCCACAGCGTCTGACACAATGATACAGGTAGCTATAAAACCTTTCTGGTTGTTAGGATTTCATCTGCCCATCATGTTTATTGAAGGGTCATTGGCCAGAGACAATACCATTGTTTACGTAAAGTTGAGAACACTTTAAGTAAATGGAATAAATGAGAAGCACTTCTTTCTAAGAATTCCTAGGAAACAAACTGAAACTTGTTTCTTTTCTTTTCTTTTTTTTTCTTTTTAACACATCTGCGTCCTTTTAGCCATTTAGTATATAGTAACCATGTCGCTATGCAGCAAACAAATCACTTCCACTCAGGATGTGTGTCTTTTCTAATTCTACTGTGCACTTTTGAATATGCAGTAATCTTTTCTATGTCTTATTTCACTCTGACTGAGGCAGAAACTATAGAAATAGTTATACAGTCTTCATGGACATATTTTCTAGTCTACAACACACTATTCCTTCCTTACTCTTTTTTTTTTTTTTTTTTTGCTTTTGTTTTGAGTCAGTGTTTCTTTGCGTAGTTTTGGTGCCTGTCCTGGATCTTGTTCTGTAGACCAGGCTGGCCTCGAACTCAGAGACATCCACCTGGCTCTGCCTCCTGAGTGCTGGGATTAAAGGCGTTTGCCACTACCGCCTGGCCCTTCCTTACATTTTAGAAAATAGCATTGTCCCAGTTTTATTCTTTTGAGGCTGGTGATATAGAAGAAGAGAGGAATGGAAGATAATTTTTTTAAAAAATTAATGGTTTCACATATTTTCTGGGTTTTGTGAGCTCATTCAATTGGGCTTTGATCAGCTTGGTACTGATTGTAGATCAGCACAGCTGATCTAGGCATCACGGTAGATCATTTACAAATAGAGTTGGGTGGGAGATCAGAGACTGTGGACATGAGGAAGGAGCAGTCCTAAAAGAACACCCGTTTGCTTAAAGCTTGCTTTCTGTCTAAAAGCATGCTTGGAGTCAGCTCTTCCTTGGAAATGACTTTCAGGATCACTCAAGAAAACACACACAATTGTTTTATAGTCACAACTTGTTTCTGAACCAATAAAGAAATGACTCAGCATGGATGTTTACCTCCCTCAATAGATTTAGATCCAAATTACAGCTGGCTGGCTCAAGAAATAGATACAGCCTTAAAATACGTAGAGTTGCCTTCAATGAGAATAATAAAAAGAACAGGGTCCCAGCACACACTTGAAGGAAGGAGGATCTGAGAGATAACTACGTGATAGGAGTTTGCTCAGAGTTACCAAGAGGAAAACTTTTAAGAATGGCTTTTGTATTGGAGACACTGATAGATGAGATAGCCAATCTTTGTAGTTCAAAGCTCCATCTAGAATGGCATGAAGCAGAAGATGTGCTGGCTAGACTATGCTGAAAGTCTTAAGATGTCACCTTAGCATGTGAAAAAAGTGTTGGCACTGAGAGATCACACTCCTTGGAGGACTAGGTTCAGGTATTTCTGCATCAGATTGACTAGAATTTACTTCTTTTCAACTTCTAGTGGGAAGGATGCATTCTTGACAAGTAGGCTCTCATTAGAATGGAAGTGACTTTGTTTCTTAAAAGAAGAACAGACTTGTTTCTTGGCTCATTCTGATTGGGGGAGAGGATGGGGAGAAACATCGCCAAGCAATGGCTGAGTTTGACTGAATTCAGTCTATCCCACATCATTCCATCTTACAGTAAAGTTATTGGAAGGGAGAGGGTACCACGAAGTAGTGAGAATATGGCCACTGGAATTAGGGAAATCTGCTTTTGCTCATGGACCTCGAGGATCTTGAGGATCTTGGTGAAACTCTGAGGCCAGTTTACAGACTCTTAGAAAGCTTGTGGTTCCTGAAGGAGTTAATGCATATGAAGTACCTGGATCATTCAGTGTCTGATACAAAATGGGCACTCATGCAAGCAGGAGTCAATTACAGCCACACTATGTGCAAGCAAATACTGTAGTACTTCATGCTCAATAGCTATGCCCAAATGTTGGTTTCCAAAGTATTCCTATGGGGACGAATGGACCCTAGGAGACTACTACAGCCCCATAGGAAGAGGCTATCATTGCTTCCACTCACTTGGATGATATGGTAGCACTGAGCAGGTTGTGTTTTCTGATGTTTGCTTCTGGGATTCTCTACTAACCAGTTTGGTTTCCAAAGAGATGCTCGGATGGTTTTCCCCACAGACTCCTCCCTGGGGATGAGCTGAACAAGGCACAATCCTATCCTAAGCTTAGGAGAAAGAGATCAGAAGTGCCCCCCGAATCTGAGGGCCAGAAGCCACTGTAACTCAATGCCCAGTAAGGAAGTGCTGTTGTTGGCAAAGTTGGTTACTTTGAAGCCAAACCATGAAGCTCTTTCTGAACTAACCAGCATGATTGGTGAGGAGTCCTGACATAGCAGGAAGCCAAAGTAAAACATTTTATGAGCTAAAGGACTCAGGTGAGGTGGCTAAATAGCAAATGGAAAATTGGTAACGAGAGCAAAAGGGGGTAAATGTAACCACACCCACCGCTGGCAGGGTATAAAGCTCTGGAGAGGACCGGGCCATGTACCAGAGACAGAACATTAGGTGTAGAAGCTGACTGACTCTCATAGCTCTGCTCCCTCCAGCACCATGCCATACAACTGCTGCCTGCCCACCATGAGCTGCCGCACCAGCTGCTCCTCCAGGCCCTGTGTGCCCAACAGCTGCCATGGCTGCACCCTGCCTGGGGCCTGCAACATCCCCGCCAATGTGGGCAACTGCAATTGGTTCTGTGAGGGCTCCTTCAATGGCAATGAGAAGGAGACCATGCAGTTCCTGAATGACCGCCTGGCCAGCTATATGGAGAAGGTGAGGCAGCTGGAGAGAGAGAATGCAGAGCTGGAGTGTCGGATCCAGGAGAGGAACCAGCAGCAGGACCCTCTGGTGTGCCCTGCCTACCAGGCCTACTTCAGGACCATTGAGGAGCTGCAGCAGAAGGTGAGCGGGATGGGCATCATGGAGTCAGTTGAATGAACTATTTATTCAAATTGAACATACTGAAGTCTGAATGGAGCTAAGGCTGTTTACAGCTAATGTTGGAAGTGATGTAGAATTCACTGGCCTAACAACATGAGACGTCTTTGAAAATCTCTTTTGGAATCACCATGATGGAAGTATACAGATTCAGCATTAGTGTCAAATTAGCCCAAGGTTCTTAATATTGCTTCTTACCCCAAACCAAAATAGCTTATTTTTAAAGGCTTATTATGATGCCCTTTTCTTGCTTTCAGACAGATTATAACATTAAAAAAAATACTGTGCACCAGAATTACTTCTTTGACTTAAGGATTTTCTATGTGAGGTCTCAAACAGTTCAAGTTTTTCAAACTTGTAGCAACTATTGTAAGAGACAGCTTTGACGAACCAGGAAAGCCATGGGCTCCAGAAACCTCACCAACACACACACACACACACACACACACACACACACACACACACACACACACACACACCAACACTATTCACTAGAACAGGTATGTAGGCAAATGGCACACAGGGTCATGAAGACAGGAGTAGAAACCACAGAAAGTGGGATTTGGAAGGATCCTTAAAAGAGCCAGTATCAGAGTGGGATTTGAGTGACAAGCAGGGGTTGTGTGTGTGTTTGGGGGACGTGGGGGCAGAGGACAACCTGGTGTCATTCCTAAGTGCCATTCACCATTTTTTCTCCCCTGGAAACAAGGTCATCTACTGTTCTGGAACTTGTCAGTAGGCTAGTAAGCCACGAGGCTCTGTCTGTCTCCGCCTCGGTGCTGGGATTCTCAGTGAGCACTACTATGTCATGATTTTTAAAAACTCAAGTTCTGGGGATTAAATTCAGGTGCTCATTTTGCAAAGCAAGCACTTTACCAATTTGACTATCTCCTGGACCCCACCAAATAAGAGTTTCTGTCTGACTGTGCATGCACATGGTTTTTGGAGGGAATTGTTTGTCTGCTGTCCCAACAAAGTGAATGCCAGAAAGGAGCATGATTTGAGTATCATTATTTATTTACTCACAGTTGATGAGCACTAGGCAAAGTGCTAAGAGTATGGGTCAGGGATAAAATGCTGAGAAAGAGAATTTTGTTCCAGCAGGAGATCACATCTTAATAAGGTAGAGAGATAGGGTAGACCATAGCAAAAGTGCGAGGCACATGGAAGAAGTGGCCCCTTGGAGGAACTGGAAAAGGAAGGGATGTGGGTTCTACAAGGTGCTCTCTAGGTGGAGGAAAACATGTCCCCTGAAGCATGTGCATGGTGCCAGCAGAGTGGACAGGGCTCAGCAGGGTTCCAATGGAGGTGGTGTGAGAGGGTAACTGTCTTGTCCTGCTTATCTGCACTTGCCTGGTTTTAGTGTCCCAGGAATGCTGTCATCCTAAGCATACAGGGATCCTTGGTCACCTGACCTGAGGTTTGACCACCCAGTGTAATGAGTTCCTACAGGAAAACTAAAAGAAGCCCCAGAAGAGCAGAAGCCATGACTGCACTCACCGGCTGTGGGTGAATGAGCGATGACATTGAAATCATACTCTTCCTTTCTGGTATCCATGGTACATTCTACCTCAGCACTTCTGGTATCCATGGTGGTTCACTGAATGAATCATGTTTGGATACCTGATGTGAGGGTCTGAAAGGATACAGAGCAACTGGGGAGAAATAATGTAACTCATCTCACAATTGATCCTCTGCAGATTCTGTGTGGCAAGTCTGAGAATGGCAGGCTGGTGGTGCAGATTGACAATGCCAAGCTGGCAGCCGATGACTTCAGGACCAAGTAAGACATTTGTAATGACCAGAAGAGCCCAGTGAGAGGTTGAGTTGCAAAGTCAGGACTCCCTGTTCTGGGACTGTGCCAGACACAGCTTCTAAGTGCTATTGTGTCTTGGGCTAGAGGTAGGTTAAAAGCCAAGGTCTCTTTACTGAGAGCCGAGGGTCTATGTTTTAAGTTTAACTTGAAGAAGTGTATTATCAACACAACCCAAAGGAGTTATTAAGCCATAAAAAAATAAGAGGTAAAAGCCATTTCTTTCAGTGAATTAATCAGTATTTTCAGTTAAGATTTAATCATAATAATCTTTTATGGAACCTTATAAAGACCTCTAGGCTTTATAATAGGATTTCACGTGTATCATTTCCTCACCTTCAGCCCCAAACAGTGAAGTGTTAGTTTTGTCTTCATTTTACAAACAAGGCTCAGAAGGATTAAAGAATCCACCTCCAGCCATTTCACGGCAAGGCTGGATCTAAGCGACTTTGAGTTTCATGTTCTTCAGGGTAGTTGGAAAGGAAGGGAGATAGGTAGTAGTAGACTTAGGAAGTGGAGCAACTCAAGAGGACAGACATGGTAGACTTACTTGATAGCCACTTGTGAATGGATTCTTAGAACAAATGTGGTGAACATCATAGAGGAAGCCACACACAGTGTCTTCACTGTGGGTCTTGGAAGGAGACAGGCCACCTCACTCACCACAGTGATGCTTTTCCTTTAGAACATTTAAAACGGAATAGCCTCAAAGTAGGATGAGTTTGACTGGGTGACACAAAAGCTCTTCCTTGTCGATATCTTCTGACTTTTGACTATGCACGCAGGTATCAGACTGAGCTGTCCCTGCGGCAGCTGGTGGAGTCAGACATCAATGGCCTGCGTAGGATCCTGGATGAACTGACTCTGTGCAAGTCTGACCTGGAGGCCCAGGTGGAGTCTCTGAAGCAGGAGCTGCTGTGTCTCAAGCAGAACCATGAGGAGGTAAGAAAGTCCCAGCCACTAACATCTCAGTAAGAGGGTCTCTCCGAGCAGGGGAAGGTAGGTCTTAGTTTGTTAGGTTAATGCAACATTTTTGCTAGTTGGTCAAAGGATAGCTAAGAGATGATTGGGCAGTGAGGCCCAGGTTGAGCTCTTTTACAGGGAGAAGTGTGGTTGGCTGATCTGTGTCCACATGGAACCAGATGTGTGGCCCAAGACTCACAAGAATTCTGTTTTCTAAGTAGTTATTAAATCACTGATGAGGTTTGGAAAGAGATAGAGATTTTGTCCTTTATGAAATCTAAGCAAATGGATTTCCAGCTAGTAAATGGATGGGTAGGTAGGTGGATGAATGGATGGGTAGGTAGGTGGATGAATGGATGGGTAGGTAGGTAGATGAATGGATGGGTAGGTAGGTGGATGAATGGATGGGTAGGTAGGTAGATGAATGGATGGGAAAATGGAGAAATGAAGAAACTTAAATAATGGGTGCTTCAGACATCATGGTTGAATGAGATTTGAGGAAATCAGCTGCGTGTCTCAAACATCAGATCCTTTCCCAAGGGGGAAACAAGTTCTAACAGACAGGATATGATAGGAGACAAAATGGGTGGACAACATTAAACTGGGTTTCTCCTAATTTCAGTCGCAACAATTATAAATCACTTGTCACTGGGCTTATCACACAACAAATACAAAATCAGAAGGGAATGACAGAATCTCAATATTAGCAATAACTTCTCCAAGAATCTTCATACAGAGATGAGGGAAGAGACTGAGACAGTCACCAGAGGTGACTTACATCAGCTGGACTCAGGTTTTCTAACTTCGATACAATGCTTCTTCCACCGCATTTCTTGATACTCTCATAATACTTACACCGAACTTTCCCTTCCTCTAAAGAGTGTTTATGATAAACCTGTCTCTGACCCACATCCATCCTTTTAAAGTCTTGCATTCATCTTTGAAAAGGTTCACTCTGAGTGTGCCTCTTAAAGTAGGAAGGGCTCCTTAGTTCTGTGGCCCATCCTTTGCCTTTCCCCCACCAGGAAGTCAACACCCTGCGCTGCCAGCTTGGAGACCGCCTCAATGTGGAGGTGGACGCTGCTCCCACTGTGGACCTGAACCGTGTGCTCAATGAGACCAGGTGTCAGTACGAGGCCCTGGTGGAAACCAACCGCAGAGAAGTGGAGGAATGGTTCACCACACAGGTGGGCACCTGGGCTCATGGTCACCCAGGGACTGGGTCCCCCAGGACCCTAAGCAGGCTCTGATCCTGTCTCTGCCCTTGTCTGCTGCAGACCGAGGAGCTGAACAAGCAGGTGGTGTCCAGCTCAGAGCAGCTGCAGTCCTGCCAGGCAGAGATCATCGAGCTGAGACGCACAGTCAACGCCCTGGAGATCGAGCTGCAGGCCCAGCACAACCTGGTGAGTAGTGTCCACACCTGCTGCTGGGCAGTGTGGAGTCAGGAGGCAGAGTCACTGGGGTGCCCTTGGGGCCACTTCCTCTCCTTAGCTCTTGAAGCCTGTGACTCCTTTGGGAGGCCATGCAGGAGCCTTTAGAGGGGACAGCTCTGTGACAGCCTTTATCTTCTCCCCCACAGAGAAACTCTCTGGAAAACACACTGACAGAGAGCGAGGCTCGCTACAGCTCCCAGCTGTCCCAGGTGCAGTGTCTGATCACCAACGTGGAGTCCCAGCTTGGTGAGATCCGGGCTGACCTGGAGCGTCAGAACCAGGAGTACCAGGTGCTGCTGGACATCCGGGCCCGGCTGGAGTGTGAGATCAACACGTACCGGGGCCTGCTGGAGAGTGAGGACTGCAAGTGAGTCACTGGGGGGTGTATCCGCTACTGTGAGGCACACACACAGTACCTTAAGAGTAATAAAGGAACTTGGAGGATGAAGGTCAGATACCAGTACATCTCTAGAGACTGATGTAGGGTACTTGTGGTCACTGTTACTTGGACTGAAGATATTTTATGTCATGGAGGATAGTCTCAAAGCTGGCGATTCTTTGGCTGATGGGTAAAAACCTTTATAGCTTCATAAGTGGTTTCTGATATGGGAAGGAAATAGAAAACTCAAGTAATCATTGCTTTGATTAAATCAAAATTTTAGGTCCACTGTTTCTTTTCTCCTTGTTAGAATCATTTGAGGCAAGGAATTTGATTCAATATAACCATCTTCTTGCATTGGAACATCCCCAAGGAAAACGACTTAATAATAAATAGAGCAGGCCAGGTGGCAGCTCAGGCAGATTATTTGCACAGTTCTTTTGCAAAGTTTATGTCTGTGAGGTGGATCTCACCAATCCCATTTTCTAGCTGTGAGGCAGAGGCTTAGAGGTCAAAGTGACTTCCCCGAGTCCTCAGGGTTATATGGAATATATGTATATATATATATATATACATATATACATATATATGTATATATATACATATATATTTATCCAGTGTCTATACTCTCTTCTACCACTGTCTCTGAAACCTGTAGAGGAGTGATCTGAACAAGGCTCGCTCTCTAGACGTCAGGGAATGGGGGCTCCTTGCTTTTAGCCATCTCTGCGTTTTGAAAATTTCCTTTCTCATGCTGACTCTAACCGTCCTGTGTCCCAGGCTGCCCTGCAACCCCTGCGCCACCACCAACGCCTGTGACAAGCCCATTGGACCTTGTGTCACAAACCCTTGTGTCACACGCTCCCGGTGTGGACCCTGCAATACCTTTGGCTGCTAAACAACCCCAGGGCCAGCAGGAGGATTGTACGAAGACATGAAGACAGAAAGATCATCGATGGATCAGCTCAGCCTTTCTGACCCCACATCCAGCACCACACCAATCATAGTCTGGAAGGAGAGCACAGGCCTAGTTCTGTGGTTTGGCTCTGCGTCCAGGCCCATGGGACCATCTTCATCCGGGGCCTCTTCATGACCACCGGCTTGTGTTCTGGTGGCCTGAGGGATCTGAGCTGTGAAGGGGCCACATGAGGGATTTTGTGGTTCTGTCTGCTTCTTCCATCCTTTCTTGCAGTGCCCCCAACCCTAATAAATTTTCCTCTTGCAAACAGATCTGAGTTTTGTGTGTATCCATCCTTTTCAGAGTGTTCGTTCTCTGTGTGATTTTTAGGTAGCCACTTGAAAGCAGAAGGGGACTTTATGGTTTAACCCTACCCTGTCCTATCGTTCATTAGACACAATGAGTGCCAGCATCCCTGCAGGCTGGCATTAAATGGGAGCAGAACAGTTGGGCAAAAGGCCTTGTGTGAATGTGGGCTGGTACTTTCAGAGTTCTTGTTATTTTCGTTTCTAATTCTCTACAAGATGAGGACAAGAGCTTCCATCTACTGAACTTGCTAAAGCTACTAGGAACTCATACACAATGACCTAAGAAACTGGAATTCCCCGGGAATCTCAGGCCCAGAAAAGAGAGAGCCTAAAGCCTGAGGGAAATCTCCAGGAAGAGACTTGGAACTTGTCAGAGAGCCTTGCAGGCAAGTGGAGCCAAAACAATGGTGGGTCAATGATAGGCAGGACTCTGCTTTGACCCAGACTGCCTAGATATGCATAGCCCCGGCCTTCTCCTTTAGCTTGGACTTCAGAACCCTAAAGAAGCACTTGGGACACATTACTGGATCTCCTGTCTCTCTTATCAATATGGTGACATTGAATGAATCTCCTCTTGCTTTTTGGCTGGTTTTATGGCTGTTTTAATGGGGCTTACTGAAGATGGGTGGTTGAAACTGGCTTGCTGGGGCACTAGGTGTGACCCTAAGTCTGGTAACAATATGAGGAAAATCATGGGATATGTGATGTTCTGTGATTGGCTTCTTTTGCATACTCTAGTGTCTTTAGATCCACTTCAAAACACAACATGTACTATGAACATTGCATTTTGGGATTGTTTTCAAATTTGGGTTACTAGGGTAACATTGTCTTAAATCTTTGTGTTCAAGTTTGAGTGTGGACATGTGTTTTTTCCCCTTCCTGCTTCCCTGCCTCTCTTCCTTCTTTCTGTGTATAATGTATGTTTTGTGTGCACTTGGGGCACATTCGTGTGTGCAGGTATGCGTGCCCATACGTGCACTTGTGGAACCCAGAGGCCAATGCTGGCTGTTTTTCTCTTTTGTTTCCCATTTTATTTTTTAAGATGAGGTCTCTTATTGAACCCAGAGTTCACTGATTTGGGGAGACTGGCCAGTGGAACATTGGAACCTTCTGTTTACATTTCCCAGTGCTGGGATTACAGGCATGAGTCACCTTCCAGCTGTTTTATGTGGGTGCTGGGGACCTGAACATGGGTTCTCACTTAGCAAGCACTCTACCTTATGAATCATCTCCTTATCCCACTTTTGTTATTTTGAGACAGTCTTATTCCACAGCCTAGGCTGGCATGGCCTTCACTGTGTGGCTTAGGCTGGCCTTAAACTCATGGCCATCCTTTTGCCTCAAACTTCTAAGTCCTAAGGCTTCACATGTGAGCCATCACACCTTACTTGGGAATATATTTTCAATTGTTTTGGGTATAGATACACAAGAATGGAATTGCTGTGTTTTGGGCATAGATACACAAGAATGGAAATGCTGGGTTATGACCTCACGATAGAACTGCCATACCCATCTCTGTGCTCGCTGATGTTCTCACTGACTACGAGAGAGCTCCATCTGCACATTCTCAGTAACATCTGTGTTTTTCCATGCTGTGAAACAACAACAGCAAAACCAGGTCATCTCAGTGCACGTGAAGTGGTATTCATTGCGGGTTTTGATTTGCATTTCCTTGATGACTCATGGTGTCGTACTTCTTTTCATGTGTGTGTAGGCTGTTTATAGATCTTTGGGGAAACGTTTACTCAGATCCACAGCCTGACTTTTAAAGCCTGGCTCACTTGTCTTTTAAGTTGCAGATGTGCTTTTAATGTTCTGGACACAGGATTCCTATTCGGCAGGTGATTTATAAATGTTGTTTTCCCCTCCAGAAGTTAGTTTTTCACTTTCCGAATGAAAATAAAGTATGTTTTTTTTTTCTGTAGAAGAATTTTAAAATTTGAAGTCCAATCTAATTTTAATTTTAAAATTTGAATTATTTTAAATTGGTGTGTGTGTGTGTGTGTGTGTGTGTACATGCATGAAAGCCAGTGTTCATGGAAGCTAGAAGTGGGTCCCAGGTCATCTAGAGCTGGAATTGGTTGTGAGCCTCCCGAAGTAGGCGTTAGGAACTGAACTTGGGCCCTCTGGAAGAACAGGAAGTGCCCTTAACCATGGAGCTATCCCTCCAGCCTCCTAATTTTACTTTTATCACTTTTGATTTTGGTGTCATATGTAAAAAAACTATTTCTTTCTGCTTGTTACGTTTGTTTATTTGTTTATTTTTGAGACAGAATGTCACTTTGTAGCTCTGGCTGTACTGGAACTCACTCTGTAGACCAGGCTGGCCTTGAACTCATAGAGATTTCCTTGCCTCTGCCCCTGAGTGCTAGGATTAAAAGCATGCACCACCACACCCAGCAAAAAACTATTTTTTAACCTGAGATCTAGAAGACTTATTCCTATCTTTCCCCCAAATTTTCTAGCTTGGGTTCTTAGAACTAGCTCCCCAGACAGGGTCTTTCTGTATATCCTAGTCAGAATGCAAATTCACCATCCCCTTCTTTCTACTTCATGAGTACAGGGATTGTAGGAATGCATAGCCATGTCAGGCTCTCTGTTATTTTTATGGTGTAAACAAAGGCCAAACTCCATTCTTCTGCATGTGGATGCCTAGTTCCTTAGACATCACTCTTCAAAACATTGTTCTTTCCTCCATTGGTTTGTGTTGGTAGCCGTGTTGAACATAGCTTTGTAGTAAGTTTTAAAGTCAGGGAATGTGATTCCTCCAGTACTTTGTTCTTCTTTTGAAAGACTGTTTTGGCCATTTGACTCCATCCTACATGAATTTTAGAGTCAGTTTGTTGATGTCTATGAAGAGGCTAGCTTGTGTTAGAACGTCAAGTCAGTTGCAGGAACATGGTATTGTTACTTGTATAACTTGCTATGACAAAAGGATTCTACAAAAGTCATTTAAGGAAGGGGTAGTTTTGGCTCATAGCTCCAGGGCTATAGTTCATCCCGGAAGGAAAGGGATGTGGCAGGGGCAGGAGATAGCTGGTGACCTTGTTTTCCCAGTGAGGAGGTAGAGAGTGATGCACAGTTGTGTTCCACTCACTGTCTCCTTTTTATTCAGCCCAGGGCCCCTGTACACACAATTGCATCACTCACGTTTAAGGTAGATTTTCTCACCATATTTAATCTAGAGAACTCTTCACAGACATGCACAGAGATTTGTTTCTGTGCTGATTTTAAATCCCATCAAGATGACAAGATTCACTTCACATCATCTTAGCTGTTGAATTCACAGGGGTATCTTGTTGCTTAAATCCTAAATGGTCTTATAATAAAAACCCAGAGCCACATATCAGGGTGAAAGCTGAAAGATCAGCAAAACAGAGCAAACCACAGCTACCATCTCTTACCTCACCAACTCCACAGCCTTACAGAGACACAATTCCTTCCTGTCTCCTACCGCTTTATATTCTTTTCTCTGCCCAGCCATATCACTTTCTGTTTCAACCTTCCTACTGCTGAGATTAAAGGTGTGTGCCACCACTGCCTGGCTCTGTTCCCTTTTTAGACTGGATTAATCTCATGTAGCCCAGTGTAGTCTTGAACTCACAGAAATCCAGACAGATCTCTGCCTCTGCCTCCTGAGTGCTAGGATTAAAGGTGTGTGCCACCACTGCCTAGCTTCTGAGGCTAACTCTGTGGCTGGCTCTGTCCTCTGATCTTCAGGCAAGGTTTATTTTTTAGATATCACCACAGTATCTTATCCACCACCTTCAGGTGTTAGAGAAAGAAGGACTGGGCTGTTCACTGCCCCCCCCCCTACCTGGGTCCTTCCAATGTTTAGGAAACTGGTGGTGGGTTAAGAAAGGGTAAGGTTGTGGAAAAGAAGATTGCTGATGTATACTGGCTGCTGAGATGGATTGGGACTGTCACTCAGCTGCCAGGCCTATAATGCTTATGGAAAGCAGAGCTGTGAAGAATGGGTACAGACTCTTGTTTAGACACTAGAATCTCCTGATGCTCTTACGGCATGAATCCATGCATCTCAGTATTGTTGTGAGCCTTCTTTAAAAATCTCTAGAGACATTGGTTCTCTTTACCATTTTTGAATGGCTTAACAGATGTCTTCCAGAAGGAGGACAATTATTCTTGAGTTCTCCATCCATCATGTCTTGACTCCTTTAAGCAGATCTTGAATCTTCATAGCTTGTCTCTCATTTCCTCTTCAGTGTTTTTTGTTTTTAAAACCTGTCTGTACTATATGCTTAAAATTTCCTCATCTATGATTTCTAGTTCACTTATTCTCTTTCCATCTTTATCTAATCTGATATTTAATCTGTCAGCTGGGTTTTATAATTAGTGCTAGCCTTTTAGAAAATAAGAACATTATATTATTAATTTTAAATTAGATTTGGCTTTAATAATTGTTTTGTATTGTATGTCTCTCTCTCTCTCTCTCTCTCTCTCTCTCTCTCTCTCTCTCTCTCTCTCTGTATGTGTGTGTGTGTGTTTATGTGTGTGGGTGCACAGGCCATTGTGCACATGTGGAAGTTAGAGGACAATTTAAAGGAGTCAGTTCTCTCCTTCCACCATGTGGGCAGGTTTGGAAGCAAACCTTTCCCTTTACCTGCTGAGCCATAACAGTGGCCTCAATAAATGCAATTTTAACAGAGCTGGCCATGCCTTATTTGGATTTATTACAAATGATATTTAGTCATTAAAGATAATAATACTTGGATACATAAAATAATGACCAAACACATAAAAACAGGAAAGGAGAATGGTGGTGTGTGGAAATGTATATTTGATACTTAATAGGATACATGGAGCCTTCTACCAAAAATCCAACAAAATGAACATCAATTTCCATACATCCCAAAAATCTATTTAGAGATCTATTTAATTTTATAAAAGTAGATTTATCATCTGGTGAAAAAAGAAAACCCAAATGATAACCCAGTGTATAGACTCCTAAAATGCTATGAAGATCTACAGAGCAAATCTTAATAAAATTCTATTTATAAAACACAGTTGCCGGGCGGTGGTGGCGCACGCCTTTAATCCCAGCACTCGGGAGGCAGAGCCAGGCGGATCTCCGTGAGTTCGAGGCCAGTCTGGGCTACCAAGTGAGTTCCAGAAAAGGCGCAAAGCTACACAGAGAAACCCTGTCTCGAAAAACCAAAAAAAAAAAAAAAAACAAAAACAAAAAAACAAAAAACAAAAAACAAAAACAAAAACAAACCACAGTTGACAAATAGCTGCTGCGCCTTTGCCAACTGAGCCATCTTATTGGCCCCCCAGCTATAATTTTTAAGGTGATATACATTTGAATTTTGTTATGGCTACCTTTGTGTACCTTTTTGGTGGAGGGAGTTAAGTTTACTGCTATGGAGTAGAGCCTCACTGCTTAACCAATTACCTCTCTGAGTTACCCCAAACCAACTAGATAGAGTTCTATACTATCTACAACAATAGGATATTGTTGCATCTAAATTTCTGGGGTATAATAATTGTATTGCCAACTTAGAACATTTTAACTCAAAGAGATACCAAGGAAATCTGGTATTGCTAGATTCTATTATTGCATCCTTGTATATCTTTAATTCATCAACAGAACATAACCATGGAAAACAGATAAACCATGGCCTTTGCTGTCCCCCCACTGCATTTGATTGTTGGTTCCAGGTAATGTCAGATCAGATTGTGTAATTATCCATCACTTCTGTAGCATGTTGATGGGCCTGAGAATGTAGTGAGGATCAGTAGATTAGGGTTCTAATGACAAGATCATGAGCAATCATTTCTTTATTCTGAGGCTCAGTTTCCCCACCAGCAAAATGAGGGCAGCATGGACAAGCAGATCATAAGACCATGGCATCCTCTTGTTCTGAGCTCTCCATTCTCTCTTTGGACCATCTTGGCACTCAGGGTCTACATGAGGAGGTAGAAAAGAAGTCAGATGATTTTGAGGTGCAGCTGTAGCAGAATGGCTTGGATCTGTCACAGAGCATTTCTGAGGTCTACTTTGTCACTTGCTGTGAAAGACAGTGAGTGGCCCTTCTTTGCATGGATGATGCATCCCTCTTGACTGAGTATCAGTGCTCTTCTTAACAAAGTAGAAGTGGTGTCTTATGCACAGGCAGTTTACCCTGATGTGCTTCCTGGATGATTATTCCTAAATCACAAACTGTTATGAATCATCGAGTTCAAACAAGCTCAGCATCTCTGAACTGTTTCAAGTATAATTATCTTTCAGGGTCCAATTACTGTATAAAACTCTGATCCCTGAGACCAAAGCCCACATGCTTTATAATCAAGTGTACAAATGGAATATGGTGGATGTTCTCTGAGTAATGGACATCTTTACTCTGTATGTTTGAAAACTCAGTTTCCTGAAGTTCAGTGTGGATGTTACTCTATGAATACAGGTGTTATACACAGTAGGCATACCTGTGAGACTCTAGGAGGGGCCTGACAACTTTCTGGTTCACTCAGCACCCTCTCCATGGTCCTGATCGAGCTTGCGTGATCTTGTGGATGTTTTGGCAGTTGTCACATGATGCATTCTCTCTCTGTGTCTTTCTCTGTCTGTCTCTATCTCTCTCTGCATGGGCCAGAGGTTGCTATTGGGTATCTTCCTCAATTGTCCTCCACCTCAGTTTTTGAGACAGATTCTTTCACTGAACCTTGAGCTCACTGACTCCTAGGCTAGCTGTCTAGAGTGCTTCAGAGATCATCTGTGTTCATCTTCCCTGTGTGTGATTACAGCTGTGTGCCTCTATGCCTGGCTTCAAACATGGGTGCTGGGGATCTGAACTCATATCTTCATGCTTGTGTGGTGGGCACGTTACTGACATCCATCTCCCCAGCCTGCATGACCTTGTCTTTGATATGCTTTCCTTCCTGTTCATCTGTTACACTATAATCTCATTCCCTTCACTGTCTCTCACCCTTTCTCCATTTCTCTGGAATTTCTAAGGTTTGTCCCTTAGCTGTTTCTTCTCTATATATACTCTTTTCCTTTGCCCATGTCTGTAACTCTCACACCTGTCCCCCAACCATGTCCATATCTGTCATTATCATCTCTACCATCAACTCTATACCTTGACTCCTTTTATCCCCTTACTGCTGCTTGCCTGGACTGCTATAACAACCTCCTTGACCGCCATAATAACTTCCTTGCTGGTCTCTCAGTTTCTAGTCTTTTCTTTTTCTAAAACTGTTAAACATTTGTTGAAATGGTGCCTCAAAACTTTTGTCACCCCACAGGCTCCAAAACCCACATGGGAGCTGATAGCAGGATGGTCCAAGCCCCTTGGCTCTTTCACAGAAGACTGGTGGCATATGACTGTTGCCCCTTTAGACAGCTTTATTTTCTACTGTTTCCCTTCACTGACACATAGACTTGCTCAAGGTCCTCCATCATGCTGGATTTCCCTGCTGTGTTACTGTGCATGCACCAAATCCCACTTGGACATCCTGCTTTTACTTTCTCTGTTTCTTAGACACCACGCTGTGCTCCATCCCCAGCACAGATCCATGTCTGTGAACCTCGGTCCTGATGATGCTTGTCCTTCCCAATATGCAAACTTCTCAGATGTTACTTATCACTTCCTGCCCTGGTTTATTACTTCCCATTTATGTCTTCATCTATTTGACCTCCAGTCACTCAATATGCCCATCATGTAGCAAGGCCCTAGGACTGGGGCTCAGCGATGAATTGAACCTTGTTCTTTGTCTCTGAGAGAGAGAGAGAGAGAGAGAGAGAGAGAGAGAGAGAGAGAGAGAGAAAGAAACTCACACAGGTCAGGACAACATCACGTTTCCAGGTAAAGCAAAGAAGAGCTCAGAGAGGAGGTAAGACCTGACCGGAGAGATTTGAAAGGGAAGTGGGCTCTTTGTACAGCAGCAGTGTGAAGTGATGAAAAGAACAGAAACTGATGCTAGGTTCATAGCTGCATAACGTAACCTCCTACCTTCTATGCTTTAATTTGCCTTGAAGACCTGTGCTGAGGGTGCTAGGATCCAATACTTGTGCCAGCACTGTCTGGGAACTGTGTGGCCCTCCAGCCAGTGTGAATTCTCTGCCAGCATCACTTGCCACCTTCCACTCCTCAGCATCCAGCACCCTGCCCAGGCCCAGCCATGATCCTAGGGCCATCTGTGAATTGATTGCCCGATGTGTCTAGAAGCAGTGTGACAAGAAGCGAGGCTATTGAGCACCTGGTCCTCTCTTGGGGAACTGTGAACCTGACATTTGGAAATTGGACCTAGGAAGAGTTCTGCTTCTCTGTTTCATCAAGCAAAGCCAGAGGCTTCCCGAAGTGTCAGGGCCCTCATGGAGTGGCAGCACCGTCCCTTGACCCGCCCCACCCTCCTAATGAAGGCCGGGCCTTTCATGAGTCCTGCCCTTTGAAGTCATACCACGAAGCTCTTACCTCATGATGCACAGCATGGCAGAGGAGTCCTGACTGAGGGAGAAGCCCGAGTAAAGTCTTTTATGAGGTGAGGGAGACTTCTGAGGAAGCATAACAAATGCATGGGGAAGCCTTTGACCATCACTAAATGAGCAAAGCCAAAAGAAAAAAAAAAGGACTGCCTTATATGTCCACACCCTCTTTGGAGTGAGTATAAATGCTCACCAGCGTAAGGGGACCCACAGCTCTGAGGCTTGGAGAATCCACTCTTGTGTCTTCAGCCAGGCACCTCACTCCCTCCAGCACCATGCCATACAACTGCTGCCTGCCCACCATGAGCTGCCGCACCAGCTGCTCCTCCCGGCCCTGCGTGCCCAACAGCTGCCACGGCTGCACCCTGCCCGGGGCCTGCAACATCCCCGCCAATGTGGGCAACTGCAATTGGTTCTGTGAGGGCTCCTTCAATGGCAATGAGAAGGAGACCATGCAGTTCCTGAATGACCGCCTGGCCAGCTACCTGGAGAAGGTGAGGCAGCTGGAGAGAGAGAATGCAGAGCTGGAGTGTCGGATCCAGGAGAGGAACCAGCAGCAGGACCCTCTGGTGTGCCCTGCCTACCAGGCCTACTTCAGGACCATTGAAGAGCTGCAGCAGAAGGTGAGGGGGATGGGCATCATAGCATCCTTAGTAGGAAGTCATCAGGAGGATATTTGAGACATAGAAATGACATTGGTATGGTAGAAAATTTTGGTACCCATGTTTCCAGTTTCTTAATCGAGGACTCATCTATTTTTCCAACAGGAAGCTGTTAGTTTTGAATCTTGGCATAAATTAGATGAGGTGGAGGTATAGGAGTTTAGATAACTTCCCACTATCATAAAGAGTGGCCCCTGGATGTTTCTGAGCATTGAAAGTATTCCACTGAGGTAAGAGGAAAGAATTGAGCCAAAGAAGGAAGCCACGAAGTAGAAAGGACCGTTTGTTCCTCCCTTAACAAGGTGTGTGGATGCTCTGACCTCTGGTTGCCCTCCTCTTCTGGATACCTTATCACCCTGATCCCATTGTCTTGAAATATATGCCCCTGGGGTTTCCTTGGTGCACAGTGTCCAGTGGAGAACTAGAGTGTTTAGCTAAAAAGACTGGACACTAGTTAGAAATGGTAACAAGCCATCCAGGATGGCTAGGAGACTGGAACAACCTCCTTTGCCTAAGACCCTGCACCTGCAGCTTTATGTATTTATCTTGCTCATTTGATAGAAAGTTTCTTAATGGCAGGGTCTTTTTTAGCTCTTAGAGCTATGTCAACCAAATAACAGCTGTTTTAAACAAATGTGAATAGTTTTTTTAAAGTCAGTGTCTCAATATTGATTATTAAGAAAGAAGAAGAAATAAGATTGTCTGCTAAAGCCTCTTTGTGTATTTGCATGTCTGTCTTCATATTTAGTTCCTCAGATAATTTTTTGAGCATCTATTTTACATGGATAGCTTTTCATAGATACAGGATATACTGTGATTTTTTTTTTATTCTCATGTTTCCATATAAACAAGTTAACAGGATTTCTGTTGATGAAAAGAACCAAGCCCCTGCTCATTATATAATGTTTTTGTGATTTCTAGATCTTGTGTGGCAAGTCTGAGAACGCCAGGCTGGTAGTGCAAATTGACAATGCCAAGCTGGCTTCTGATGACTTCAGGACCAAGTGAGTGGGTGGATCAGTGGGCCCTTGTTGTTTGTGATTTCATCTCATGATTCTCCCCTTCCCTTTAGTCTGCTGTCCACACGGGTATTGATCAAGATTTCCCCTACGTATTTCCCCAAGATCCTCACTCCCTCCTTTTCTCTCTTCCCCTTTGGGGAAAGGCATTTCCATCCCAAATCTCAACTCCACCCAACTGGACATCTGTGGATAACATGGTCTCCTACTGCGCACAAAACTCAGTTATGAGAATGTGGGAAGTGCATTCATCCTGGAAGCCTCGAAGTTTACAAGCTCTTATCTCTTTAGATTCATTGGCTTTGTGAAAGTAATTACAGTCCATTTCCCTTCAGGAGCTACTGTTGGGTCTTGTCAACTTAAGTGGAAGGAGATGGTTGTAAAAACTAGTATCCTTAATTCCTAGTTATCCAACCAACCAAACCAAAGCAGGGTCAAGGCCAGGCGTGTTCCTACCCAGTCTGTCCCTGATTCTCCTGTGTTTGCAGGTATGAGACAGAGCTGTCGCTGCGGCAGCTGGTGGAGTCGGATATCAACGGCCTGCGCAGGATCCTGGACGAGCTGACCCTGTGCAAGTCTGACCTGGAGGCGCAGGTGGAGTCCCTGAAGGAGGAGCTGCTGTGTCTCAAGCAGAACCATGAACAGGTGAAGTTTCCCAAAGTGAAGCACACGGTTGGACTAGCCAGGACCTGTGTCTAACTGCCACAGGCTTCGGGAGAGGCTGTGGGTTGAGCCTCAATTAGCCTGGAAAGCTGTTCTCCAAACAAAAAAGGATTTTTAAACAATGAGTAACCTAAAAAAAAATTTTGTGATAGGAGATTAGGATTTTCTGCTAGAGGCAGGAACAAGAAGAAAGGAAGTTGGCTAGCTCAGCAGTACTGAGGAAAGGTCCAAGCCAAGGCAGCTGCTCTAGCTCCCGTCACTCCCAGATGAGAGCGTATGTGGAAGCCATCAAGATTCCCTGTTTTGTAACTTAGGGCCACCCAACAAGAGGGCTGAGCTGGACTCAAACCACAACTCTTCATTCTCATCCAAAACTCTTTCTGCTATTTGTATGGCTTGGAAGAAACATGGAGTAAAGTGCTCCCCAGTACACATCAGTCACTGGCACACAGGAAACAGATACCTGCAAACTATAAATCCCAGAAACCTGTATGTGGAGACAGCTAACATCAGTCAAGAGCCTATTATGCACCAAATTTGTGCTAAGAACTTAAGAGCCTCCAAAGAAGCTCTTTTAAAAAAAAGATGAACAGTTTGAAGATTCTAGAACAGTAGTTCTCAACCTATGGGTCACGACCTCTTTGGGGGTTGAAGGATGCTTTCACAGAGGACATCCAAGACCATTTGCATATCAGATATTTATATTATGATTCATAACAGTAGCAAAATTAGTTATGAAGTAGCAGCAAAAGTAATTTTATGGTTGGGGGGTCACCACAACATGAGGAATTGTATTAAAGGGCCACAGCATTAAGAAGGATGAGAACTACTATTCTAGAAACTTCTAGAAGTTATATGGGAGTGGTAAAGATGAGATACAATTTAAGTCTGTTGGATGGCTAGGTAAGCCCAGGACCAAGTTCTGTTGGCTCCATGAAGAGATCAGTAGTAGAATGTACAGATGGTTGCTTCCTTCAGCAAAATCCACACTGGTAGAACCACCACACACATCACTAGTTAAGGCTCTTTTATCCAATGATGACAAGTTTTGAAGCAAATATTCTTTATTGTCTTGGTAGTCAGACTTTGTCTATGCTTAAGTTTTAAAAACTAAAGGGTATGACTAGCAAGACCTGTGAACTGGGCTTTTAGGGAGTAGAATTTAAATGTTTGTTAGCTGTGTCTCAGCTCTGATTCGAAACCACCACATCCCTCTAGATAAGTGTTATGAAGGGCAATGTGAAGGGCAGAGTGAGATTGTGGACTTGAAGGTGCTTTGTGAAAAAGAATCAGCCAATCACTGGCCATAGGGAAAAAGATGCTGGCAAGGAAGAGAATAAAGATTGTAGAACGATTAAATGCACCAGCAATCCAACAGCATTCTCTCAAGGAGAGCATCAAGACCCTTTGTGATATTAGGAATTTTCCTCCTTCCCCCACCAGGAAGTCAACACCCTGCGCTGCCAGCTTGGAGACCGCCTCAACGTGGAGGTGGACGCCGCTCCCACTGTGGACCTGAACCGTGTGCTCAATGAGACCAGGTGTCAGTACGAGGCCCTGGTGGAAACCAACCGCAGAGAAGTGGAGGAATGGTTCACCACACAGGTGGGCACCTGAGCTCACGGTCACCCAGGGACTGGGTCCCCCAGGACCCTAAGCAGGCTCTGATCCTGTCTCTGCCCTTGCCTGTTACAGACCGAGGAGCTGAACAAGCAGGTGGTGTCCAGCTCAGAGCAGCTGCAGTCCTGCCAGGCAGAGATCATCGAGCTGAGACGCACAGTCAATGCCCTGGAGATCGAGCTGCAGGCCCAGCACAACCTGGTGAGTAGTGTCCACACCTGCTGTTGGGCAGTGTGGAGTCAGGAGGCAGAGTCACTGGGGTGCCCTTGGGGTCACTCCCTCTCCTTAGCTCTTGAAGCCTGTGACTCCTTTGGGAGGCCATGCAGGAGCCTTTAGAGGGGACAGCTCTGTGACAGCCTTTGTCTTCTCCCCCACAGAGAAACTCTCTGGAAAACACACTGACAGAGAGCGAGGCTCGCTACAGCTCCCAGCTGTCCCAGGTGCAGTGTCTGATCACCAACGTGGAGTCCCAGCTTGGTGAGATCCGGGCTGACCTGGAGCGTCAGAACCAGGAGTACCAGGTGCTGCTGGACATCCGGGCCCGGCTGGAGTGTGAGATCAACACGTACCGGGGCCTGCTGGAGAGCGAGGACTGCAAGTGAGTATGGGCTGAATGACTCTTCCTTGGGGTGAGTTGTTTTTTTGGTTGACATTAATGTACCCCTTTCAAACTTCTGCTTGGACGTCTGGATGCTAATATGACTGTTTCCAGAGTCTTCCTGTGTGTTTAACTTACTCTGCCCTAACTTGCTCCAATGATTTCCTGCCTCCAGGCTCCCTTGCAATCCCTGTGCCACAACTAACGCATGTGACAAGCCCATCGGACCCTGCGTCTCCAACCCCTGTGTCACAAGATCTCGCTGTGGGCCTTGCAACACTTTCGTGCGCTAGAGATATCACTGCCAGAGGGAGACAAAGACACCAGTCACACCTTAACTCCAGCTCATCCCAAGACCTCAAAAAGTGACCGCACTGGACAAAGACAGACTGGTTCCCAGGGTCAACTGCAGCCCACAGTGCATTGCTTGGCTTGATCCTTGAGCACAGGTGATGCAAAGCCTGTCTTTAAGGAACCTACAATAGGATCGAGGACTTTCTATCGTCACAAAGCCGTGTTTGCATACCTAATGTTATGCTTTAATAAAAGTTATCGGAATGTGATTTGGAAATAATTCCATTGAGTGTGGGGGAGCTGGTTGACCTGCTTGTGAAACAGAACATGAGTGGACTTCACCTTTTTGTCTCACTTTTTGGCTTTGTAGATGCAATGCAAATCCTTTGTCCTCCCAATAAACTCTTATTCTGGCATGAAAATCCTAATTGTCTGTTTCGTTCAACATTAACCAGTATTTTCCCATTAGATGAAAAGTCCATTCACCCCCATATGTGGCTTGTGATTTCCTTCGAGGAAAAGACCTCTTTGAGATGTCCACCCACTGGCCAGAATCAGCACCAAGAGAATGGACACAGGAGGTGGATCCAGGCCTGGGTGGTGTTAGTGGCTGTGATCCAGGTTGGTTTTGCCAGTAGATGACATTTGTGTTGAGACCTGAAAACAGAGAAGGAACCATCTAGAGGGGAAGAACATTCCAGGAAGAGGCACTAGCAAGTCAAGAGACAGAATGAAGTGGCACCTTTGGAGCATGAGGGGGCCAGTGTGCCAGCAGCGATCAGCAGCAGTGGGGAAGAGTGGGGAGTGGCTAGTGGGTGGGCAGGGCTGATTCTGGGGAGGAACTGATTCTACCTATCTGTCAATCTATCTATCCATCTTTTTTTTGTATTGTGTGTATGACGTATGCATTTATGTGTATGTGTGTGTGTGTGCTTGTGTGTGCGCGCGCGCATGCGCACGTATATTTATGTGGCAGACAGAAACTGATCCTGGACATCTTCCTCTGTCACTGTCCATCTTGTTTGAGGCAGGGACTATCATTGAACCCAGGGCTCACCAATTGACTAGATTAATGGGCCAGCAAGTCCCACAGATCCTCCTGTCTCCACCCCTCCCCCACTGCAGGGCTTACAGGCATACACCACTGCATCTGGCTTTGTATGTGGATGCTAGGGACTCTAACTCAGGCCCAGCAAGCACTTTGCAGACTGAGCTGTCTTTTCAGCCCTTGATTTTACTTCAAGCAAGAGAAAAGCCTCAGGATTCTTAGGAGGAAGGGTTAACTGGCATCACCATTAAAGGGTTGCTTTGGTGGTTGGGTGGGAAATAAGTCTCCAGAGCATTCAGATCGAAAACTTCGGGGTAGCGAAGACAGCTCCAGGTCAAGATTTGAAAAGGAATCTCTGTTATTGAACAACTACTCACATCCCACCAGTAAAAGGAAAGTAAGGTAAGAGGTGCCAGAAATCACATGAATTGCTCAAACTCTGAGGGAGATAGGATCATGATGCGGCATGCCCCTGGTCGTTACGAAACTCACATTAACACCTTGACAATGTCATGTGCCAGGTAGATGGGTGAGGCTCACCTGGTTCCTATCTGAGGCCATGGCAGGTGTATGGGCGGAGGTACCAATCTCTCTCACTTTAAAAAAAAATATACAGGGATAAACACCCATCTGAAATGGAAAGACTAAAGAGACTTATTATAGGGTCCTCACAGATATGCATAGCCAAGTGATGGTGGCACACGCCTTTAATCCTTGGGAGCAGAGGCAGGAGGATCTCTGTGAATTTGAGGTCTAAGAAGCAAGTTCCAGGATAGCCAGAGCTGTTTCACACAGAAATCCAGTCTCGAAAAACAAAAAACAAAAAACAAAATAAAAAAGAAAGAAAGAAAAGGAAATTCAATCAATCTTGTGCCTCACAGTGGTTGGAGAATTCAACATGGACACAAACGACTTCTTCACATGAAGGCCCAGTAATGTTTTTGATGACCTCCATGTGCTGCTACTAAAAGTTTGGGGTGTGACAAATTGGAATGTAAATGTTTAAAAATTGAAAAGTGGCTAAAAGGTGAAAAGGACGTAAGCCAAACTCTTGCAAATTTTGGGTTTGAAAATGATGTTTTAGTTTTTGTTGTTTTTAATCTAAGTTGTTCTATTTATCAATAAAGACTCAGGAGTCAGATATTAGGGCAAAAACCTGCCAGATCAGAGGAGCTGATAAGCAACCAGCTGACCTTTTTTTTTTTTTCTTTTGGTCTGGAAACCCAGCAAAAGAGTGTCTCTCCTTCCATTCCAAACCAAAAAGGCCTGAGAGTCTCTAAGTTCCTCCCTACTCCTTCCTGTGAGTCTCTCTACCCATCTCCCCTATTTCTCTGTACTCTCTATGGTTACTTCTTGTCAACTAGTTGCTGGCTCTGCCCCCTGCCCCAAAGTTAATTTTATTAACACAGTCTCGGAGTTTCACAGGGCAATCAAATATCCTGCAACAAGTTTTAGTCTTTAATTGTATCTCAGGATTAATATCTCTGTTCCTAGTATGTAATGTGGCCTTTCTGAGCCTCAATTCTTTAGGATGCAAAAGGAAGGGATAATAATCACCTTACTGTTTAATTTTTCTCCTCTATCCCCCTCCCCACCACCCCATAAGCATGTGTTCTCCCTCTCTCTCTGTGTGTACTCACATGTACATGTGCATGTGAAGAGGCAAGTTGATGTCAGGTTTCTTCCTCAATCATTTTCCACCTTGCATTTTGAGGCAGAGTCTCTCAATGAACCTGAGATTCACTGATTATGCTAGGATGGATGGCCAGGGAATTCCAGTGGTCCTTGTATCCCTAACTTCCTAGTGCTGGGATCATGGGTATACACCCAGATTTTTACATGGGTTCTGGGAACTCAAACTCATGTTCTCATGCTTACTCAGCAAGCACTTTACCAGGGCGGCTTTCTCTTTATTCCACACAATATATATATATTGCTGGTGAAGGCTAACCTGATGTCTGATTCACAGAAGTTACCATATAAATAAAATTCACAATTACTTCCCTGAGGACTCTGGGGAAACTGTACTTCTTGTTTTGATGTTTTGATTCCCTTTCCCACTGCTCAGGACATGAAATCTAGAGTCTTGAGATTCAAAGATTTGCTGGCTCCTACCCTTTGGTAGCTAGGTGGGAACCTGGTTCTCAATTTCCCCTTGGTCGATGGTTGTAGAAAAATTTAAAGGTCCCACTAGGATGAAGAATCTGAGATCCAGGGTTAAGAATCTAAGAGAAATGAATTCAGGTACGTGTGTACATGCTCCCAAATATAAATGAACGTGTAAGTACGTGTACGTGTACATGTGTGTGTGTGTACGTGTGTGTGTGTGTGTGTGTGTGTGTGTGATGTTGTGTTGGGAAGACTTTTTTCTGTGATCAGTGCATGTGGTATTTTATCCAGTGACAGTGATCAGAATTTTCACAGGGGAGAACAGAAGCAAAGCCTGGGTCTGTCAACGTCAACATCAAGGTGTTTCTGCTCACGGGAGCTGTGTTCCCCTTATGCCGGTTTTCCACTCCAGAATGTAACAGTTGAGTTTATCACTGAAGACTCGGTAAAAATGTAACATATTTGTAACTAACTTTCCTATCTTCCCATACTGACTTCATGGTTGGTTGGTTGTAGAGCGTGGCTGCCTGCTAATGGCAGAGGAAAATGTAAAGGGGCTGGGGAGGTGGGTCAGGGGGCTGGGGAGGTGGGTCAGGGGGCTGGGGAGGTGGGTCAGGGGGCTGGGGAGGTGGGTCAGGGGGCTGGGGAGGTGGGTCAGGGGGCTGGGGAGGTGGGTCAGTGGGCTGGGGAGGTGGGTCAGTGGTCTGGGGAGGTGGGTCAGTGGGTTGGGAAGGTGGGTCAGGGGCCTGGGGAGGTGGGTCAGAGGTTAAAATACTTGCCTGAAAGGCAATAGGGCAGGAGTTTGGATCTCTAGAACCCCATAAAGACTGGGTAGGCGTGGCTGCGCACATGTGATTATGGTAGTAGGAAGATAGGGACAGAACCCCCAGAGCAAGCTGGCCAGGGTGATGAACTGTATGTTGGTGAGCTCTGGGTTTGATTAAGAAGCCTTACCTCAGGAGCCAGAGGGGTCAAGGACACCACGGGAAGGCTCACATAATCAGCTAACCTGGGTTCATGGGGGCTGGCAGAGACTGAACCGACAACCAGGCAGCCTGCATGGGACTGACCGAGGCCCTCTGCATATGTTACAGTTGTGTACCTTGGTCCTCTTATGGGACTCCTAACAGCAGGAAAGGGGCTGTCTCTGACTCTTTTACTGGCTTTTGGGACCCTATTCCTCAGGCTGGGTCTCCTTGCCCAGCCTTAATATAAGGGGAGGTGCTTAGTCTTACTACAACTTGATATGCCATACTGTGTTGATATCCATGGGAGACCTGCCCTTTCCTGGACGGAGACAGAAGAGGAGGAACTGTGTGTGTGTGTGTGGCGGGGAGAATGGGAAAAAGTGGGAGAGGGACTAGAAGGGGAGGATGAAGGGTGAGGCTGCAGCCGGGATGTAAAATAAATAGATGGGAAAAAGAAAAGAAGCCCTACCTTGAAAGAATAAAATGGAAAATTGATCACAGAAGATTCCTGAGACATCAACCTTGGGCCTTCACATGCATGCATTTGACACATATGCATGTGTACCTCCCATGTGCCCACATATGAAGATACATGCACACATGCATGCACAAACACATGAAAAAAAGAAAAAGGAAAGAGTGTGATAAATGAGTAATGGGGACAGGGAAGAAGAGATGTGTGTGTCAGGTGGCTAAAAGGCCAGGTGGAGAGGAGGCCAGAGGTCACATTGAGAGTGGCTCCCAAAGGTTGTGTGACAAGCAGTAGACCATCCCTACCCAGAGTGAAATCCTTCCAAGAAAGGCATGCTGTGGAGGCGAGGGAGTTGATAACGATCAAGACTATTCTTGGACACAGTCCATGTCCAATCAGCCCTAACCCCAAGCCGGCATATCTTGAGTTGAAATGCAGAGACACAGATGGTGGACTCGTGGGAGGGAGAATCCTTGGTTTCTAGGTGGGTTGAGGACATCTTCAGAATCCTGGCAAAAAGATGTGATGAGTCATTCCACATTTGGATCCAAAGGAAAGGATTTTAGAAAAGTGAATTGGGCGGAGATGTAGTTCAGAGTATAGAATGTTTCTTTAACATGCATGCAGCCCGAGGTTCAATCCAAGCATTGCAAATGGTAGGCTTGGTGGTGTACACTGTAATCCCGGCACTCAGAAAAGTGGAGGCAGGAGGATCAGAAGTTCCATGTCCTTTTTGGCTGTGGAGTTTGAGGCCAGCCTGGGCTACTTGAGACCCTGTTTCAAAGAATGAAACAAAATAAAAGCTAAAACAAGCAAGCAAGCAAGCAAGCAAGCAAGCAAGCAGTCAGAAACGAAACCACAAAGGAAGGAAAGCTCCTATCTGTTTGGTTCCTGTGAGCTCAAATCAGTTCAGTTCCGCTCTGAGGTTGATGCTGGAAGAAAGAAAAAAAGAAAAGATAAAAACAGAGTGAGAGCCGGGCGTTGGTGGCGCACGCCTTTAATCCCAGCACTCGGGAGGCAGAGCCAGGCGGATCTCTCTGAGTTCGAGGCCAGCCTGGGCTACCAAGTGAGCTCCAGGAAAAGGCGCAAAGCTACACAGAGAAACCCTGTCTCGAAAAACCAAAAAAAAAAAAAAAAAAAACAGAGTGAGGAGGAGGAAGAGGCTGAGGACAAGGAGGAAGAGGAGGAGGAGGAGGCAGGAAGTGGAGAAGTAGGAAGGACAATGAAAAGAAAGAAAGAAAAAAGTAGTCTTTCATCTTGGACAATTTGTAAGTTATCATTTTACTTTATGGATGTTTGCAGTCCTGTCCACCATTGCCATCCCCACCTTCCCTTTCCAGTCCCACACTGTGCTGTACCCACAGCCCATGGGCATCTATTTTCTGACAAGCCCTCATCCTCGTCACCTTGGCACTGTGTTCTTTGAAGGTGGAATGGCTTTTCCATGTTAACAGCCTTGACACTGACAGGATTAGGCACGGAGCTCGATTTTGAAAACTTCGGTGATGAGAACAGGGCTGCAGAGATCTTTTGAGTGAAGTTCACCGTCAATGAAATTAAGAACTTAAGTGATGTGGCCACAGAACGACTGGGTTTGTGCCAAACTCTTTATGTTTTCTTCTAGTTCATCAAATGCTTAAGGGAAGAGGCAGGACGTTGTGTGGCATAGGTTCCCCCCACCACCACCACCCCCAGGACCTAGCTTCATGCTTGTCCTTACTGACCCTCTCTCTAGAGGACAGGGCTTCTCTGGTTAGACACAAGGCTCAACTTAACTGGATGGAACAGTAAAAGGTGTACATTGAAGAAAAGTTTAGGTTCTAACAGAGAGAACTAGAGTGTGACCAAAGCAATGTCCTCTTTTTCCTCTAGTGAGCATTAGGCTAAATTAATTGATAATAACCAATCTTACGTTAATTGAACATCCAATTAAACAAATAGATTGGATCAACCTAGATGTAAAAAAAACACCTTGGGTTTGTATATTCACTTTTAAAACTGTAAAACTATAATGCATATGTATATATATGCATGTAAGTATGTATCTATCTCTCTATATCTATCTATCTATCTATCTATCTATCTATCTATCTATCTATCTATCTATCTATTATGTCTCTGAGAAGAGGAGATTGGAACAAAACTGTGTAAAAGTCAGGGAAGTTCTCAGTATTATTTAAAAAATACATATTTTTATTTTATGAGTGTGTTTTGCCTGTGTGTATGCAAGTGTACCAGATGTGTGCAGTGCCCTTGGAGGTCAGCAGAGGGTAGTGGTGGATTCCCAGGACTGAAGTTAACAAATGGATTTGAGCGGCCCTGTGGGTGCTGGGAACTGAACCCAGGTCCCTTGGGGAAGCAGCCAGAGCGCTTAGCCATTGAGTCATCTCTCTATTTCCCTCAATGTTAGCTTTTGTTTTTAAATCTAGCTGGAGAAACTCAGGCTGGCAGTGGCTTCTGTTCTCTCTGTCTTTGCACACACTGGTTTCGCAGTATGAGGAGAAAGGCGCATCGGCTCCAGAAGCTTTAGTCTGGAAATTAAACTGTGTCACTGCTATTCACACTATTAGCTGAAAAGGCCACTTGGTCACATCTGATCCAAAGCAAGCTGAACTTGAACCCATTCCTGTATTGTTTTGGAAAGCCTGAGAGACAGACAGGTGATTAGCGGTAATGACCACCATATGTGCTTTCTGTGGGCCTTTATCTGTAGGGCTCATTGAGTCAAAGGGTGGTGTGTCTTTCTGAAAGGATCAGCGTTCATTTCTGCCAGCACATTCGGAGACCACCAGCTGGGGGCCTCTTTATAGTCAGGGAGCTCTGCATCCCATCCAGGTGAAGGCTCAGACAGCTTCCCCCACAGTTCTTTGGTGTAGGAGTTGGTGGGCTGAGTCCAGGCCATCGTTCTATGAGGCTGTGGTCCTTCGCAGGCCGAGCTTCTTCATCGCAGAGGTGTCCTTCCTAGGGTGGCTCCAGGAGTTGTCTGTGGTTTCTACCTCCCTGAAACGTAGTAAAAGTTGAAATTCAAGTTTTCCAAGTTCAGAAAATACCCCAGGGGAGAGGCAGTCTCCAAGTTCAGTTCAGTCCTCTGAGCACTTTACTCCCCCCCCCCATAATTGTCCAGTACACATTCTATTTTGCCTGCTCTTTGATTCTTTTAAAAAGATTTAGACATTTAAAAAAACATATTTAGTTTTTTATTTAGCATAAAGGATTTACAAAAAGAAATAAAGAACAAAACCCAGGAAAGACCACCACCACCATCACCACCACCATCACCACCACCATCATGACCACCACCACCACCATCATGACCACCACCACCACCACCATGACCGCTACCACCACCACCATCACAACAACAAAACAACACTAATTGTAGTTCTTAAACAACACACATGCATACACGCACGCACGCACGCACGCACACGCAAATCCTACCTATAAATTGCCCAGTGCAGAGCCTGGGCCACAGGAGGAGGATGCGTTCTTTTTTGAACCAGTCAGTTAAGCATGTGATTTGATACATTTCTCACATTAAACCAGATGTGCAGATTTTAATGAACTAATTAATTGCATTACTTAGCCTCAGAACCTATCTTGTGCCTCTAAACAACATGAAACATCAAACCCATAGATGCTGAGTATGTAGTGTCAGTAGATGAACGCTAGAGGCCGCCAGAACAGAGGGCACGCTTACCTTCTTTTTTTAAACCCAAATTTTATTTTTATTAATTGTTTAATTTTGTCCTTTGACAATTTCATGCATGCGTATGTATTCTGATAATTCTCACATCCTCTTTTGTCACCCTCCCATCCAGGTTAACCCTTCCTGTCCTTTTTCCAGACTCATGACTTTTGGACTTGTTTTGTGACCTGTTCAGTTCATCCAGGACTGTCTGTGTTAGCATCGGGTTTGTGATGATACACTGGAGCCTGGTGGGGTCACCGGTGGTCACACAGCTGAAGGCCTAGCTCTTCTCCCTCTCCCTTAACCTCTCAGCAGTGAGAGACGGGGCCCTCGAGTCCCCTCTTCCTTGTGTGCTTGGCTGCTGACAACCTCATTTTCTTTTAAATGTAAACATTTATTTATATTTTCTGTGTGTGGCTGTTTTGCCTGCATGTATGTCTGTGTACCGCTTGCAGGAGTGATGCCCACAGAGGTCAGACAAGGGTGTCAGATCTGGAGAGCGAGTTACTGATGTCTGTGAACTGAAGCTGGGTCCTCTGTAAGAGCAACAAATGCTACAAACTATGGGGCCATCTCTCCAGCCCCCAACCTCATTCTTTGCAGACCTAGGGTGGACACTTGGCCTGCTGTGACTTTGTGATAGCAATTGCTGTCGGCCGCATGCTGTCCAGAGGGTGACATTTTGCATGTCCTCTCCTTGTCTTCTGGCCGTCATATCTTCCCACCCCTCTCCTCACCAGTGTTCCTTGAGTGTGAAGGAGGAAGGTGCAGACATCTTTTTGAAGGCTGAGCACTCATCTGTCACTTAGCCTCAGTATCTGGTGCGGCCATTCACCGCTGTTCACTGGAGAGAGAGGATTCTCTGGTTAAAGCCGACAGTGGACATGCTTACTTTAAAAATAGTTTTTAAAATTTGATGACACATTTTATTTAAGTGTGGATTTCTTCAATCAGGAAAATCAGTGGTTTTAATAAAGCACACACCAAAATAAATTCATGATCTGCAACATGATGAAAGTGCAACCATGCAAACTAGAAACAAATAAAATGGCAATGCGTCTGATTTGGAGATGGAGAACAACTTTCAAAACCTAACAGGGCAAGGAAGGAAAGATAGAGTTGTCCACATAAAAGAAAACTCTGTACATAAAGACTCCACAGACATAATTACATGATGCTTTGGGGCAAATTTTGAAACATCTGTGATTGACATAATAAAAAAAGGAAACATACTTTCCATAAAATGAGTTCCTATAAATTAGTTAGGAGAGATAAATAGCTTAGTAGAAAAATTAGCAGAAGTAAGTATTATACTAAGGGAAGATAAATTTATATATGATTTTTAAATATTTGTATATGTCTATTTGATATATATGTTTTCAGTTGTGGAAAATAACTACTGGTTATAAAGTAAATGTGCTAAAATTAAATGTATTCAAATAAATATCATGGGGTTTCATGATTGGCCTACCAAACATACAGTAAGTTTTAAAGAAAGATTCATTTTTATTATATGTATATGGATAGGCATTTATGTCTGTGCATTATGTACATGCCTAATGCCCACAGAGGCCAGAAAACAGAATTGGATCCCCTGGAACTGGAGTTTCAGAAAGTTGTGAGCTGCCATCTGGGTGCTGGGAACCAAACTCTGGTCCTCCAGAACAGCCAGTGCTCTTAATCACTGAGACATTTCTGTAGCACAAAGATTCCAAGACTTTAAGAAATATTACATAAGTTGGACCCAGTGGAGCATGCCTGTAATCACAGCCTTTGGGAAGTGGGTACAGAAGGATGAAGAGTTCAAGGCACCTGTCACTAAGCCTGGAGGACTGAGTTTCATCCCCAGGACCCACGTAATGGAAGGAGAGATTCAACTCTTGAAGGTTGTCTTATGACCTACACACAACACACACACACACACACACACACACACACACACACACACACACACACACCATGTATACACACACATGCACACTAAATATGTAGATATTTAAAACATAATAAAGTAATATGGTAACCTGGGGAAAATTCCTTAAATACAATGTCAAAAATCTTTTCCCATTCTGTAGCCTGCCACTTTGAATGATGGCGGAAAAAAAAAATGTGTAACCCAAGCTGGACTTGAACTTGTGATCCTCTTGCTTTCCCCTCCTTCAGCAAATCCTACCAGCATGCACCACCAAATACAGAGACTAATAACTGGACACTGTGCAGAAAGTGACCTTGGAACACTCAGTCGTAAATGGGGTGTCTCCATCAATTCTCTCCCCTCAGGGCTCCTGGAACTCTGAGGAAAAGGAGGTGGAAAGACCGTAAGAGTCAGTGGGGGATGGAAGACACCAAACAAACAAACAAACAAACAAAACAAAACAAAACAACCACAAAACCCCAAACAGAACAAACAATGCCTTCCCATACACAACAGGATTGACACAGATATGAACTCACCGAGACTGTGGCAGCAGGCAGAGGGCCTGCACAGGTCTAAGCCAGATGGACATAACCCCATCCCTAACTCAGAGCTATCTACAATTGACAGCAGCTTGCAAAGGAAAATTGAGCTTTTCCAGTGGAGTCCAACGGGTATACAAACTACACCTAAGGGCAGGTCCCATGCCCAGCACTAGATGGACAACACAAAATAAACTCAACGATAGTTTTGGAGGTTTTTTTTTTTTCTTATAGATCCTTTGCTTATATATCATGGTTTCCAATTTTGTTTTTATGGGTTTTTTGCATATGTAAATATATGTGTCTCAGATCTGCATGTGTTTCCTGTGGTTTTTTTCTTGGGGGGGGGGGGAGACTCTTTTTTCAGTTTGCTTGTTTGTTTTGTCTTATTCTTGTTTGTTTTATTTTATCTTATTATTATTCTTTTAGATGTCTGTTTGTGTTCTAATGAGAGACAAAAGAAAGGGTGTGGATTTGGGTGGATGGGGAAGTGGGGGAGGACCTAGGGGAGGAAAAACCATAATCAGAATATATTGTATGAAAAAAAAATCTTTTTAAAAATAACATAATGGCCAGGTGGCAGTGTCACACACCTTTAATCCCAGCACTCAGAAGACAGAGCCAGGCAGATCTCTGTGAGCCCGAGGCCAGCCTGGTCTACAGAGTGAGATCCAGGACAGGCACCAAAAACTACACAGAGAAAACTTATCTCAAAAAACAAAAACAAAACAAACAAATAAAAAAACATAAAAAAGAATACATTCGATAGTGAAAATGCAAAATTCAGTGTGAAGCTTCACAGCTTTAGAATGCCTTTTTTTTTTTTTTGAGACAGGGTTTCTCTGTGTAGCTTTGTACCTTTCCTGGAACTCACTTGGTAGCCCAGGCTGGCCTCGAACTCAGAGATCTGCCTGCCTCTGCCTCCTGAGTGCTGGGATTAAAGGCATGTGCCACCACCTCCCGGCTTAGAATGCCTGTTTTAACTATATAGAAGTTTATTGAGATGTAAAGCCACTGGGTTTGGTTAATTTTGATATGATGTTTATTTTATTTGCAAGTTTTTTATACATAATAAAGCTTACAAAATTTTAAGAAAATCCTTGGATACAACTAAATGCAAATGAAAATTGTATTTTCTGCTGTGCAAACTATGCTCATCAAAGACAAGGCCAACAGGAGCTCAACAGGAAGATGGTTAATGGCATGATATGAAAAATATTCACCCGAGAGGGAACTCAGCTGGTATTTAAACACACAATAGAAATGCAAATTAAACTTGCTATCTTTCCTGTATCAGATGGGCAAGGCCACATTCCTTGACAACCATTGTGTAGGTGAAGCATGAAGAGAATGGAGCACCGTGCAGAAGGGAGTGTAATTTGGTACCTTTATGAAGGGTGATGTGGCAACATCCCTGAAAATTACAAACGCAAGAACTCATTGACCCAGCCATTTCTCTTCGAAGAGTTTATGGCAGGGAAATACCAAGATCATGTGTAAACTGATTTAAACTACAGTTATTTCCACAATGTGGGGATAGTAGGAAAATATCAGAAATAGCAGGAGTGACCTAAATATCTTTCAGTAGGGGGTTGGTTAACGTAGACTACTGCTAGAATATAATTCTAAGAACTTCTTTCTGTACAGTCTATGGAGTGATCTGGAAGTCATCATAAGGGGTGGGGCACCAGCACTTATGTGTGTGTGTGTGTGTAGGTCTCTAAAGGGAAGTGGAGGCAGGTTTTTCCTGGGGTTCATGCTTCTGCTAAAATGGAGCCAGTTTTCTACCTTGGCCGGGCAGGCACTCTGCAGAGCCTGGACTGGAGCCCAGCAGCCCGGGACCATCTCCGCCTGGCTGCTGGCATTTCATCCAGGTGGGTAGAAGAGAGAATGGAGAAGCTAACCACCCAGTCCTGCCAGCCTTGGCCTCCTGACGTGGAAAGAAAGCAGTGAGAGGGGCCGGAAGGGGTCAGCAGACTGTGCAGTGGCCAGCACACGGGTCTATCCCAGGATAGCAACGGCAGGGATGATGGAGAGACTTGGAAAACCGCAACTTGAGAGAGGACATCTAGGGACAGACCAAAAGCAGGAAAAGGGGGAAGGGATCCTCTGCCAGTCATCCTAAGAGAGGGTGGCATGGCCACGCCTGGCTCCTGACCTGCCCTCTCCCTAGAGAAGCAGGTTCCCTGTGAGGCTAGAGAGCTTGCTCAGCTCCCCTGCCCCAGGCTCCTAGCCAGCTACCCAGCTATGCCCTCAACCCCTCCACTCTACAGCAGCTAGTGGCCCAGGGCCTCTGTCCTGGGAGGGAAATCTTCCACCCTCATGGCTAGATCCCATACATACACTGGCCTCCTGGAAGAGGCTCTAGTTGCCCTAAGTTCCTTCCTGTTTGCTGAGTTTCCATTCCCTTAGCAGGCCTCTGGGCTCTTGGTCAGGGACCACTCCTCCTCTCTGGGACTTAAGGAAGACCTTAAAGAGCATCTCATTTGGAGGTGTTCCCCCTCTCAGCAGCAGGTGTGACCAGTGGAGGGGATATTTTCCCCACTTGGTCTTTTGTAGTTCTGCGCTAGATCAGACAGCTGTCTTTGGGGTGCAGGGAGATAGAGAGTTGAACCCTCCTAGCCCTCTACATAGGGGCTCAGCTCCTCTTGTCCTCCCCTGGGCGTGATGGAGGCCCAGAGTCAGAGTTACTCCTTATCTAGGTGAGGTTCAGGGGCCCTGGTTCCCAACCATCCAAGGTTTATGGGGAACACCCATCTAACCCTACCCACTTCCACACTAGACCTGTTCCCCGTTTCCTCTCAGGGGCTGCTATTGGTAAGGTTTCATTCCTGGACATCTGTCATTACCACTGCCACCGAGGCCAAAGCTCATCCCTATCACTTCTCCCTATGCTGCCCACATTCCCTCTCCCAAGGTATTTTTGTGGGGGATGGGTAATTGAGTGCAGGGGCTTGGCTACCCACCAGCCCAACTCCAGAAAAGGGGGACTCTCCACCTCTAGATTGCTATAGCAGATGGAGGGGAGTGTGCTCTGTGATGATTAACGAGAGAGTGTAGAGGTTAGCATCTTTCCCATTCTGTCACAGAGGGTAGCCATTGTAAGTCCTAACCTGGGGTTCTCTGTAAGCTTTTCTATTTGCTTGAATTAAAGAATCTTTGTCCGGGAGAAAATATCCCTATGTGTTTTATGGACACACACACACACACACACACACACACACACACACACACACACACACTTTATTGTATACTTGCAACAGCAGGTACTTACCTGACTGCACGTGACTGGCCATTGTTTCCTGTGTTCTGTATGCATGCATGTTGTGAGGTAATCACCAGAGAAGACCACTTACTTGGCCATGTTTCAAGCCAATAGAAAGTCTTTAGGGACTTTGTTCTTGTTGGTCAGGTGCTGCTGCCCATGTGCCAGGTTCCAAGGCCCAAATGATACTTCCATCATGGCATCAGCTGTGCTAAGGTCTGGGGACCTGTTGCATGTACCCACTCATTTCATCACAGCAGCTCTGAGACCGGTGCTATTATTATCATAGTTTCTGGTTTACAGGTGAAAAAATGGGAGCATAGAGGGGTCAAGTAAACTGTGAGAGCAGAGAGGGGGTGGCTGAGAGGCATGAACACTGAATGATGGGACAGAGAAGACTCTCCATTGAACTCTTTTTTTTTTGTACTATTTTAGTCCTGGATATTTGTTTATTGCTATGATAGCTGCTCACATGTCTATAAGAAAAGTTTATTGAACTCACAGTTCAGGATGGTCAATGGCAGAGTGTCAGCATCGGCACATGGGAAAGCAGGAGCAAATGAGAGAGAACACGTTACCAGACAGCAAATCTTGAGGGAGATCTCAGCTCCAGGTGGAAAATCAGAGGGTAATTCACAAGTTAGGCTCAGGCCTTTATAGCCGTAAAGTAAAGGAGGACCGTGCTACAACCCACAGACCCAGAGAAGCTAAGTAACAAGGAGGGCTCAAGGGGGTGGTGCATTAATTTCACTGTGAAGGAGAAATAGAGCAGACATTGTCAGTGGATCGGGGGAGGCATCTGGAAGGGGACTGGGGATGGGAACAGGAGGAACAGGGTAGGAGGAGGATGGAGGGAGAGATGACCTGAGTCAGGGGGCATCTCTGGGATGAGCTAGAAACCTAGAGCAGTGGAAACTTAGGAATCTCTAGGAATCTGAGGGTGACCCTAGCTAAGACTCCTAGCACTGGGGGATATGGAGCCTGAACCAGCCACCTCCTGTAACCAGGCAAGGCTTCCAGTGGAGGGACTGGGACACCAAGGCAGCCACCAACCCTTTGACCTACAATTTGTCCTGCCTACAAGAGGTACCAGGATAAAGATGGCACGGAAGTTGTGGGAATGACCACCTAATGACTGGCCCAGCTGGAGACTCATACCCAGGACCCAGAGGTGGGATACCCCAGAGACCTAGGATAGAACCAAACACAGCTGGAGGAAAACAATGTCAATGTAATGATGCCTAACGATATTCTGCTATATTCAAAGATTGGTGCCTAGGCCAACTGTCATCAGAGAGGCTTCACCCAGCAACTGATGGAAACAGATGCAGAGACTCGCAGCTGAACACTAGGCAGAGCTCAGGGAATCCTGCGGAGGATGGGGATGAAGGACTGTAGGACCCAGTGGTGTCAAGGGCACCACAAGAAAACCCACAGAACCAACTAACCTGAGTTCATAGGGGCTCACAGAGACTGAAGCAACAACCAGGGAGCCTGGATGGGACTGGCCTAGGCCCTCTGCACATATGTTACAGTTGTGTAACTGTCTTTATGTGAGACTCCAAACAGTGGGAGCAGGGGATGTCTCTGACTGTGTTGCCTGCTTTTGGGACCCTTTCCTCCTACTGGATTGCCTCATCCAGCCTTAGAAGAGAAGGTGCCTAGTCTTGCTGCAACTTGATATACTATGGCTGGCTGATATCCAGGGGATGCCCGGCTGTATCTGAAGAGAAACAGGAGGAGGAGTGGATGGGGCAGGGGAGAGGGAAAGTGTGTGGGGGGAGGAACTTGGTAGAGGGGAAGGAGGAGAAACTTTGGTTGGGGTGTAAAAACAAACAAACAAGAAAGCAAGCAAACAAAGAACTAACTTTGAGGAGAATCGCTCCCAGAGACCAGTATTCCCTTCTGGAGGGCAACATTTCAATGACCTTAGGACCCTACAAGGCCACACTTCTTAAAGGTCCTACAATGTCTCACATTACTAAGCTCCCAACACACAGACTAGGGGAACACACTTAAACCTTGTACAAATTGTAGTTAAGACTCTGAGAACGAATTACCTGTCACAAAGACAATGGGATAGAAGGATGTGTGTGCTGTGGACATTACTGTTTTATGTCCCTCTCTCAAGTGTCAGGCTGGGGGCAGTGCTGTGTAGGGACACTTGACCAGGAAACAGAACATCTGGGGAGGGGTCCAATCTAGCATTAATGTGTCCCTCTGGACACTGGTATCATCTTTCCAAAAATGTGAATATTTTCAGGTTGTGTGTATAAGGGGTCCAACTAATGTTAAATTATGTCAGTGTTTTGTAGCCAATTTGATAGTCTAACCCGCCTTAGAAACTTTTAAGCATATGACTTCATAAATGCTTACATTTTGACTTAATACAAGACAGGGATGAATTTGGATATCTGTCTTATATAATTCCTAACTTAACTGAATGCTTAATTAAAAAAAAAAAAAAAAAGAGCCGGGCGGTGGTGGTGAACGCCTTTAATCCCAGCACTCGGGAGGCAGAGGCAGGTGGATTTCTGTGAGTTCAAGGCCAGCCTGGGCTACAGAGTGAGTTCCAGGAAAGGCACAAAGCTACACAGAGAAACCCTGTCTCGAAAAAAAAAGTAAAAAAAAAAAATGGGAATGAAGCAGAGCAGTGGTTCTCAACCTGTGGATCCAAACCCCTTGGGGGGGGGGTCTAATGACCTTTTCACAGGGGTCCCATATCAGATATTCTACATATCAGAAATTTACATTATGATTCACAACAGTAGCAAAATTACAGCTATGAAGTAGCAATAAAAATAATTTTTTTATTGGGGTCACCACAACATGAAGAGCTGTATTGAAATAAAGAATTGCAGCATTAGGAAAGTTGAGAACTGTTGATATAGAACATCTGCCAGGATGTGGCATTAGTAGTGTGGAATATCCCAGTGTCATCCCAGGGAATCAAACGTTTTTGGGAAGTCACCACTCAAGGTAATTCTGATGCGATTCTGATGTGAGCCTTAGGAACTCTGGGTCCAGCGACGGTTCAGGGGTTCCTCATACCCCAGGCTTCCTATTGGGTCAAACACTGGGATCCACATCAGGTCCAAGTTGTGCATTTCCCATTCTTGTTCATCTTTTGCCCTGTCCTGAGCCTGCCTAGCCTTTCTTAGAGATGGCCTCCCTTCCAGCTCATCTCCAAAGGAAAGGGGAGGGGCTGTGTTATTTGGCCCAGATTCCCATCTGTACCCCTGTTCCCTTATGCTCCTGAGGTTGCAGCCCCTTGGCTCTGGGGTTGCCACCGTCTTCCCTAAACCATGGCAAGGTTCCAAGGTTCAAAGTGGAGACAGGAATGTTCACACATTTCAGAACTTGTCCTCGGAGCCTAATCTGTGAATGCTCATCTCTTCCCCAAAACATTCGATTCCCTGGGATGACACTGGGGTGTCTCACTCTAATGCCACATCCTGGCAGATGCTCTCCATCATTCCCACTTTTTTTTTTGTTTTCTTCTTGACACCAAGCATTCAATTAAGTTAAGAGTTCAATTTAGTAAGAAAAACCATGAGAAGAAATCAAATCTCAGGGAAGATTTTAACTGAGGTTGGTTGCCTAGATGCTGCATAACTACACAAAATCTGTAGCTATGCTGACGGCAGTTGAATCTTTCCACTTATTTAACATTCCAATTTTAATTTTTTATAGATTCACTTATTTTATGTATATGGGTGTTTGGTCTGTGCTCATGTACCGGGTGCTCATGGAAGTCAGAAAAGGGTATTGGATCCTCTGGAACTGGAGTTGCAGATGGCTGTGAACTGCCATGTGGGTGCTGGGAACTAAAGCTGGGTTCTCTACCAGAGCAACCAGTGTTATTTATTTATTTATTTATTTATTTATTTATTTATTTATTTATTTATTTATTTTCTATCTATCTATCTATCTATCTATCTATCTATCTATCTATCTATCTATCTATCTATCTATCTATTTTACATCGCAGCTACAGTTTCCTCTCTTATCCTCCCATCCCTCCCCATTTCCACTACCTCCACCACCAAATCCACTCCCCTTCCATTTCTGTTCAGGAAAGGGCAAATCTCCCATGGATATCAACAAAGCATGGCATATTAAGTTGTAGTAAGACTGAATACCTCCCCATGTATTAAGGCTGGGCAAAGCAACACAGTATGAGGAATAGGGTCCCTAAGGCCAGTAAAAGAGTCAGAGACAGTTCCTGCTCCCACTGTTTGGAATCCCACAAAAAGACCAAGCTACACAACTGTAACATGTGTGCAGAGGGCCTACGTCAGTCCCATGCAGGCTCCCTGGTTGTTGCTTCAGTCTCTGTGAGCCCCTATGAACCCAGGTTAGTTGATTCTGTGGATTTTCTTTTGGTGTCCTTGACCCCTCTGGCTCCTAGAATCCTTCCTCCTCCTCTTCTGCAGGATTCTCCAAGCTCCACCTAATGTTCAGCTCTGAGTCTCTGCATTTTTTTTGATCAGCTGCTGGATAAAGCTTCTCTGATGGTAATTGGGCTAGGGAGCAATCTATGAGCATAAGAGAATACCATTAGGCATCATTACATTGATATCTTTTTTGGTTTTTTTTATTTTTGTTTTTGTTTTTTGGTTTTTTTTTTGGTTTTTTGATACAGGGTTTCTCTGTGTAGGCTTGCGCCTTTTCCTGGAACTCACTTGGTAGCCCAGGCTGGCCTCGAACTCACAGAGATCCGCCTGGCTCTGCCTCCCAAGTACTGGGATTAAAGGCGTGCGCCACCACCGCCGGGCTACATCGACATCTTTTTTTCTCCAGCTGTGTTTGGTTCTATCCTAGGTCTCTGGATCATCCAGTCTGTGGGTCCTGGTGCTCCAGGCAGTGTCAGGGGTGGACTCACTCTCCAGGAGTGCATATGGGTTTTAGACTGGACCTGTCATTGACTGGCTACTCCTTCAATCTCTAGGCTACCCTTACCCCAGGACATCCCATAGGCAAGTCAGATTATAGGTCAAAGGTTAAGTGGTTGGGTTGGTTTCCTACTCCTTCTTGAAGTCTTGCCTGGTCACAGGAGATGGCCAGTTCACACTACATATCTCCTATTGCTAGGAGTCTTGGTTAGGGTCATCCTTGTAGATTTCTGGGAGGCTCTCTTGCACCAGGTTTTTACCTGACCCTGAATGCCCCCCCCCCCCCCCGACTATTTCAGTCACCCCTGAACCTGATCGCTCATGTTCCCATCCCCACCCACCCACAGTCCACTCATGAAATCTATTCTGTTTCACTTTCCAGGGAGATCTGGATGTCCCCTATGAACCTTCCTTGGTTCACTCTGGGTCTGTGGATTGTAGTGTAGTTTTCCTTTATTTTACAGCTAATATCCATTTATGAGTGAGTACATGCCAAGTTCATCTTTCTGGGTCTGAGTTACCTCATTCAAAATCAGATCTAAATAGAGAATTCTCAACAGGGGAATCTTGAATGGCCGAAAAACACTTGAAGAAATGTTCAGCATCCTTAGCCATGAGGGAAATGCAAATCCAAAAGACTCTGAGATTCCATCTTATACCTGTCAGAATGGCTAAGATAGAAAACACAAGTGACAGCTCATGTTGGAGAGGATGTGGAGCAAGGGGAACATTCCTCCACTGCTGGTGGGAGTGCAAACTTGTACAGCTACTTTGGAAATCAATATGGCAGTTTCTCAGAAAACTGAGAATCAATCTACCACAAGACCCAGCTATACCACTTTTGTGTACCCAAAGGATGCTCGATCATGCCACAAGGATATTTCCTCAACCATGTTCATAGCAGCTTTATTTATAAAAGCCAGAACCTGGAAACAACCTAGATGTCCCTCACTCAAGGAATGGATAAAGAACATGTGGTACATTTACACAGTAGAGGATTACTCAGCTGTTAAAAACAATGGCATTATGAAAGTTTCAGGCAACCAATGTTTGTAAGTGCTGAGCCATCTCTCCAGCCCTTCAGTGTTCCAATTTTAATAAAATGTTTTGGTTTTCGGTGATTGTCTCTCCCTTTCTCCCCCCTCTTTCCCTCCCTTTCTTCTTCCTCTTTCCTCATTTTCTTCATTACTTCCTTTCTTCTTTCCTCTTCTCCTTCCTCCTTCCCTTCCTCCTTTTCTTCCTTCCTCTCTTTCCCTTTCCTCCCTTTTCCCTTCCTCCCTCACTTCCCCTTCCTTTACTTTCTCCTTTTTTCTTCCTTATTCTCTCTCCTTCCTTCCTTCATTCCTCCTCTCCTTTCCCATTTTTTGCCTTTACTTCCCCCCTCTTTCCTTTTTCTTTCTTCCCCACCTTCCTATTTTCTTCCTTTCTCCCTTTTTCCTTTCTTCCCACTTTCCATCTTTTCTCTCTTTTTTCCTGTTCATCTTTTCCACTCTTCTTACTTCTCTCTTCATTTCTCTCTCCCTCCCTCCTCCTCTCCTTCCCTCTCTCCCTCCTTTTCTTCTCTCCCTCCTTCTTTCCCTCTCTTCCTCCTTCCTTTTCTCTTTCCCTCTCTCCCTCCTTCCTTCTTTCCTTCCCTCTCTCTTTCCTTCTCTCATTCCTCCTCTTTCCCTCTTTCCCTTCTTCCTTCCATCTCCTTTTTCCCTTTCTCATTTCCTCCTTCCCCTTCCTTCTTTCCTCCCCTCCTCATTTTCTTTCCTTACCTCATTTCTTTCTTTTCTCTCCCTGCCTCCTTCCCCTTCCTCATCTCCATCTTCCATTAAGGAAAGGCCTGGGGCTGGGAGTAGCAGGTGCTGCTCCGAGCTTTCCTGCCTGTGTAGAGAGAAGTGTGAATGTTCAGCCCATGGCAGCCCAGAGAGAATGTGGCTCCCCAGCCTTCTGCAGTTTTATGGTGAGTCTATCTGCATTTCACAAGTCAGTTATTACTCGTGATTGATGCTCACCTGCCAAGCCTAAACAAATGTGCAGCACACATCCACATACCTCACACAGACACAAATATTTGCTTTGCTCACATGGTTGGGGAGAGAATGCCATTCTACCTGGGAGGGACCACAGCATCAGATCCTTGGCTACAGCCTCCTTGTGGACAGAAGGCTCATCCGTTCTTATTCTTCTAGTTTCTTAGGGTCAGCATCCATGAAAACAGGCTATGTGGCCAGTGGAGTCTCCTTTTTGCTGTGAGAGAAGATTCGGGAGAGGAGCCAGAACAGATTCTTTGGCCAGCTTCTCCTTCCTCTCTCCAACCTGGCTAATGACAGGTCTTTTCCCAGATGTATTTTTACCCTCTGGACAAATAGCAGTTGGGACGAGTGGGGCTTTTTTTTTTATGAGTTGAGGTACTCACGGCTGGAAAATAAACAGCCAGCTAATGAGACGTTCTTATGGAAACCAGCATAAATAATAACAAAGCAAACATCCTGTCCCCTGTGCCAACACCCCTGGGTGAGGGGATATAAAAGCTGCTGTCCAGCTGGCCACTGTCAGACCTAGGGGAAGCTCGGCCGCGTGTGTTCCTGACCTGCGACCTGACCGGCTGGGACCATGGGGTGCTGCCCGGGAGACTGCCTCAATTGCTGCTCCCAGGAACAAGAGTGTTGTGAGGAGTGTTGCTGTCAACAGGGCTGCTGTGGCTGCTGCGGGTCCTGCTGCGGCTCCTGCTGCGGCTCCTGCTGTGGCTGCGGAGGCTCTGGCTGCGGATCTGGCTGCTGTGGGTCTGGCTGCGGGTCTAGCTGCTGTGGATCTGGCTGCGGGGGCTGCGGAGGAGGCTGCGGAGGAGGCTGCGGGGGCTGTGGAGGCAGCTGCTGTGGTTCCGGGTGCTGTGGCTCCTCCGGGTGCTGTGGTCCAGTGTGCTGTCAGCCTACACCTGTGTGTGAAACGAAATGAAGACCTTCCCCCCTATAACTGAGGCAGTGTTGGGGACACCCTCTGCCTACTCCAGATGGAGACCTCCTCATCTCCTGACTCCTTCATACCTCCAAGACAGTGACCTGCCTGTCATGTTATTTCTGAGAGGAGAGCTTGCCCTGGTGTCTGAGGCATTCTGGACCAAAGAGCCATTTCCTGGCAAGAAATAAAAGCTGGGTTCCAATGAGGTGGTCACCAAGTTCAATGTTCCAGGCTTTGTTTGCATGGAGTCAAATGCCTTGCAGCTATGAGACATTCTCTTACTCTTTGGACCTGTTGGTTCACCCCAGCTTTCTGCTCCTCTGAAACATTGTCAATCTTTTAATAAATTCAAGCATGCTGGCTACCCTCTCAGTCCTCTGGCCTCTTCCTTCAACCCTCCCAGGGCCTACTAGGAAGATTTAAGATGGCATCCACCTAGGGACTGCACAATATACTTTGCTGATCTCCTGCAGCAGGGTCTTGGGAGGCTGGTTAGAACTGTAGATTCTGGAGCCCTCCCTGAAACATAAGGGATGCTTTCAGGGTGTGGCCTGGGGATCTGTGTTTTTAACAGGAACACAGGTAATTCTCTACCTGGCAGGTGGAGGTTTAGGTAGATTGTAGACAGAAGCCTCTGTGTGCAGTGTGAGTTTCACTTAGGGAGACTTTGACCAATACCTGGGTGTCACCATTAACTGTGGTATCCATCAGCTCCAGGACCTGGGATGCCTGAAGGCTGTGTTTCTAAAAGCTGCAAGGTAAATGCTGATTTTACTGTATTTAATTCCAGTCAGGATCCATGCCTATTTTCTGTTTTCTGGTTCTAGGGTGGTTTTGCAGAACTTCAGGCTTGGCCTGAATCTTGTGGCAAAGTCAGAGGAGGAGGCTTCGGTAAAAGAATGTTGGTGCTTTATTTTATTTTATTTTATTTTATTTTATTTTATTTTATTTTATTTTATTTTATTTTATTTTATTTTATTTTATTTTATTTATTTGTTTTTTTCAATGCTGGAGATTGAACTTAGAGCTTCAATTGCAGGCTAGGCAAAACCTCTACCCTTGGGCTGCATCCCAAGGCCCCCTTTTATTTTTTTATTGTGAGACAGGGTCTCACTAAGTTGCCCTGGCTATCCTTCAACTTGTAATCCTCCTGCCTCAGACTCTCATGTGGCTGGCATTATAAACCCATCCCAGGTTGGTTGTGAATGTCGGGGATTTCTGCAGCCAGACTGTGTAGATGCGCAGTTTCTGAGGATGTTAGTGTGGGGCTCAGATCCTCCTTCAGTCTCATGTTCTGGTCCTGGCTTCCTCCCGAGGGGCAGGCTTTCTTTTTCTTTTTGTGTCCTGGACCCAGCTGCATTCACTCTACTGAGAGGAAGAAAAGGACACATGTACTGAAGGAGCCTCGCTGGGGAGTTCAAGCTCAAGTAATAGTGGATTCAACCCCTTGTTAAGAACGATTTCAAGTGACACATGGGTTAAATAAAATCCATTCTTGCACCAAGAGAATAGTATTTATTTCCACTTTTACAAAGGAAAGCGAGGGATGACAGGGTCTCACTATGTAGCCCTAGCAGGTCTGGGACTCCCTGTGTAGGTCAGGCTGGCCTTGAATTTGGATCTGCCTACCCCTGTCTCCTTAGTGCGGGGATTAAAGGTGTGCACCACAATTCTTGTGTGTGTGTGTGTGTGTGTGTGTGTGTGTGTGTGTGTGTGCATGTATATTCCTGACTATAAACAGATAATGATTCTTAAAAGGATCCACACCATAGGAACACAGAGAGGAGAAGTAGTCAGCTGACTGCTCAGGTTTCTTTACTGACAAGTGTTTCAGGAAGCCCCCCCCCCCCCAAGCATATTCACAAGCACAAGCGGGAGGCTGCTGTTTCTACTGTGTTGCCTTTATTATTTTTTTTTCTGTTTCATTAAAAACAATCTCCCAAAACGTATTCTTTGAGAATTTCATAAGCTTCTATAGGTCAGTGTATTTTACTGCTATGTAACTTACATACTGTTAGATGCTACCACTGTGGTGCCCAGTCCCATGAAACCTGACGATTGTACATACTGTTCTTGTGGCGTCACTGCTGCGTTCTGTTCATGGAAGGCTCCACCACTCTCCAAATTCCCTGGTTCCTTCTTTTAGTAGTTCACCCTCCTCAGCAGCAGCTATCAGCTCTTTATATTATGAGGCACTCTCCCATGTCTAGTATTTCATTAGGAAAGAAGTCATAAGGTGTGTATTCTTCTTACTTAATGCAATGGCTTTGGTACTCCTTCAAATAGCCAGTATCCATAGTTTCTCTCTCTCTCCCTCCCTCTCTCTCAACCCAGGTGCCATGCTCCTGTGTATGACTGCACATGTGTATGTGGGTGTACATGCATATGTGGAGGTCAAAGGGCAGCCTTGGATACATTCCTTGGGCACTGTTCACCTTTTCCCTTTTGAGTCAGGGTCTCTCACTGGTCTGGAACTCCTTAAGTAGGTAGACTGGGTGGCCAGTGAGTTCCAGGGATCCACCTCTCTCCACCCCCTTACCCCTGGGATTACAAGAGCTTTCTACTGGTACCAGGCTTGTTTTTTAAAAACAGAGGTCTTGGGAATCAAACTCAGGTCCTTGTTCTTGTGCAAGTACTCCACTGAGCTGGCTCTCAAAACCCTAGTTTTTTCTTTTCTTTTCTTTTCTTTTTTAAAATTTAATAGTATTTTATTTTATGGAAAGATGATATTAAAAATTCACCCATCAATTGAAAAGCACTTGAGTCATTAATCATTTTTGGTTGTTGTAAATAAAGCTTTCAGGATCATACATGTATAAATTTTCATATGAACATATGTTTTGATTTACTTTTTGGAAAAATATCCAGGAATTGTACTTTTGTGGAAATGGCAATTGAATATTTAAACATGTAAGAAAATACCAAATTGCTGCAAAGTGGTTGCATCATTTTATATTCCTATTAGCCATGTCTGAGAGTTCCAGTTGCTCCATGCCCCTGCTAGCACTTGATATTATCAGTCTTTTTACTTTCAACCATCTCAGATGTATTTCTATAGCCAATTGCGCTTTCAATTTGGGGTTTTCTTATGGAAAGCAACTGTATTATTTCAGTCACTTTTTATGTATAACTGGCCTTTTAAAAACAGACTTTTCAGTCCCCAGTACAAGCTCACAGCTGCAGAAGGAATGGGACAATGGGACAAGCCTGTCTAAAGACCAACGGCTCGCACTGAGTCTCTGTGATTCAGAGCAACTGATCATTCCATTGCTCATGGCCATGGCACTTGGATGCCTGAGCAGAGGTAGTGATTTCTTTGAGTTACCTGCAAGGGTTACCCTTCTTAGCTGGACACAGAGGTTCTCATTTGTCCATTTAATAAATGGTCATTGTGCACTGCTTATGTATCAGTCTCGACTCTGGGTGCCAGGCATGTGGCAGTGAATAGACAAAGTCCTTGCCCTTATGGCACCTGGATGATGCTAAAGGGTGAAGAATGCTTTAAAGATGAGTCAAGTAGGAACAGCCTACATGGTCAGAAAAGCTGCCACTTCATTTATAGGGGGGGTTCATTGAGTAGATAAAGGATAAAGGACAATGCCCTCCCAACCAGTTCTCATCAGAGAATTATGATTTTTTTTGTTCGTTTGTTTTAGTTATCACCAAGTACAATTTCATCACTGGCTTAGCTGAGGAAGAGAAGCAGATGGAGAGGACCTATAAATGGTAGGGAGTTGACGAGCTCTCTACTTCTCCCATCCCCACAGCTCAAAAGCCTTATCTCAAAGAATGGTGATCCCCTCTAGTCTCAACCATGGACACATCTAGATTCTTTTGCCATAAAACCTCTCCCACTGGTCTAGTTCAATGAGCTTCCAGGTCCAGGTTGTCACCAGAAGGCTTTTGGATAATTGCTCAGCCTCCTTATGGTTTCTCTGCCTATAAACTTGTCCTCTTTCTCCCATCCCCATAGGTAGAGATTTCTAAAATAGCAAACCCCTTACTTCCTTGATTAAATCCCCAAGTACCATTACTAAATCTAATTTCTTACTCAAGACCTTCTATAGCTTGGGCCCTTCGCTGTTTCTTCCTGTCTCCTGTGCTCTTCATCCCGACTGTTCCAAACTGTATTAACTGTCGGACTATTTCCCAAATGTATCCTGCTCTTGAGTCTTTGGTTTCCACAGACTGAGATTTTTCATCATCCCTTGAGGATGCTAGTTGGCCATCTTATTACTTGAGGAAGCTTTCCTAACTTCCTAAAATCCATATGAAGATTTTCCCCAGTACCCAAAGCTCTTGCATGTCCCTCAATTACAGTACTCATCACAATACGTTACAATTGCTCATGGGTGTGTAAATCTCTCTTTTCACCTGCACCTCATGACTGAAATTTCTGGTCATTCTTTCTGTATCTCTCCAGTGGGCCCCAGTGTTGTCCTAGTTGATGGATAAACCAAAGAGAAACTGAGTGAATAATGACATAATGCATAAAGGGAGAGGTGAACAATGGTCAACCTTCCAGGGGGGGTTAAACTGCACCGATGATGAAAACACAGGCAAGACTGGCCACTCATTGGGCAAGAAGGCTTATCTTTGGTGCTTGGAAACCTGTGGTTCATTTCTCACCTCATCTCAAATAGCAGCCAGGAGGAGTCTTGTTCACAGTGCCTGAGGAACCAACCTGGAAAGCCACATTGTCCTTTCATTTCATGGAGCCTGGAAGTATTGTCCTTTTAAAAAAATCAGTATTTGCTCTTCCTGGAAGTGGCCTGAGGTGACCTGTGAAGATGGTTGGCTATTCTCTTGACCCAGAAAACACTACAAAAAAAATCAGGCAAATCAAGTGGTTCAAACCTCTGTGTTCACTTTAAGAACACCCATGAAACTGTCCAGGCCATCAAAAGTGTGCATATCCGAAATGCCACCAACTGGCATATTGGAGAGATGTCACTTTAAAGAAACACTGTGCTGGAGTCGGTAGGCGTGCCCAGGCCAAACAGTGGGGCTGGATGCAGGGTTGGTGTCCAAAAGAACAAAAAAAAAAAGAGTGCTGAGTATAAAAATGCACAGAGTAGTGCTGAACTTATGGGTGTAGCTGTAGCTTCTCTAGTCACTGGACATATCCGGTGAACAAAGTAGCTGAGATACGCTGACACTCAGAGCTCGAGGCGGGATTAACCTGTACATGCGCTCCCCCTGTCACATTGAGAAGACCCTCACTGAAAAGGAATCAATTGTTCCAAAGCCACAAGAGGAGGTTGCACGGAAGAAAAAGATCCCAGAAGAAATGGAAGAAACAAAAACTTATGGCATACGAATAAATGCAGCAACAAAATAAGTGCAGAAGAATGCTCAGACAACAATATTTTTACAAGTCTTTATGTTGTGTGCATGTGGGGGGTATGCATGGAGCGTGGCATATGTGTGGAGGTCAGAGGACAGTTTTCAGGAGTGGGTTCTCTCCTTCTACCATGTGAGGCCCCAGAATCGAACTCAGGTTGTAAAGCTTGATGACAGCCACCTTTACCCCCTAAGCCATCTTGCTGGTTTCAGTATCTTTCTTCTAAGAGCTCTCAAAATCTCTCAAAATGGGGTCTTTTCTGTGTGTAAGCTGGAACAGTGCCACCGCCATACCCTTGTGCCCACCACACACTGGGAATGGGCACAACCACTCAATCAGCATCTGAGACAAGAATGCTCTGGAGATACACTGAATGTTTGCTTGATTGAGATACACATGGGAGGAGAAGACGGAGAATGTATGTCTAGCACTTTCCAGGGACAGATGGAACAAATGCTCATGGGTAGGGCAGCTAATAGAAGAGGATGGAAGATGGCATCACTGTTTGAATCTATTGTATGTGACATTGATGATGTCTGCTGAGAAAGCTCAGTTTTGGAGCAAGTGACATGGCTCATCAGGTAAAGGTACTTGTCACCAAGCCTGATGACCTGAGTTCAATCCCCAGGATCCACGTGGTAGATGGCAAGGACTGGCTCTTGAATTGTCCTCTTACTTCCACAGGTGTGCATGGCATATGTATGCACACACATATACGCACACATGCATTGTAAATGAATTCATTTTTTTCCTATAAGACATTTGAGCGGAGCAGTAGTGGCTCATGCCTTTGATCCCAGCACTGGGGAGGCAGAGACAGGTGGATCTCTGTGAGTTTGAGGCCAGCCTGGTTTACAGAGCGGTGAATTCCAGGACAGCCAGGGCTACACAGAGAAACCCTGTTTCGAGGGTTGGGGAAAGAAGTTCGGTTTGCTGAAAGCCTACATGGGGTGAGGACTGGAGCAACCTTCATCAAGTGACTTAACTTTTCTTTTCCTGTCTCCCCAGTTCTCCATCTGTCACTGGGTCTCAGAGGAAGGCTGTGGACCAGAGACCCTGACAGTTCAGTTTGGATGTCCCACCCACGACGGAGCTCCTCACTGTGCATCTCCAACCCTCCCTGGGTGCCTCTGCAGAGCTTATCGTGACAGTGTAGTAAGCCTGCTCCTGGCTTGTTTGCCTGTTACAGGGTAGGTGATCATACTCCTGTAGACATCTGAGCCTAACCGAGGAGTCGAAGTGGAAAGGTAGAAGGCAGGTAAATTATAAGCTCCTTTCTTCTTTCCTTCTTCATGATGCTAGGATATAGAGACCATCCACTGTGGAAGTGATGATGCTGATCCCAAGACTACCTGTAGCTTCCAGGATCCCATATTTAGCAAGTCAGTAAATAAACATCTTCTTTATGGGCAGGCAAACAACTTCTAGGTCAACAGACGTTGGCATAATAAGAGGTTCCTCCAGAAACGGGGCCCAAACAACAAGGAGGAAAAGAGGCAGGGGCCCCCCAAACAACATGCACCAGTGAGGGACTATATAAGGGAGGGCCTTGGAGAGATGTCACACTCAGGCAGCTACCTCCCAGCACTCACTAGAAGCAGAGGTACCTCCACCATGTCTGGCTGCTGCTGTTCTAGGAAATGCCCCTCCCTGCCAGCCGTCTCCCTCTGCTCTACTGAAGTGAGCTGTGGAGGACCCATCTGCCTACCGAGCTCCTGCCGGAGCCAGACATGGCAGCTAGTGACTTGTGAGGACAGCTGTGGCTCATCTGGCTGTGGCTCCCAAGGCTGCCAACCTTCGTGTTCCGTGAGCAGTTGCTGCCAGCCGGTGTGCTGTGAGGCCACCATCTGTGAGCCTTCTTGCTCCGTGAGCAGCTGTGCCCAACCTGTGTGCTGCGAGGCCACTGTTTGCGAGCCTTCTTGCTCTGTGGGCAATTGCTGTCAACCTGTGTGCTGCGAGGCCACCATCTGCCAGCCTTCCTGCTCTATGAGTACCTGTGCTCAACCTGTGTGCTGTGAGGCCACCCTGTGCCAGCCTCCTTGTTCCGTGAGCAGCTGCCAGCCTGTGTGTTGTGAGACTACACCCTGCCAGCCAATCCTCTGCTTGCCCGCATCCTGCCAGCCTCTGATCTGTGAGCCCAGCTGTTGCTCAGCTGTCTGCACAGTGCCTGCTTCCTGTCAACCAATGGTCTGTGAGCCCGTGGTTTGTGAGCCTGCTTGCTGTCAGCCCGTGTGCCCGACACCCAGCTGCTGTCCATCTGTCTGCTCTGCAGCCAGTAGCTGCCAGCCAGTCTGCTGTGGCTCCAGTGCCTGTGAGCCACCTTGCTCAGAGTCCAGTGCTTGTCAGCCAACTGCCTGTATGGCTCTGATGTGTGAGCCTGTTTGTCTCCGTCCTGTCTGCTGTGTTCAGAGCCCTTGTGAGCCATCATGTGTCTCTAGCAGCTGCCAAGACTCCTCATGTTGTGTCTCTAGTATTTGCCAACCTGTCTGCCCTGAGCCCAGTCCTTGCCTACCGTCGGTGTGTGTGCCCAGCCCGTGCCAACCTTCCTGCTACATAGTCAAACGATGCCGTTCTGTCTGCTGTGAGCCTGTTTCCTGCCCATCTACCTCCTGCCAACCACTCTGCTGCCGACCGGGGTCCTCGGCATCTGCCGTCTGCCAACCAGCCTGCCCCCCTCGCACTTTCTACATACCCAGTTCCTGCAAGCAGCCTTGTAGTCCAGTTTCCTGCCGCCCCATCTGCCGCCCCATCTGCTCTGGGCCCATTACCTTCAGGCAGCCATATGTGACATCCATCACGTACCGCCCTGCCTGCTACCGCTCCTGCTATTCCATCCTGCGCCGCCCCACCTGCCTGGCTTCCTACTCTTACCGCCCTGTCTGCTCCCGCCAGCCTTGCACCGATTCCGACAACTCGAAGCCTGAGTGCAAAAATTCGACTTCCAGCCAACCCAACTGTGCCGACTCAACACCCTGCAAGACAGAGGTCTCAGATGAGACTCCTTGCCAGCCCTCCGACGTTAAACCCGCCAGCCCGATCACCCGTGAGGCTGCAGCTCCCCAGCCTGCAGCCGGCAAGCCTGCTGACCATTGAGCCAGCTTCAGCTCACCAATTCCTGCCAAGCAACAGCCAAAAGCCATAGAGAAACCAGGAAAGCCCTGTGCACAGCTCATTATGACTTAGCTAGAATCTTTTCCTTCCTACACTGCCATCCACCACCTACTATGCTTCATAGAACTCATCAGAAGTGCCAACCTCCTAGGGGCCCCAGTGAAGGCCTCCTGCACCGAGAAAGGAATGGCCTTGCTTTCTGATGTCCTTACAAGAGGAGAGCTGCTCTGCCACATCATTGGGCTCTTTGCTACTCAAGATGCTTTCTGTCCTCATGCATTGTGTTCCTTGGGGGCATCTTCGGCAAGATATATAATCGTGCAATAAAAGTAGCAAAGTTGAAGTGACACACTGTTCATGCTCTTCTTTTAACGTGACAGTCTCATCAGAGTCAGGCTTCAGCTTGGAGAGAGGCTCTCCCCAGCCTCCTTCTGTCCATCCTTCCTTCTGTTCATCCATGCATGCCTCCATACACTCATCCTTCATCCATCCATCCATCTCACCATTCCTCCCTTCCTTCTTCCAAAATCTCTTCTTCTTTTTATTCACCTGTACCTTCATCCATCCATCCATCCATCCATCCATCCATCCATCCATCCATCCATCTGTTCATTCATCCCACAATCCGTCTATTCCCTCCTTACCTCCACTCATTATTCCTTCCATGTATGTTTTCTCCTCTTCTTCCTTTTTCCTTCCCTCTCTTCTTCCCTCCCTCCCTCCCTTTCTTCCATCTCCCCTACCCCCTCCTCTTCCTTTCCACTCCTCTCCTTCCCTTTAAAGATGTTATTGTTCTCTCTTTTCCTTCAATTATTTCTTCCTTCCCTCCATCCCTTCTTTCTTTTTCTTCCTTCCTTCCCTTTTAAAGCATCTATTGTTTACTAGCTTCTTTATATTCCTCATTCTTTGCTTTCTTCCCTCCCTTCTTCCTTTCTATTCTTCCTCCCTTCATTCTTTACTTCCCACCTCTCTTCCTTAATTCCCCCTCCCTTCAAAGTGTCCATTGTTCTCTCCCTTCCTTCTAGTCTTCCTTCCTTCCCTCTTTCTCTGTCCCTCCTTTCCTTTTCTCTCTTTTGTCCTCCCTTCTTTCTCTCCCCTGTTTTTCTCCCCTTCCTCCCTTTATCTCTTTTTTCATCTCTCCTTTCTTCCTTCCTCCTTCCCTTCTTCTCTTCCTCCCTCCCTCCCTCCCTCCCTCCCTCCCTCCCTTCCAACCTACTTATCCTTCCAACCAGTGGCCATTCTAGAACAGCTGCTATGTAAGTGACAAGGATAGTGTTATGCTCTAGGAACGAAAGACAGAAGTCTCAGTGCCCAGTCTTTGGGCGATCACTCTGTGATGTGGTGACACACAGCGATGAGACAGTTACTATATTCCTTTATGCCAAGCAGAGGGCTCATATCCTGTGGTACAAGAAAGAATGGACCAGGTACAGAGAAGGAGGGGCTTTCTAGGAAGGAAAAGTACTTACAAAGGAATGAGGCTGGGAGCTCACGAGGTGACGCTTGGCCAGAGGTGTCCTCAGAGGGAAGATAAGCCCTGAGCCTGGGTAGCAGGCAATAATCTTCCCAGAGAGGTTCTTGTGTGCTAGATGGAGGCTTGGGCCGGTAAAGGGCTTGTGTGAAGGACTAAGGGCCTGTATGCAGGGCAAGGACATGAAGAACAATGGGTTTTGGAAAGTCTCTCTGGCCTTGGCATGGAGAGCTCAGTGGGAAGACATGGCCCTGGATGCAGAGAAAATGGAAGAAAAAAATCTCTGGGGGTCAAAGAGGGATGAAAACAACAAATGGGAGTCTTGTTTGCAGGAGGAAGGGTGGGGCAAGGGGGGTTCTTGTGGGAGGGTTTATGTTCTGCTCCCCACAGACACTCGTCATTCCAATGTCACCTCTTACACCTGTCACACTCATGCACATGGTCCCTTCAAAGCAGCCACATCCTCTGCACACAGAATGGAGGGTGGTTTCCTGCCCTCTATGTCTAACTTGAACCACCACAGGCACAGGAAGAGGACAGGCCAGGGCTTCTCAGCTTTGTCACTGTGGGCATTTGGATGGGACAGTCGCTCACTGAGGAGTCTTGGATATCATTAAACATAATTCCTGGTCCATTAACCAGACAGATGTTGCCAGACATCCCCAGGGAGTCCAGAAATCAGCCACAGGAGAATCAGTAGATTTGGTGATGGCAGAGGGAGAAAGTCACTGGCAAAACTTATCTGCACATGGGTGGTGGAGGTACTGCCATAACAGGACATTAGGATTTAGTCTCTCTCCTTCCAAAGTCACAAGAGCAGTTAGCCAGGGTTTCCAGCCTCTGTGTTAGGCATTAGACTTAGAGTTTTATGTAAATCACTATTATTCTTCAAGGTGGGATTTCTCCCTGCCCTGTTTCTCCTCTATGTGTAAGATGAAATAAGCCAAGTGCCAATGAAGAGATACATAAAATGTGGTTTAATTAATACAACAAAGTATTATGCTGCAGCGAAAATAAATGGAAGATATAGCTACATGCAGTAACACTGGTGATTCCCTAATAATGATGTTGATTGATTAAAATAATCGCTAGAAGATCATATGTGTTTCTAAAGTATAAAAACAATCCATCCATATATATGTATGGATATACACACATATAAATACACAGATACAAAGATATACACACACACACACAATATATATATACTTTCAGGGTAGTTGCAGCTAGTAAGTAACAAATTATTTCAAACTTATAGTTGGGTAGAAAGTTTTTTTTTAAATTATATTTGATCACTATATGAGATGGAGAGAGAAAGAGAGAGAGAGAGAGAGAGAGAGAGGCAGAGAGGGAGAAGCAGAGGGATTGTACGCAGTGAATGTGCATGTATTGTGCAGGTGTGAGTGTGCGCTGCAGCCAGAGGACTTCACTGGTCCCACTCCATCACTCTGACTTATTTCCTGGACACAAGAACTCACACTGAAGCTGGGCTGGTGACCAACAAACACTAGTGATCCTTCTGTCTCAAACTCCAACCATAGTGAGGTCGTGAGCACCCACAGCCATGGCTGGCTCTTTATGTGGCATCTGAACTCTGGTCTCCACGGCTGTTCAGGCAGCACTCCTAAACACCGAGTCCTCTCTCCAGTCCCATTGTTGAATTTCTTGATGCAGTCAGGAAATGTCTGTGAATGACATTGTCAATGTCTTCAGTGCCTTCAATCACATTAAGTTGATTGAAAATAAAAATCTCTCTTGATTGGAGTACTTTTTTTTTTAAAGGAAGCAAAAACAGAATCACTTAGAGAAAATATAGATGAAAAATGGAGCTTTCTATCCATGCAACTGGTGTGTCTCTGCACGGAATTTCATTTTTTCAAGTTGTAATTGATGTGACTTTTCACATATTTTTATATTTTCTAGTTTGGTCGACTTATTTGGTGAGACTAAATGTATTTCTCTTAGGAGACGAAGAACTTGGGGGTAGACGCCTTCCAGAATAAAGCATATTCCCCAGCTTTCCAAGTTATATAGGGGTGCATGACATCTGAAGTTTTAAAGATGACAGAGTGAGCATCATGAAAAGGTAGATGCCAGAAGCCATCCATGCCATGACAGGAAAGACAGTGATAGGGGAGGGCTCTTCAGTGGCAAGGGTGAATGTCTTCCAGACATGACTCTCATTAGGGGCTTCTCTTCTTTCAAAGTAGAGGGTAGAGAGGGAGCCAATAAGACAGGATTCCATAGCTGCTCCTTTGCCAAGCCCTCGCCAGAATCTTTAGCCATTTCAGCTCTTTCGGAGGCAGCTGACTTAACCTAAGAAACATCAAGGCAGTTTATGATGGCTCGGTACTTTGAAGATGCGGGTAATGAGCAAACCTGTTCCACAGAATGAGCTGCAAAGCCAGAAGTCAAGACTAGCCCTGCCTGCCATCCTACACCATCATCTTTCCGTTCCACTGCATGCCTCCAGCAGGAATGAGGCCAAGATGGGCACTTCTGTGGGATGCTGGAATCAGTCGGTGGTGCAGCACCCAGTTGAGCCTAGAGGAAAAAGAGAGAGAGAGCACCACACATTTTTCTTGGAAGACATTGCTTGAACTTTAAAAGGCTTTGTGGAGAAGATCTGGTATTTCTGGTTGTTGACATTTTATATTTGTGGAATTCATAAGCTGTTGACCTCCATTTTTATGAGTTAATACTCCTTCACGAAATATCAGAAGCTTTGTTTTTCTTCCCCAGAAGTTTTTGAGAAGTTTCTCATACCCTGGTTCAGGCTGACATGGAACTTACTATGTGACCCACACAGGGCTTGAACCTACAGCAACCCTTCTGCCTTAGCTTCCCAAGTATTAGAATTATAGGGGTGATCTGCCACGCTTGACTAAATGTTTGTATTTTAAATTTCCGAATAAAAAGATTATCTTTGGGTGTATTACTAATTAGGGGTAAACATTGAACTCCTTTGAGTCAGCCAGCACCACTCTGTGTTGGGGAGATGACCTCCATTGCAGGGCCTGGACATGCTGCTGAGGAATGTGTGAATGCCATTCCTCAGCCTCCACAGTATGAGTCCTTTTCTCTGCACCTCCCCGGGAGATCCAACTGAGCAGAGATTTTGGCAATGATCACTCTGGATTTGAATTTTGTTTTTAATCAAATTCAAACTCTGAGTTTGTTTTGCTACTTTTAAAATGGAGATGCCAAGCATACTAGCTAAGGTCATTTCAAGGATAAATGAAGATACCACCAAGGGCTTAATCATATATGGTAAGTGTGCAGTGAATGGAAGCTTTAACAGCTGTTACTTTTTGGCAGCAATTTGAAAGCTAAGATTCTGTAGAGAGGGGGCACATTTAAACACCCTCGGCTTCCACCAACTCATTTTCTGTTCTCCGTCTTTGTTACCACACCTCTCAAGAGATTCCGTCAGTGCATCACCTGATCCTAATGGCACAGACCTGCGTACTGGAGGAAGAGCGGCTTCCGCTTGGAGGAGGCCTCCTGATGAGAGGGTAGTGAGGAAAAGCCTGCGTTGGTGAGGCTGAGAAACAACCTGTAAAGGAGACAGCTCATTCCACAATGGCATCCGCGCCTCCAAATTCGGCAAAGAGAACTCCTGGCTCAGCAGACAGGTTTGTTATTTTTAAGTGGGGGCATCTTCCCCAGCTCCTGAAGCACTAATCTGATGTTTATATGCAAATGAATAAGAACAATAACAAGGAAAGATGCTGTGGGTGGTGCCAACACCCCAGGGAAGGGCTATAAAATCCCCTTGAAACAAGACGCTTTTTCAAACGCAGACTGAGCTTGTACTTGTAGCTTCCCAGCCAGGCTAGCAGGGACACCATGACAGACAGCTGTTGTCCTGGAAATCCCAAGGCTGTCCCACCTGTGCCCACCATCTCCACATGCTCCAATGGTGGCAGCATTAGAAATGCTATCCGTTTGCCCAGTTCCTGCCAGACCAGGACATGGCAACTGGTTACACATCAAGAAAACTGCAAACCATCCAACAGTGCCCCAGATACCTCTGAACCTGTTTCTTGTCCATCAACCTGTTTTCCAGACACTTCCTGTGTGGGTTTTGTTTGCCAACCCATAGGTTCACACACAGCCTGCTGTGCACCTGACACCGGTGGGCCTCCTCATCCAGCTGCCTCCTGCCAGCCCTCTTGTGTGGAATTTGCTGGTTGTCACACGACGACAACATGCTGTGATAATAGCCCCTGCCACCAGAGCTCCAGCCAGGAACCCGTCTGCACATCAGGGTCATGCGAAGCATCATGTGGGCCATCCACCTACTGTGATGATGGATCCTGCCAGCCATCCTGCTCTGAAGCAACTTCCTGTGGTGAGACTCTGTGTCTACCAGTCAGCTGTGAGGCTGGTCCATGCCAACCAACTTGCTGCCAAGGAGGGTCACATCAACCCATCAAAGGTGAAGGTCAGCTCTGCGAGTCAGTTTATTACCAACCTATCTGCTATATTCTCAAGCCCTGCCAGTCAGCTCCCTGCATGCCTGTCTCCTGCCAGCCATTATCTTGTATGTTCAGTTCTTGCACTCAAACTTGTTGTGTGCCCGCCTCTTGCCAGCCACTTCACTGTCAACCAGCACCTCCAGGCTCCTGCATCTGTCAGCCGGTGGTTACCTGCCAGTACCCGTGTTGTGCAAAGAGCAGTGGTAGATCAACTTCATGTGTTATGGTTTCTAGCAGACTGACTTGCGGTGGACCCGCTTCCAATCAGAGCAGCTGCCAATCTGGACCCGCTTCCAATCAGAGCGGCTGCCAATCTCCTTCTTGCCCGCCCCCTTGCTGTGTGACTGGTTTAGGCAAACCTTCCAGCAATGGCCCCGGTTGCTGTCCACCAACTTCTCCAAATGTGTGCCAAGCAGGCACCTGCGCTCCCGCTTCCTGACAACGTAGCTGTGAGTCCAGCCTCCCTGAGGCTCATCTTCACAATGGAATACTTCATAGCTCTTCTGAGGATGTGCTACATACAGTCCACAAGCGTGGAGCCATCCTGTGGGTGTCTGCCTCCAGCCCTGCACAGACGCTGCCCTCCCTGGCTTTCCTGGAGTTCCGACCCACGTTCTCTCTCAGTGCTGGGGAGAGAATGCGTCAGCTCTGAGGAGATCATACCCCAGGATGACATGTCAGCAGGCATGATCTTCTCAACAGCACTCATTTCCCGATGTCAGTTCATTTCACATCAGCAAAGTCTTCTCTCCAATTCTCCTTTCTTTTGATTTTGCCTGGTCTTTCTGGAGACACTTTTGCTGCCAACTGCTAATAAAAATGTGAGTGGTTAAGTGAGTGGTTAATGAGTAAGACTTACAGACTGCTTTCATTCCTTTCCACACTGTACTCCTTTGGATTTCATTAAGGTCATGTTTGAATATACTGACCCTGAGCCCTCTGGTCATGGGTCTGCCTTGATCTCCATGGGTAGCAGGTGTCTGGAACTACAGATGCTCAAGCTGTGAGGAAGGATAAGTAATTATCTGGTTTTTAACCTTTTCACCACCAAGAACTCTTTGGAACTGAGTGATCTCAGTTTCCCCATCATGAGTGGGTTTGAAAAACCCAAGACAGAGATAATTCAGGAAAGCTATAGATTAACATAAACCTAGGGGATGAGTGTGGAGTCGTATACCTTTAAACCCAGCACCCTGGAGGCTGAGAGGATAATGAGCTCTGGGCTGCCCAGGGTACATAAGGAGATGCTGTCACAGAAGTAACTGAAGTGACCAGGAATGCAGCTGATTGGTAAGATGCTTACCTGTCATGCATGAAGCCCTGGGTTAGATCCAAAGCACCTCATAAACCAGGCATGATAGTGCATGCCTCCAATCCCAGCACCTGTGAGGAGAAATGGTAGTTCAAGGTCACCTTCAGATACATAATGAATTCTAGGTCACCTTGGGTTACAGAGAGCGTACATCAAACCAAACCAAACCAGGTCAAAACTATCCACATATAAGTAAGTAAATAAATCTGAGATATTGGTCATGGAGGAGAGCTTAGGGATAATTCACTTAATACTAGATGTGTTTGTTTGTTTTTTCCCAAGTGAGGGTATAGTGGTTTGAAAAAAAAAAAAGGCTCCCAAAGGGAGTGGTACTATTAAGAGGCATGGTCTTGTTGGAAGAAGCGTGTCACTATGGAGGTGGCTTTGAGGCCTCATATATGCTGAAGCCACACCCAGTGAGACAGATTACTTATTGTTGCCTGCAAGATGTAGAACTCTCAGCTCCTTCTCCAGCACCATGTCTGACTGCAAGCTGCCTTGATTTCCACCATGATGGTAATGGTCTAAACCTCTGAGCTTTAAGCAAACCACCCCAATTACATGTTTCCCTTTATAAAAGTTGCCATGGCCGTTGTGTCTCTTCACAGCAATAGAAATCCTAACTAAGACACAGGGTTTCTTTGTGTAGCCCTAGCTGCCCTGGAACTTGCTCTGTAGACTAGTCTGGCCTCGAACCCAGAGATCCACCTGCCTTTGCCTCCCGAGTAATGGGATTAAAGGTATGCACCACCATTTCCCAGCTAAGTCTTTTTACAATCAATTTATTTAATGGCTAATTAAAAAACAAAAAAAAATAAATATGTTTCTTAACTGGGGTAAGATTCCTGACAGGTATACATCAACTAAACAGAGACCTATGCAGAAATGACATACTATCTGTGCAGACAGGTTTTAGTTACATCCTGTTTATTAATGGAATAAGTTCATTCAGAAAGTTTATCTATCAAAAGGCTTTGAGTCTGACTATTCATCAAATTTTAGCTCTGTTTTGTAGCAGTGAAAAGCTTAGGTGTCCAGTAGCTCTCTCTCACAATGACATCGAAGTAAGTTCAGATCTACACAGTCACATTGGAGAACTTTCCACTACACACTCCGGACTTAAGAGTCAAAGTATTGCTAACCACCAGCAAGGACTCTTACTCTGACAGCCCATGTTCTTGGCCACCATTTGTATTCCTATTAGTAGCTGCCCTCTGTATGCCTTGACACTGAGCAACAGGTCTGTGTGACAGTAGTAGCAGACATAATTGCCACAGTATTGAGATAACTAAAATCTTGTTTCAAAAAGCGACAAATTGAGATTAAAAAAAAAATCAAAGGTAGAACTTTATACCAGCAAACTATACCCACATTACCCAGCTATAGAAACATTAAGACATTGAGTCAGATCCCCTTAGCCAATCTACATTGCCTATAGATCAGCCTACAATGTGCCTACAAAATAGGAAGTTAGGGTGACCAATTCTGAGGATGATGCTGTTATAGAAGTCAAACTTCAAAGACCACAGTTAGTTCTCTTCTGAGAGTCAAGTGTCCAGTTCTTTGTGTACATACTAAGCTGTATTTTAACAAAACAACCCTTCTACATTTCAAGTTTAAAATGGACCACCATCTTTCCTTTCCAGGAGAAAACAAGAAAAGATTGAAAAATAAGCAAAATTATCATAGGAATTGTCAACTCTAAATAAAATCCTACAGGTTCTGATGATTCTCCCATTTAGTGGCAGGGCTCAAGTCATCATTAGCAGGGTTTTTTTTTCCTACATAGTTTTGGCTAATCTGGAACTTACAGAGATCTGCCTGCCTCTGCTTCCCAAATGCTGGGATTATGCTCCACAGTTCTCCTCCTATTTGGAAAGAAATCTAATAAAAATTACATTTGTTTATTATTTTGCATATATGTATGTGTGTGGGCATGTGCCATGATGTTTGTGTGGAGGTTAGAGGATGACTTGTAGGAACCAGTTCTCTTCATCCATCATGTGGGTGCTGGGAATCACACTGATGTCACCATCCCAATGCCTTCAGCTGTTGAGCCATCTTGCTGGCCTGAGAATTTTATTTTAAAAGTGTCACCTTCAACTGTAAGGATGTCTGTTAAACTTCTTAATTAGACACACCATAGGAGAAGCTGTGCTGTCAAAATGTCCACTTAACCTGATCAACATCTCAAATCTATCCTTTGTTGACCTCCTGCACCTTGTTTTGGTGTGTGTATATGGGTGTGGTTCACACGCATAGGTGTGTGGATATGATCGTGCCCATGCATATATGTGTGGAAGCCAAAAGAGGATGTCAGGGGGTCCTGCTCTATCCCTGTCTTGATGCCTTGAGACAGGGTCCTCACTGAACCTGGAGCTAGGTTTGTAGCTAGCAAGCCCCAGGTAAGTCTTTTTTCTCTCCCCCACACAGTGCTGGGGTTATAGGCCAAATGCCTGGCTACTCCTGACTCTATGTGGGTGCTCAAGTCTTCACACATGCATGTCAAGAGCTTCTACCCACCGAGTGATCTCCCCAGCATTCTACAACTTAGGATTTTTAAAGTTAAAAAATTACACAAGAGAAAGTAGACATGTGTTGTCAAATGTTAACTGTTCATATTCACATAGAGACACTGTGGAATCTCTGAGTCAATAGACAGAGAAAAGAGAAAAAACAACAACAACCCTGAATTCCATGCACTACCACACAGGGCCCCAGAGCACTTCTGTTTCCAAGAGAATGGCAAGAGCAGGTTTTTTTTTTTTTTTTTTTTTTTTTTTCCTACACTTGTGGGATTGATTCCATACAGATTTTTGTTGAGACAGGAGGGGATTAAAAAACAAACTTAGAACAGAAAAATGTGGAGATTTTTTTGGGGGGGGGTATGGCTGTCCAGTTATTCACTGGGGCCTACAGTGCACCAGCCAACCCACCCCAAAGAATTTCCTGTGTCTGCCTCCCCAGTACTAGGATTTCAAGTGCCCATCACCATGCCTACCTCACCTTTATGTGAGTCCTGAGCATCAAACTCAGGCGTGCATGCTCTCAGATGAAGGACTTGGCCAACTCCCCAGCCCCCAAATGCAACTCTTCAAAGCAATTTGAAACAAAAATAAATAAATGACACAATTTCATGTTGCATATATAAATCTTGAAGTCTGCAAACCCTGAGCTAGATGCTATTTACACACCTCGTGGATAGTCCAGACTCTCTCCAGGTTTAGATAAATAACAGAGGCAAGAATGATCCACAATGAAATCACGGAAGAGGCTGCAGCTGAGGGTAGAAATGACCTAAAAGGAGAAGTTACAGAGGAACATCACTATCATGGACAATGTTTTGTTTCAATTACATTTCTTTAAACATTCAAAGCAGATGTGAAAAAGAAAGGAAAAGGAAGGAAAGAAGGAGAAAATATGTCTACTGCTGGTTAGGTGTTGACATGCTTCTCTTGGGTTTTTAAAATCGCTCCTCTACTCACAGCATAAGTGTAAATGAGGTTTAGTTATGAGCATGTTCAGGCTGGGCAGAACTCTGCTCATAACAGGAGGTTCAGATGTTTTATGGGCAAGTTCTAGCAAACCTACAAGGAGCAAATAAATGCCATATTATCTGAACTGACGCCAAGCATGATAAACAAAAAAAAAAAAAAAAAAACACAGATCTTCCCAACCCTTCTTTTATACCCAACATGTATAGAGCCTACAGTTAGTGTGCTGGCAGAGGACCAGCAATAAGTTGAGAAACCCATAACTGAGACAATAAAAGGAATAAGACAGTCGGATCTGGTAGCCCAGTTGCTAGTTTAATAGCTAATTCTAGCTACTTGGGAGATTGGGGCAGAAGGGTCTCAGGTTCAAGACTTGCCAAGAAACAGAATTAGTTCAAGGCAACCCTTGAACTCAAAACTTTTAAACAGTAAGAAGAGGGCTACAGTTGTAGTTCAGGGGTTGAGCACTTGCCTAGTGTGTGGAAAACTGTAGATTCAGTCCCAGCACTGCAAAAGTTGATTAATTTATTTACCAAAATAAGCTTGATAGGTCAAAAATGTTGCAAAATGAAATTTGAAAACTCAGGCTTGCTGATGTCTGGTATGGGTAATGAAAATATTTGAGAAGATGGACCTGGCCTCCAAAACACCACAGCATAAGGTTCCTGAGAAATAATTCTTGAAGTTGACCTCTGGTCTTTATAAGCACACACATGTGCACATGAACTGTACACATACATAAACACACACACACACACACACACACACACACACACACACACACACACACACACACACATGTATGCATGCTTATGAACTATACATTTTATACCTGGGATCTGTTTAGTTGTGTTAATGATCTATGCTGCAAAATAAATTATTTCAAAATGCAGTAGTTTGTAGCAACAAACATGTAGTATCCTGGTGTCTCTGTGGGCCAGAAATATAGGTGTGGCTTAGCCAAGAGCCTCTAGCTTGGGATCCAAGTCAAGTAAGGTTAAGAACCTAACAAGTGAGTCCAAATCGCCCCCCAGCAGCCTCCCAATGCTCTACAATCCTATCCTAGGCAGTCCTGTGGCTCTGTGGCAGGCTGTCTGTGGAACTACCCATCTGATACATTTCTACCTAGGATCTCTGCTTGAATTGGGGTTAAATTCTCATTAGTATTGGATGAAATAAGATGCTAAAAGCAATAAGACAGGTCTGGGCAAATTGCCACTGAACTCAATCCATACCTCCCATTGTTTTCCTAAGGCATTAGGAGAGATCTTTCAACTGTCCCGCAGAATCCAGAATTATTTCCACCAAGTTTCACTTATCAGTATAATCTAGCAAAAACAAATAGTTGAACGGTTTGAAATGACTTGGACTAATTGTATGTATGTTTTCTCTTTTCTGGGCATTCACAAAGGGTCCTTTGAACAAGTCATTCTAGGATTTTTTTTTTTTTTGAGAGATCAAGCTTAGAGGTATATACCTTACAGGAACTTGAACAGCTGACACGGTGTTTGTCTGTCTCAACACACTGAGCATCTCTTGTTTTCTAAGATTTCTCAAAGACCAATGTGTGACACTTCTAGCCTCTAACTGCTCTGGACATAGCATGTGGAGTGTACCTCCACTCGGACTCAGATCTCAGTGTCTGTGAGTGCCTTTGTCTTTGGAACACAGCCTTTCCCCATCACCTGTCAAGACAGAAGCCGAGACCTTGTGTTTCCAGCCTAACATAGACATTCCTTGTGCTATATTCTTTCAGGGGCGCTCAGTCTGACTTCGTTCTTCACTGTTACAGTAAACCAAGAATGACAGACTGCTTGTATAAGTCTACATCCATCTTTGAGGTGTTGATGTGTTTAGAGTTTGTGGATCATGAGTTAGATGAGGAGTCGTTACAAACTCAGCAACAAATCGCAGCCCCACCCAGAGGTGCTTCCTGAGCAGCAAATTCTGTTTTTTTTTTCTTCAGTTATAGCTGTCACATCAAAATCAAGAGGAATTAAAATCTCCTACCACCTCTCTCTGTCTCTGTCTCTGTCTCTGTCTCTCTCTCTCTCTGTGTGTGTGTGTATGGTGCGCTTGTGTCTGTCTGTTTGTGTCTCTCTATCTTTTCCCATTTCAGTTCAGAAGGAAACATCAGTTTTCCACTTTTTCTTCTGTTATAAACATAATCTGCTCTTAAGATGTGTACATGTTTTCAGCCCTTGTGACATATATGTAAACATACACTTTTGTGCTTTTCTGATAAGGTCTCATGGTGTAGCCCAGGCTGGCCTGGGATTTGAGATTCCCTTAGTTTCTGCTTCTGAAGTGCTGGGATTACAGGCATGTGTCACCAGACATGGCCACATGTTATTTTTTGATACATTGGTAACATTGGGAAGGTTTCTTAGGCCATACAAATAGTTTTACCAATGGATCTTAATTGAAATAGTATTTCTTCATTTACTAATCTATTTATGTGTGGGAAGACTCATGGGGGATTTTCTTTGGGTCTTAATGGATTGTTTGCTTCATATACTTATGTTCTGTTATATTTATTACTATTAGACACTTAAGCTGGGGTGCTTAGGAAGAACTGGGTTAATTCTTAGGAAGACTGCTGAGATCAATCTCAAGGGTCCAGCCTCATTGAAACTTGTTCCTTTTTATCTTTGTTGTAAGCAAGAATCTGGCTTAAGATAAAGAGCTTGATTTCTGTCTTTTGCTGTCTCGGATGAAGAATGCTTTTGTTTAGAAGGGATCTGTAGGCTTTCTGGCCAAGTCAGGTTACAACCACCATGAGCCCAGTGATAATAAAGACAGGCAAGAATGCATGCCCTACTTATCAAGTTATTTATACAACTCAAGTCTTCCAGTTTACACTTCCCACCTGGAGGAAGCATCTGGAATGTAACTTCATTCTAGTGCTGTAAATTGAGCTTTCTCAGAGGAGTTTGGGGGAGGGGAAGAAATCGCTGTGTCCATTTTGAAGTTGGGTAAGGCCTGCTATCTAGGGCCCACTGCTCTGGAAATGCACCCCTTTTGAGTCAATTTTTAAATCTTTCTATAAGCTGTTGGTGGTATAGCTGCTGAGGAGGAAAGGTGGGGTGACTGAAAATTACAGATTTGATGCACAGGTCCGACAGAAGCCAAATGACAAAGGACCCCTAAGGGCAGGTCAGAAGAGAGGATGGCAGTCTCAGGTAGAGAAGAACAGCGGCTTAACACCAACATGCCCAAGAGAGTTAAAGAGTGCAGGGAAAAGAGCCTAAGTTCAAGCCAAATATTCCCTACAGGATCTGCCTGTGTTTGCATCAACGGCAGACATACAGAAAAAGCCTATTTTACTCCACTTAATTTAGTGCTTCTATATATGAAATTCTCAAGGAACAAATAAAAATAAAAATGTATTAAAGAAGCTAAGCCAGAAATGATCTTTCATGTTTGATTTCAGTGGTAAGAACACTAATTTAATTATGGTATAATCTCCAATATGCTATATTGATGGACGAAGGTATATGATGTGTGTGAGTTATAAGAATCAGGTGATATTAGGTTATAATCTGATGGATGGAGGTACACACACACATACACACACATACACACATACACATACATACACACATATACATGTACACACACATACACACACATACTCACATACACATACATACACACATACATACATATACACATACACACACATACACACACACACACAGACACGCATGCACACGCACACACACACACACACACACACACACACACACACACACACACAGGCGCGCGCGCTCACACACGCATAAGCCCAGGAAACACTGTGGTGACAATTCTACTTCATCATTACAATGATAGTTCTACCTCACTGAGAATTCCCATTTTTAAAGATCTTAGAAGACGAGAGAAAGTTTCATAAGACCCAAATGTGGAACACACTTAGAAATATCATGAAGAGATAGTGCGAGCTATACTAGAAGGTAAATTCCATCATGGGTCCTCGTGGCACAGCAGTGTTAGCGAAGACTCACCACAGGCTGGGAGCCACAGTTAGATGCCATTCCAGACTGGGAATTTACCTTATAAAAGATCAAAACTAAATTATCTAAAGTCGCTTGAAGAAAAGGCAGCTTGGAATCCTGCAGAATAGACAGAGATCTTGACTGAATATAGGAAAATGTGAAACCTAAACAAGGTATTGATGAAGCCTGGGAACTCAAGTGTTCAGACAAGTGCTGGTGTAAACATCTGCCGGTGCCCAGCCAACACACGGTCCAGTGGAGGCACGGTGTGTGTGTGTGTGTGTGTGTGTGTGTGTGTGTGTGTGTGTGTGTGTGTGTGTGTTAGTCCTGGGACTGAGTTTCCATGCTTCACTGGGGATACGTTGTGCAGTGAACATACCAAATGCCCCCCAACATTTTGTTCTTTTGACTTCTTGTGCTGATTCCTTGGTCATGTGATGGGTAAGAAGTTCCTGTGAGCTTATGCTACTGTAAATTAATAAACAGATGCCTTTGCTTTATGGGCTTCTGCTGTAGGCGCTGGCTTCATCCTTGGCATGTAAACAAAAGTGTGTCTGTGAGTTTGCAAGGCTAAAGGCCAGAGCCTTCTATGTTTATCAGAACCATGAATTCTGCCCCAAATGTCCTTTGAAGGTAGCATTCTTTAAAGTGAACACTGCAGATCATGACCATGTATATGTTCTCATTAAAGTACTGTTGAATACCTTGGACCTCAGAGGAAGATCTGGTTAGCAATGCATCAATCTAGTAATGACAGGCCAGGACAGAATGTTTGGGGAGCTTGAGGAATCTCAGGCATGGAAAGAATCCTCATGAGAGTTTCCTGACAAACAGTTGCCGGATCCAGTGTTTGAATGTCTCCTGGCTGAAAACACACAGAATGCAGATGGTTTGGTGTGTGGAACCCTGGCAAGGTCCTTTGCAGAGTTTCCCCACCTCTTAGTTTATTCCCATTCCGAGTCCTCTAAATGTTCCTCCATTAGCAGCACACATGTCTGGATAATTAGAATGGCACTTCTGAGCACGACCCTGCTTTTATCATCTCCATTCTCTACCCGGAGCCCTTGGCTAGGAAGTCAGGAAGATTTTTATCTAAATAAAGTGGTTGTCTTCTTTTGCTGTAGGATAGTTTCTGTTGAGCACATAGCTCTCTACCTTGCTAGTACAACGCTTTAGAGGTTCTCTCGTTATCATCACTAACATTGCTTGGTAGGACATATCACCTAAAATAAAGTTCTGAGTGGTTTTCCTGGAGGCCTAAGAGCTTCGTATCATATTTTAGCTGTACTGAATCTCCAGGATATAGTTAGATTATTTTCATCCCTCTCCTAGCGTATGTGCCCATTTATTTATTTTTGGGTTTTTGAGGCAGGGTCTCAGCCTGTGGATCTGGCTGTGCTGGGAGCTTGCTTGTGTAGATCAGGTCAACCGTGAGTTTACAGCGGTCCTTCTGCTGCTGCCTCCTGAGTGCTGGGATTCAGGCATGTGCTATAACGCCTGGCTTTGTGCTATAACCAGCTTTGTGGCGTGCATCTTTAGGGCACCATTAATATTTTGTCTCTTGCCAGGAAACGTGCATAACATGCATGTTTCCCACTGTGGAAGGAGGGAAAGGCTGGGCTATGGACATTGAAACCAGAGACAAGCATATTCTCATCATTCCTCTTCTGCTTTGTGAGAGATTACGTAAACAGCTTTCGTTGGTTTTACACATACTTATTCTGGAAGCATTCGTACGGGAACTCATCTTCCAGTGTCAACCATGTCCTCCCATCCACATGTGGGTCCATGTGTTCAGTGTAGGGTAGTTCCCTCCCCCCCAACCCCCCCACCCCCCCGTGTTTGGTTGGCAAGATATAATTCTGCCACATATTACTGTCTTCAATGTGGGTGGTTTAAATGTGAACTGTCCCCTAAAGGGTTCATTTGTTTGAACACCCATTCTCCAGCGGGTGGTGCTGTTTGAGAAGGCTGTAGAACCCTTAGCAGATGGATGGAGCCTCACTGGAGGAAGTGGTGGGGGAAGGGGGCAGGCTTTGAGGCTTTGTAGCCTGACCTGGCTTCCTGTTCACTCTCTCCTTTGTTAAGTACGGATCCAATGTGACCAGCCAGCCTCCTGCTCCTATGCCTGCCTTCTGTGCTTGCTACTGTGTCTTCTCTGCCATGATGGGCCATTTCCTTCTGGAAATGTGAGCCCCAAATAAGTCCTTTCTCCTTTAAGTTGCTTTTGTCAGGGTATTTTATCACAGTGACAGGGGAGTAACTAAGGCACTATGTAACTGTGATAGAAGTTCATGATTCTCACTCCTGGTATGTACATTTCTTTTCCTGTTTATATTCTTCTAGACAATGATGGTGGACATCTTGATGGTCTTGTTCACATCTCTAACTCTAGCATCTGGCACAGTACTTATAGAGTAAGTGCCCAGATCTTGTTGAAATAAAGGATCATTTTAACATCCAAACAGAAATCTTTGTTTTCATTCTCCATCTTCAAGTCCCAATTTAATAAAAAGGAAGTCAAGTGCGCGAATGAATTAGGTAATTTGTAATTATTGGTAACTAGTCACAGCATCATCAACCCATGTTTTTTCTCTAGAACTGTATTGTGATGATATTTTATTTGTGCTGAAATGTGATATTTTATTTGTATGTTAATAAATAAAGTTTGTCTGGAGATCAGAGGTCATAGCCAGCCATAAACAGAAGTCAGGCAGTGGTAGCACAAACCCTTAATCCAATCACATGGCAGGCAAAGTCTCTGTGTGTTCAAGGACACAGTCAAGTGTGGTGACACACTCCTTTAATTCCAGTACCAACCATAGAGACCTGGAGGTCTGTATAGACAGGCAGTGACAAGGAAGTGAGGTGGCTGGGTTAAGAGTCAAATGAGAGGGCATAACAGTAAGGCAATAAAGGCACAGGTTAGACAGGAAGAGGTTGGTTCTCTTGGGAAGCTACGGCGGCGTGGTGAATAAGGTTAGCTGTTGGCTATTCCTGTTTCTCTGATCTCTATGGTTTTCACCCCTGTATTTGGCTCTGTGTTCCTTACTTAATAAGACTGTTTAGAAATTCATCTACACTGTATGGGCTCCCAGTGACATAGTGCCAACAATTTGGCCCAGCTGTGGAACCTTGAACAAGCTACTTCATCTCACATCATCTCTGTTTCCACATGTACATAATGGACATAGTGAAACCTTGCTGGATTGTGAGTTAGAGATGAGGAGAATATACCCAGGCTCCTACCGGTAGATGCTCAGTGACCGGTAGTTTCCCATCTCATCTTTCTCCTCAGCATGGACCAGGGGAGTAACCTGGTAGCCCCTTCCCAGAATCCCTCTGTTCTACTGTGCCATCTGAGGTCTAATCACAAGCCAGCTCTGTCCATAAACTATTCTTTCCCATCCAGAGCCAGGATCAGTTGTTTGCCTGGCACACATCTGGTTATATTGTTTTTATTGTTAATTATTCAGAAGACCTGGCTCCACCTTTGGGGGACCACATTCTTACCTGTTACATCCACTAAGAGTTCTAGGGGTGTTTTTTTCCCTTGAACTTTCTGATAACCATCTTGTTTTCATTTCCTCAGCTTCAGTTTTGCCTCACAGCATCCAGGAACTGAGTGGACCACAGGATTCTTCTCCTCACAATGCTCTGTCCAGGAAGCTAAGTGGATCCAAGATCTGGAGAACTCCAAATCAGAAAATGTGCTCTATCAGCCCCACAGCCTGTTTCTTAATCTATTTTTTTTTTTTGCAGTTTGTTCTAGTTAGCTTCCTGTTGCTGTGATAACCATCAGGGGCAAGCAACTTGGGGGAGGAAATGGTTTATTTTACTCTGTTGGTTATAGTCTGTTACCCAGGGAAACAAAAGCAGGAACTCAAGGTAGGAGTTTGCATCAGAAACCGTGAAGGGTGCTGCTTCTAGGCTGACTCCCAGGTTCACGTTCAGCTACTTGTCCGGGGATGTCACTGCCCATGGTAGATTGGGCTTCCCAACTTAAATTAACAATCAAGAAAATGCCCTGTAGACATGACCATGGTTCTATCCAGTGGAGGAAATTCCTCAGCTGAGGTTCTTTCTTCCCAGGTTTGTCAAGTTGACAACCAAAATTATCCATCACATAGTTATATTACATTCTTAAATATGTCTTTCATGTGCAAGACATAATTATCATTGTTGATGGACCACCCTAATTGGCCTCCTTGCAACAGTGAGCAAGACTGGTTTCTACTTGCATTAAAATCTGAATAATAAAGGTGCCCCAAATCAATCATCTGAATGTGGTTATATAACTGTCGGTGGCTAGATAAGTCACTCTTCCCAACTATGACAGGAAATTATCATCTATTTTCTGCCCGTTTTGTGGGCCAACTATGAGATTGGAAGGGATAATACAACACACATAAAAATCTGTGGGGTGTGTGTGTGTGTGTGTGTGTGTGTGTGTGTGTGTGTGTGTATGTGTGTGTGTGTGTGTGCATGCGTGTGTGTGTGTGTGTGTGTGTGTGTGTGTGTGTGTGTGTGTGTGTCTGCTTGTGCACATGCTAAGATGTAGATTTTCTGTTGTAGGCCGCAGGAATATATCATAAGAACTCAGTTGGTTATGGCAAAGTCACTACCTCCAGAGGAAGCCAAATCCCAAGGAGTTTTTGATGTTACTTGGCTTGTTATATATCAGCTGTATTCTGTTATGAAAATCATGTGTGCCTTCATAGTTTTCCCAATTGACTTTTCCCTAAGAAGGGCTAACAATGTGGACTGGTCACTCTCTGGACATACACACTCCAGGTATTTGGAGAACTACCTCAGGAAAGGCTTTCTCTGGAATCAGATATCTCCCTTGGCTACTTTCAAGGACTAGCAGTAATAACAGTCCACATGCAAGTTTCCTGATTTAAGACAAATTCCACAAGGAGACACCGCCTAGGTCAGGTGGATGTTCAGTAATAGCTTTACACAATTTAGCTCGGACCCTCCCTTCTTACAGCCTTGCTAACTTTATAGACCTCTAACTCCTTACCTAACCATTTCTAGGAATATTTAGATAACCTTCTGCGCTGACAGCTATGCTCAGCCAGAACCCCAGTTCAAGCCTCCTTGTAATTATCATCATTGGCAGCATCCAGCCAGGTCCATCCCCAGATGGAGGAAAGTAAGCTTAACTTCCTCCTTTCCCAAACCTTACCTCTAGTTCCAGATCTCCCTTTAACTATCACCAGAGGCATCTAGCTGTACACAGGTTGCCTAGCGACTGAGCACACTTTCCTCCACCCTGCAGAAAAAAACGGCAGATAGCTTGGACAAATAGGAGCCACAGGAAAAAAGAAGACAGTTTATTTTCTCCCATTGACCTAGCAATGTATAGATTCTTAACATTTTCTACTAATCACATCTAAGATTATAGTTGAGCTCGTAAGATTCCCTCTTCTTAGATGTTACCCGAATTTAGCCTTTAGTTAATTCATTTCCCCATTGGTCACTTCCCTTTGGGGTTGCAAATGATAATTAACGGTTATTGCCTCCCTATGTGATTCTTATCACCCCTCCGTTTGACCCTGGAAGCCTGGCTTTGCACTGCCAAGGGATTACTGCTTGTAAGTGTATATATACCAGGACTTGCAGGGACAGGAGGACAGAGAAGAGAAAAGAAAATGGAAGAACTAGATGGGTAAGAATTTGAGAGGAACAAACTGAGATGGGGAAGAACTAGATTGAAGGGTTAGAAGAGAGTACTAGAGGAACGAGATGGAAGATGAGGAAGAGTCAGATGGGAAAGCCCTAGCTGGGTAAGAACAAGGTGAAAAGAATCTAAATAAGGCAGAATTAAGACGAGAGAATTATGATAGAACTTAAGAGGGAACAGTAGATAAACAGAGAGAAATCAGGCAAGAAAGGAACTAGGCACGAGAACAGAACTGAAGCTGTGTATATGTGGATGTTATGCCAGAGGAATTAAAGCAAGTGAACTATAGAGCTCGGTGTGCTGAGATTCTATTTCCTGAAAATAATCCTCGCCTTTAGTAGTTCTCTCTCCTGAGCCCCTGGGATGTATAATATGAAGGCTGGTCCTTATAATATTATACAAGAATTTTCAAGAGTCAGGTTCTCTCCTTTCTCCATGCCAGGATCATTTTCAAGCTCAATACAGATGATACTTAAGAATGAAAATGTAAATGTAAGTCCTGGAAAGTAAATGCCAGACAAAAAGTGATACCACAGAACAGGCTGGATGACATCAAGGCTTTACTGGGAGGGACTAAGGGAGGCTTCTGCAGAGCTGGGAAGATAATGCTAAGCAACCAGGAAAAGAGGATAGCAAGACAGAAGAATGAGTACATTAGAAAAGCCATGATCACAGTCTAAGGGAAGTGTACCCTTGGAAGAAACATGAGAAAACTCTCATACGTGTTTGTATGTTCGATTATATAGAGGGCATGTGATCATTTTCCAAGGTTGAGGCGGTGATGGTAAGTTACCTTTCCCAGAGGTCAAGAGCAGATAAAGGCAGAGGAAATTAGGGCAAAGGTGACTGCATCTTACTGAGCAGACTCACAAGATGGCAGCAATATGCTAGGTGCTACCAAGGTGTGGTAATGGAGTTTGCAGCAGAAACCAAGGAACTTGGCCTTGTCACATGATTCTATGGTGGGAGAGTTAGAAACAGGAAGGCTGTCAGCATCTGGACATATAGGAAGGGTGGTAGGGCAGCTAGGGAGGCAGCATGAGTGGTCTGACCATAGGCAAGCCTGGAGCAGGGCTGGCAGGAGTTGAATCCATAGCTCTGGGATGACAGCAGGGTTTTGTGGACAGGTGGCAGAAGGGTATGGTGCCACAGCTGGGCTGACAAGGGGGAGCAGCAGTAACAGGTCATCATGTGGACAGTGGGGAGAAGAGTCTTTTTCACAGGTGTTTTCCAGGGTGTGACTTTTTGTTTTTTAAAGTCTGGACCTTCTGTATGGTAGGTCTCCAAAGTCTGGACCCATCAGCAGGGCTTTTCTCAGTTGTTGCTTACATTAATTTCCATATTCATTTTGGACATTGACAAGGACGAGGTTGTTCCTCAAATTCAAATGTCATGAACCTTTTGAAAAAGCTTTCCTAGGAACATTTTTTTTTTTTAATTTTTGGGTAAAAGGAAGATGGTTACATCATCAGCATCCTTCCTGCCACAGTCCTCATTTGGTTATTTGAAAGGTCAGGGTAGTGGTCACTCCACAGCTTGATCTTTCGAGAAGTGTCTCTGATGAGAGCCATCACGCGGCTGTCACAGCGAAAGGCTGGCTCCACACCTGGTGTCAAGGGTGTCCGGGCACCACTTTGGCTCAAGGTTACCAGGCACCTGTCTCTGTAGCAGTTCTTCCCCCTTTCACATCCCAGGCCTGCCACAGGCACTCAGAGACTGTTTGGCACTATGTGTTCCTCATAGAGAAGGGGTGAAGTGGGGTGCAGGAAGCCCCCAGGTAGACAGTCATCATGTCTGCTGCATAACACTGAGCAGGGTGTGAGACTTTCCACGATGAATGAGGAAAGCTGTGGGCCAGCTGAGATGATAGTTGCTCTAGTTCTGACTGTTCACGAGTCAGATGTGTCAGGTGAATCACAAACTGCTCCTTCCTTTCCTCCCCTCTCCTTCCCCCTGCTCACCTTCCCCTCTCCGCCTGCCCATTCCCTCCTCTCCTCCCCTCTTCCCTTCTTCTTTTCCTTTTCTGCCTCTCTTCCCCTCTCCCCTCCCTCTCCTCTTCACTCCCCTCTTCTCTTCCCCTCTCCCCTTCTTCCTTCCCTCCCCTCTTCTCCCCTCCCCTCTCCTTCTCTCCTCTTCCCCTCCCCTCCTCTTCTCTCCTGCCCTCCCCTCTCCTTTCTCTTCCCTTCTCTTCCTTCCTCTTCTCTCACTTTGCATCCCTCTGCTTCTTTGTTTTACTGTGCAGCTCAGACTGGCCTAGAACACCTGATCCTCCTGCCTCAGCCTCCCAAGGGCTGATTATTATAGCTGTATAGGACTACAGTTCTCCTCTCTCTCTCTGTCTCTCTCTCTGTCTCTCTCTCTCTCTGTCTCTCTCTCTGTCTCTCTCTCTCTCTCTCTCTCTCTCTCTCTCCCTTTCTACCTCTCCCTCCTCTCTTATTAATAGTATCTCAACATATTTAATGGTAATTTATATAGTCATATCTATAAATGATGTTTTATCTACTTAACAGTAATTTGTTTAATTACAAATTATTCTTGCCTTAGTATACTGTAAGGCACTTTTGTATGATATGCAGGATATACTTATATTCCCCATATATGAGGGAAATTTCCTGATATTCAAAAATTAAATATGTTATTTTTCTGTAGATTTTTCCACTGGAAATATATGATTTTTATCTTCCTAATTTGCTAAATTATTCTATCTTGAAAATATGTTGATGATTTAAAAACCCTTTTATATGCAAATACCTGTGATTATTCTGCCTTTTTCAGTCAGTGCAATGAAAACCGTTGATGAATCCTAAAGTATTAGAGCAACTTTGCATTTCCGGTAATAGTGTAAGAGGGTGGTGGTCATACACACATGGAACTGAATTTGGTATGCTTAAATTGTTTAGGATGAACACTGATCTGGGGTTCCACTATTCAGCCCTCCTGTTCTTCCTATAGTCTTCTCTAATGAAGTCAGTTCTGAGGCTGCCAAGATTCTCCACCCTCCTATGACCCTGCTTGGATTTGCCATGCCTCTGCATTGATTTTTCTGCAGGATCTCATGCCTGTGTGTGGCACCATTGATTCTGTTGCACAGTTTGGCTTGGGGAAGAGCAGTTATCTTTTCATTAAGAATGCTAGATCGTCCCATGGGCCCTGTTGTGGAACATATGCTATGGGAGAAATTTTAAGGAGAAACTTGTGGCCAAATTGTTGAGCCTCACTTTGTATTATGAACAAAAGCAACAGAGTACAGAACAAGTTTATAAAACCAAGACTGGGGATTTCTACAATATTACCTGAGAACATGAATAAAGAAATGTGTTTAACTTTTAACTCAAATTAAGAGAAAAATAATTTACTTTAGGCATATTTAAACTTCAGTTAAACTCACCAGTTCTCTCTGAAGAGAACTTGGGAGAAAAGCGTGCTCTGCAATCACAGTCAATAGCGGATTCCCGTCCCCATGCCTTGTTAGTACTTGTCCTTTCCCCGTTCTCCTTAGCTCCCTCCACCTCTCACGCTGGCTTCCTGTGCCTCCTCTCCTGCTTCAGGCCACGTGCACTCCAATGTCATCTCTGTTTCCTTCTCTCCTTCCCATGAGATCTCTGCTTCCAACACAGTCTCCTTTCTACTTTTGTGCCCTCCTAGACATGTATATACACAAATAAATTTAATGATAGATTTCATCTATGAGAGAAAAAAAATGCAGTGTTTGACTTTGTGAGTCTGACTTATTTTACTTAATTGATCTCCAGTTCTATTGATCTCCTGGAAATTTTATTCTTTCTGGATGAAAAAATTCCATTGTGCATAATGTGTTTTAGTCACACCGCTAACTCTCTCTTTCTTCTCCCTCACTCCTGCTAACCCCCCTTTTTTCCCCAACTAGCTTCTTATTTTAGTTTTCAGAGGAACCCCCATATTAATTTCCACAGTGGCTGGACCAGTTTGCTTTCCTACCAGTGGTATATAAATGCTCATCCCTCCCCATATCCTCAGCAATGTTTGTTGTTGTTTCTGGAAAAGAAGTTACTAGCAAAGAACCAATCCCAAGAACTGACAAATGGGATTACAGGAATTGTAAAAGCTTTGCAGCAAAGGAGTTCATCAGGAGAGTAAAGAGAGACCCTACAGAATGTGAAAAACCTTTGCCAACCATCCATCAGATATGGCATGAATATCTAGAATGCATAACTCTAGATATCAGAATATTGGATTTCTCATGGCATGAATAATAGCCACTGTCAAGATACTGGAGCAACTGAAATGTCCATTAGGAAATGAATGGGTGAAAACTGTGGTAGGGTCTGGAGGGATGGCTCAGGTTAAGACCAGTGACTACTGTCCCAGTATTACTTTAGGGGAAGCAAAGATCTCAGTTTTAGAATATGACTTAATGAAGGACACACAGTTAGGGAATGTGTATCCATGAGCACCAAGGAAAGAAGAGTGAGATCTCTGCATTACCTCAGAGTAGCTCAGAGCTCGTAACAGAGTAGATGGTGAATGAACACTATCAGTGATGTGCTGGTGGTTACCAAAGAGGTAAGAAGTGGGCTTGTATAGGTGCGACAAGTCAGTTGCCAGCAAGAGTTTGTGCAGATATTAGTTCTTTGAGAATTTCATCATCATCATCATCATCATCATCATCATCATCATCATCATCATCAACAGCAGGGCTAGTGGCAGGGTGTGCTGCAGCAAATAATCATGCAGGCTGGTTCTCAGCAGGTGGTCCTGCAGCAGGAGGTTGGCAGCAGTTGCTCTGGTAACAGGGTATGCAGTTACTGGGAGTGCAGCATGGTTGGCAGCAGATAGATCCTCAGCAGCTGGGCTGGCAGCAGCTACTCACACAGCTGGGTCTCCAGCAGGTGGTCCTGCAGCAGGTGGGCTGGCAGCAAGGGGAGCAGCAGGACTGGGTCATGGTGTTTGACGTGGAAGGCTGGGCTCCTGTTCACTGGTCAGCTTTCCAGAAGACAATGACATTTCTGTGTAGGTCTTTTATATATCAGGTCTTTATAGTCTGGACCAATCAGCAGGTCTTTCCTTGTTTTTGTAATATTTCACATTCGATTTGAAGTTATCAAAGTAAACATTGCCGGATTCCTGGTCTCCGGGCTTGGACTTGCCTCTACTGAATGTGCCTCCACATGGGAGGCCTTGCCTTCTTGTGGGAGGGAGTGGGGGATGGGTTGGGAGTGGAGGCTGGGGGTCTGGAGGAGGGAAGAGGGGGATCTTTGATTGGTGTGTAAAACGAATGAAAAAATTTTCTTAATAAAAAGAAAAATGAAAAAAATCCACGAGAGAAGAAACTCGGCTGTGAAGCTCATTAATACCATTTTGTGTGTTGTATTTTCTAAACAGGAAGCTCCTGAGTTTGAACTGTAATGGCTAAAGAAATAAATGAATTAAATACAGGCTTAGATTTGACACTGATGTTTCTACCACTCAACCTAATACAACATTTAGTTTCAGGTCAATATTATTAATCATATATATTATTTCTTTGTCTAGCATACATATCTATTTATGTACCAGTTACAGTGTTCCTTGCTGATGATACAAAAAAGGAAATAAAAATAATAATTAAAAAAAGAGAACACTGCTCTCTCAATGTTATGAAGTTTTTCAAAGCAAAGATCTTAACTGAGAGCAACTCATAAGAAACCTTTGCAGGCAGAAGGAAGCTGAACCTACCATCAGCAGCAGCTTGGTCATGTAATCACTCCTGGAACCCTGGGAGACTCAGGGTAGTTGTCCTTTCAAAGATTTGTTCCATTGGCTCAAATTATATTAGGAAGAGACTGCTTGGTGGTTCTCGGAGATGGACTGAATGGCTAGTTCATTGTTTACTCACAGAAGCCTGACTCCACAGGCTAGTCCAGGCATTTTTTCTGTAACAGCTCCTCCACCTGGGTGTTCCAGATGCCTTAAAGACATTTGAGGTGAGGGACTGGTGATGTAGCTCAGGTGGAAGGATGCTTGCTTAGGGTGTATGAAGCCCTGATTTCAATCCCTACCACTACATTAGCCAGACTTGGTGGCACATGCCCATAATCTCATCACTTGGGAATTGGAAATGGAAGATCACAAGTTCAAGGTCATCCTCAGATAAATAGGAATTTTGAGACCAGGTTGGGCTATATGAGATTCTGTCTAGAAAAAACAAAAGGCAATCTGGGAAGATGTCCAGCACAATGCTACAGTGCTACTACATTCATAGTAGAGCACAGCTAGACAGAGCAGGTGGACTAAAGCAGCAGGATACACTGGAGGGAGGAGAGTATTCACAGATGTAGTGATGGTTTATTGTCATTTCCCAGGTCTGAGGTCGTACTAGGAAAAACACACAGGACTTGAACTGTTGCTGATCTGAAAAATACCAGGATCCAGACAAATAGAGTCCTAACCTGTAGAGAAGTGTCTCTAATGTTCTGCCTGTTTGAGTTTCATTATTTGTCTAACCATTCTCTTTTCTTTTTTTCAAGGGAGGAATGTGTTGTTGTTGAACCTGACTTAACTGAGACATTAACTGTTTACTTAGGTCTGTCAATCACCTTAAGTGAGCATAATTAATTTCCAATCCAAGAGAACATCATGAAGTGAACACAATCATGTTGTTGCTGCTATGTCTAGAGTGGGATATAGAAATTAACTTCAACCTCTACCAAACACATACTCTCATCCCCTGGAAAGGAACTGATGTCTATGTGATCTCTTTTGTTTTCAATAACTCTCTTCCAACTGACTTTAATTTTGGAGGTCATCAACTTTGGAGGCTGTGCTAAGCCATGTTGTTAGGTGCTCACCAATTTTGCTCTAGACAACACCCATGCTATGTGATAATAGCAGGTCCTGATGATAGTAGTTGCCTGAGATGTTTTGCAAGAATCTGGAAGACAGATTCATCTAACTCAATGGGGTTGAAGCCATTGATACTTCAACTGAGACTGTGGACATTTCCAGTGGGTGACTTCTTTGAGGTTGGAGGGTGGAAAAGCACACTGACAGGCTATCTCTTCATCTGTGTCCCAGACAAGCCATGGTGTTCAATCGTATATGTACAAATTGTGGATTGGTTCACTTCTCATCTACCCACTATGCCCAAGCCACACTTCACTCTGTTTCTATATCACATCAATATCCCTGGACTGTATCCCTAAGCAGGTAGATTTGAGACATGCTTCCTATCTCTTTGTTTAAATGCTTTGTGATTTAACCCTTTCTCTTCTGCAGAGCTCCTCCTTTGAGTGAAAGATATGCTGTGTGATATGTGGTGCTGATTTACAATGCTAACAGCAGGTGGATCTCTGTGAGTTTGAGGTTGGCCTAGTATATAGAGCTGATTCTAAGACCAGCCAAGGCTACACAGAGAAACCCTGTCTTGAAAAACAACAAAACAAACTGGAAAACTCAAAGTTTTAGAATTCATATATATATATATATATATATATATATATATATATATTTATTCTGATCTACCACTCATTCCCTCCCCAACCTCTTCCAAACTCTTTCACTGTGTCTCCCTCCAAACTTCATGTCTTCTTTTTGGCCCAGTGATGAGTCAAATCAGTACTGTCCATATGCACATGGGTGTAGGGCAGTAGTTCTCAGCCTTCCTAATGACGTGACCCTTTAATACAGTTTCTCATGTTGTAGTGATCCCCAACGATGAAAGTATTTTGCTACTATGTTCTGTAATTTTGCTACTGTTATGGATCATACTGTAAGTCTCTAATATGCAGAAAATATATTACACAGCCTCAAAGAGGTCATGACCCATAGATTGAGAACCGTCAGTGTAGGACTATCCACTGGAGTGTGGGCCATTTCCCTCAAAAATCTTGAAAGAACTTTTAAATTCCTTACCCCAACAGTCTTCAGAGATCAAAGCACCTCAGTTAGGGACAGAGCTTTTTACCTCTCCTCATATTATGGAATTATGACTGCGTTGATTTTATGCAGGTCTTGGGTAGGCAATCACAGCTCCTGTGAGTTCATGAGTGCAATATTCTCATCATGTCCAAGGCATGGTTTCACAATGATCTTTCCCAATCCTTCAAAGCTAATAAAGAAGAAACATACAGTGAAAACTATAAAACACCAAAGAAAGAAATTAAATATGCTAAGAGATGGAACAGACTCTCACGATCATGGATTGGTAGGAAAAAAATTGTGAAAATAATCACAATCCCAAAAGCAGTCCATAGATCCAGTGCAAACTCCCATGAAAATTTCAGCACAATTCTTCACACAAATTGAAAAAATAATCCTAAAATTTATATCGAAGCACAAAAGACCCTGAATAGCCCAAACAATCTTGGACAATAAAAACAGTGTTGTAAGCATCTCCAGTCCTGATTCAAGTTATACTACAGACTATAGTAATAAAAACGCCCTGGTATTATGCATCAAAAAAGACACATTGATTAGTGGAATAGAATTAAGGATCCAGATATAAGCCTATGATCCTAAAATTTCTAACACTTGATTTAAAAAAAAGATAGTTCTTTGAGCTCAAGTATATTTTTTGTTGATTTTTCAGATTGTGTTTCAGTCACAACATTTCTCCTTTCCATTCCCCCCTCCAAAGTTCCAATATACCCCCTCCCTACTCTTCTTCAAATTCATGTTCTCCTTTTTGACACATGATTTTTGACAAAAATGCTGAAAATGCACATTGGAGGAAAGACAGCATTTTTAACAAATGGTACTTGTAAATTAGATCCTTCTCCCCCCTACCTCACCCACACACAAAAAACCCAACTCAATTCCAAATGCATTGATCTTTTGTAACATGCTTTTAGTTTAAAATTTGAGATATTTGATTATTGTATCTTTTTTTAGTGAACATGATTAAACACTGAGGCATGTTCAAATGTTAGACAAATATTGCCTTACTGAAATCAATTTGGTTTGGTTATAATTTGTGTATGTTACACTGGATTTGACTCATGGATACCTTATTTGGAGACATATTGAATATATATATATATATATATATATATATATATATATATATATATATATATATATATATACATTCCTAAATATAAATTTCCATTCTTCCTGTTTTTACCTCATTTCCTCTAGCTCATCTAATTGAGTCAGTCTTGAATTTATCTAGATTCCCCACCTCCTCAGAACACAATTTGGCTTTGCTTTGTCTCCTTATATTTATTTTATTTTATTTTATGTGTATGAGTGCTTTGTGTGCATGCATGTCTCTGTGTTACTTGTGTACCTGGTGCCCAAGAGGCCAGAAGAAGGTGTTGGATCTCCTGGAACTGGAGTTACAGACAGTTGTGAGCTGCCATGTGAAGGCTGGAAATCAAATCCAGGTCCTCAAGAACAGCCAGTGCTTCTAACCACTGAACCGTCTCTCCAGCCCTCCCCACTTTGATTTACTTAAGACTTCTCATGCCTGTAGAAAACACTTCAGTGATTCAGAGCTGGTGTGGAGCTTCTCTCTGTACATACTCTATGGGGGAATTCCAGAAAGCAGCATGTGGCCAAGTTACTGATCTATTGTCTATATTTGGAACAAAGAAGACAAAGTATCAGGCAATTGTATGGAACTAACAATAGCCATTTATGTAATATTGAACTATTCCAGATAATAAAAGTGAAAAAGTGTCTTTAGTTGTCACCTAATCATCAGAGGGGGAGTTTTTCTTCAGTATATGTGCCAGCTGAACTTTCTGAGGTGTGATGCATCCTTATTAAATGAGCAAAGAATCTACGAGGCACGCCAGAGTGTTATCTGATCAAAAAATACAGAAAATGTGAGAGCCCCTGGCATCTCTGGAAGAAAAGTTTACTATTTTGTTACTTTTGTTCATTTAAAATTATCGAGATGTATATTTAGCTTTTAAAACTTGTGGAGGAACCTCTGAGTTATAATTAGATTTGTGTGACAAGCAATGTTCTAACTTGATCTAAAATATTATAAAAGAAAGGACCAAATGAAAATGCTGCCAGTTTTGATCCCAAACTGGGTTCTTTCTCCTTCAGGTATCATGGAACCAACAACAGAATCTAGATCCTATTGAGCAAAGGATTTTGGAGAAATAATTGGCAGCTCAGGCCCTTACCTGAACGATGGATTTGAAGTCAAAGAGATGAAGGGGATGATACTATGAGTAGGAACATTATTCACCAAGATTTTGTGAAGGGGGTAGAGTCCATCTTGGAGATGGGAGAGTCCTGCCCTTTAATCTTCAGAGTTGGTTTGCGTCTGAGTTGGAAGCAGGATGGAACAAGATTATATGGTTGGGCAGGGATTTTACTAGGGTAGTGTATGACAAGGAGATGGTAATGAGTCTGGGGGTGAATAGCAGGTCAGCCCAGTGTCCTCTCAGCACGAAACCTGTTTTACCTGGTGCATTTCTACACCTTGTTTTTCCTAGAACAACCAAGATCCTGGGTGTTGTCACGGGCTGCAAAAGAAGGTATGGTGTCTGAAACAGAATTCTAGTTAATGAAAAGAACTCTTTCTCAGGGCTTGAGGGATGCTGGCTTAGTAACAAATAGAAATATCAGCATGACAACTGTGCACTGAGGTGCCCTAGGACCAAAAGAAAAAGAATGAAGAGAATTTAGGTTCGTTTTGACAAGGGGAATTTGACATAGTTAGAAGAACTGCCAACTTGTGAAAAGACAGTTTCAGGAGAGCTGAGCACAAACTGAGGCCAATACAGGGGAAAGACTTCTTCCCTCTGTTGTCAGGTTTACTAGGCACACGGCACATTCTGCCCAGACTGGTAGTATATTATTGGAATATTATTCAGCAATTGTAACATTGGAATACTATATCCATCTATTATCAGAAAACAACTAGAGACACAGGTGTTGACAAGGACGTGGAGAATTGAGAATCCTTACACAGTGGTGGGATGGAGAAGGGTATAGCAGCTAGTGGAAATGTATGGATGCTTCTAAAGCAATCTTAAAAAGAAAAGCAAAAATATGTCTGGGTAGGGTATAAAGTCCTTTGGGCATATGCCTAGGAGGTATAGGTGGGTCACATGGAAGTTCTTACTTTAATTTTTAGAAAAACTTCATACCAATTTCCATAGTGGCTGTACTAGTTTTTATGTTGAGGTTTGTTCTCTCTACTGCTACGTTCTCAAGGACTTTTATTATGAAGGCATGTTGAATTTTGCCAAAGGTTTTTTCAATGTCTCTTGAGATAATTCTGTGGTTTTGTGTTTCTAAGTTCACTTATGTGGTTTATTGCATGTAGTGACTTGTGTGTGTGTGTTGAATTGTCCCTGAATCTCACAAATTGGTTATGGTAGATAATCTCTTTTGATGTATGTCTGTACTCGGCTTGCAAGTATTTTATTGAGTATTTTTGAGTCTATGTTTATCAGATATATGATGATTTCTTTTTTGTTGTTGTGTCTTTACCTGGTTTGGGCATCAGAGTGATACTGGCTTCATAGATGGGGTTTCTAACAGTGAGTCGATAATCAGTGAGTATTTCATTTCAAATATGCAAGATGAATAACTCCAAGAGACCTGCTTTGCAGTGTTGTGAGCTCTGTGTGTGATACAGTGAAACATACTGTACATTTAAAAACTGATTGTGCATGTAGATCATGTATCGCATGGTTTTACCACAGAATAGTAAACACAGACAATATGGAATGAAATATGGGGCATAATATATTAAGAATTTGTGAAGGCTGTATACGTTTTAGGAGACAGCTTGAAGTGACCAGGAAGAACAAAGTAGCCCCAGAGTGTGGAGTGCGCTGTGGAATGAAGCACGATTATAAAGGTGCATGAAAGCATGACATTTTTAATGAACATGCTCTCCTAAGTGACTTAGAGGTAGAGATGAAGACCTTGGCACAGAATTTAAGCTGAAGCAAGATTTTCACACGAGATGGCATGAGCTCTGCATACCAGGAAGAGAGTGAAAGTAAGAACTCTGTATTCACTCAAGGAAATTAACAAGGTTTGAACAAGAATTTGATAATTAACAGAATTTGGGGGCTTAACCTAATGGCTTTTTAGCACAAATAAGAAGAGAGTTTACGTAAGTTGTGTGGATATTTGTCTCTTGGGGAAATCGATCAACAGCAGCAGGGCTGGCAGCAGCTGGACACACAGCAGCTGGGCTGGCAGCAGGGCTCACTGCAGCAGCTGGACACACAGCAGCTGGGCTGGCAGCAGGGCTCACTGCAGCAGCTGCTTACACAAGTTGGTTTAGAACATGTGGTCTTATAGCAAGTGGTTTCATAGCATGTTGATTGACAGCAGGGCAGGCAGCAGGATGTGATGCAGCAGGGCAGCTGGCAGCAGCTGGTCTCATCTGTTGGTTTGCAGCAGGTGGCCTTGTAACATGTAGTTTCACAGCAAGTTGGTTGGCAGCAGGGCTGATAGAAGCTGCAGACGGTGTTAATTTGGCCACAGCAGCTGGACCCACAGCAGCGGGGCTGGCAGCAGCTGGTCGGTCACACAGGATGGCTTACAGCAGGTGGTCCTGCAGCAGGGGGTTTCACAGCAGCTGGGCTGGCAGCAAGGGGAACAGCAGACGTTGGTCATGGTTTCAGGTGTGGAGGGTGGTGTTCTGTTTACAGGTGAGTTTTCTAGAATACCATCCCTTCATTTTAGTTGGGTCTTTTATACATCAGTTCACCTAGGTTTGGACCAATCACAGTTTTCCCTGTTCATTACATTATTTTCCATATTTAAAGTTTGTTTATCAAGGAAGAAGCTGTTCCTTAATAGGAATCTTTTTTAAAAAGGACTTAATCTGTTTCTTATTTGGGAATAACTCCCGGGAACTTTTTCAGATGAAAGGAGGGAGCCACACCATCAGCTTCATCACAGTTCTGGACTTCATGCAGAATGTATTTGCTCCTTGGGGAAGAGAGCGTTGGGAGAGTTTTGCTTCTATGGCTTTCTTCCTTAGTTTGGACTTCAATTAGGAAGTAGCTATGGATAGCGATGAGATGGCTTTATGCTCATATCAATTAGCTGAATGCGTAGCTCCTTGTTTATTCATCCAGAATATTCTATTGTCTATTCATCTTCAGATGAGTCAGGCATCTATGTTGGTACCAGCTCTACCCCTGTGTCCCAGATGTGTCAAATGCATTTGGGAAGATGATGTTTGGTGCTTGTGTATCTGTGCATTGGTTTCTCAGTACTATATCCGTCACCATTGGTCTACCTGTCTCTCTTTATTCCTATACAGACGGTTTGTGTCACTTTTGTTCTGTAATATATTTTGAGGCCATGCATTTTGAAACCTCTAATAGTGTTTTGTTCTGTGTAAGATTGCTTTGAATATGTGTAGTCATTTGTATTTCACATAAAGTATTTGACTTTTTTTTGAGTTTTGTGAAGAATGTTAGTGGAATTTTTGTGGGAATAGGGTCTACAAATAATTTTTTAACATTAGGGTCATTTTCAAACTATTTACTTGTCAACAAGAAGTGTGGAAGGTTTTTGCATCATTTGATATCTCCTTTCATTTTGTTTTTCAGCCTGTTAGTCTTCATTGCCCTGGTCTTTCACATCCTTTGTGTGTGGGGAGCTATTGTGAAGGGAATGGTTTTCCTAATCTCCTTCACAGTGGGTTCATTATTGCTATGTAAGCTACTGATTTTTGTATGTTGGTTTTGTATTTTGCAAATTAAAAGTGCTTGCTAAACATAAAAGTTTTCTGGCAGAGTCCATGAAGCCTTTTAACTATAGAATCATTAACCTGTGAACAGACGTAATTTTGCTTCCTCCTCTCATGTTGTTGTCCTTTCATATCTGTCTCTTGTCTTGTTGCTCTGACTAAGACTAAGCATAACACAGAACAAGAGTGGAGATAGTGGGGACCCTTGTCTCAGTCCAGGCTCTACAGGAAATATTTCCAGTACAATAGCAATTGGGAGAGTTTAGTGCCCCACTCTCATATTGTACCCCAAATCATAGATTATGAAAGTGAACCTCAGCAAAGAAACTTTAGTGTTGAATTCTACCATATGTCAACCGGACTTAATAGATATATACAGAATATTCTACCACACACATAAGGAATACTCATTCTTTTCACCAGCACACGGAATCTTTCCCAAAATTTATCACATCCTACATTCTAGGCTACAAAGCAAGCTTTAACAAGTACAAAAAAAGGACACAATTCCTTGTATCCTACCAGGCTGCAGTGGAATAAATGTAGAAATCAATAGTAAGAGCATGTACAAAAACTACACAAATTCTTAGAGACTGAAGAGATTGCTTTTGAGGAAACAAGTGGGTCATCGAAGAAATAAGGAAGAAATTAAAATTTCTAAGATGCAAATAAAAATCAATGGGCAGGAAAACATCTCCTCTGGAGAACACTTTAAGCATTCAATAAAGTTATAGCTATAAGTGTTTCCATACACAAAACCCCAAAGAAATCTCAAACAAACAACCTAATGATGCACCTGAACACACTAGAAAAACATTAAGCAACTAATCAAAAACTTAGTAGATGGCAAAAAATAATAAAAAGTAGGGCAGAAATTAATGAGACAGAGTCTAACAGAACAATATTTAGATTCAGCTGACAAAGAGCTGATTCTTTAAAAAGCTTAACCGGATGGACAAACCTATGGCCCAATTAATCAAAAGGAAAGAATGAGAATGTCAAAATGAATAAAATCAGAGAAGAAATGGAGACGTTACAGTGGACCCCAGAGAAATTCAGATCATTAGGAGATCCTGCAAAAATTATTTTCCCCAAAACTAGAACAGACCCATTATGAACAATGAGATTTATGCAGTAATTAAAGATCTTCTCACAAGAAATGTCTAGAACATAATCACTGCTTAATTCAATCAAATTTTATGAATCTGATAACAATGTTTCCAATTCTTTTATGAACTAAAAAGGGAAGAAACAGTACCACATTCATTCCATGAAGTCAGGGAAGAAGAGAGCAGGACAATTCTTTCCAGGGAGTGGGGTAAGGGCCATGGGGATCTGGTAACCATTGGCTGTTAACTTCCAATTGTTCCAGAGATCTGATGGACGGCATTAGGTTCTCTCTCTCTCTCTCTCTCTCTCTCTCTCTCTCTCTCTCTCTCTCTCTCTCTAAGTGTGTGTGTGTTACAGTACTGTTCTCTAAGCCAAAGAACTGCCATTTTGGAGCATTCAGCAGTGGCCCTTGGTAAAAGATCTTCCCAGCTGGGCTTGGTTATTTTTTACATCCCTCACAGAGAAGTATGTGTGTGTGAGTGGTCCAGGAGTCCCTCACGTAAGTACCCAGCTAATCCCTAACACCAGTTTTATGCACTCTGCTCTAACTGAGGGTGGTCTTGGAGAGGGGACATGGAAGACTAGGGGTGGGACTCCATCCATGCAGCTATGGGAAAAGCCCTCATTTCTGCTAAGTAAAGTGCAGCCTTTTCAGGGAGGCACACTCATACTCCTGTAAGCAGTCCCTCAATTGTGCTTTGAAAGGAAACATGATAAACTCATTGGCTGCTCAGAGTCAACTTTGGTGGAATCCTTCTTTGGTTTGTTGATGGGACCTTAGGAGGAGTAGATGCTATTTATGTTTCCTGCTGGGAAGAAGTTTTAACAACAGTGTGTGTGTGTGTGTGTGTGTGTGTGTGTGTGTGTGTGAGAGAGAGAGAGAGAGAGAGAGAGAGAGAGAGAGAGAGAGAGAGAGAGAGAGGAAGAGAGAGCTTATTATATTGCACAATAAAAAGTCTTTTGAGCATGTGGAGCTATGACTTATCAAAGTGACTTATCAAAGTGTAATAATGACAGACAATATGGAATGAATAATAGTCCAGAATTTATTAAGTTTCCATACATTTTTGATAATTTTAATTAATGCATTTTTCTCATTTGTTTAGAGGGAAAGATAAAGATCTGGGTTCAGAAGAGAAGCAGAGGACTGGGCTCCATACAGAGAGAAAAGGAGAGAGAGAGTGAATGGACTTGCATTCCACCAAGGTGACTGACAGGCTTCCAAAGTGGTGATAGCCTCATAGTCAGATGTGAGCTTATACCCACATGGCAAGATTGGTGTGACAGAAGTACAGTTGATTGGGTGTTGCTCAGTTGGAAAGTTGTTCAGCAGTGGGGCTGGCAGCAGCTGGACTCACAACTGCAGGGCTGGAAGCACCTGCTGGTCACCTAAGTAGGTTAAAAGCAGGTGGTCTAGCAGCAGGTGGTTTCATAGCAGGTTGGGCAGCAGCTAGGCTGGCAGCAGCTGGACTCACAACAGCTGGGCTGGCAGCAGCTGGATTCACAACAGCTGGGCTGGCAGCAGCTGGATTCACAACAGCTGGGCTGGCAGCAGGGCTGGCAGCAGCTGGACTCACAGCAGCTGGGCTGGCAGCAGCTGGACTCACAGCAGCTGGGCTGGCAGCAGCTGGTCACACAGGTTGGCTTACAACAGGTGGTCCTACAACAGGTGGTTTCACAGCAGCTGGGCTGGCAGCAGGGCTGGCAGCAGGGCTGGCAGCAGCTGGTCACACAGGTTGGCTTACAACAGGTGGTCCTACAACAGGTGGTTTCACAGCAGCTGGGCTGGCAGCAGGGCTGGCAGCAGCTGGTCACACAGGTTGGCTTACAACAGGTGGTCCTACAACAGGTGGTTTCACAGCAGCTGGGCTGGCAGCAGGGCTGGCAGCAGCTGGTCACACAGGTTGGCTTACAGCAGGTGGTCCTACAACAGGTGGTTTCACAGCAGCTGGGCTGGCAGCAGCTGGTTACACAGGTTGGCTTATAGCAGTTGGTCCTGCAGCAGATCGTTTTGCAGCTGTTGGGTTGGCAGCAGGGCTGGTAGCAGTAGCTGGTCTCACAGGTTGGCTTACAGAAGGTTGTCCTGCAGCAGGTGGTTTCACAACACCTGGGCTGGCAGCAAGGTGTGCTGCAGCAGGTGGTAACACAAGTTGGCTTACAACAGGTCATCCTGCAGCAGGTAGGCTGGCAGCAAGAGGTGCAGCAGGAGTTGGCCATAGTGTGAATTGTGGTTGGAGGGTTCCTGTTCACAGGTGAGTTTTCCACAATATGGTGAGTTCTTCCATTCTGGACCTTTTATATGTCAGGCCTCTAAGATTTGGACCAATTAGCAGGACTTTTCCTTGATGTTGTTTACATCATTTTCCATATTCACTTTATGGTTCATAAGGAAGTGTTTGCCAATGCTATGCATCATTGGAAAGTTTAATCTGATTCTTATTCCAGAATAATGTCTAGAGATTCTTTCAATAAAGGGAAGGCTATTGCACTACTGGTCTCAATTGTATCCTTGATCATCATCTGGTTGTGTGGTGGCCCTTGCTGTCTTGGGAGAGTCAGAGTATCTGTTTGTCTACATTTTGTCTCTCCTTTGTAGGTGGATTTTTCTTTCAGCCACCAGCTCACAAAAAAGCCACAAGGATTTATTATTAATTATGAAAGTTCGGCCTTAGCTTAGGCTTGTTTCTAACTATCTCTTACAACTTAAATTAACCCATTTCTGTTAATCTATGTGCTGTCATGTGGATCATGGCTTTTACCTCTCCTCCTGTATATACTGCTTCCTTTGCATCTGGCTGGAGACTCCTTTCTTTTTCTTAGACTTCTCTGTCTCTAGAAGTCCGGCTTAACCTTTTCCTGACTACCTACTGGCCACTCAGCTCTTTATCAAACAATCACAATGACACTTCTTCACACAGTGTAAAAGAATATTCCTCTACATTCCTTAGTTCATAAAATATCTACATGATGGTGCTATGCTCACAGTGATGAAAAGTTGGGTCTCTGTCCTTTTACACACAAAGTCCTCACTTCAGATTGGCCCAGATATCTGTTTCTTTAGCAGCTCCTCCACCAGTGTGTCTCAAAGGCAATTGGGATGAGGATATCTGGCATAACATGTTTTATGTCAGTGCAGACTAGAGGACTGATGTGTAAGTGGAAGTACATTAGAGTGAGAAGATGTGTGTGTGTGTGTGTGTGTGTGTGTGTGTGTGTGTGTGTGTGTGTATGTCTGTGTGTGTGTGGTTGTGTGTGTGTCTATTGGTCCTGACTTCTCCTATGCTGAGGTGCTCACTAGGAGGATCATGTTGGGATTCCTGCCATATAACAATTCACCTGAGGCAAACCTGAGCAAGCAGGTAACTGCTGATAGCAGATTCAAGGCTCTCAGGTTAGTGTTCTTTTCTCTCTTTCTGTCTTTTTCCTTCTGTCTGCCTGTCTTAGCATCTCATTTTGTGATCCCCTCTTGATTCTCTTCCTTTATTGCTTTTCTCTGTGTGCAGTGATGGATTTGAGATAGGTTGAAATGATACCTAATGATGCAAATATACTTAAATTTATTTAAAATGTTTACACAACCTACTATATTTTGAAAGGCAATAAATAATGTCATGATGGAGAGAGAATCACAAGATGAACATGTCTGTTATTAATCAGGTAAGAAATAAATATTCACCCTTTTTAAAAATGACATTCTCTCGTTCTTTTTCAAGGCGAGACGATTGTTCTATGTCAACTTTACTTTTCAGCCAATGATGCCTCCTTTGGCTTCTTTGGCCCTTTGCAAATAAAAATTATAATTGGCTTCTCCATTCAGCTTATGATTGTGAAATCCATCAGTGTAATGATCTATTCTTTCTTCCTCTCATTGGCCTATATTCTTCCCATGAATGAATTTGACAGAATCTCTGTGTGGGTTTTCTTTCTAGAAACCTGCAGCCTGTTTGCAGCTTGTGTAAATTAAAATTAATAATTTGATAAAAGCTTTATATGGCACATTTGTCAAGTAGATATGAACACTTCTGTTGGGTTGTGTAACTATGTAGATGATTGATTATAGGATTCCTTTTCGAAATGTTTATTCCTTTGTACATTTTGAGCCACACTTAATTCATAGCAGTATTTACATATTAAATAACACTGTAATAGAATAATCTGATGTTATTTTAAGCAAAAGAAAGAGAACGTTTTCAGGTTACAGAGCCCTCCACATCTTCTGAACACATTTATAAAAAAGTCACTTCTTCTAAATGGGTCAGTGTGACAAATGTCTGGCCTATAGTTGACTAGATTATTCTTAGATATTTGATTTTTCTGCTACTATATGTGTTCTAATTACAAATATCACATCTATTGCTTGTAGAAATGTAGAACAGATGAATTTTATTAGCATATATTAACTGCACAAAATAATATATTTGATAGTGACAACTTCTTGCGTGTGCACAGCACACTCTGATCACACTCACCTTTGCCATAACGCTCTCTGTTACACTCACTGCTGCTCACTCAGGTCTATTTTTCTCCCCATTACGTTTATGGCATTTTTTCTTCTACTTTCCAGATGCAATACTTGCCCTTCTGAGTCTTATTTCCCCTAATTCGGCAACTCCATTTCCAACCTTTTGGGTTCAAATCAAGTAATTTCATTAAGGCTGAATGATTTCAATCACTTATATACTACACATTTTATCTGTTCATTAAATACAACCATGGGCTCTTGGACTGAACTTACAAACTGACTAATGTAATCGTCGCTTGATGGCCATGGTGGCAGACATTTCTCCATTGTATACCACTTTTGGTTTCTTTAGATGCATACAAAGGAGTGATGTAGCTTGATCATGTGGCAATCTTATTTTTAGCTTTTTGAGGAAACTCCAAACTGATTTCCATAGGTATTATGCCAACTTATATTCTAATCAACACTGAAAAGAGTTCTTTTTTCCTCCCTAAATAAGCATTTATTGTTTGTTTCTTTGATGGCAGCCTTCCTGACTGGGGTGAGATGGAATTTCATAGGTAGTTTTAATTTGCATTTTCCTGATGACTTCTTACATTATAATTTCTTTTATGGATTTACAGGATATTTGTACTATTTTTTTTAGATATTCTGAACTTTGACCCACTTATGGATTGGTTTACTTGGAATTTTGTTGGTAATTTCTAACATCATTGTATATTCTGGTTATGAATGGCCTGGATGAATAGCTGGCAATGGGTTTTCTTCTGTTTTTCTATTCTGTTGGCTGTCTTTCACTCTTTTTATTGTTTCCTTATTTTCAGGGAAGCCATTTAATTTGATGCATTACATCTGTCATTTCTTCCAATTGTTATCTGAGCTATTGAAGAGCTGTTGAGAATCTTATTGCTTGTGCCCATGTCCTGAAATGTTTTCCTCAAACTGCTTCCAAATTTTATATAAAGTTCTTTTAGTTTAATCATTATTATTATTATTATTATTATTTTATTCTTATTATTATTTGAGTATTTCCTTTTTTTTTTCAACACAAGATCTCATTATGTAGGTCTGGCTGGCCTTGGAATTCACTATGCAGACCAGGTTGGCCTCAATCTCACAATCTACCTCTGCCTCTTGAATGAGGGGATTAAAGACTTGTTTCACTATGACTTGTAATAATTTTATATATTTAAGTAACATATTTTGATCATTACATTTCCTCACCACTCTCTTGAATCTCTCTTCTACTGAGACTTTTTTTCTTCCTCAAATGTTTACCTCCTATGTTCATTTGAGTGTGTGTGTGTGTGTGTGTGTGTGTGTGTGTGTGTGTTTGTGTGTGTCCATCCCACTCAGTTTAATTAGAGTTGCTCACATGAGCATGGGTAGGCACTTATGGGCAACATAACTTTGATTACACTACTGAAGAAAATCACTCTTCCTCTGCCAGGGGCCAATAATTGTCAGTAGCTCTTCAAGAAGGGGTGGGGACTCATGCACCCCTCCCCCATCTATGGTGGAATGTTCATAGATCCTATCTCTTTCAGAAAGCTGTATTCCACAGCACTCCTCCCCATCATCTGGCTCTTAGATCAAATTTCTCCTCTTTTTCAAGCTGTTCCCTGAGCCTTGGAGGGCATAATATTGATATCGGTTTAGGGCTCTACTCGGCAATTGCTTGTTTTAAACCCTATAACCAGTCATGTGTCTCTGCCAGAACCATCATCACCCACAGCAAACAGAAGTTTCTCTCACTAGAGATGAGAGCAGCAATAATTTAAAGGTAAAAACGCTAATATTTAGAAGTCAGTTTGACATGGTGTTTATCACAGTATCAGTGTAGCTTCTGTCCTAGGTTCTATGAGCTCCCCCGCTATGGGCTTTGGACCAGATGTTCAGTACACATTATGCATGAATTTCTTCATTTAAAAGGAAGTTCATCGAGTCCAAAAGTGATTGGTTACTACCATAATATTCATCCCACCGTTGCACAAATGGACACATCTTTCCTGACTAGTTGGTAAAGCAGCTTGCAGGATTTGTAGCTGGATAAGACCCTTGATTATTTTTCTTCCCTGGCAGCTTGCATCACCATGCTGGTACCATGATGTTAGCTAGCAGGAAGGAAACATCCAGTTAAATTCTGGCTTCTTTTCTCTATATCCTGTAACCAAAGTATATGATGTCTTCAACAGCAGAGTCTTACTGCTAGGTCTGGTGGGCAATCAAAAGAAAAGCTAATAGTGTGTGTTGTTATGGAGACCTGTGGGCTTCTCATAGGGTTTTATCACATACTCTGAACTAGGATTTTGTTTAATTGCCTATACCTTCTGGGAGCTGCACTACCCATGCAGGGTACTTCCATTCAGACTCTTCTTATTATACTTGTCAACTAGTGTAGAAAAAAGTCAGTCTCGAGTTAACTTTTAGCACATCATTAGTTTTGATTATCTCTCCCCTCCACTCTGTGTTATTCTCCATTCCCCTACTACTAGTTCCCTGCAAACATTTCCACCACGATAGTCATAGTCTACCTCTCTATTTTTATTGGCATGTGTTCTGCTGTCTCCTGTCTTTTAAGCCCTTTCCACATCATCAGTCCCTGTCAATCTCCCTGGCCTCTACAGGCATTCCAAGATAAACACACAAATGTAAAAATTCAAAATTCAGATTCACATATGAGAAGAGGCATTAGTTAGGGCCAGAATGGAGTGTGTTCCATTCTATGCTGGGTTTTGCCTAGAGTGAGAGACAGGTATCTACTATCAGTCTTGTACAATTAGACATCTCAGTTTCTCAGTGCTGTCTGTTAAAGGGCCCATGTTATCCTCTACTATGTGCTATTGGTACATTTTAATGCACGTATGTATGCATACACCCATTTGTGTGTGTTTGTGTTCATAGGTGTGTGCACCAGGGGCTGGAGGAAATCTCAGGTGTCATTATCACACATGCCATCCACCTCTTTTGAGACAAAGACTCTTCTCCCTGCCCCCATCCAAACAGGATAAGCTCTTGTTAGTCCTCTAACAAGGGCTGTTATTCATGTTGGCCATCAGAAATAGAGAATAAGACCATATGGCTGAAGAAAGGACATACCATGGTCAAATGTTCAGAGAAAGCAATCTGGAACTGAGTTAGAAGCTTCCTCCCTATGATGAGATATCAAAGTGCCAGAAGGAACTATAGAGGTTACTGGAGTGGAGCTTGGGGTGGTGTCAGTTATCAACAGTCTTTCCTAACTTTGAACACTACAAACTACAAAAGCAACCTGTCAAGCAAACATGTCTACCTTGTGTAACAATGACACAAATATTTATACCCTTCAGTTACATTGGAGGGCTGCTGCACAGGAAGGAATCCATCCCTGGTATTGTAAACCCATTCAATTACCCATGACTGGCAAGTTCATAGGTATGAGGGAGGAACTTATACTGCTATTGTTTAACTCATTGACATGGCATCAAACTGCCTTCTAAATATCTGTGTTTATTCCTACAGACCAAAGCTATTTTCTCAGCCTTAATCTGAGAAGCTTCTCTGCAGCCAATGGTAGTGAATGCACAGTCTCATGGCTGTCCAAGATGCTGAGAATACATAATGATTGATGGACCAGCACTAAGGAAGACATTTATGCCACCCAGTGTAAGGCTCAGAGAAAACTGAGAAAAAGGGGCAGGTAGAATGTAAGAGCTGGAAGATGGGAGAATGTCTATAGAATGTTATTCTCCAAGGCCCAAGACATCCATTGATTTTTACAACCTCATAGCAGCTGTAGTGACTTTCACTGAACATGCACAAGAATGGTCCTGTTAATAATCAATGCCAGATGTGGGAGGGGCTCATAAGACCCAATGCTTCATTGTTAACTATTGGCTGTTGATAAATTCTGGGAGAAGAAGAGTCATTGTCTTCAGTTTGGTGCCCACTGCTGAGCTCACCATGCTCCAGTGGATAGCTCCAAACCCATGGTCACATGGGCAGCCCTGTTTAAACTCTGGGTCACACATGGAAACAAATAAAAATGAGTATGAAAAAGAGATTTGTATGAAGGGGATGGGTAAATGTAAGTGGCAGTGAATTAAGGGAAAGTAGGGGGTGAGAATAATCAGTGAGCATTATATATGTGTATGAAACTGTCAGAACAAATTTAATAAATTAAATAATAATAACTATAAAATTAAAATTGCTCAAAAAGTAGAAAAAAGGGAACACAGCTATCCCATTAAAAGTCTATGCTTAGATTCATAGTAGCACACTAATACTTTGCCTATGTTAATGTTTCTTCTGAGCACTTATAGGTTATAGCATTCTCCTTTTGTTTCTTTTCACTTATAGAGGTTGAAGGTTAAAAAAAGGTATGTGCCAGCTAAACTCACTGAAGAGAAGCTGAAGAAATGTGCTTGCTAACTAAACATAGCCAAGAAGCTGATGCTACCAGATTATCACCAGATCTACAAGCACAAAAACAGGCAAACTCTCTAGCCTTTGGGAAGACAGCTAGCTACTCTACTAACAGAGACATTCACACTTTCAGAGGCATCATAGATGAAACTCTGAGTTAGTGAAGAAGACACTTTGGGGTGTGGGGAGGTGGCTCAGTTGTTAAGAGCACTGGATGCTCTTGTAGAGAGCACAGATTTTCTTCTCAGCACCTATATGGCAGCTCACAACTGTCTGTAACTCTATTCCAGGGGATCAGATGCCTACTCTGGCCTCTGTGGGCACTGCACTCATATAGTGCACATAAAACCTGTAGGCAAACATTCATATATTGATACATTCATAAATCTTGATTTGTATGCCAGATAAACCCATACCTGGCTTTAATGCATGTCATGAAGGGACAGAATAGAAGGATTTCTATTTTCTCACACTATTGCTGCCTGGGGGGTCCAGCCTCCAGGCAACACAGGGCTTATATGGAAATCCACAGCATCAGTGCATACTAGACTTTTCTATCTGAGGGGGTGAGGGAAAAAGACACTTATACTCTCTTGGTAGTTTTCTTCTTTATTCTTCTCAGTTTTTCTTTTATTCTATCTATCTATCTATCATCTATCTATCTATCTATCTATCTATCTATCTATCTATCTATCTATCTATCTACCTATCTATATCTATATCTATATATATATAGATCATAATGAGATTACATTCTATTTTTAAAGTAAATGATTATGATGAATACAGGTAAAATCATGTTTTACATCTTCCTTACATGATTAAAAAGAGTCACTCTGATAATCCACATAAAATATATCTAAGTAACTTTTTCAGATTAATAGAACATGGGCAAACAAGGAGCATTTTTCTCAACTAATGCTTTTATTGGTAGGCTAGATATTGCAGTTACAAAGAAAGAATCAATCACCTTATTATCTACCTTGAAAGGTAATTTTATAAGGAATCTTAAAGGAGTCACAAACCTAAAATTTTATACATAAAAAAACAGTCAGTCAGTTGAACTTTGAATCTTTAGGATATATACCCATTCATCAATAGTTTTTTTTTTTATCAGAAAACTGAGGTCAGGAATAGGTATAAGGAATTAATTATCACCTTTGATCATCAACCAGACCTGGCAAAGAAAGTATGTCAGCTAGCAACAATTGGGTTACTTTGCATTTTTGACCCTAGCCTAATGAATCAGAAAGCTCAGCTATGTGTCCTTGTGGAGTTTAGATTGTTTTCTGGGGTTATTTATCTTAAAACTATTAGTAAAGTATCTGGTTTAACCTGAAGTTATTTTGAAGCTTTGTTTCAGCTAATGGTGCACACTGAAATCCATGATTGCCCTTTCTTTGCATTAAGAAAATCAGAGTCAGCCTGACTCCTGGGGGACTCATTTGTTTCCCTTAATCATTAACTTGGGCTTTGATCTAATACAGCTCTTTAGGATTAACTCATAGGCCCTAGCAAAATAACATTTCCTTGTATTTATATTTATTCATCACTGTATATTTATATTTATTCATCAAACTGTATAAACTATCATTATTCTTATCAACTTGACAGTACAATTTACAGAAATCCAGTCTTCATGAAAATTCATAGGTAAAAATGCCCAGTAGAATGGGATGTTTCCATGAGATGAACACACTACGCCACAGGCGGTGGGGATCTTCACACACCCATTCACACCATGCCAGATACCAGAGAAAGACAGTAGCAACAAGCATGTAAAGGCACAGCAGAAGCAAAAGACATTTTAGGGTCTGTGGTCTCAGAGCCTTGCCTGAGATTGACCCATCAGAGAGTTTCCTTCTGATGGGCTGACATCTTGAACTTCAATTGCCATCCACTGCCACTCTGACACAGCCACCAGCAAGACACCAAACCAGGTCTTCTTATCCCTTTGGGAGTCATGGGAAAAGCTACGGTACCACTGAGCTGTGGCCCCCATTCTTGGCCAGAGTACAGGAAGGGAGAAGTGACAGGTCAAACAAATTTTTATATAAATGAAGAATGAGAGGGTCTCCTGTGGGTCAGGGGAGACAGAGGAGGAGTTTACATAATGAAGAAGAACATCATCCTTGAACTATTTAGGGTGGGAATCCAGTGTTGGTATACTTCCTATTCTTTTAACTCTCGTATGACCTGGCTTGAGTCGGGGTTGAAAGCTGGCCAGCTGGTGGTGATGTAGGCAGGCAGGAATTAGTTATGGAGGTGTATAATAGGATGGTAATGAATCTCAGGGTGGACTTCAGGTCAGCAGTGTCTTTTAGAGCAGAAGCCCTTTTAACTTGGATTCCTACTGTGCTCTGTTTCCTAGGAATACGCAAGGTCCTGAATGTCTTCATGGCTGGCTAGAGAAGTGTCTTGTATGAAATCTGAACTCTGGGTTCTAGAAAAAGACATTTTCTGGCTTTGAGAGGTTTTAAATGGCAGCAAAAATTTACACTAAGTAAGAAATCGTGTCATTAAAACTGTACATCCAGGTGCCCAAGACAGAAATCAAGATGTCAGAATCCCTTTGGAGCGTACAACTTAAAACTAGCACAGGTATCAAGTGTGCATCATCATATCTTTAATCCCAGTAACTGGGAGGCAGAGGCAAGCAGATCTCTTTGAGTCTAAGCCAGGGTGGTTTACAGAGAGAGCTCCAGGACAGCCATGGCAACATAGAGAGATTCTGCTTTTTGTTTGTTTGCTTAAAGAGAATAACACAAGCAGCTACAGAGTCATTTTGTGGAAAGGAGTAACTCAGAGATGAGGAGAGCAGGTCCTGGTGCAGGTTGTGGGAAGGAATGCCATTCCTCTAAAGATAACTACATGATGAAGCACGGAAGTCCAGAGGCCAGCGGGCTACATTGAGTCAGGGCTTGCCCAGCGCAGCACAGCAGAGGGACATGGTTTTTTTCTTGTCTCCTTATTTTCCCTGATGGCATGAGATATTACCAAGCACTGGAATATTATTTGAGTGTATAACAAATGCAGTATTAGAATGTTGTTTATCTAGTATCAGAAAAAGAAGACCTCCAAAGGTATTGACATGTATGTGGAGAAATTGGGGCTCTTCAAATTTAAAAAAATTAAAATGATTTATTATGTTTTATGTATATGAATGTTTTGTCTGCATGTATTTATGTGCAACACATGCCCAGGAATGTCAGAAGAGGGCTTTGGATGCCTAGTAATTAGAATTATAGGTGGTTGTGAACTGCTATGTGGATGCTGGGAATTGAATCCAGGTGTTCCTCAACAGACATGTATACTCTTAACAGCTGAGCCATCTTTCTAGCCTCACAAACTGGGACTTTTACACAGCAGTGGGAATATGAAGAAGGAGAGCAGGTGTGCAGAACATTATAAAAATGCCTCACATAAAAAACAAAACAAAAATAAAGATATTTTATGACCCAGTAGCCATATCTCAGAATATTTGTTCAAGTTCACTGAAATCAGAATCTTTTTTTAATTTAAATTTTATTTCTAATCATGCCCATTTATTGAATATAGAGAACAAATATGAAGTCCCTTTAAGTATATCATGTACTCATGTACTTTGATGATATTTGCTCTTCCATAGCCCCTCACATGACAGTCACCCTCTTTCTCACAGACAATCTATAATATTTGTGTTTCTGTGTAAAATCGTGGGTTTCCAAATGAGAGCACTCGGTTGATAATTTGTCATATTGAGTTTGGTTTATTTCATTAAACATGATAATCTTTTTTGCATAGTTATGTTTTTATTTATTTGGGGTAAATAAGTAGAGGTGGGATTGGAGGGCCATGTATGGTTAACTTGATGGGAACACCAAAATGTTTTTCAAAGTGACTGTTGTATTTGGTTTTCCATCAGCAAAGACTGTATCTGCCTTCTTTCCACTACCTGGTATTGTCAGAATAAAACCTAGCCAGAGTATTTCCAGGAGGCGTGCAGTAGTCTATCTTTGTGATTTCAATTTTTACTAATGAGGTTGAATGCTTTTCATTGTATATTTGTCCTCTGAACCTCTTTGATGGGTTTTATAAATCTTTGCCTTTTCTTTTTCCTCCTTGGTGACTGGGATGGAACCCAGGACTTTGTGCAAACTAGGCAAGTCAACATGAAAATCTTATGCACCTATTAACTAGTAAATGACATGGTTGAAATCTGATTCCTAGAGGGATATTGACATTCCCAAGTTTATGCCAATCCCACTAAGAATTGATAAGATGTGGCTGAAACTGAGATGCTCTTTGACAAGTAAATGGATAAAGAAAATATGACAGAAAAGCCACTGTTATAAATGATTCCATCCAAGTGATGTTTATAGAAGTCAGACAGCAAAGGAGAGAACAGACCCTTGGTTTATGGGAGCTGAGGTGGAGGAACTAGGAAGACGGCAACCACTGGGTGTTAACTTTCAATTATTCCAGATAGGAACTCTCCATTGATTGGTTGTTCACCAACATGCTAGTGTTACTAATGCAGGGCAACACGTTGAGGATTTGAGAGTCTATAGATTATGTATACATTTCATTAAGTGATTTATTAAATTTATAAAATGATAAACAATATGGAATGATGATAGCACAGACTTTTATTAAAATTGCTAGCTTCCAGGGACACAATTCATAAGTAAGCAGAAAGAAGGAAACAGTACACAAAAATCTAGGGTAATTCAAAAGAAAATCCAGTTGAGAAGATAAGTGGTTAAATAGTTATTGTTGGGGAAGTGTTTTGTTAAGTTATTTGGTGAGAGATATAAAGATCTTGGCTCAGAACTTAAACTGATTCCAAAAATTCACATCAGCCCCCCATGAAGATGGCACAGGATCCATAATCTTTGGAGATGAAGAGAATGAGGGTGAGGACTCCCTCCTTCCTCAAAGCATTTCTCACACTTATGTAGGGATTTACATTGGTCAGGTTTCCTGGTGAGAACATGAAGGTGGTCAGCAAAGGTTGAGATGTGGCTTTGTGCAGCTAGGTCACATAAGCTCTCCCCAGAGCATGGCAGTGCAGATGTTCCTTTGTGGAGCTGTTCAGCAGCAGTAGGGCTGGCAGCAGGGTGTGCTGCAGCTGATGTTCACACAGGTTGGTTTAAAAGAGGTGGTCTTGCGGCAGGTGGTTTCACAGCAAGTTGGTTGACAGTTGATCTTTATGGAGCTGGGCTGGCAGCAGGTGGGCACACAGCAGCAGGGCGGGCAGCAGGGTGGGCTGCAACCAATGGTCACACAATTTGTTTTGCAACAGGTATTCTTGCAGCAACTGGTTTCACAGCAAGCTGGTTGACAGCTGATGTTTATGGAGCTGGGCTGGCAGCAGCTGGGCTCACAGCAGCAGGGCTGGCAGCAGGGTGTGCTGCAGCAGATGCTCACACAGGTTGGCTTGCAACAGGTGGTCTTGCAGCACGTGCTTTCAGAGCATGTTGGTGGGCAGCAGGGCTGGCAGCAGTTGCTGACAGACTTGATGTTGCAGCAGCTGGACTGGCAGCAGGGTATGCAGCAGCAACTTGGGGGACAGCAAGGCTGGCAGCAGATGGACTCAGGGCAGCTGCTGGATTCACAGCAAGAGGTGGTATTGCAGCAGGTGGTGCTGCAGCAGCTAGGCTGACAGCAAGGTGGGCAGCAGCAGAGGGTCATGGTATCAGGTGTGGAGGGTGAAAGTCTGTTCACAGGTGAGTTTTCAACAGTGTAGCAAGTTCTTCCAGTCAGGGCCTTTTATACAACTGGCCTTCAAGGTTTGGGCCAATCAGAAACTCTTCCTCTTTGTGTACCATTTCCATATTTAATTTGTGTTTTTGAAGAAGGAAATTCTCACCTAATGCTCTGAATCATTTGAAAGTGTTCATTGCTTACTTGGGAATAGCTCACTTGAACTTGTTCCAATAAGTCATGGGTTCATTCCTTCAGCGCTGTTGTAACTCTCATCACTATCTGGTCCTTTGGTAGCTCCTGCCTGGATGGGAAGATCAAGATTAGTTTGTTCTTGAGCACTTCCTCTTCCTGTAAGTGGCCTCAGGTGACCCATGAAGATGGTTCGCTACTCGCTTGACCCAGAAAACCCTACAAAATAATGCAAATCCAGAGGTTCAAATCTTTGGGTTCACTTTAAGAACACCCATGACACTGCCCAGGCCATCACGGGTATGCATATCCAAAAAGCCACCAAATATCTGAAAGATGTCACTTTAAAGAATCAATGTGTGTTTCGGGAGGCCGAGCCAGGTGGATCTCTGTGAGTTCGAGGCCAGCCTGGGCTACCAAGTGAGTTCCAGGAAAGGCGCAAAGCTACACAGAGAAACCCTGTCTCGAAAAACCAAAAAAAAAAAAAAAAAAAAAAAAAAAAGAATCAATGTGTGCCTTTCCGGCGATATAATGGTGGAGCCGGTAGGTGACCCAGGACAAACAGTGGGGCTGGACACAGGCCCGGTGGCCTAAAAAAAGTGCTGAATTTTTGCTGCACATGCTTAAGAATGCAGAGAGTAATGCTGAACTTAAGGGTTTAGATGTGGATTCTCTAGTCATTGAACACATGCAGGTGAAGAAAGCACCTAAGATGCCCCTATGGACTTACAGAGCTCATGGCTGGATTAACCCATACATGAGCTCCCCTGCCACATTGAGATGATCCTCACTGAAAAAGAACACATTGTCCCAAAGCCAGAAAGGGAGGTTGCGCAGAAGAAGAAGATATCCCAGAAGAAACTGAAGAAACAAAAACTTATGGCACGGGAATAAATTCCACATAAAAAATGCAGATAGAAGAAAAAAAATTAGTTTGTTCTTACAACTTTTTTCTGCTCTCTGCACTTAGATTGATACATGACTCTGGGTATGTGTAGCATGAATCTTAAAAGGTCTCCTTAATAAAAAAAAACCTGGAGCCAGGTATTGGGGTGAATGCTGAAAGATCAGAGAAGCAGAACAAGCCACAGCTACCTCACCTTGCAAATTCCTCAGCTCATCCTGTTTCCTTAGACTGGAAGCCTCTGAGTCCTCATCCAGAATGAATCTCAGCTGAACTGCTGCTAGAAGCCTGAAAGCTTAACCAGCCAAATGCTTCTAGTTTCTGGTCTTCATGCCTTATATATCTTTATGTTTTTGTCATCACTCCCTGGGATTAAAGGCTCACTTCTTGGGATTAAAGGCTTGTGTCACCATGACTTGCTGTTTCCAATGTAGCCTTGAACTCACAGAGATCCAGGGGGATTTCTGTCTCTGGAATGCTAGGATTAAAGGCATGAGTGCCATCATTTTCTAGCCTCTCTATCTAGTGGCTATCTGTTCCATGAATCCAGATTAATTTATTAGGGTGCACAATATCTTGGGGAACACAATATCACCACAGGTATGATGGTGCTGTATTCACAATGATGTACTCTCTGCCTAGTTCCCTGAGCGTTGCCCACAAAGTCCAATTCCAAAGTGTCCCAGGTGTCAATCTCTGTGTAATTTCCTATCCCTGTGTATGTGGGTTTCATTTAAAGGTGGTTTGAGATAAGGGTATATGGAATGGTGTGTTTCATAGCAGATTGGAACCCAGAACTGATGGGTATAAAAAGAAACAGCATATTAGAAATAAGGAGACATCAGTGGAGTGTGGTAACCACCAGTCTTGACTGTCCTCTCCAGTGTAGTTGTGCTGACCATCAATCCTGACTGACTGTCTGCTCCAGGGTAGATGTAGTGACAATTAATCCTGACTGACTGTCTTCTCCTGGGTAAATGTAGTGACAATTAATCCTGACTGACTGTCTGCTCCTGGATAGATGTGGTGACCATCAGTCTTGACTGACTGCTCCTGGGTAGATGTGGTTATCAATAATCCTGGCTGACTGTCTGCTCCCAGGAGCTCATGTGGATGAAATGCTAAGATCCATACAAATGAGGGTGAGCTGGTGACTCCAGTGCACATCTGACTGTCAGCAGGAGCAGTGATCTTAGACTGGTGATCTCCTGATTTCCTTCCATCTGCCTGGCTCTCTAAACCCCTGTCCTTATCTCTCTCTGTTTGTCTTTCTTCTTCATTTTCTGGACTGTTCTACATCTTTACTTTTCAGAAATCTGTCTTGAAATTTTTTATGAAAATACGTTGAATGTTATTTGGTTTATTTAAAATGTTTTATTTCTATTATTTTTATTTTTATCCTTTTATTCTTCATTTTTTTTTCAAAACAGTTTCTCTATGAAGCACTGACTGGCCTGGAATTCTGTGAATAAACAAGGATGGCCCGAATATCACAAAGATTTTCCTAACTCTGTCTCTTGCATACAAGGATTAAAGGCTTCTTTCATGATGCCTTTTACTGATTTCATATATGCAAATAATATGTTTTGATCATACTATTTCCTAATCACTCTCTTGGATTTCTCTTCCACTGAACCTTTTTTCTTCCTCCAAAGATTCCCTCCAGTGTTCATTGTGTGTGTGTGTGTGTGTGTGTGTGTGTGTGTGTTTGTGTGTGTGTGTGTGTTTTTGTGTGTGGTTGTGTCTGTGTCTTTCTGTGTTTGTTTGTGTGTGTCCATTCCACTGAGTTTAATTAGTGTTGCTTTCATAAGCATGGTAGGCAGTTATGGGCATCATAACTCTGGTTACATTACTGACTTCTTTTCTCTATGTCCTATGACCAAATCATATGATGTTTGCAGCAGTAGGGTCTTACTAGCTGGGTCTGGTGGGTAATCAAAAGCTAATAGTGTGTGTTGTTTTGGAGACCTGTGGGCTTCCCATAGGGTTTTTATCACATACCCCAAACTAGGATTTTGTTTAATTGCCTATAGCTTCTGGGAGCTGCTCTACCCATGCAGGGTACTTCCATTCAGACTCTTCTTATTATACTTGTCAACTAGTGTAGAAAATAATCAGTCTCGAGTTAACTTTTAGCACATCATTAGTTTTGATTAACTCTCTCCTCCACTCTGTTTTATTCTCCATTCCCCACTACTAGCTTCCTGCACACATTTCCACTACAATAGTCTACCTCTCTATTTTTATTGGCATGTGTTCTGCTGTCTCCTGTCTTTTAAGCCCTTCCCACATCATCATTCCCTGCCAATCTCCCTGGTCTCTACAGGCATTCCACGATAAACACACAAATCTAAAAATTCAAAACTCACATTCACATAGAGAAGGGGCATTAGTTGGGGCCAGAATGGACTGTGTTCCATTTTATGGTGGGTTTTGCCTAGAGTCAGGGACAGGTATCTACTATCAGTCTTGTGCAATTAGACATCTCAGTTTCTCAGTGCTGTCTGTTAAAGGGGATGTGTTGTACTCCACTATCCATTATTGGGACATTTTAATACTCGTATGGATGCATACTCCAATATGTGTGTGTTTGTGTTCATGTGTGTGTATGCACCAGGGGCTGGAAGACAATGTCAGGTTTCATTATCACACATGCCATCCAACTCTTTTGAGACAGAGACTCTTCTCCCCTGTCCCCACCAAAACAGGACAAGCTCTTGTTGGTCCTCTAACAAGGACTTTTATTCATGTTGGCCATCAGAAATAGAGAATAATTTTGGCTTCTTTGTCAAAAATTAGGTGTTTATACGTGTGTGGATTAATGTCAGGGTCTTCAATTCGATTCCATTGGTCCACATTTCGGTTTTTATGCCAGTACCAAGCTGTTTTTATTACTGTAGCTCTATAGTAGAGCTTGAAGTCAGGGTAGTAATTCTTCCAGAGGTTGCTTTATTTGTAAAGGATTGTTTTAGCTATTCTGGGTTTTTTGTTTTTCCATATGAAGTTGAGTATTGTTCTTTCCAGGTCTGTGAAGAATTGTGTTCAATTTTGATGGGGATTGCATTGAATCTCTAGATTGCTTTTGGTAAGATTGCCATTTTGCTATGTTAATCCTACATTCCCATGAGCATCTACAACAAATGGTGCTATCATAACTGGATGTCAACAAGTAGAAGATTGTAAATAGATCCATATCTGTCACCATGCACAAAACTTAAGTCCAAGTGGATCAAAGATGTCAACATAAATTCAGTTACTCTGAACCTGGTAGAAGAGAAAGTAGGAAGTAGTCTTGAATACGTTGGCAGCAGAGATCGCTTCCTAAACATGACACCAGTAGTACAGACACTGAGAGCAACAAGTAATAAATAGGACCTCTTAAAACTGAGAGGCATTTGAGGGCAAAGGACATGGTCAATAAGACAAAATGACAGCCTACAGAATGGGAAAAGAACTTAACCAACCTTACATTTGATAGAGGGCTGATCTCCAGAATATATAAAGAACTCAAGAAACTAGACATCAAAATATGTAACATTTCAATTAAAAAATGGGCTATAGAGCTAAACAGAGAATTCTCAATAGAAGAATTCCAAATGGCTGAAAGACATTTAAGGAATTGGTCAACATCCATAGTCATCAGGGAAATGCAAATCAAAATGACTCTGAGATACCATCTTACACCTGTCAGAATGGCTAAGATAAAAAATACTTATGTTGGAGAGGATGTGGAGCAAGGGGAACACTCCTCCACTCTTCGTGGGAATGCAAACTTGTACAGCCACTTTGGAAATCAGTATGGCAGTTTCTCAGAAAATTAGCAGTCAATCTTCCTCAAGACCCAGCTATACCACTCTTGGGCATATACCCAAGGAATGCTCAATTATACCACAGGACACATGTTCAACTATGTTAATAGCAGCATTATTTTAATAGCCAGAACTTAGAAACAATCTAGATGCCCCTCAACTGAAGAATGGATAAGTAAAATGTGGTACATATACACAATGGAGTACACTTCACCAGAGAAAAACAATGACATCATGAGTTTTGCAGGCAAAAGAATGGAGCTAGAGAATATCATCCTGAGTGAGGTAACCCAGACTCAGAAGGACAAACATGGTATGTCCTCACTCCTACATGGATACTAGATATAAAGTAGAGGATAACTAGACTGTAACCCACAGATCCATGGAGGCTAGCTAGGAAGCAGTACCCTAGGAAGGATGCATGGATTGCCGAGTGATAGAGAAATGGATCAGATCTACATGAGCAAACTGGGGGGAGGTAGGGGGTGTAATGGAGGACAAGGGATGGGGAATGAGAGCTTAGGGGAAGAGGAGGTTTGAGCTGGAATGGAAACAGTGTGAGAGAGCAAGGAAAAAGATACCATAATAAATCAAGACACTGTTAAAAGTTTAATAGCTGAGGAGCCTCCATGGTACTGGACTAGGCCCACTGGATAAGCAAGACAGGTGTTTAGCTTGAACTGTATAGGGTTACCACAGGCATTGGGATCAGGACCTGTCCCTAGTGCATGCCCAGGGTTTTTAGAACCTAGTGCCTATGGTGTAGAGGTAAGAGCGATCAGTACGCATTATAAACATGTTTGAAACTGTCAGGGAACTAATTTGATTAATCAAACAATAATAATAACAAGTAAATAATAATAATAATTATAGTAATAATAATAATATTGCTCAGAAAGTAAGAAAAACCCAACACAGCTATTCTGTTAAGGGTCTGTGCTTAGATTCCTAGTAGCACACTAATGTTTTCATATGTTAAAGTCTTCTGAACACTTACAAGTTATAGCAGTCTGCTTTTTGTCTCTTCTCACTTATAGAGGTTTTAAGGTTTAAACAAAGAATGTGCCAGCTTAATTCACTGAGGAGACTCTGGAGAAATGTGCCTGCTAACTAAACATAACTAAGAAGCTGATGCTACCAGATTGTCACCAGATCCATAAGCACAAAAACAGGCAAGCACTGGGTCTTTGGGAAGACAGCTAGCTACTCTACTGAAAGAGACATTGAGACTTTCAAAGACATCATAGATGAAGCTCTGAGTTGGAAAGAAGGCACTTTGGGGTCTGGGGAGATAGCTCAGTTGTTAAGACCACTGGATGCTCTTGCAGAGAGCACAGATTTAGTTCTCAGCACCTATATGGCAGTTCACTACTGTCTGTAACTCTAGTTCCAGGGAATCAGTTGCCTTCTTCTGGCTTCTGTGGGCACTGTGCTTGTATGGTGCACATAATACCTGTAGACAAACATTCATATCTTTATATATTCATAAACAAGTTGACTTTTATGACAGATAAACTCATAACTGACTTTAAGGCATGTTATGAAGGGATAAAATAAAAGAGTTTCTATTCTCAGACCTGGTCTTATCCTTCTAGGAATAAGAGAAAGAGCTGAGATACCACTGAGCTATGGACCTCATTCTTGGCCAGAGTATAGGAATGGAGATGTGACAGGTCAAACAACTTTTTATATAAATGAAGGATGAAAGAGTCTCCAGTGGGTCAGGGGATACAGAGGAGGATTTTAGATAATGAATAAGAACATCTTCCTTGAACTATTCAGGTTGGGATTCCAGTGCTGGGAGAGTTCATATTCGTTTAACTCTCCTAATTCCTGGCTTGAGTGTGAGCTGAAGGCTGGCAGGCAGGATATAATACTGTGGGTCAGGAATTAAGTAGGGAGATGTAGAATGGGATGGTAATGAATCTTACGGTGGACTTCAGGTCAGCACAATGTATTTTAGGGCATTTTTGCTCATCCTCCTACCATACCATGTTTCTCTCTCTCTCTCTCTCTCTCTCTCTCTCTCTCTCTCTCTCTCTCTCTCTCTCTCTCTCTCTCTCTCTCTCTTTTTTTTCCTTAATTTTTTTTTGGTTTTTCGAGACAGGGTTTTTCTGTGTAGCCCTGTGCCCTTCCTGGAACTCACTTTGGAGACCAGGCTTGCCTCAAACTCACAGAGATCTGCCTGCGTATGCCTCCCAAAGGCTGTTTCTTTAGAAGAGCAAAGGATCTTGATGTCTTCATGACTGGCTAGAAAAGTGTCATGTATGAAACATTAACTCTGGGTTCCAGAAATAACATTTTTCAGGGTTTGAGAAGGTTTTCAATGGTAGCAAAAGTTACACTAAGTCAGAAAGCTCATCATGAAAACTACACATCCTGGTGCTCAAGACAGAAATCAAGAGAGATTCCCTGTGGAGGGCACAACTGGTAAGCACATATGTGTCCAGGTGTGCAGCACACACCTTTAAAACCAGCATTTGGGAGGAAGAGGTAGGCAGATCTCTGTGAGTTCCTGCCAGGGTGCTTTACAGAGAGAATTCCAGAACAGCCAGGGCTACATAAATAGACTCTGGTTTTTTTTTTTTTTTTTTTTTTTTTTAAAGAGAATAGCACAAGTAGCTACAGAGTCATTTTGTGGAAAGGAGTAACTCAGAGATGAGGAGAACAGGTCCTGGTGCAGGTTGTGGGAAGGAATGCCATTCCTCTAAAGATAACTACATGATGAAGCACAGAAGTCTAGAGTCCAGGGAGGTGCACTGAGAAAGGGCTTGCCCAGCTCAGCACGGCAGAGGGCCATGGTTCCTTCATTGTCTCCTTTATTCTCCGTGATGGTGTGAGATATCACCAAGCACTGAAATATTTTTTGAGTGTATAACAATTGCAGTATTAGAATGTTGTCTATGTAGTATCAGAAATAGAAGAGATCCAAAGGTGTTGACAAGTGTGTGGAGGATTGGGCCTTATCAAACTTTAAAAAATTAAAAAAGGTTTATATATTATATTTTATGTGCATGGTTGTTTTGACTGCACATATATGTACATTTATTATATTTTAAATATACGAGTATTTTGCCTGTACGTATGTATGTGTGTACATACATACCCATATGTATGTACAGCACATGCCCAGGGATACCAGAAGAGGTCATTGGATGTCTTGGAACCCAAATTACAGGTGGTTGTGAGCTGCTATGTGGATGGTGGGAACTGAACCCAGGTGCTCTCAAGTGCAATGCGCACTCTTAAGAGCTGAGCCATCTCTCTAGCCCCAGAAACTGGTACTCTTACACAGCAATGGGAATGTGAAGAAAAGCAGGTGTGCAGATCATTACAAAGACTCCTCAAAAAAGTAAAAGGAAAGGGACATTATGACTTGGTAGCCATATCTCAGGATATTTGTTCAAGATCATTGATATCAGAATTTTTTAAATTTATTTTTGTTTTTAATCATGCCAATTTATTGAATGTAGTGAGTGAATCTATGGAATCCCTTTAAGTACATCATGCACTCATGGACTTATATGATATTTGCTCTTCCACAGCCCCTTCCCTCACTAGTCCCTCTTTCTCATAGACAATCTACAGGATTTGAAGTTTATGTGTAAAATCTTCGTTTCCAGTGAGAACACTTGCTTGATAATTTGTCTTTTTGAATTTGGTTTATTTCATTCAACATTATCGTCTCATACGCACTCGTTTTTTAGCAAATGACATGAAATCAGAATCCTAGAGGGATATTGATATTTCTAAGTTTATGCCTATCCCATTGTGAACTGATAAAATGTTATAAAGAGAATATGACATAAAAGTCACTGTTGTAAATGATCCATCCAAGTGATGTTTATAAAATTCAGACAGCAAAGGAGGAAACCAACCCTTGGTTTATGGGAGCTGAGGTGGAGGAACTAGGAAGATGGCAACCACTGGGTATTAACTTTCAATTATTCCAGCTAGAAACCCTTCATGGTTCTGATGTTCATCATCATGCTAGTGTTACTAATGCAGGGTACCATGTTGAGCATTTGAAAGTCTATTGATTATGTGTACTTTTCATTAAGTGATTTATTATAAAAAAAGATAGACCAGATGGAATGATGATAGCACAGAGTTTATTAAAATTGCTTGCTTCCCAGGACACAACTCATAAGTGAGCAGAAAAAAGAAAATAGTGCACAAAATTCTGGGAAAATTCAGGAAAAAACAGAGTTCAGAATATAAGTGTTTAAATAAAGTAGTTTTGGGGGAAGTGTTTTGTTAAGTTATTTGGTATGAAAGATAAAGATCTTGGCTGAGATTTAAACTGATTCCAGACCTTCACAACAGTCCTCCATGAAGATGGCACAAAATCCATAATCTTTGGAGATGAGGAGAGTGAAGGTTGGAGACTCCATCCTTTCTCAAAGTATTTCCCAAATTTAAGTAAGAATTTACATTGGTCAGGTTTCCTGGTGAGAACATGAAGGTGGTCAGCAAGGGTTGAGATGTGGCTTTGTGTTGCTAGGTCACATCAGCTCTCCCAAGAGCATGGCAGTGCAGATGTTCCTTTGTGGAGCTGGTCAGCAGCAGCAGGGCTGGCAGCAGGGTGTGCTGCAGCTGATGTTCACACAGGTTGGTTTAAAAGAGGTGGTCTTGCGGCAGGTGGTTTCACAGCAAGTTGGTTGACAGTTGATCTTTATGGAGCTGGGCTGGCAGCAGATGGGCACAGAGCAGCAGGGCAGGCAGCAGGTGGGCTCACAGCAGCAGGGCTGGCAGCAGGATGGGCTGCAACCAATGGTCACACAATTTGTTTTGCAACAGGTATTCTTGCAGCAACTGGTTTCACAGCAAGCTGGTTGACAGCTGATCTTTATGGAGCTGGGCTGGCAGCAGCTGGGCTCACAGCAGCAGGGCGGGCAGCAGCTGGGCACACAGCAGCAGGGCTGGCAGCAGGGTGTGCTGCAGCAGATGCTCACACAGGTTGGCTTGCAACAGGTGGTCTTGCAGCATGTGCTTTCAGAGCATGTTGGTGGGCAGCAGGGCTGGCAGCAGTTGCTGACAGACTTGATGCTGCAGCAGCTGGACTGGCAGCAGGGTATGCAGCAGCAACTTGGGGGACAGCAAGGCTGGCAGCAGATGGACTCAGGACAGCTGCTGGATTCACAGCAAGAGGTGGTCTTGCAGCAGGTGGTGCTGCAGCAGCTAGGCTGACAGCAAGGTGGGCAGCAGCAGAGGGTCATGGTATCAGGTGTGGAGGGTGATAGTCTGTTCACAGGTGAGTTTTCAACAGTGTAGCAAGTTCTTCCAGTCAGGGCCTTTTATACAACTGTCCTTCAAGGTTTGGGCCAATCAGAAAGACTCTTCCTCTTTGTGTACCATTTCCATATTTAATTTGTGTTTTTGAAGAAGGAAATTCTCACCTAATGCTCTGAATCATTTGAAAGTGTTCATTGCTTACTTCGGAATAGCTCACTTGAACTTGTTCCAATAAGTCATGGGTTCATTCCTTCAGCCCTGTTGTAACTCTCATCATCATCTGGTCCTTTGGTAGCTCCTGCCTGGATGGGAAGGTCAAGATTAGTTTGTTCTTAAGCACTTCCTCTTCCTGTAAGCGGCCTCATGTGACACATGAACATGGTTTGCTACTCGATTAACCCAGAAAACCCTACAAACTCATGCAAATCGAGAGGTTCAAATCTTTGGGTTCACTTTCAGAACACCCGTGAAACTGCCCAGGCCATCAAGGGTGTTGATATCTGAAAAGCCACCAAATATCTGAAAGATGTCACTTTAAAGAAGCAATGTGTGCCTTTCTGGTGGTATAATGGTGGGGCCGGTAGGTGTGCCCAGGCCAAACAGTGGGGCTGGACCCAGGACCGTTGGCCTAAAAAGAGTGCTGAATTTTTGCTGCACATGCTTATGAATGCACAGAGTAATGCTGAACTTAAGGGTTTAGATGTGGATTCTCTAGTCATTGAACACATCCAGGTGAACATGGCACCTAAGATGAGCCTTTGGACTTACAGAGCTCATGGCTGGATTAACACATACATGAGCTCCCCCTGTCACATTGAGATGATCCTCACTGAAAAGGAACAAATTGTTCCAAAGCCAGAAAGGGAGGTTGCGCAGAAGAGGAGATATCCCAGAAGAAACTGAAGAAACAAAAACTTATGGCACGGGAATAAATTCCACATAAAATAAATGCAGATAGAAGAAAAAAAATTAGTTTGTTCTTACAAATTTCTTCTGCTCTCTGCACTTAGATTGATACATGTCTCTGGGTATGTGTAGCATGAATCTTAAAAGGTCTTCTTAATAAAAACAAACCTGGAGCCAGGTATTGGGGTGAATGCTGGAAGATCAGAGAAGCAGAACAAGCCACAGCTACCTCACCTTGCCAGTTGCTCAGCTGATTCTGTTTCCTCAGACTGGAAGCCTCTGAGTCCTCATCCAGAATGAATCTCAGCTGAACTGCTGCTAGAAGCCTGAAAGCTTAACCAGCCAAATGCTTCTAGTTTCTGGTCTTCATGCCTTATATATCTTTATGTTTTTGTCATCACTCCCTGGAATTAAAGGCTCACTTCTTGGGATTAAAGGCTTGTGTCACCATGACTAGCTGTTTCCAATGTAGCCTTGAACTCACAGAGATCCAGGGGGATTTCTGTCTCTGGAATGCTAGGATTAAAGGCATGAGTGCCATCATTTTCTAGCCTCTCTATCTAGTGGCTATCTGTTCCATGAATCCAGATTAATTTATTAGGGTGCACAATATTTTGGGGAACACAATATCACCACAGGTATGATGGAGCTGTATTCACAATGATGTACTCTCTGCCTAGTTCCCTGAGTGTTGCCCACAAAGCTCCATTCCAAAGTGTCCCAGGTGTCAATCTCTGTGTGATTTCCTATCCCTGTGTATGTGGGTTTCATTTAAAGGTGGTTTGAGATAAGGGTATATGGAATGGTGTGTTTCATAGCAGATTGGAACCCAGAACTGATGGGTATAAAAAGAAACAGCATATTAGAAATAAGGAGACATCAGTGGAATGTGGTGACCATCAGTCTTGACTGTCCTCTCCAGTGTAGTTGTGCTGACCATCAATCCTGACTGACTGTCTGCTCCTGGGTAGATGTAGTGACAATTAATCCTGACTGACTGCTCCTGGATAGATATGGTGACCATCAGTCTTGACTGAGTGCTCCTGGGTAGATGTGGTTATCAATAATCCTGGCTGACTGTCTGCTCCCAGGAGCTCATGTGGATGAAATGCTAAGATCCATACAAATGAGGGTGAGCTGGTGACTCCAGTGCACATCTGACTGTCAGCAGGAGCAGTGATCTTAGACTGGTGATCTCCTGATTTCCTTCCATCTGCCTGGCTCTCTAAACCCCTGTCCTTATCTCTCTCTGTTTGTCTTTCTTCTTCATTTTCTGGACTGTTCTACATCTTCACTTTTCAGAAATCTATCTTGAATTTTTTTTATGAAAATACTTTGAATGTTATTGGGTTTATTTAAAATATTTTATTTTTATTTTTATCCTTTTATTCTTCATTTTATTTTCAAAACAATTTCTCTATGAAGCACTGACTGGCCTGGAATTCTGTGAATAAACAAGGATGGCCCGAATATCACAAAGATTTTCCTAACTCTGTCTCTTGCATACAAGGATTAAAGGCTTCTTTCATGATGCCTTTTACTGATATCATATATGCAAATAATATGTTTTGATCATACTATTTCCTAATCACTCTCTTGCATTTCTCTTCCACTGAACCTTTCTTATTCCTCCAAAGATTCCCTCCAGTGTTCATTGTGTGTGTGTGTGTGTGTGTGTGTGTGTGTGTGTGTGTCTTTCTGTGTTTGTTTGTGTGTGTCCATTCCACTGAGTTTAATTAGGGTTGCTTTCATAAGCATGGTAGGCAATTATGGGCAACATAACTTTGGTTACATTACTGGCTTCTTTTCTCTATGTCCTATGACCAAATCATATGATGTTTGCAGCAGTAGGGTCTTACTAGCTGGGTCTGGTGGGTAATCAAAAGCTAATAGTGTGTGTTGTTTTGGAGACCTGTGGGCTTCTCATAGGGTTTTTATCACATACCCAAACTAGGATTTTGTTTAATTGCCTATAGCTTCTGGGAGCTGCACTACCCATGCAGGGTACTTCCATTCAGACTCTTCTTATTATACTTGTCAAATAGTGTAGACAATAATCAGTCTCCAGTTAACTTTTAACACATCATTAGTTTTGATTAACTCTCCCCTCCACTCTGTATTATTCTCCATTCCCCTACTTCTAGCTCCCTGCAAACATTTCCACCACAATAGTCTACCTCTCTATTTTTATTGACATGTGTTCTACTGTCTCCTGTCTTTTAAGCCCTTCCCACATCATAAGTCCCTGTCAATCTCCCTGGCCTCTACAGGCATTCCAAGATAAACACACAAATCTAAAAATTCAAAATTCAGATTCACATATGAGAAGGGGCATTAGTTGGGAGCAGAATGGAATGTTTTCCATTTTATGTTGGGTTTTGCCTAGAGTAAAGGACTGTGATCCAGAATTAGTCTTGTGCAATTAGACATCTCAGTTTCTCAGTGCTTTCTGTTAAAGGGGATGTGTTATACTCCACTATCCATTATTGGGACATTTTAATACATGTATGGATGCATACTCCAAGATGTGTGTGTTTGTGTTCATGTGTGTGCATGCACCAGGGGCTAAAGGACTATGTCAGTTGTCATTATAACACATTCCATCCATCTCTTTTGAGGCAGAGATTCTTCTCCCCTGCCCCCACCCAAAGAGGACAAGCTCTTGTTGGTCCTCTAACAAGGACTTTTATTCATGTTGGCCATTAGAAATAGAGATTAATTTTGGCTTCTTTGTCAAAAATTAGGTGTTCATACGTGTGTGTATTAATGTCAGGGTCTTCAATTCGATTCCATTGGTCCACATTTCGGTTTTTATGCCAGTACCAAGCTGTTTTTATTATTGTAGCTCTATAGTAGAGCTTGAAGTCAGGGTAGTGATTCTTCCAGAGGTTGCTTTATTTGTAAAGGATTGTTTTAGCTATGTTGGTTCTTTTGTTTTTCCATATGAAGTTGAGTATTGTTCTTTCCAGGTCTGTGAAGAATTGTGTTCAATTTTGATGGTTATTGAATTGAATCTGTACATTGCTTTTGGTAATTTTGTCATTTTACTATGTTAATCCTATACATCCATGAGCATCTACAACAAATGGTGCTATCATAACTGGATGTCAACATTCAGAAGATAGATCCATATCTGTCACCATGCACAAAACTTAAGTCCAAGTGGATCAAAGATGTCAACATAAATTCAGTTACTCAGAGCCTGGTAGAAGAGAAAGTAGGAAGTAGTCTCAAATACATTGGCAGCAGAGATTACTTCCTAAACATGACACCAGTAGTACAGACACTGAGAGCAACAATTAATAAATAGAACCTCTTGAAACAGAGAGGCATTTGAGGGCAAAGGACACGGTCAATAAGACAAAATGACAGCCTACAGAATGGGAAAAGATCTTCACCAACCCCACATCTGACAGAGGGCTGATCTCCAGAATATATAAAGAACTCAAGAAACTAGACATCAAAATATGTAACATTTCAATTAAAAAATGGGCTATAGAGCTAAACAGAGAATTCTCAATAGAAGAATTCCAAATGGCTGAAAGACATTTAAGGAATTGGTCAACATCCTTAGTCATCAGGGAAATGCAAATCAAAATGACTCTGAGATACCATCTTACACCTGTCAGAATGGCTAAGATAAAAAATACTTATGTTGGAGAGGATGTGGAGCAAGGGGAACACTCCTCCACTCTTCGTGGGAATGCAAACTTGTACAGCCACTTTGGAAATCAGTATGGCAGTTTCTCAGAAAATTGGGAGTCAATCTTCCTCAAGACACAGCTATACCACTCTTGGGCATATACTCAAGGAATGCTCAATCATACCACAGGGACACATGTTCAACTGTTAATAGCAGCATTATTTGTAATATCCAGAACTTGGAAACAATCTAGATGCCCCTCAACTGAAGAATGGATAAGTAAAATGTGGTACATATACACAATGGAGTACACTTCAGCAGAGAAAAACAATGACATCATGAGGTTTGCAGGCAAAAGGATGGAGCTAGAGAATATCATCCTGAGTGAGGTAACCCAGACTCAGAAGGACAAACATGGTATGTACTCACTCCTACATGGATACTAGATATAAAGCAGAGGATAACCAGACTGTAACCCACAGATCCATGGAGGCTAGCTAGTAAGGAGGACCCTAGGAATGTGCATGGATTGCCCAGTGATAGAGAAATGGATCAGATCTACATGAGCAAACTGGGGGGGGGGAGTGGAAGCGGGGTTAGTGGAGGACAAGGAATAGGGGATGAGAGCCTAGGTGAAGAGGAGGTTTGAGCTGGAATGGAAAAAGTGTGAGAGAGCAAGGAAAGAGATGCCATAATAAATGAAGACACCATTGGAAGGTTCCCAGGAATCCACAAGGATGAGTCCACCATAGAGTACTAGCAATACTTGAGTGCCTGAGCTGGCCTACACTGGTGGTTGGATAGCTGAATACCCTAACTGTCATCATAGAACCCTCATTCACTGACTAATGGAAACAGATGCAGAGATCCACAGCTGGGTCCTAGGCAGAGTTCCAGAAGGCCAATTGATGAGAGAGAGGAGTTATTCTATGAGCAAAGGATATCGAGACCACGACTGGAAAAAGTACAGAGACAACTAGCCAAACTATTGGACTATAGCTGAGGAGCCCCCATAGTACTTGACTAGCCCCACTGGATAAGCAAGACAGGTGTTTCGCTTGAACTGTATAGGGGGCCCACAGGCAGTGGGATCAGGACCTGTCCCTAGTGCATGAGCAGGCTTTTTAGCCTATTCGGTGTTCTGTAAGCTTCTTGTATCTTCATAGGTATTTCTTTCTTTAGGTTAGGAAAGTTTTCTTCTATGATTTTGTTGAATATATTTTCTGTGCCTTTGAGTTGGTATTCTTCTCCTTCTTCTATCCCTATTATTCTTAGGTTTGGTCTTTTCATGGTGTCCCAAATTTTCTGGACGTTTTGTGTTAGGACTTTTTTGTCTTTATTGTTTTCTTTGACTGACGAATCTATTTTCTCTATCGTGTCTTTAGTGTCAGAGATTATCTGTTCCATCTCTTGCAATCGGTTGGTTATGCTTGTTTCTGTAGTTCCTGTTCGTTTTGTCAGGATTTCTATTTCCAGCATTCCCTCAGCATGTGTTTTCTTTATTGTCTCAAATTCATTTTTCAGATCTTGGAATGTTTCTTTCATCTGTTTAATTGCTTTTTCTTGGCTTTCTTTGATTTCTTCCCATTTTTTGTTCGTTTTTTCTTCCATTTCTTTAAGGGAGTTTTTTATTTCCTCTTTAATGGAGTTTTTCATTTCCTCTTTAAGGGAAGTTTTTATTTCCTCTTTAAGGGAGTTTTTTATTTCCTCTTTAAGGAAAGTTTTTATTTCCTCTTTAAGGTAGTTTTTCAATTCCTCTTTAAGTAAAGTTTTTATTTCCTCATTGAGGGAATGTTTTATTTCTTCTTTAAGGGCCTCTATCATCTTCTTAATGTCATTTTTAGGGTTGATTTCTTCTGCTTCTTCTGTCATGGTATGTTTAGGTCTTGCAGGTGTAGAATCACTAGGTTCTGATGTTGCCATATAGGTCTTTATGTTGTTGCCTGTATTTTTGCACTGGCGTCTGCTCATCTCTTCCTCTGTGAGGTGCAGGTGGTGTCTGTGTCTGAGAGTGCCTCTCTTGTTCTAATTTTTAGTCTTGGTTTAGTAGTGGTTCTTGGTTAAATTGGTGCTATTGGGCTATTTCTTCAGGGGCAGCTGATTTCGATCGGTGAATTATATACTTATGATTCTGGTGATCTGGTTTGGTGTCTGGGTAGCGCCTTCTTCTGTGTTCTCAGGTCACTTTTTGTTCATTTGTCAACTCCTCAGCTGATCTTGTTTCTTCAGACTTTAAACTGTAGGCATCTGAATCCTCTCCCAGATGGGTTTCAGCTGAGCAGGGTAGTCTCACCAACACCTCCGAGTTGTTGGGTTTCACAGGATCAGCAGCTGGGCCCTGGGTTGTCCTCAGATGGAGTGTTCAGATTCGTTCTGGTTCTGACCCACGGAGATAGCTTCTTCCCCAGTTGTTGGGGTTAGGGGCGTCCCTGTTCCAAGCTGCGTCTGCTTGTCTCCGTCCCTGGGCCTGTTTACCTCTGCGGTCCTCCGCCGGGCCTGTGGTCCCTGTCAGCTGCCGCTGGTTCTGTCTGCCTCTGGGGGCCGCCACCGGGCCTGAATGTCTCTGTCGGCCGCTGCCGCCGGGCACGTCTACCTCAGCGGGCTGCCGCTGGGTCCGTCTACCTCCACAGGCCGCCGCCACAGGCCTACCTGTGTCTGCTTGTCTCCGCCGCCGGGCCTGTCTACCTCTGTGGACCGCCGCTGGGCCTGAATGTCTCTGCCGGCTGCCGCCGGGTCTGAATATCCCTGTCGGCTGCCGCCGCTGGGCACGTCTACCTCAGCGGGCTGTTGCTGGGCCCGTCTACCTCCACGGGCCGCCGCCGCAGGCCTACCTGCGTCTGCTTGTCTCTGCCGCCGGGCCTGTCTACCTCTGTGGGCCGCTGCTGGGCCTGAATGTCTCTGCCGGCTGCCGCCGGGCCTGAATGTCCCTGTTGGCCGCTGCCGCCGGGCCCATTTACCTCAGCGGGCCGCTGCTGGGCCCGTCTACCTCTGTGGGCCGCCGCTGGGCCTGAGTGTCTCTGCCAGCTGCCGCCGGGTCTGAATATCCCTGTCGGCTGCCGCCGCTGGGCCCGTCTACCTCCACGGGCCCCCGCCACAGGCCTACCTGCGTCTGCTTGTCTCCGCCGCCGGGCCTGTCTACCTCTGTGGACCGCCGCTGGGCCTGGATGTCTCTGCCGGCTGCCGCCGGGTCTGAATATCCCTGTCGGCTGCCGAGCAGGCTTTTTAGAACCTAGTGCCTACGGTGAGACTTTGTGCAGTACTGGTGCAGGAAGGAGGGGCTTGGACCTGTTTCAACTGAATGTATCAGGCTCTGCTGACTCCCCAGTGGAGACATTGCCATGGAGGACGTGGGAATGAGGGGTGGGTTGGGGGGCATGCTGGAGTGTGGGAGGAGAGAGGACAGGGGAATCTGTGGTTGGTATGTAAAATAAATAGAAAATCTCTAAATAAAAAATGTATTTAAAAAAGAAGCAAAAGGAAATAGAGAATAAGACCACATAGTTGAAGATAGCACGCACCATGGTCAAATGTTCAGAGAAAGCAATCTGAAACTGAGTTGGGAGCTTTCTCCCTATGGTGAGCTATCAATATGCCAGAAAGAACTATAGAGGTTACTGTGGTGGTGCTGGTTATGGTGTCTGTTATCAACAGTCTTTCCTAACTTTGACACTACAAACTGCAAAAGCAACCTGCCAGGCAACCTTGGGTAACAATGTCACAAGTGTTTATGTGTAGCAGGAATCTTAAAGAGTCTTATTAATCAAAAACAAAACTGGAGCTGGGTATTACAGTGAATGTTAGAAGATCAGAGGAGCAGAACAAGCCACAGCTATCTCACCTTGCCAATTCCTCAACTGGTACTGTTTCCTCAGACTGGAAACCTCTGAGTCCTCATCTCAGCTGAACTTCTGTTAGAAGCCTGAAAGCTTAACCAGTCAAATGCTTCTAGTTTCTGGTCCTCACGCATTATATATATCTTTCTGCCTACTACCATCATTCGCTGGGATTAAAGGCTCACTTCTTGGGATTAAAGGCATGTGTCACCATGCCTGGTTGTTTCCAATGTGGCCTTGAACTCACAGAGATCCAGAGGGATTTCTGCCTCTGGAATGCTAGGATTAAAGGCATGTGCTACCACTGCCTATCCTCTAGGTTTAATATTGTGGCTGTCCTGTTCTCTGACCACAGGTAAGTTTATTAGCATGCACAATATTTTGGGGGAACAAAATACCACCACATTTATGCCTTTCAGTTACACTTGAGGCCTGCTGCACAGGAAGGAATCCATGCCTGGTATTGTAAACCCATTCAATTTCCCATGACTGGGAAGTTCTTAGGTATGTTGGAGGAACTTATACTTCTATTGTTTAACTCATTGATATGGCATCAAACTACCTTCTAAATATCTATGTTTATTTCTATAGACCAAAGCTCTTTTCTCAGCCTTAATCAGAGAAGCCTCTCTGCAGCCAATGGTAGTGAATACACAGTCTCATAGCTGCCCAAGATGCTGAGAATACATGATGATTGATGGACCAGCACCAAGGAAGACATTTGTGCCACCCCCTGTAATGTTCAGAGATAACTGAGAAAAAGGGGCAGGAAGAATGTAAGAACTGGAGGATGGGAGTATGTCTGTAAAATGTTATGCTCCAAATCTCAGGACAGCCATTGATTTTTACAAACTCATAGCAGATGTATTTAGTTTCACTGAACATGTACAAGATCAGCCCTGTCAATAATGAATGATTGATAGGGGAGGGGCTCATTAGACCCAATGCTTCTTTGTTGAACTATATTTATAAGTTCTGGGTGAGGAAGAGTCTTCAGATTTGTTCCCCTTGCTGAGATCACCATGCTCAGTGGATAGCTCCAAATCCCTGGACACTTGGACAGCCCTGCTTAAAGTCTTTGGGCCACTCACCAAAACAAATAAAAATGAGTATAGAAAAGAGATTCATATGAAGTTGATTGGTAGTTATCGGTGGCACTGAAATCAGGGAATGTAGGGCATAAGAGCAGTCAGTATGCATTATAAACATGTTTGAAACTGTCAAGGAATAAATTTGATTAATTAAACAATATAATAACAATAAGTAAATAATAATAACAATAAGTAAATAATAATAATAATAATAATAATAATAATGTTACTCACAAAGTAAGAAAAAGCCAACACAACTATTCTGTAAGGGTCTGTGCTTAGATTCCTGGCAGCATACTAATGTTTTCATATATTAACATTCTTCTGAACACTTACAAGTTATAGCAGTCTGCTTTTTGTCTCTTCTCACTTATAGAGGTTTTAAGGTTTAAACAAAGAATGTGCCAGCTTAATTCACTGAGGAAACTCTGGAGAAATGTGCCTGCTAACTAAACATAACTAAGAAGCTGATGCTACCAGATTGTCACCAGATCCATAAGCAGAAAAATAGGCAAGCTCTGGGTCTTTGGGAAGACAGCTAGCTACTCTACTGACAGAGACATTGAGACTTTCAAAGACATCATAGGTGAAGCTCTGAGTTGGTAAGAAGGCACTTTGGGGTCGGGGGAGATAGCTCAGTTGTTAAAACCAATGGATGCTCTTGCAGAGAGCACAGATTTAGTTCTCAGCACCTATATGGCAGTTCACTACTGTCTGTAACTCTAGTTCCAGGGAATCAGTTGCCTTCTTCTGGCTTCTGTGGGCACTGTGCTTGTATGGTACACATAATACCTGTAGACAAACATTCATATCTTTATATATTCATAAACAAGTTGGCTTTTATGACAGATAAACTCATAACTGGCTTCAAGGCGTTGAATGAAGGGATAAAATAAAGGAGTTTCTATTCTCAAACAAGGTCTTCTTATCCTTCTAGGAATAATGGAAAGGGCTGAGATACCACTGAGCCATGGCCCTCATTCTTGGTCTGAGTCCAGGAAGGGAGAAGTGACAGGTCAAACAACTTTTTATATAAATGAAGGATGAGAGAGTCTCTAGTGGGTCAGGGGAGACAGAGGAGGACTTTAGATAATGAATAAGAACATCATCCTTGAACTATTCAGGGTGGTAATCCACTTTTGGTGAACTTCCTATTCCTTTAATTCTCCTATGACCTGGTTTGAGTGTGGGCTGAAGGCTGGCAGGCAGGAGATGATGCTGTCAGTCAGCAATTAACTAGGGAGGTGTATCTTAGGATGGAAATGAATCTCAGGGTGGACTTCAGGTCAGCATAATGTATTTTAGAGCATTTTTACTCATCCTCCTACCATACCCTGTTTCAAAGGATCTGGATGTCTTCATGGCTGGCTAGAGAAATGACACGTATGAAACATTAACTCTGGGTTCCAGAAATAACATTTTCCAGGGGTTGAGAAAGTTTTCAATGGTAGCAAAAGTTACATTATGTCAGAGAACTAATCATGAAAACTATAAATCCTGGTGCTTAAGACAGATATCACGTGTTGAGATTCCCTGTGGAGGGCACAACTTGTAAGCACATATGTGTCCAGGTGTGCAGCACACACCTTTAAAACAAGCATTTGGGAGGAAGAGGCAGGCAGATCTCTGTGAGTTCCTGCCAGGGTGCATTACAGAGAGAATTCCAGAACAGCCAGGGCTACATAAATAGACTCTTGTTGGTTTTTTTTTTAAAGAGAATAACACAAGTAGCTACAGAGTCATTTTGTGGAAAGGAGTAACTCAGAGATGAGGAGAGCAGGTCCTGGTGCAGGTGGTGGGAAGGAATGCTATTCCTCTACAGATAACTACATGAGCACTGAGACAGGGCTTGCACAGCACAGCACAGCAGAGGGACATGGTTCTTTTCTTGTCTCCTTTATTTTCCCTGATGTCATGAGATATCAGCAAGCACTGGAATATTAACAACTGCTGTATCTGAATGTTGTCTATCTAGTATCAGAAATAGAAGAAATCAAAAGGTGTTGACAAGTGTGTGGAGGATTGGGCCTCTTCAAACTTTAAAAAATTTAAAAAGGTTTATATATTTTATTTTTTGTACATGATTGTTTTGACTGCACATATGTACGTACACATATTACATTTTATGTATACAAGTATTTTGCCTGTATGTATGTATGTACAGCACATGCCCAGGGATGCCAGAAGAGGTCATTGGATGTCTTGGCACCCGAATTATAGGTGGTTGTGAGCTGCTATGTGGATGGTGGGTACTGAGCCCAGGTGCCCTCAAGAGCTGTGTGTGCTCTTAAGAGCTGAGCCATCTCTCTAGCCCCAGAAACTGGTACTCTTACACAGCAAATGGAATGTGATGAAAAGCAGGTGTGCAGAACGTTACAAAGACTCCTCAAAAAAGTAAAAGGAAAGGGACATTATGACTTGGTAGCCATATCTCAGGATATTTGTTCAAGATCATTGAAATTGGAGTATTTTATAATTTACATTTTTATTTTAATCATGCCCATTTATAGAATATAGTGACTTCAATCTATGTAGTCCCCTTTAAGCATATCACGCACTCATGTACTCATATATTTGTTCTTCCACAGTCCCTCCTCTTGTTCTTACAGACAATCTATCCAATTTGAAATTCCTATGTAAAATCTTGGTTTCCAAGTGAGAACACTTGCTTGATAATTTGTCTTTTCCAATTTGGTTTATTTTATTCAACATGATAATCACATATACCCCTGTTTTTTTAGCAAATGACATGGTTGAAATCCAAATTCTAGAGGGATATTGATACTTCTAAGTTTATGCCTATCCCATTGTGAACTGATAAGATGTGATAAAGAGAATATGACAGAAAAGCCACTGTTATAAATGATTCCATCCAAGTAATGTTTATAAAAGTCAGAGAGGAAAGGAGAGAACAGACCCTTGGTTTATGGGAGCTGAGGTGGAGGAACTAGGAAGACGGCAACCACTGGGTGTTAACTTTCAATTATTCCAGCTAGAAACTCTCCATTGATTGGCTGTTCACCAACATGCTAGTGTTATTAATGCTTTGCACCATGTTGAACATTTGAAAGTCTATTGATTCTGTGTACTTTTCATTAAGTGATTTATCAAATTTATAAAATGATAGACAATATAGAATGATGATCCCACAGAGTTTATTAAAATTGCTTGCTTCCAGGTACACAACTCATAGGTGACCAGAAAGAAGAAAACAGTACACAAAAATCTGGGGAAATTCAAAAGAAAATCCAGTTGAGAAGATAAGTGGTTAAATAGTTATTGTTGGGGAAGTGTTTTGTTAAGTTATTTGGTGAGAGATCTAAAGATCTTGGCTCAGAACTTAAACTGATTCCAGACCTTCACATGAGCCCCTATGAAGATGGCAAAAGATCCATAATCTTGGGTAAGAGGAGAGTGAGGGTGAGAGACTCCATCCTTCCTCAATGCATTTCCAACACGTAGGTAGGAATTTATATTGGTCAGGTTTCCTGGTGAGAACATGAAGGTGGCCAGCAAATGTTGAGATGTGGCTTTGTGTTGCTAGGTCACATCAGCTCTCCCAAGAGCATGGCAGTGCAGATGTTCCTTTGTGGAGCTGGTCAGCAGCAGCAGGGCTGGCAGCAGGGTGTGCTGCAACTGATGCTCACACAGGTTGGTTGAAAAGAGGTGGTCTTGCGGCAAGTGGTTTCACAGCAAGTTGGTTGACAGTTGATCTTTATGGAGCTGGGCTGGCAGCAGCTGGGCACACAGCAGCAGGGCAGGCAGCAGGTGGGCACACAGCAGCAGGGCTGGCAGCAGGGTGGGCTGCAAGCAATGGTCACACAATTTGTTTTGCAACAGGTATTCTTGCAGCAACTGGTTTCACAGCAAGCTGGTTGACAGCTAATGTTTATGGAGCTGGGCTGGCAGCAGCTGGGCTCACAGCAGCAGGGCGGGCAGCAGCTGGGCACACAGCAGCAGGGCTGGCAGCAGGGTGTGCTGCAGCAGATGCTCACACAGGTTGGCTTGCAACAGGTGGTCTTGCAGCATGTGCTTTCAGAGCATGTTGGTGGGCAGCAGGGCTGGCAGCAGTTGCTGACAGACTTGATGTTGCAGCAGCTGGACTGGCAGCAGGGTATGCAGCAGCAACTTGGGGGACAGCAAGGCTGGCAGCAGATGGACTCAGGGCAGCTGCTGGATTCACAGCAAGAGGTGGTCTTGCAGCAGGTGGTGCTGCAGCAGCTAGGCTGACAGCAAGGTGGGCAGCAGCAGAGGGTCATGGTATCAGGTGTGGAGGGTGATAGTCTGTTCACAGGTGAGTTTTCAACAGTGTAGCAAGTTCTTCCAGTCAGGGCCTTTTATACAACTGTCCTTCAAGGTTTGGGCCAATCAGAAAGACTCTTCTTCTTTGTGTACCATTTCCATATTTAATTTGTGTTTTTGAAGAAGGAAATTCTCACCTAATGCTCTGAATCATTTGAAAGTGTTCATTGCTTACTTGGGAATAGCTCACTTGAACTTGTTCCAATAAGTCATGGGTTCATTCCTTCAGCACTGTTGTAACTCTCATCACCATCTTTGGTCCTTTGGTAGCTCCTGCCTCCATGGGAAGGTCAAGATTAGTTTGTTCTTGAGCACTTCCTCTTCCTGTAAGCAGCCTCACGTGACCCGTGAAGATGGTTTGCTACACGCTTGACCCAGAAAACCCTACAAAATAATGCAAATCCAGAGGTTCAAATCTTCCGGTTCACTTTAAGAACACCCGTGAAACTGCCCAGGCCAACAAGGGTATGCATATCCGAAAAGCCACCAAATATCTGAAAGATGTCACTTTAATGAAGCAATGTGTGCCTTTCTGGCGGTATAATGGTGGGGCCGGTAGGTGTGCCCAGGCCAAACAATGGTGCTGGACACAGGGCCGGTGGCCTAAAAAGAGTGCTGAATTTTTGCTGCACATGCTTACGAATGCAGAGAGTAATGCTGAACTTAAGGGTTTAGATGGGGATTCTCTAGTCATTGAACACATGCAGGTGAAGAAAGCACCTAAGATGTGCCTATGGTCTTACAGAGCTCATGGCTGGATTAACCCATACATGAGCTCCCTCTGCCACATCGAGATGATCCTCACTGAAAAGGAACACATTGTTCCAAAGCCAGAAAGGGAGGTTGCACAGAAGAAGAAGATATCCCAGAAGAAACTGAAGAAACAAAAACTTATGGCACGGGAATAAATTCCACATAAAATAAATGCAGATAGAAGTAAAAAAAAAAAAAAAAAGGTCAGTTTGTCTTACAACTTTTTTCTGCTATCTACATTTAGATTGATACATGTCTCTGGGTATGTGTAGCATGAATCTTAAAAGGTCTCCTTAATAAAAACAAACCTGGAGCCAGGTATTGGCGTGAATGCTGGAAGATCAGAGAAGCAGAACAAGCCACAGCTACCTCACCTTGCAAATTCCTCAGCTCAGACTGGAATCCTCTGAGTCCTCATCCAGAATGAATCTCAGCTGAACTGCTGCTAGAAGCCTGAAAGCTTAACCAGCCAAATGCTTCTAGTTTCTGGTCTTCATGTCTTATATATCTTTATGTTTTTGCCATCACTCCCTGGAATTAAAGGCTCACTTCTTGAGATTAAAGGCATGTGTTACCATGACTGGCTGTTTCCAATGTAGCCTTGAACTCACAGAGATCCAGAGGGATTTTTGTCTCTGGAATGTTAGGATTAAAGGCATGAGTGCCACCATTTTCTAGCCTCTCTATCTAGTGGCTGTCTGTTCACTGACCCTAGATAAATTTATTAGGGTGCACAATATTTTGGGGAACACAGTATCACCACAGGTATGATGGTGCTATATTAACAATGATGTACGCTCCGCCTAGTTCCCTGAGCGTTGCCCACAAAGCCCAATTCCAAAGTGTCCCAGGTGTCAATCTCTGTGTGATTTCCTATCCCTGTGTATGTGGGTTTCATTTAAAGGTGGTTTGAGATAAGGGTATATGGGATGATGTGTTTCATAGCAGATTGGAACCCAGAACTGATGGGTATAAAAAGAAACAGCATATTAGAAATAAGGAGACATCGGTGGAGTGTGGTGACCACCAGTCTTGACTGTCCTCTCCAGGGTAGTTGTGCTGACCATCAGTCCTGACTGACTGTCTGCTCCTGGGTAGATGTAGTGACAATTAATCCTGACTGACTGTCTGCTCCTGGATAGATGTGGTTATCAATAATCCTGGCTGACTCTCTGCTCCCAGGAGCTCATGTGGATGAAATGCTAAGATCCAGACAAATGAGGGTGAGCTGGTGACTCCAGTGCACATCTTGCTGTCAGCAGGAGTAGTGATCTTAGACTGGTGATCTCCTGATTTCCTTCCATCTGCCTGGATCTCTAAAACCCTGTCCTCTGTCTGTCTTTCTTCTTCATTTTCTGGACTGCTTTACATCTTCACTTTTCAGAAATCTGTCTTGAAGGTTTTTTTATGAAAATACTTTGAATGTTATTGGGTTTATTTAAAGTGTTTTATTTTCATTATTTTCATTTTTATCCTTTTATTCTTCATTTTTTTTCAAAACACTTTCTCTATGAAGCACTGACTAGCCTGGAATTCATTGTGTAGACCATCATGGCCCAAATATCACAAAGATTCTCCTAACTCTCTCTCTTGCATGCAAGGATTAAAGGCTTCTTTCATGATGCCTTTTATTGATTTCATATATGCAAATAATATGTTTTGATCATACCATTTCTAATCACTCTCTTGGATTTCTCTTCCACTGAACCTTTCTTATTCCTCCAAAGATTCCCTCCAGTGTTCATTGTGTGTGTTTGTGTCTGTGTCTTTCTGTGTTTGTTTGTGTGTGTCCATCCCACTGAGTTTAATTAGGGTTGCTTTCATAAGCATGGTAGGCAGTTATGGGCAACATAACTCTGGTTACATTACTAACTCTTTTCTCTATGTCCTATGACCAAATCATATGATGTTTTCAGCAGTAGGGTCTTACTAGCCTGGTCTGGTGGGTAATCAAAAGCTAATAGTGTGTGTTGTTTTGGAGACCTGTGGGCTTCTCATAGGGTGTTTTATCACATACCCCAACCTAGGATTTTGTTTAATTGCCTATAGCTTCTGGGAGCTGCACTACCCATGCAGGGTACTTCCATTCAGACTCTTCTTATTATACTTGTCAACTAGTGTAGAAAATAATAATCTCCAGTTAACTTTTAGCACATCATTAGTTTTGATTAACTCTCATCTCCACTCTGTATTATTCTCCATTCCCCTACTAGCTCTCTGCACACATTTCCACCAAAATAGTCTACCTCTCTATTTTTATTGACATGTGTTCTACTGTCTCTTGTCTTTTAAGCCCTTTCCAGATCATCAGTCCCTGCCAATCTCCCTGGCCTCTACAGGCATTCCAAGATAAACACACAAATCTAAAAATTCAAAACTCAGATTCACATATGAGAAGAGGCATTAATTGGGGCCAGAATGGAGTGTGTTCCATTCTATGTTGGGTTTTGCCTAGAGTGAGAGACAGGGACCTTGTATCAGTCTTGTGCAATTAGACATCTCAGTTTCTCGGTTCTATGTTAAAGAGGATGTGTTCTGCTCTACTATGTGTTATTGGGACATTTTAATACACGTATGGATGCATACACCGATATGTGTGTGTTTGTGTTCATGTGTGTGTGTGCACCAGGGGCTGGAGGACAATGTCGGGTGTCATTATCAAACATGCTATCCACCTCTTTTGAGACAGAGACTCTTCTCCCCTACCCCCACCCAAAGAGGAAAAGCTCTTGTTAGTCCTCTAACAAGGACTTTTATTCATGTTGGCCATTAGAAATAGAGGATAATTTTGGCTTCTCTGTCAAAAATTAGGTGTTCATACATTTGTGGATTAATGTCAGGGTCTTCAATTTGATTCCATTGGTCCACATGTCGGTTTTTATGCCAGTACTGAGCTGTTTTTTATTACGTAGCTCTATAGTAAGGCTTGAAGTCAGGGTAGTGATTCTTTTAGAGGTTGCTTTATTGTAAAGGATTGTTTTAGCTATCCTGGGTTTTTTATTTTTCCATATGGAGTTGAGTTTTGTTCTTTCCAGGTCTGTGAAGAATTGTGTTCAATTTTGATGGGGATTGCATTGAATCTGTAGGTTGCTTTTGGTAAGATTCCCATTTTTACTATGTTAATCCTACATATCCATGAGCATCTACAACAAATGGCGCTATCATAACTTGATGTCAACAAGTAGAAGATTGTAAATAGATACATATCTGTCACCATGCACAAAACTTAAGTTCAAGTGGATCAAAAATGTAAACATAAATTCAGTTACTCAGAACCTAATAGAAGAGAAAGTAGGAAGTAGTCTCGAATGCATTGGTAGCAGAGATCACTTCCTAAATATGACACCAGTAGTACAGACACTGAGAGCAACAATTAATAAATAGTACCTCTTGAAAGTGAGAGGCATATGAGGCCAAACGACATGGTCAATATGACAAAATGACAGCCTGCAGAATGGGAAAAGATCTTCACCAACCCCACATCTTACAGAGGGCTGATCTCCAGAATATATAAAGAACTCAAGAAACTAAACATCAAATATGTAACATTTCAATTAAAAATGGGCTATATAGCTAAACAGAGAATTCTCAATAGACGAATTTCAAATGGCTGAAAGACATTTAAGGAATTGCTCAACATCCATAGTCATCAGGGAAATGCAAATCAAAATGACTCTGAGATTCCATCTTACACCTGTCAGGATGACTAAGATAAAAAATACTTATGTTGGAGAGGATGTGGAGCAAGGGGAACACTCCTCCACTCTTCGTGGGAATGCAAACTTGTACAACCACTTTGGAAATCAGTATGGCAGTTTCTCAGAAAATTGGGAGTCAATCTTCCTCAAGACACAGCTATACCACTCTTGGGCATATACCCAAGGAATGCTCAATCATACCACAGGGACACATGCTCAACTACGTTCATAGCAGCATTATTTGTAATAGCCAGAACTTGGAAACAATCTAGGTGCTTCTCAACTGAAGAATGGATAAGTAAAATGTGGTACATATACACAATGGAGTACACTTCAGCAGAGAAAACAATGACATCATGAAGTTTACAGGCAAATGGATGGAACTAGAAAAAATCATCCTGAGTGAGGTAACCCAGACTCAGAAAGACAAACATGGTATGTCCTCACTCCTACATGGATACTAGATATAAATCAAAGGATAACCAGAGTATAACCCACAGATCCATGGAGGCTAGCTAGAAAGGAGGACCCTAGGAAGGCTGCGTGGATTGCCCAGTGATAGAGAAATGGATCAGATCTACATGAACAAACTGGGGGGTGAGGGAGGGTAATGGAGGACAAGGAATGGGGGATGAGAGCTTAGGGGAAGAGGAGGTTTGAGATGGCATTGAAACAGTGTGAGAGAGCAAGGAAAGAGATACCATAATAAATGAAGACACCATTGGAAGGTTCCCATGAATCCGCAAGGATGACTCCACCATAGAGTACTAGCAATAGTTTAGAGGGTGCCTGAGCTGGCCTACACTGGTGGTTGGATAGCTGAATACCCTAACTGTCATCATGGAACCCTCATTCACTGACTGATGGAAGTAGATGCAGAGATCCAGTGTCCAGGCAGAGCTCCAGGAGTCTAATTGATGAGAGAGAGGAGGGAATCTATGAGCAAGGGAATATGAGACCATGACTGGAAAAAGTACAGAGACAACTAGCCAAATGATTAGAAATGCATGAACTGTGGACCAATAGCTGAGGAGCCCCCATGGTACTGGACTAGGCCCACTGGATAAGTGAGACAGTTGTTTAACTTGAACCTTATAGGGGGCCCACAGGCAGTGGGATCAGGACCTGTCCCTAGTGCATGAGCTGGCTTTTTAGAACCTAGTGCCTATGGTGAGACATTTTGTGCAATATTGGTGCAGGAAGGAGGGGCTGGGACCTGCCTCAACTGAATCTGTAACTCTAGTTCCAGGGCATCAGTTGCCTTCTTCTGGCTTCTGTGGGCACTGTGCATGTATGGTGCACATAATACCTGTAGACAAACATTTATATCTTTATATATTCATAAACAAGTTGACTTTTATGACAGATAAACTCATAACTGACTTTATAGCATGTTATGAAGGGATAAAATAAAAGAGTTTCTATTATCAGACCTGGTCTTCTTATCCTTCTAGGAATAATGGAAAGAACTGAGATACCACCGAGCTATGGACCTCATTCTTGGCCAGAGTATAGGAAGGGAGATGTGACAGGTCAAACAAGTTTTTATATAAATGAAGGATGAGACAGTCTCCGGTGTGTCAGGGGATACAGAGGAGGAGTTTAAATAATGAATAAGAACATCTTCCTTGAACTATTCAGATTGGGATTCCAGTGCTGGGAGAGTTCATATTCCTTTAACTCTCCTTGACCTGGCTTGTGTGTGGGATGAAGGCTGGCAGTCAGGAGATAATACTGTGGGTCAGGAATTAAGTAGGGAGGTGTAGAATGGGATGGTAATGAATCTCACGGTGGACTTCAGGTCAGCATAATGTATTTTAGAGCATTTTTACTCATCCTACTACCATACCCTGATACTCTTCCTTCCTTCCTTCCTTCCTTCCTTCCTTCCTTCCTTCCTTCCTTCCTTCCTTCCTTCCTTCCTTCCTTTCTTTCTTTCTTTCTTTCTTTCTTTCTTTCTTTCTTTCTTTCTTTCTTTCTTTCCTTTACTTTTTTTTTGGTGTTTTGAGACAGGGTTTCTCTGTGTAGCTTTGCGCCTTTCCTGGAACTCACTTTGGAGACCAGGCTGGCCTCAAACTCACAGAGATCTGCCTGCCTCTGCCTCCTGAAGGCTGTTTCTTAAGAATAGCAAAGGATCTGGATGTCTTCATGGCTGGCTAGAGAAATGTCATATATGAAACATTCATTCTGGGTTCCAGAAATAACATTTTTCAGGGTTTGAGAAGGTTTTCAATGGTAGCAAATGTTACAATAAGTCAGAAAACTCATCATGAAAACTATACATCCTGGTGCTCAAGACAGAAATCAAGAGAGATTCCCTGTGGAGGGCACAACTTGTAAGCACATATGTGTCCAGGTGTGCAGCACACACCTTTTTTTTTTTTTTTTTTTTTTTTGTGGCTGGAGAGACAGCCGTGGGTTTGGGGAACCGAACTCTTATATTTTTGGTTGTGAGTCTAGCCTTTAACGGCTGAGCCATCGCTCCAGCCCAAGCAGCACACACCTTTAAAACCAGCAGTTGGGAGGAAGAGGTAGGCAGATTTCTGAGAGTTCCTGCCAGGGTGCTTTACAGAGAGAGCTCCAGAACAGCCAGGGCTACTTAAATAGATTCTGTTTTTTTTTTGTTTTTTTTTTTTTAAAGAGAATAGCACAAGTAGCTACAGAGTCATTTTGTGGAAAGGAGTAACTCAGAGATGAGGAGAGCAGGTCCTGGTGCAGGTTGTGGGAAGGAATGCTATTCCTCTAAAGATAACTACATGATGAAGCATGGAAGTCTGGAGTTCAGGGAGGTGCACTGAGACAGGGTTTGCCCAGCCCAGCACGTCAGAGGGACACAATTCCTTCCTTGTCTCCTTATTTTCCCTGATGGCGTGAGATATCACCAAGCACTGGAATATTTTTTGAGTGTATAACAATTGCAGTATTAGAATGTTGTCTATCTAGTATCAGAAATAGAAGAGATCCAAAGGTGTTGACAAGTGTGTGGAGGATTGGGCCTCTTCAAACTTTAAAAAATTTAAAAAGGTTTATGTATTATATTTTATGTGCCTGGTTGTTTTGACTGCACATATATGTAAATTTATTATATTTTATATATACAAGTATTTTGCCTGTATGTATGTATGTATGTATGTATGTATGTATGTATGTATGTACAGCACATGCCCAGGAATGCCAGAAGAGGTCATTGGATGTCTTGGAACCCAAATTACAGGTGGTTGTGAGCTGCATTGTGGGTGGTGGGAACTGAACCCAGATGCTCTCAAGAGCAATGCGCACTCTTAAGAGCTGAGCCATCTCTCTAGCCCCAGAAACTGGTACTCTTACACTGTAAAGGGAATGTGAAGAAAAGCAGGTGTGCAGATCATTACAAAGACTCCTCAAAAAGTAAAAGGAAAGGGACATTATGAATTGGTAGCCATATCTCAGGATATTTGTTCAAGATTATTGATATCACAATTTTTTAATTTAAATTTTTGTTTTTAATCGTGCCAAGTTATTGAAAATAGTGAGTGAATCTATGGAATCCCTTTAAGTACATCATGCACTCATGGACTTATATGATATTTGCTCTTCCACAGCCCCTCCCCTCACTAGTCCCTCTTTCTCATAGACAATCTACAGGATTTGAAGTTTATGTGTAAAATCTTCGTTTCCAGTGAGAACACTTGCTTGATAATTTGTCTTTTTGAATTTGGTTTATTTCATTCAACATGATAATCTCATATGCCCTGGCTTTTTAGCAAATGACATGAAATCAGAATCCTAGTGGGATATTGACAATTCTAAGTTTATGCCTATCCCATTTTGAACTGATAAAATGTGATAAAGAGAATATGACATAAAAGCCACTGTTATAAATGATTCCATCCAAATGATGTTTATAGAAGTCAGACAGCAAAGGAGGAAACCAACCCTTGGTTTATGGGAGCTGAGGTGGAGGAACTAGGAAGATGGCAACCACTGGGTATTAACTTTCAATTATTCCAGCTAGAAACCCTTCATGGTTCTGATGTTCATCATCATGCTAGTGTTACTAATGCAGGGTACCATGTTGAGCATTTGAAAGTCTATTGATTATGTGTACTTTTCATTAAGTGTTTTATCATAAAAAAGATAGACAATATGGAATGATGATAGAGCAGAGTTTATTAAAATTGCTTGCTTCCCAGGACACAACTCATAAGTGAGCAGAAAAAAGAAAATAGTGCACAAAATTCTGGGAAAATTCAGGAAAAAACAGAGTTTAGAAGATAAGTGTTTAAATAAAGTTGTTTTGGGGGAAGTGTTTTGTTAAGTTATTTGGTATGAGAGATAAAGATCTTGGCTGAGATTTAAACTGATTCCAGACCTTCACAACAGTCCTCCATGAAGATGGCACAAAATCCATAATCTTTGGAGATGAGGAGAGTGAAGGTTGGAGACTCCATCCTTTCTCAAAGCATTTCCCACACTTAAGTAGGAATTAACATTGGTCAGGTTTCCTGGTGAGAACATGAAGTTGGTCAGCCAAGGTTGAGATGTGGCTTTGTGTTGCTAGGTCACATCAGCTCTCCCCAGAGCATGGCAGTGCAGATGTTCCTTTGTGGAGCTGTTCAGCAGCAGCAGGGCTGGCAGCAGGGTGTGCTGCAGCTGATGCTCACATAGGTTGGTTGAAAAGAGGTGGTATTGTGGCAGGTGGTTTCACAGCAAGTTGGTTGACAGTTGATCTTTATGGAGCTGGGCTGGCAGCAGCTGGGCACACAGCAGCAGGGCAGGCAGCAGGTGGGCACACAACAGCAGGGCAGGCAGCAGGGTGGGCTGCAACCAATGGTCACACAATTTGTTTTGCAACAGGTATTCTTGCAGCAACTGGTTTTACAGCAAGCTGGTTGACAGCTGATCTTTATGGAGCTGGGCTGGCAGCAGCTGGGCTCACAGCAGCAGGGCGGGCAGCAGCTGGGCACACAGCAGCAGGGCTGGCAGCAGGGTGTGCTGCAGCAGATGCTCATACAGGTTGGCTTGCAACAGGTGGTCTTGCAGCATGTGCTTTCAGAGCATGTTGGTGGGCAGCAGGGCTGGCAGCAGTTGCTGACAGACTTGATGTTGCAGCAGCTGGACTGGCAGCAGGGTATGCAGCAGCAACTTGGGGGACAGCAAGGCTGGCAGCAGATGGACTCAGGGCAGCTGCTGGATTCACAGCAAGAGGTCTTCTTGCAGCAGGTGGTCCTGCAGCAGCTAGGCTGACAGCAAGGTGGGCAGCAGCAGAGGGTCATGGTATCAGGTGTGGAGGGTGATAGTCTGTTCACAGGTGAGTTTTCAACAGCGTAGCAAGTTCTTCCAGTCAGGGCCTTTTATACAACTGGCCTTCAAGGTTTGGGCGAATCAGAAAGACTCTTCCTCTTTGTGTATCATTTCCATATTTAATTTGTGTTTTTGAAGAAGGAAATTCTCACCTAATGCTCTGAATCATTTGAAAGTGTTCATTGCTTACTTGGGAATAGCTCACTTGAACTTGTTCCAATAAGTCATGGGTTCATTCCTTCAGTGCTGTTGTAACTCTCATCCCATCTGGTCCTTTGGTAGCTGCTGCCTCGATGGGAAGGTCAAGTTTAGTTTGTTCTTGAGCACTTCCTCTTCCTGTAAGCGGCCTCAGGTGACCCGTGAAGATGGTTCAATACTTGCTTGACCCAGAAAACCCTACAAAATCTTGCAAATCCAGAGGTTCAAATCTTCGGGTTCACTTTAAGAACACCTGTGAAACTGCCCAGGCCATCAAGGGTGTGCATATCCGAAAAGTCACCAAATATCTGAAAGATGTCACTTTAAAGAAGCAATGTGTGCCTTTCTGGTGGTATAATGGTGGGGCCGGTAGGTGACCCTGGCCAAACAGTGGGGCTGGACACAGGGCCGGTGGCCTAAAAAGAGTGCTGAGTTTTTGCTGCACACGATTAAGAATGCAGAGAGTAATGCTGAACTGAAGGGTTTAGATGTGGATTCTCTAGTCATTGAACACATGCAGGTGACAAAACACCTAAGATGCGCCGATGGACTTACAGAGCTCATGGCCAGATTAACCCATACATTAACTCCCCCTGCCTCATCGAGATGATCCTCACTGAAAAGGAACAAATGATTCCAAAGCCATCATAGGAGGTTGCGCAGAAGAAGAAGAAAGATATCCCATAAGAAACTGAAGAAACAAAAACTTATGGTATGGGAATAAATTCCACATAAATTAAATGCAGATATGCTGGGCGTTGGTGGTGCACGCCTTTAGTCCCAGCACTTGGGAGGCAGAGCCAGGCGGATCTCTGTGAGTTCGAGGCCAACCTGGGCTACCAAGTGAGCCCCACGAAAGGCACAAAGCTACACAGAGAAACCCTGTCTTGAAAAACCAATAAATAAATGAATAAATAAATAAATAAATAAATAAATAAAATGCAGATAGAAGTAAAAAAAAAATAAGTTTGTTCTTACAACTTTCTTCTGCTATCTGCACTTAGATTGATACATGTCTCTGGGTTTGTGTAGCATGAATCTTCAAAGGTCTTCTTAATAAAAACAAACCTGGAGCCAGGTATTGGCGTGAATGCTGGAAGATCAGAGAAGCAGAACAAGCCACAGCTATCTCACCTTGCCAGTTCCTCAGCTCATCCTGTTTCCTCAGACTGGAAGCCTCTGAGTCCTCATCCAGAATGTATCTCAGCTGAACTGCTGCTAGAAGCCTGAAAGCTTAACCCGCCAAATGCTTCTAGTTTCTGGTCTTCATGCCTTATATATCTTTATGTGATTGCCATCACTCCCTGGGATTCAAGGCTCACTTCTTGGGATTAAAGGTGTGTGTCACCATGACTGGTTGTTTCCAAGTAGCCTTGAATTCACAGAGATCCAGGGGTATTTCTGTCTCTTGATTGCTAGGATTAAGGGCGTGAGTGCCATCATTTTCGATCCTCTCTATCTACTAGATGTCTCTTCACTGACCCCAAATAAATTTATTAGGGTGCACCATATGTTGGGGAACACAATATCACCACAGGTATGATGGAGCTGTATTCACAATGATGTACTCTCTGCCTAGTTCCCTGAGTGTTGCCCACAAAGCCCAATTCCAAAGTGTCCCAGGTGTCAATCTCTGTGTGATTTCCTATCCCTGTGTATGTGGGTTTCATTTAAAGGTGGTTTGAGATAAGGGTATATGGAATGGTGTGTTTCATAGCAGATTAGAACCCAGAACTGATGGGTATAAAAGGAAACATCATATTAGAAATAAGGAAACATCAATGGAGTGTGGTGACCATCAGTCTTGCCTGTCCTCTCCCAGATAGTTGTGTTGACCATCAATCCTGACTGACTGTCTGCTCCTGGATAGATGTAGTGACAATTAATCCTGACTGACTTGCTGCTCCTGGATAGATGTGGTGACCATCACTGTTGACTGTCTGCTCCTGGGTAGATGTGGTTATCAATAATCCTGGCTGACTGTCTGCTCCCAGGATCTCATGTGGATGAAGTGCTAAGATCCAGACAAATGAGGGTGAGCTGGTGACTCCAGTGCACATCTGGCTGTCAGCAGAGGCAGTGATCTTAGACTGGTGATCTCCTGATTTCCTTCCATCTGCCTGGCTCTCTAAACCCCTGTCCTCAAATATCTCTGTCTGTCTTTCTTCTTCATTTTCTGGATTGTTCCACATCCTCACTTTTCAGAAATCTGTCTTGAAGTTTTTTTTTTAATGAAAATACCTTGAATGTTATTAGGTTTATTTAAAATATTTTATTTTTATTATTTTTAATTTTATCTTTTTATTCTTCATTATTTTTCTTTCAAAACAGTTTCACTATGAAGCACCGACTGGCTTGGAATTCACTGTGTACACCATGATGGCCCGAATATCACATCAATTTTCCTAAATCTGTCTCTTGCATGCAAGGATTAAAGGCTTCTTTCATGATGCCTTTTATTGATTTTATATATGCAAATAATATGTTTTAATGATACTGTTTCCTAATCACTCTCTTGAATCACTTTTCCACTGAACCCTTTTTTCTTGCTCCAAAGATTCCCTCCAGTGTTCATTTTGTATGTGTGTGTATGTGTGTGTGTGTTTGTGTGTATGTATGTCTGTATCTATTTTTCTGTGTCTTTCTGTGTTTGTTTGTGTGTGTCCATCCCACTGAGTTTAATTAGTGTTGCTTTCATAAGCATGGTAGGAAGTTATGGACAACATAACTCTGGTTACACTACTGGCTTCTTTTCTCTATGTCCTATGACCAAATCATGGGATGTTTTCAGCAGTAAGGTCTTACTAGCTGCGTCTGATGAGTAATCAAAAGAAAAGTTAATAGTGTGTGGTGTGTTGGAGACCTGTGGGCTTCTCATAGGGTTTTTATCACATACCCAAACTAGGATTTTGTTTAATTGCCTATACCTTCTGGGAGCTGCACTACCCATGTAGGGTACTTCCATTCAGACTGTTCTTATTTTGCTTGTCAACTAGTGTAAAAAATAGTCAGTCTCCAGTTAACGTTTCACACATCATTAGTTTTGATTAACTCTCCCCTCCACTCTGTATTATTCTCCATTTCCCTACTACTAGCTCTGTGCAAACATTTCCACCAAAATAGTCTACCTCTCTATCTTTATTGACATGTGTTCTACTGTCTCCTGTCTTTTAGCCCTTCCCACATCAACAGACCCTGTCAATCTCCCTGGCCTCTACAGGCATTCCAAGATAAACACACAAATGTAAAAATTCAAAACTCAGAGTCACATATGAGAAGGGGCATTAGTTGGGGCCAGAATGGAGTGTATTCCATTCTATCTTGGGTTTTGCCTAGAGTGAGAGACAGGGATCTAGTATCAGTCTTGTACAATTAGACATCTCAGTTTCTCAGTACTGTCTGTTAAAGGGGTGTGTTCTCCTCTACTATGTGTTATTGGGACATTTGAATGCACGTATGTATGCATACACTGATATGTGTGTGTTTGTGTTCATGTGTGTGTATGCACCAGGGGCTGGAGGACAATGTCGGGTGTCATTATCACACATGCCACCCACCTCTTTTGAGACAGAGACTCTCCAACCTGCCCTCACCCAAACAGGACAAGCTTTTGTTAGTTCTCTAACAAGGAGTATTATTCATGTTGGCCATCAGAAATAGAGAATAATTTTGGATTCTTTGTCAAAAATTAGATCTTAATATGTGTTTGGATTAATGTCAGAGTTTTCAATTTGATTTCATTGGTTCACATGTCAGTTTTTATGCCAGTACCAAGCTGTTTTTATTCCTGTAGTTCTATAGTAGATCTTGAAGTCAGGGTAGTGATTCTTCCAGAGGTTGCCTTATTGTAAAGGATTGTTTTAGCTATCCTGGGTTTTTTGTTTTTTTCATATGAAGTTGAATATTGTTCTTTCCAGATCTGTGAAGAATTGTGTTGGGACTTTTATGGGGATTGCATTGATTCTGTAGATTGCTTTTGGTAAGATTGCCATTTTTACTATGTTAATCCTACCTATCCATGAGCATCTACAACAAATGGTGCTTTCATAACTGGATGTCAACATGTAGATTATTGAAAATCGATCCATATCTATTACCATGCACAAAACATAAGTCTAAGTGGATCAAAGACATCAACATAAATCCAGTTACTCTGAACCTGATAGAAGAGAAAGTAGGAAGTGGTCTTGAATACATTGGCAGCAGAGATCACTTCCTAAATATAATACCAGTAGTACAGACACTGAAAGCAACAATTAATAAATAGGTCCTCTTGAAACTGAGAGGCTTTTGTAGGGTAAAGGATGCGGTCCGTAAGACAAAATGACAGCAAAATGACAGAATGGGAAAAGATCTTCACCAACATTACATCTGACAGAGGGCTGATCTCCAGAATATTTAAAGAGCACAAGAAACTAGACATCAAAATACATAACATTCCAGTTAAAAAATGGACTATATAGCTAAACAGAGAATTCTCAATAGAAGAATCTCAAATGGCTGAAAAACATTTAAGGAATTGCTCAACATCCTTAGTCATCAGGGAAATGCAAATCAAAATGACTCTGAGATACCATCTTACACCTGTCAGAATGGCTAAGATAAAAAAAAAAAAACACTGAACAGCTTATGTTGGAGAGAATGTGGAACAAGGGGAATCACTCCTCCACTGTTGGTGGGAATTCAAACTTGTACAGCGACTTTGGAAATCAGTATGATATTTTCTCAGAAAATTGGGAATCAATCGTCCTCAAGACCCAGGTATACCACTATTGGGCATATACCCAAGGAATGCTCAATCATACCACGGGACACATGCTCAACTATGTTCATAGCAGCATTATTTGTAATAGCCAGAACTTGGAAACAATGCCCCTTAGCTGAAGAATGGATAAGTAAAATGTGGTACATATACACAATGGCGTACACTTCAGCAGAGAAAAACAATGACATCATAAGGTTTGCAGGCAAATGGATGGAGCTAGAGAATATCATCCTGAGTAAGGTAACCCAGACTCAGAAAGACAAACATGGTATGTCCTCACTCCTACATAGATACTAGATATAAAGCAGAGGATAACCAGACTGTAACCGACAGATCCAGGGAGGCTAGCTAGTAAGGAGGACCCTAGGAAGGATGCATGGATTGCCCAGTGATGGAGAAATGGATCAGATCTACATGAGCAAACTGGGGTTCATGGAAGTAATGGAGGGCAAGGGATGGGGGATGAGAGCTTAGAGGACTGGGAGGTTTGAGCTGGAATGGAAACAGTGTGAGAGAGCAAGGAAAGAGATACCATTATAAATGAAGAAACCATGGCAAGGTGCCCAGGAATCCACAAGAATGACTCCATCATAGACTACTAGCAATAGTCGAGAGGGTGCCTGAGCTGACCTACACTGGTGTTTGGATAGAGAATACCCTAACTGTCATCATAGAACCCTCATCCACTGACTGATGGAAGCAGATGCAGAGACCCATGGCTGGGTCCCAGGCAGAGCTCCAGGAGTCCAGGTGATGAGTCAGACGGGGGTTCTATGAGCAAGAAATATCAAGACCATGTCTGGAAAAGGTACAGACAACTAGCCAAACTTGTAGAAACACATGAACTGTGGACCAATAGCTGACGAGCCGCCATGGTACTGGACTAGGCCCACTGGATAAGCGAGACAGCTGTTTAGCTTGAACTGTATAGGGGGCCCACAGGCAGTGGGATCAGGACCTGTCCCTAGCGCATGCCCAGGCTCTTTGGAACCTAGTGCCTATGGTGAGACACTTTGTGCAGTATTGGTGCAGGAAGGAGGGACTTGGACCTGCCTCAACTGAATATACCAGGCTCTGCTTCCTCCCCATGGGAGACCTTGCCATGGAGGAGGTGGGAATGAGTGGTGGGTTGGGGGGAATGCTGAATGAAGGAGGAGGGAGGGCAGGGGAATCTGTGGTTGGTATGTAAAATAAATAGAAAATCTCTAAATAAAAAATGTATTTAAAAAAAGAAACAAAAGGAAATAGAAAATGAGACCACATGGCTGAAGATAGCATGCACCATGGTCAAATGTTCAGAGAGAGCAATCTGAAACTGAGTTGGAAGCTTTCTCTCTATGGTGAGATATCAAAGTGCCAGAAAGAACTCTTGAGGTTATTGTGGTGGTGCTGGGGATGGTATCTGTTATCAACAGTCTTTCCTAACTTTGACACTACAAATTACAAAAGCAACCTGTCAGGCAAATATATCACCTTGGGTAACAATGACACAAGAATTTATGTGTAGCAGGAATCTTAAAGCGTCTTATTAATAAAAACAAACCTGGAGCTGGGTATTAGGGTGAATGTTGGAAGATCAGAGAAGCAGAATAAGCCACAGCTACCTCATCTTGCCAATTCCTCAGCTGATCCTGTTTCCTCAGACTGGAAGCCTCTGAGTCCTCATCCAGAATGAATCTCAGCTGAACTGCTGCTAGAAGCCCAAAAGCTTAACCAGTCAAATGCATCTAGTTTCTGGTCCTCAAGCCTTATATATCTTTCTGCCTTCTATCATCACTCCCTGGGAATAACATTCACTTCTTGGGGTTAAAGCCTGTGTCATCATGCCTGGCTGTTTCCAATGTGACGTTGAACTCACAGAGATCCAGAGGGATTTCTGTCTCTGGAATGCTAGGATTAAATGCACATGCTACCACTGCCTAGCCTCTAGGTTTAATATTGTGGCTGTTTTGTTCTCTGACCACAGGTGAGTTTATTAGCATGCACAATGTTTTGGGGAACACAATACCACCACATTTATGCCTTTCAGTTACACTTGAGGCCTGCTGCACAGGAAGGAATCCATGCCTGGTATTGTAAACCCATTCAATTACCCATGACTGGCAAGTTCGTAGGTATGAGAGAGGAACTTATACTGCTATTGCTTAACTCATTGACATGGCATCAAACTACCTTCTAATTATCTATGTTTATTTCTATACACCAAAGCTATTTTCTCAGCCTTAATCAGAGAAGCCTCTCTGCAGCCAATGGTAGTGAATGCATAGTCTCATGGCTGCCCAAGATGCTGAGAATAAATGATGATTTATAGACCAGCACCAAGGAAGACATTTGTGCCACCCCCTGTAAGGGCCAGAAAAAACTGAGAAAAAGGTGCAGGAAGAATGTAAGACTGGAAGATGGGATAATGTGTGTAAAATGTTATCCTCCAAAGCTCAGGACAACCATTGATTTTTACAAAATCATAGCAGATGTTTTTAGTTTCACTGAACAAGTACAAGATCAGCCCTGTAAATAATCAGTGATTGATAGGGTAGGGGCTCATTAGACCCAATGCTTCTTTTTTGAACTATATTGATAAGTTTTGGGAGAGGAAGTCTTCTCAATTGTTCTCCTTGCTGAGCTCACCATGCTCCAGTGGATAGCTCCAAATCCCTGGACACTTGGACAGCCCTGTTTAAGTCTTTGGGCCACACACCAAAAAAATAAATGAGTATGGAAAGAGATTCATGTGAAGTGGATGGGTTGACATGGGTGGCAGGGAAATCAGGGAATGTAGGGGTAAGAGCGATCAGTATGCATTATAAACATGTTTGAAACTGTCAGGGAACAAATTTGATTAATCAAACAATAATAATAACAGTAAGTAAATAATAATAATAATGATAATGATAATAATAATAATGTTACTCACAAAGTAAGAAAAAGCCAACACAACTATTCTGTAAGGGTCTGTGCTTAGATTCCTGGTAGCACACTAATGTTTTCATATATTAACATTCTTCTGAACACTTACAAGTTATAGCAGTCTGCTTTTTGTCTCTTCTCACTTATAGAGGCTTGTGCCTGCTAACTAAACATAACTAAGAAGCTGATGCTACCAGATTGTCACCAGATCCATAAGCACAACACAGGCAAGCTCTGGTTCTTTGGGTAGACAGCTAGCTACTCTACTGACAGAGAAATTGAGACTTTCAAAGACATCATAGGTAAAGCTCTGAGTTGGAAAGAAGGCACTTTGGGGTCTGGGGAGAGAGCTCAGTTGTTAAAACCACTGGATGCTCTTGCAGAGAGCATAGACTTAGTTCTCAGCACCTATATGGCAGTTCACTACTGTCTGTAACTCTAATTCCAGGGCATCAGATGCCTTCTTCTGGCTTCTGTGGGCACTGTGCTTGTATGGTGCACATAATACCTGTAGACAAACATTTATATCTTTATATATTAATAAACAAGTTGGCTTTTATGACCGATAAACTCATAACTGGCTTCAAAGCATGATATGAAGGGATAAAATAAAGGAGTTTCTATTCTCAGACAAGGTCTTCTTATCCTTCTAGGAATAATGGAAAGGGCTGAGATACCACTGAGCCATGGCCCTCATTCTTGGTCAGAGTCCAGGAAGGGAGATGTGACAGGTCAAACAACTTTTTATATAAATGAAGGATGAGAGAGTCTCCGGTCGATCAGGGGAGACAGAGGAGGACTTTAGATAATGAATAAGAACATCATCCTTGAACTATTCAGGGTGGTAATCCACTGTTGGCGAACTTCCTATTCCTTTAACTCTCCTATGACATGGATTGAGTGTGGACTGAAGGCAGCAGGCAGGAGATGATGCTGTCAGTCAGCAATTAACTAGGGAGGTGTATCATAGGATGGAAATGAATCTCAGGGTGGACTTCAGGTCAACATAATGTATTTTAGAGCATTTTTACTCATCCTCCTACCATACCCTGTTTCAAAGGATCTGGATGTCTTCATGGCTGGCTAGAGAAATGACAAGTATGAAACATTAACTCTGGGTTCCAGAAATAACATTTTTCAGGGGTTGAGAAAGTTTTCAATGGTAGCAAAAGTTACATTAAGTCAGAGAACTCATCATGAAAACTACACATCCTGGTGCTCAAGACAGAAATCAAGAGTTGAGATTCCTTGTGGAGGGCACAACTTGTAGGCACATATGTGTCCAGGTGTGCAGCACACACCTTTACAACAAGCATTTGGGAGGAAGAGGTAGGCAGATCTCTGTGAGTTCCTGCCAGGGTGCTTTACAGAGCGAATTCCAGAACAGCCAGGGCTACATAAATAGATTCTGGTTGGTGTTTTAAAAAAAGAGAATAGCATAAGTAGTTACAGAGCCATTTTGTGGAAAGGAGTAACTCAGAGATGAGGAGATCAGGCTCTGGTGCAGGTGATGGGAAGGAATGCCATTCCTCTAGAGATAGTTGCATGATGAAGCATGGAAGTCCAGAGGCCAGCGGGCTACACTGAGACAGGGCTTCCCCAGCGCAGCACAGCAGAGGGACATGGTTTCTTCCTTGTCTCCTTTATTTTCCCTGATGGCATGAGATATCACCAAGCACTGGAATATTATTTGAGTGTATAACAATTGCAGTATTAGAATGTTGTCTATCTAGTATCAGAAATAGAAGAAATCAAAAGGTGTTGAAAAGTGTGTGGAGGACTGGACCTCTTCAAACTTTAAAAAATTTAAAATGGTATATATATATATATATATATATATATATATATATATATATATATATATATTACATGATTGTTTTGACTGCACATATGTATGTACACCTATTACATTTTATGTATACAAGTATTTTACCTGTATGTATGTATGTATGTACAGCACATGCCCAGGGATGCCAGAAGAGGTCATTGGATGTCTTGGCACCCGAATAATAGGTGGTTGTGAGCTGCTATATGGAAGGTGGGAACTGAGCCCAGGTGCCCTCAAGAGCTGTGTGTGTTCTTAGGACTGAGCCATCTCTCTAGCCCCAGAAACTGGTACTCTTATACAGCAATGTGAATGTGATGAAAAGCAGGTGTGCAGAACGTTACAAAGACTCCTCAAAAAAAGTAAAAGGAAGGGGACATTATGACTTGGTAGCCATATCTCAGGATATTTGTTCAAGATCATTGAAATTGGAGTATTTCATAATTTACATTTTTTATTTTTAATCATCCCCATTTATTGAATGTAGTGACTTGAATATATGAAGTCCCCTTAAGCATATCATGCACTCATGTACTTATATGATATTTGTTCTTCCACAGCCCTCCCCTTTTTCTTACAGATAATCTATTAGATTTGAAATTCCTGTGTAAAATCTTGTTTTCCAAGTGAGAACACTTGCTTGATAATTTGTCTTTTTCAATTTGGTTTATTTTATTCACCATGATAATCACATATGCCCCTGTTTTTTTTTTTTTTTTTAGCAAATTACATGGTTGAAATCTAAATCCTAGAGGGATATTGACACTTCTAAGTTTATACCTATCCCATTGTAAACTGATAAGATGTGATAAAGAGAATATGACAATAAAGTCACCATTATAAATGATTCCACCCAAATGATATTTATAAATATCAGAGAGCAAAGGAGAGAACAGACCCTTGGTTTATGGGAGCTGAGGTGGAGGAACTAGGAAGACGGTAACCACTGGGTGTTAATTTTCAATTATTCCAGCTAGGAACTCTCCATTGATTGGCTGTTCACCAGCATGCTAGTGTTACTAATGCAGGGCACCACATTGAGCATTTGAAAGTCTATTGATTCTGTGGATTTTTCATTAAGTAATTTATCAAAATAAAATGATAGACAATATGGAATGATGATAGCACAGAGTTTATTAAAATTGCTTGCTTCTAGGGACACAACTCATAAGTGAGCAGAAAGAAGAAAACAGTACACAAAAATCTGGGGAAATTCAGAAGAAAATCCAGTTGAGAAAATAAGTGGATAAATACAGTTATTGTTGGGGAAGCGTTTTGTTAAGTTATTTGGTGAGAGATCTAAAGATCTTGGCTCAGAACTTAAACTGATTCCAGACCTTCACATGAGCCCCTATGAAGATGGCAAAAGATCCATAATCTTGGATAAGAGGAAAGTAAAGGTGAGGGACTCCATCCTTCCTCAATGCATTTCCAACACATAAGTAGGAATTTACATTGGTCAGGTTTCCTGGTGAGAACATGAAGGTGGTCAGCAAAGGTAGAGATGATGCTTTGTGCACCTCAGTCACATCAGCTCTCCCCAGAGCATGGCAGTGCAGATGTTCCTTAGTGGAGCTGTTCAGTAGCAGCAGGGCTGGCAGCAGGGTGTGCTGCAGCTGATGCTCACACAGGTTGGTTGAAAAGAGGTGGTCTTGCGGCAGGTGGTTTCACAGCAAGTTGGTTGACAGTTGATCTTTATGGAGCTGGGCTGGCAGCAGCTGGGCACACAGCAGCAGGGCAGGCAACAGGTGGGCACACAGCAGCAGGCCGGGCAGCAGGGTGGGCTGCAACCAATGGTCACACAATTTGTTTTGCAACAGGTATTCTTGCAGCAACTATTTTCACAGCAGGTTGGTTGACAACCGATCTTTATGGAGCTGGGCTGGCAGCAGCTGGGCTCACAGCAGCAGGGCTGGCAGCAGGGTGTGCTGCAGCAGATGCTCACACAGGTTGGCTTGCAACAGGAGGTCTTGCAGCCCGTGCTTTCAGAGCAGGCTGGTGGGCAGCAGGGCTGACAGCAGTTGCTGACAGACTTGATGTTGCAGCAGCTGGACTGGCAGCATGGTATGCAGCAGCAAATTGGGGGACAGCAAGGCTGGCAGCAGATGGACTCAGGGCAGCTGCTGGATTCACAGCAAGAGGTGTTCTTGCAGCAGGTGGTGCTGCAGCAGCTAGGCTGACAGCAAGTTGGGCAGCAGCAGAGGGTCATGGTATCAGGTGTGGAGGGTGATAGTCTGTTCACAGGTGAGTTTTCAACAGTGTAGTAAGTTCTTCCAGTCAGGGCCTTTTATACAACTGGCCTTCAAGGTTTGGGCGAATCAGAAAGACTCTTCCTCTTTGTGTATCATTTCCATATTTAATTTGTGTTTTTGAAGAAGGAAATTCTCAGCTAATGCACTGAATCATTTGAAAGTGTTCATTGCTTACTTGGGAATAGCTCACTTGAACTTGTTCCAATAAGTCATGGGTTCATCCCTTCAGTGCTGTTGTTACTCTAATCACCATCTGGTCCTTTGGTAGCTCCTGCCTGGATGGGACGGTCAAGATTAGTTTGTTCTTGAGCACTTCCTCTTCCTGTAAGTGGCCTTGGGTGACCCGTGAAGATGGTTCGCTACTCGCTTGACACAGAAAACCCTACAAAATCATGCAAATCCAGAGGTTTTTTGCTGCACATGCTTAAGAATGCAGAGAGTAATGCTGAACTTAAGGGTTTAGATGTGCATTCTCTAGTCATTGAATACATCCAGTGAACAAAGCACCTAAGATGCGCCTACGGACTTACAGAGCTCATGGCTGGATGAACCCATACATGAGCTCCCCCTGCCACATCGAGATGATCCTCACTGAAAAGAAACAATTTGTTCCAAAGTCAGAAGAGGAGGTTTCGCAAAGAAGAAGATATCCCAGAAGAAACTGAAGAAACACAAACTTATGGCACGGGAATAAATTCCACATAAAATAAATGCAGATAGAAGTAAAAAAAAAAAAAAAGATTAGTTTGTTCTTATGTCTTTCTTGTGTCACCGTGACTGGCTGTTTCCAATGTGGCCTGGAACTCACAGAGATCCAGGGGGTTTCTGTCTCCTGAATGCTAGGATTAAAGACATGAGTGCCATCATTTTCTAGCCTCTCTATCTAGTGGATGTCTGTTCACTGACCCCAGATAAATTTATTAGGGTGCACAATATTTTTGGGAACACAATATCACCACAGGTATGATGGTGCTCTATTCACAATGATATACTCTCCGCCTAGTTCCCTGAGTGTTGCCCACAAAGCTCCATTCCAAAGTGTCCCAGGTGTCAATCTCTGTGTAATTTCCTATCCCTGTGTATGTGTGGTTCATTTAAAGGTTGTTTGAGATAAGGGTATATGGAATGATATATTTCATAGCAGATTAGAACCCAGAACTGATGGGTATAAAAAGAAACAGCATATTAGAAATAAGGAGACATCAGTGGAGTGTGGTGACCATCAGTCTTGACTGTCCTCTCCAGGATAGTTGTGTTGATCATCAATCCTGACTGACTCTCTTCTCTTGGGTAGATGTAGTTACAATTAATCCTGACTGACTGTCTCCTCCTGGATAGATGTGGTGACCATCCTTCTTGACTCACTGTTCCTGGGTAGATGTGGTTATCAATAATCCTGGCTGACTGCTCCCAGGAGCTCATGTGGATGAAGTGCTAAGATCCAGACAAATGAGGGTGAGCTGGTGACTCCAGTGCACATCTGGCTGTCAGCAGGAGCAGTGATCTTAGACAGGTGATCTCCTGATTTCCTTCCATCTGCCTGGCTCTCTAAACCCCTGTCCTCATCTCTCTCTGTCTGTCTTTCTTCTTCATTTTCTGGACTGTTCTACATCTTCACTTTTCAGAAATCTGTCTTGAAGTTTTTTAAGAAAATACCTTGAATGTTATTGGGTTTATTTAAAATATTTTATTTTCATTATTTTTATTTTTAATCTTTATGCTTCATTTTTTTTTCAAAACAGTTTCACAATGAAGCACTGACTGGCATGGAATTCACTGTGTAGACCAGGATGGGCTGAATATCACAAAGATTTTCCTAACTCTGTCTCTTACATGCAAGGATTAAAGGCTTCTTTCATGATACCTTTATTGATTTCATATATGCAAATAATATGTTTTAATAATACCATTTCCTAATCACTCTCTTGGATCTTTCTTTCACTGAACCTTTTTTCTTCCTCCAAAGATTCCCTCCAGTGTTCAGTGTGTGTGTGTGTGTGTGTGTGTGTGTGTGTGTGTGTGTATGTCTCTATGTATTTGTCTGTGTCTTTCTGTGTTTGTTTGTGTGTGTCCTTCCCACTGAGTTTAATTAGTGTTGATTTCATAAGCATGGTAGGCAGTTATGGACAACATAACTCTGGTTACATTACTGGCTTCCTTTCTCTATATCCTATGACCAAATCATACGATTTTTTCAGCAGTAGGGTCTTAATAGGTGGGTCTGGTGGGTAATCAAAAGAAAAGTTAATAGTGTGTGTTGTTTTGGAGACCTGTGGGCTTCTCATAGGGTTTTTATCACATGCCCAAACTAGGATTTTGTTTAATTGCCTATAGCTTCTTGGAGCTGCAATACTCATGCAGGGTACTTCCATTCAGACTGTTCTTATTATACTTGTCAAATAGTGTAGACAACAATCAGTCTCCAGTTAACTTTTAACACATCATTAGTTTTGATTAACTCCCCCCTCCACTCTGTGTTATTCTCCATTCCCCTACTACTAGCTCCCTGCAAACATTTCCACCACAATAGTCTACCTCTCTATTTTTATTGGCATGTGTTCTACTGTCTCCTCTCTTTTAAGCCCTTCCCACATCATCAGTCCCTGTTAATCTCCCTGGCCTCTACAGGCATTCCAAGATAAACACACAAATGTAAAAATTCAAAACTCAGAGTCACATATGAGAAGAGGCATTAATTGGGGCCAGAATGGAGTGTATTCCATTCTATCTTGGGTTTTTCCTAGAGTGAGTGATAGGAATCTAGTATCAGTCTTGTACTATTAGACATCTCAGTTTCTCAACTCTATCTGTTAAAGGGGATGGGTTCTACTCTACTATGTGTTACTGGGACATTTGAGTGCATGTATGGATGCATACACTGATATGTGCGTGTTTGTGTTCATGTGTGTGTGCACCAGGGACTGGAGGACAATTTCAGGTGTCATTATCACACATGCCATCCACCTGTTTTGTGACAGAGACTCTTCTCCCCTGTCCCCACCCAAACAGGACAAGCTCTTCTTAGTCCTCTCACAAGGACTGTTATTCATGTTGGCCATCAGAAATAGAGAATAATTTTGGCTTCTTTGTCAAAAATTAGATCTTAATATGTGTGTGGATTAATGTCAGCGTCTTCAATTTGATTCCATTGGTCCACATGTCAGTTTTTATGCCAGTACCAAGCTGTTTTTTATTCCTGTAGCTCTATAGTAGAGCTTGAAGTCAGGGTAGTGATTCTTCCAGAGGTTGCCTTATTGTAAAGGATTGTTTTAGCTATCCTGGGTTTTTTGTTTTTTTCACATGAAGTTGAATATTGTTCTTTCCAGATATGTGAAGAATTGTGTTGGGATTTTTATGGGGATTGCATTGATTCTGTAGATTGCTTTAGGTAAGATTGCCATTTTTACTATGTTAATCCTACCTATCCATGAGCATCTACAACAAATGGTGCTTTCATAACTGGATGTCAACATGTAGATAATTGAAAATAGATCCATATATGTCACCATGCACAAACTTAAGTCTAAGTGGATCAAAGATGTCAACATTAATCCAGCTACTCTGAACCTGATAGAAGAGAAAGTAGGAAGTAGTCTTGAATACATTGGCAGCAGAGATCACTTTCTAAATATAACACCAGTAGTACCTAATTAATAAATAGGACCTTTTGAAACTGAGAGGCTTTTGTAGGGTAAAGGATGCAGCCAGTAAGACAAAATGACAGCCTACAGAATGGGAAAATATCTTCACCAACCTTACATCTGTCACAGGGCTATCTCCAGAATATTTAATGAACTCAAGAAACTAGACATCAAAATACATTATATTCCAATTAAAAAATGGGTTATATAGCTAAACAGAGAATTCTTAATAGAAGAATCTCAAATGGCTGAAAGACATTTAAGGAATTGCTCAACATCCTTAGTCATCAGGGAAATGCAAATCAAAATGACTCTGAGATACCATCTTACACCTGTCAGAATGGCTAAGATTAAAAAAAAAAACACTGAAGACACCTTATGTTGGAGAGGATGTGGAGCAAGGGGAACACTCTTCCACTGTTGGTGGGCATGCAAACTTGTACAGCCACTTTGGAAATCAGTATGGCATTTTCTCAGAAAGTTGGGAATCAATCTTCCTCAAGACCCAGCTATACCACTCTTGGGCATATACCCAAGGAATGCTCAATCATACCACAGGGACACATGCTCAACTATATTCATAGCAGTATTATTTGTAATAGCCAGAACTTGGAAATAATCCAGATGCCCCTCAACTGAAGAATGGATAAATAAGATGTGGTACAGATACACAATGGAGTACACTTCAGCAGAGAAAAACAATGACATCATAAGGTTTGCAGGCAAATGGATGGAGCTAGAGAATATCATCCTGAGTGAGGTAACCCAGACTCAGAAAGACAAACATGGTATGTCCTTACTCCTACAAGGATACTAGATATAATGCAGAGGATAACCAGACTGTAACCCACAGATCCAGGGAGGGTAGCTAGTAAGGAGGATGTAGCAGGAATCTTAAAAATTCTTATTAATAAAATCAAACCCTATGCAAGTTATAGTGGTCAATGCTAATTGATCAGAGAGACAGAACATGCCACGGCTATCTCACCTCGCCGGATCCTCAGCTGGTCTTGTCTCCTCAGACTGGAGGCCTCTGAGTCCTCATCCGGATTGGGTCTCAGCTGAATCACTGCTCAAAAGCCTGAATGCTTAACCAGCCAAATGCCTAACCAGCCAAATGCCTAACCAGCCAAATGCCTAACCAGCCAAATGCTTCTAGTTTCTGGTCCTCATGCCTTATATACCTCTCTGCTTTCTACAACCACTCTCTGGGATTAATGGTTGGCTTTTTGGCATTAAAGGCATGTGTCACCATGACTGGCTATTTCCAATGTGGCCTTGAACTCACAGAGATCCAGAGGGATTTCTATGTCTGGAATGCTAGGATTAAAGGTGTGAGTGCCACCATTTTCTAGCCTTTGAAATAGTGGCTGTCTGTTTTCTGATCCCACATAAATTTATTAGGGTATACAATATTTTGGGGAACACAATACCACCACAGGAAGACCCTAGGAAGAATGCATGATGGATTGCCCAGTGGTGGAGAAATGGATCAGATCTACATGAGCAAACTGGGGTTCAGGGAGGTAATAGAGGGCAAGGAATGGGGGATGAGAGCTTAGGGGAAGAGGAGATTTGAGCTGGAATGGAAACAGTGTGAGAGAGCAAGAAAAGAGATACCATAATAAATGAAGAAACCATGGCAAGGTTCCCAGGAATCCAAAAGAATGACTCCATCATAGACTACTAGCAATAGTCGAGAGGGTGACAGTTAGGGTATTCAGCTATCCAAACAATGGAGAGTGAGAGAGCAAGGAAAAAGATACCATAATAAATCAAGACACCGTTAAAAGTTTACCAGGAATCCACAAGGATGACTCCACCATAGACTACTAGCAATAGTTGAGAGGGTGCCTGAGCTGGCCTACACTGGTGTTTGGATAGCTGAATACCCTAACTGTCATCATAGAACCCTCATCCACTGACTGATGGAAGCAGATGCAGAGATCCACTGCTGGGTCCCAGGCAGAGCTCCAGGAGTCCAATCGATGAGAGAGAGGAGGGATTCTATGAGCAAGGGACATCAAGACCATGATTAGAAAAAGTACAGAGACAACTAGCCAAACTAGTGGAAACACATGAACTACGGACCAATAGCTGAGGAGCCCCCATGGTACTGGACTATGCCCACTGGATAAAGGAGAAAGTTGTTTAGCTTGAACCGTATAGGGGGCCCTCAGGCAGTGGGATCAGGACCTGTCCCTAGTGCATGAGCAGGCTTTTTAGAACCTAGTGCCTATGGTGAGACACTTTGTGCAGTATTGGTGCAGGAAAGAGGGGCTTGGACCTGCCTCAACTGAATGTACCAGGCTCTGCTTCTTCCCCATGGGAGATCTTGCCATGGAGGAGGTGGGAATGAGGGGTGGGTTGGGGGGAATTCTGAATGCAGGAGGAGGGAGGACAGGGGAATCTGTGGTTGGTATGTAAAAAAAATAGAAAATCTCTAAATAAAAAATGTATTTAAAAAAAGAAACAAAAAGAAATAGAGAATAACACCACATGGCTGAAGATAGCACACAACATGGTCAAATGTTCAGAGAAAGCAATCTGAAACTGAGTTGGAAGCTTTCTCCCTATGGTGAGATATCAAAGTGCCAGAAAGAACTCTTGAGGTTATTGTGGTGGTGCTGGGTATGGTGTCTGTTATCAACAGTCTTTCCTAACTTTGACACGAAAAACTACAAAAGCAACCTGTCAGGAAAATATATCACGTCCAGTAACAATGACACAAGGATTTATGTGTAGCAGGAACCTTAAAGAGTCTTATTAATAAAAACAAACCTTGAGCTGGGTATTAGGGTGAATGTTAGAAGATCAGAGAAGCAGAAGAAGCCACAGCTACCTCACCTTGCCAATTGCTCCAGCTTATCCTGTTTCCTCAGACTGGAAGCCTCTGAGTCCTCATCCAGAATGAATCTCAGCTGAACTGCTGCTAGAAGCCTGAAAGTCTAACCAGTCAAATGCATCTAGTTTCTGGTCCTCACGCGTTATATATATATCTTTCTGCATTCTACCATCACTCCCTTGCATTAAAGGCTCACTTCTTGGGGTTAAAGGCATGTGTCACCATGCCTGGCTGTTTCCAATGTGGCCTTGAACTCACAGAGATCCAGAGGGATTTCTGCCTCTGGAATGCTAGGATTAAAGGCATGTGCTACCACTACCTATCCTCTAGGTTTAATATTGTGGCTTTTCTCTTCTCTGACCCCAGGTAAGTTTATTAGCATGTATAATATTTTGGGGAACACAATACCACCACACTTATGCCTTTCATATACACTTGAGGCCTGCTGCACAGGAAGGAATCCATGCCTGGTATTGTAAACGCATTCAATTTCCCATGACTGGCAAGTTCATAAGTATGAGAAAGGAACTTATACTGCTATTGTTTAATTCATTGACATGGCATAAAACTGCCTTCTAAATATCTGTGTTTATTTCTATAGACCAAAGCTATTTTCTCAGCCTTAATCAGAGAAGCCTCTCTGCAGCCAGTGGTAGTGAATGCACAGTCTCATGGCTGCCCAAGATGCTGAGAATAAATGATGATTTATAGACCAGCACCAAGGAAGACATTTGTGTCACCCCCTGTAAGGGTCATAGAAAACTGAGAAAAAGGGGGAGGAAGAATGTAAGAGCTGGAAGATGGGAGAATGTGTGTAAAATGTTATCCTCCAAAGCCCAGGACAGCCATTGATTTTTACAAACTCATAGCAGATGTATTTAGTTTTACTGAACATGTACAAAATCAGCCCTGTCAATAATCAATGGTTGATGAGGGAGGGGCTTTTAAGATGCAATGCTTCATTGCTGAACTATTTTGATAAGTTCTGGGAGAGGAAGAGTCTTCAGATTTGTGCCCATTGCCGAACTCACCATCCTCAAATGGATAGCTTCAAACCCCTGGAAACTTGGACAGCCTTGTTTAAAGTCTTTGGGCCACTCACCAAAACAAATGAAAATGAGTATGGAAAAGAGATCCATATGAAATGGATGGGTTGACATGGGTGGCAGTGAAATCAGGGAATGTAGGGGTAAGAGCGATCAGTATGCATTATAAACATGTTTGAAACTGTCAGGGAACAAATTTGATTAATCAAACAATAATAATAACAATAAGTAAATATTAATAATAATAACAATAATAATAATAATATTGCTCACAAAGTAAGAAAAAGCCAACACAACTATGCTGTAAGGGTCTGTGCTTAGATTCCTAGTAGCACACTAATGTTATGATATGTTAACATTCTTGTGAACCCTTACAAGTTATAGCAGTCTGTTTTTTGTCTCTTCTCACTTATAGAGGTTTTAAGGTTTAAACAAAGGATGTGCCAGCTAAATTCACTGAGGAGACTCTGGAGAAATGTGCCTGCTAACTAAACATAACTAAGAAGCTGATGCTACCAGATTATCACCAGATCCATAAGCACAAAAACAGGCAAGCTCTGGGTCTTTGGGAAGACAGTTAGCTACTCTACAGACAGAGACATTGAGACTTTAAAAGACATCAGGGGTGAAGCTCTGAGTTGGAAAGAAGGCACTTTGGGGTCTGGGGAGAGAGCTCAGTTGTTAAGACCACTGGATGCTCTTGCAGAGAGCACAGACTTAGTTCTCAGCACCTGTATGGCAGTTCACTACTGTCTGTAACTCTAGTTCCAGGGCATCAGATGCCCTCTTCTGGCTTCTGTGGGCACTGTGCTTGTATGGTGCACATAATATCTGTAGACCAACATTCATATCTTTATATATTCATAAACAAGTTGGCTTTTATGACGGATAAACTCATAACTGGCTTCAAAGCATGGTATGAAGGATAAAATAAAGGAGTTTCTATTCTCAGACAAGGTCTTCTTATCCTTCTAGGAATAATGGAAAGGGCTGAGATACCACTGAGCCATGGCCCTCATTCTTGGTCAGAGTCCAGGAAGGGAGATGTGACAGGTCAAACAACTTTTTATATAAATGAAGGATGAGAGAGTCTCTGGTGGGTCAGGGGATACAGAGGAGGAGTTTAGATAATGAACAAGAACACCTTCCTTCAACTATTCAGGATGGGATTCCAGTGCTGCGAGAGTTCATATTCCTTTAACTCTCCTATGACTTGGCTTGAGTGCGGGCTGAAGGCTGGCAGGCAGAAGATAATCCTGTGGGTCAGGAATTAAGTAGGGAGATGTAGAATGGGATGGTAATGTATCTCAGGGTGGACTTCACGTCAGCATAATGTATTTTAGAGCATTTTTACTCATCCTCCTACCATACCCTGTTTCTTCTTTCTTTCTTTCTTTCTTTCTTTCTTTCTTTCTTTCTTTCTTTCTTTCTTTCTTTCTTTCTTTCTTTCTTTCTTTCTTTCTTTCTTTCTTTCTTTCTTTCTTTCTTTCTTTCTTTCTTTCTTTCTTTCTTCCTTTCTCTCTCTCTCTCCTTCCTTCCTTCCTTCCTTCCTTCCTTCCTTCCTTCCTTCCTTCCTTCCTTCCTTTCTTTCTTTCTTTCTTTCTTTCTTTCTTTCTTTCTTTCTTTCTTTCTTTCTTTCCTTCTTTCATATGCTTTTTTTGGTGTTTTGAGACAGGGTTTCTCTGTGTAGCTTTGAGCCTTTCCTGGAACTCACTTTGGAGACCAGGCTTGCCTCGAAATCACAGAGATCTGTCTGCCTCTGCCTCCTGAAGCCTGTTTCTTAAGAATAGCAAAGGATATGAATGTCTTCATGGCTGGCTAAAGAAGTGTCATGTATGAAACATTAATTCTGGGTTCCAGAAATAACATTTTTCAGGGTTTGAGGTTTTCAATGGTAGCAAAAGTTACACTAAGTCAGAAAACTCATCATGAAAACTATTTATCCTGGTGCTCAAGACAGAAATCAAGAGAGATTCCCTGTGGGGGGCACAACTTGTAAGCACATATGTGTCCAGGTGTGCAGCACACACCTTTAAAACCAGCAGTTGGGAGGAAGGGGTAGGCAGATCTCTGTGAGTTCCTGCCTGGGTGCTGTACAGAGAGAATTCCAGAACAGCCAGGGCTACATAAATAGATTCTGGTTGGTTTTTAAAAAAGAGAATAGCACAAGTAGCTACAGAGCCATTTTGTGGAAAGGAGTAACTCAGAGATGAGGAGAGCAGGTCCTGGTGCAGGTGGTGGGAAGGAATGCCATTCCTCTAGAGATAACTACATGATGAAGCACGGAAGTCTAGAGTCCAGGGAGGTGCACTGAGACTGGGCGTGCCCAGCGCAGTATAGCAGAGGCACGTGGTTCCTTCCTTGTCTCCTTTATTCTCCCTGATGGCGTGAGATATCACCAAGCACTGGAATATTATTTGAGTGTATAACAAATGCAGTATTTGAATGTTGTCTATCTAGTGTCAGAGAGAGAAGAGATCAAAAGGTGTTTACAAGTGTGTGGAGGATTGGGCCTCTTCAAACTTTAAAAAATTTAAAAAGGTTTATAAATTATATTTTATGTTCATGATTGTTTGCCTGCACATATATGCACATTTATTATACTTTATATATACGAGTATTTTGCCTGTATGTATGTATGTATGTATGTATGTATGTATGTATGTACAGCACATTCCAAGGGATGCCAGAAGAGGTTATTGGATGTCTTGGAACCCAAATTACAGGTGGTTGTGAGCTGCTATGTGGATGGTGGGAAATGAACCCAGGTGCTCTCAAGAGCAATGTGCACTCTTAAGAGCTGAGCCATCTCTCTAGCCCCAGAAACTGGTACTCTTACACAGCAATGTGTATGTGAAGAACAGCAGGTGTGCAGATCATTACAAAGACTCCTCAAAAAAAGTAAAAGGAAAGGGACATTATGACTTGGTAGCCATATCTCAGCATATTTGTTCAAGATCATTGATATCAAAATTTTTTTAATTTAAATTTTTGTTTTTAATCATGCCAACTTATTGAATGTAGTGAGTGAATTTATGGAATCCCTTTAAGTACATCATGCACTCATGTACTTATATGATATTTGCTCTTCCACAGCCCCTCCCCTCACTGGTCCCTCTTTCTCATAGACAATCTACAGGATTTGACGTTTATGTGTAAAATCTTGGTTTCTAAGTGAGAACAACTGCTTGATAATTTGTCTTTTTGAATTTGGTTTATTTCATTCAACATTATAATCTCATATGCCCTGGCTTTTTAACAAATGACATGAAATCAGAATCCTAGAGGGATATAGACACTTCTAAGTTTATGCCTATCCCATTGTGAACTGATAAAATGTGATAAAGAGAATATGACATAAAAGCCACTGTTATGAATGATTCCATCAAAGTGATGTTTATAAAAGTCAGACAGCAAAGGAGAGAACAGACCCTTGGTTTATGGGAGCTGAGGTGGAGGAACTAGGAAGACGGCAACCACTGGGTATTAACTTTCAATTATTCCAGCGAGAAACCCTTCATGCTACTGCTGTTCATCATCATGCTAGTGTTACTAATGCAGGGTACCATGTTGAACATTTGAGTGTCTATTGATTATGTGTACTTTTCATTAAGTGTTTTATCATAAAAAAGATAGACCATATGGAATGATGATAGCGCAGAGTTTATTAAAATTGCTTGCTTCCAAGGACACAACTCATAAGTGGACAGAAAAAAGAAAACAGTACACAAAATTCTGGGAAAATTCAGGAAAAAAACAGAGTTCAGAAGATAAGTGTTTAAATAAAGTTGTTTTGGGGAAAGTGTTTTGTTAAGTTATTTGGTGTGAGATATAAAGATCTTGGCTCAGATGTAAACTGATTCCAGACCTTCACAACAGTCCTCCATGAAGATGGCACAAATTCCATAATCGTTGGAGATGAGGAGAGTGAAGGTTGAAGACTCCATCCTTTCTCAACCCATTTCCCACACTTAAGTAAGAGTTTACATTGGTCAGGTTTCCTGGTGAGAACATGAAGGTGGTCAGCCAAGGTTGAGATGTGGCTTTGTGTTGCTAGGTCACATCAGCTCTCCCCAGAGCATGGCAGTGCAGATGTTCCTTTGTGGAGCTGGTCAGCAGCAGCAGGGCTGGCAGCAGGGTGTGCTGCAGTTGATGTTCACACAGGTTGGTTGAAAAGAGGTGGTCTTGCGGCAGGTGGTTTCACAGCAAGTTGGTTGACAGCTGATCTTTATGGAGCTGGGCTGGCAGCAGGTGGGCACACAGCAACAGGACTGGCAGCAGGTGGGCACAGAGCAGCAGGGCTGGCAGCAGGTGGGCACACAGCAGCAGGGCTGGCAGCAGGTGGGCACACAGCAGCAGGGCTGAGAGCCGGGTGGGTTGCAACCAATGGTCACACAATTTGTTTTGCAACAGGTATTCTTGTAGCAACTGGTTTCACAGCAAGCTGGTTGACAGCTGATCTTTATGGAGCTGGGCTGGCAGCAGCAGGGCTGGCAGCAGGGTGTGCTGCAGCTGATGCTCACACAGGTTGGCTTGCAACAGGTGGTCTTGCAGCTAGTGCTTTCAGAGCAGGCTGGTGGGCAGCAGGGCTGGCAGCAGTTGCTGACAGACTTGATGTTGCAGCAGCTGGACTGGCAGCAAGGTATGCAGCAGCAAATTGGGGGACAGCAAGGCTGGCAGCAGATGGACTCAGGGCAGCTGCTAGATTCACAGCAAGAGGTGGTCTTGCAGCAGGTGGTGCTGCAGCAGCTAGGCTGACAGCAAGGTGGGCAGCAGCAGAGGGTCATGGTATCGGGTGTGGAGGGTGAAAGTCTGTTCACAGGTGAGTTTTCAACAGTGTAGCAAGTTCTTCCAGTCAGGGCCTTTTATATAACTGGCCTTCAAGGTTTGGGCCAATCAGAAAGACACTTCCTCTTTGTGTGCCATTTCCATATTTAATTTGTGTTTTTGAAGAAGTACATTCTCACCTAATGCTCTGTATCATTTGAAAGTGTTCATTGCTTACTTCGGAATAGCTCACTTGAACTTGTTCCAATAAGTCATAGGTTCATTCCTTCAGCGCTGTTGTAACTCTCATCACCATCTGGTCCTTTGGTAGCTCCTGCCTCGTTGGGAAGGTCAAGATTAGTTTGTTCTTGAGCACTTCCTCTTCCTGTAAGTGGCCTCAGGTGACCCGTTTAGATAGTTCGCTACTCGATGACCCAGAAAACCCTAAAATATAATGCAAATCCAGAGGTTCAAATCTTTGGGTTCACTTTAAGAACACCCGTGAAACTGCCCAGGCCATCAAGGGTGTGCATATCTGAAAAGCCACCAAATATCTGAAAGATGTCACTGTAAAGAAGCAATATGTGCCTTTCCGGCGGTATAATGGTGGGGCCGGTAGGTGCGCCCAGGCCAAACAGTGGGGCTGGACACAGGGCCGGTGGCCTAAAAAGAGTGCTGAATTTTTGCTGCACATGCTTAAGAATGCAGAGAGTAATGCTGAACTTAAGGGTTTAGATGTGGATTCGCTAGTCATTGAACACATGCAGGTGACAAAACACCTAAGATGCGCCTATGGACTTACAGAGCTCATGGCCGGATTAACCCATACATGAGCTCCCCCTGCCTCATCAAGATGATCCTCACTGAAAAGGAACAAATTGTTTTAAAGCCAGAAGAAGAGGTTTCACAAAAGAAGAGGATATCCCAGAAGAAACTGAAGAAACAACAACTTATGGCACGGGAATACCTTCCACATAAAATAAATGCAGATAGAAGTAAAAAAAAAAAAAAAGATTCGTTTGTTCTTACATCTTTCTTCTGCTATCTGCACTAAGATTGATACATGTCTGTGGGTATGTGTAGCATGAATCTTAAAAGGTCTTCTTAATAAAAACAAACCTGGAGCCAGGTATTGGGGTGAATGCTGGAAGATCAGAGAAGCAGAACAAGCCACAGCTACCTCACCTTGCCAGTGCCTCAGCTGAAACTGTTTCCTCAGACTGGAAGCCTCTGAGTCCTCATCCAGAATGTATCTCAGCTGAACTGCTGCTAGAAGCCTGAAAGTTTAACCAGTCAAATGCTTCTAGTTTCTGGTCTTCATGCCTTATATATCTTCCTGTTTTTGCCATCACTCCCTGGGATTAAAGGCTCACTTCTTGAGATTAAAGGCATGTGTCACCATTCCTGGCTGTTTCCAATGTAGCCTTGAACTCACAGAGATCCAGAGGGATTTCTGTCTATGGAATGCTAGCATTAAAGGCATGTGCTACCACTGCCTATCCTCTACGTTTAATATTGTGGCTTTTCTCTTCTCTCACCCCATGTAAGTTTATTAGGAAGAATATAAGAGCTGGAAGATGGGAGAATGTCTGTAAATGTTATCCTCCAAAGCCCAGGACCACCATTGATTTACAAACTCATAGCAGATGTATTTAGTTTCACTGAACATGTACAAGATCAGCCCTGTCAATAATCAATGGTTGATGGGGGAGGGGCTTTTAAGATGAAATGCTTCATTGCTGAACTATTTTGATAAGTTCTGGGAGGGGAAGTCTTTAGATTTGTGCCCATTACTGAGCTCACCATACTCAGTGGATAGCTTCAAACTCCTGGACACTTGGACAGCCTTGCTTAAAGTCTTTGGGCCACTCACCAAAACAAATAAATGAGTATGGAAAAGAGATTCACATGAAGTGGATGGGTTGACATGGGTGGCAGTGAAATCAGGGAATGTAGGGGTAAGAGCGATCAGTATGCATTATAAACATGTTTGAAAATGTCAGGGAACAAATTTGATTAATTAAACAATAATAATAACAATAAGTTAATAATAATAATAATAATAATAATGCTCACAAAGTAATAAAAAGCCAACACAACTATGCTGTAAGGGTCTGTGCTTAGATTCCTGGTAGCACACTAATGTTTTCATATATTAACATTCTTCTGAACACTTACAAGTTATAGCAGTCTGTTTTTTGTCTCTTCTCACTTATAGAGGTTTTAAGGTTTAAACAAAGGATGTGCCAGCCAAATTCACTGAGGAGACTCTGGAGAAATGTGCCCGCTAACTAAACATAACTATGAAGCTGATGCTACCAGATTGTCACCAGATCCATAAACACAAAAACAGGCAAGCTCTGGGTCTTTGGGAAGACAGTTAGCTACTCTACTGACAGAGAAACTGAGAATTTCAAAGACATCATAGGCTGGCAGGCAGGAGATAATCCTGTGGGTCAGGAATTAAGTAGGAAGATGTAGAATGGGATGGTAATGAATCTCAGGGTGAACTTCGGGTCAGCATAATGTATTTTAGAGCATTTTTACTTATCCTCCTACCATACCCTGTTTCCCTTCCTTCCTTCCTTCCTTCCTTCCTTCCTTCCTTCCTTCCTTCCTTCCTTCCTTCCTTTCTTTCTTTCTTTCTTTCTTTCTTTCTTTCTTTCTCTCTTTCCTTTACTTTTTTTTTGGTGTTTTGACACAGGGTTTCTCTGTGCAGCTTTGTGCCTTTCCTGGAACTCACTTTGGAGACCAGGCTTGCCTGGAACTCACAGAGATCTGCCTGCCTCTGCCTCCTGAAGGCTGTTTCTTAAGAATAGCAAAGGATCTGGATGTCTTCATGGCTGACTGGAGAAGTGTCATGTATGAAACATTAATTCTGGGTTCCAGAAATAACATTTTTCAGGGTTTGAGAAGGTTTTCAATGGTAGCAAAAGTTACACTAAGTCAGAAAACTCATCATGAAAACTATTTATCCTGGTGCTCAAGACAGAAATCAAGAGAGATTCCCTGTGAGGGGCACAACTTGTAAGCACATATGTGTCCAGGTGTGCAGCACACACCTTTAAAACCAGCAGTTGGGAGGAAGAGGTAGGCAGATCTCTGTGAGTTCCTGCCTGGGTGCTGTACAGAGAGAGTTCCAGAACAGCCAGGGCTGCATAAATAGATTCTGGTTGGTTTTTTAAAAAAGAGAATAGCACAAGTAGCTACAGAGTCATTTTGTGGAAAGGAGTAACTCAGAGATGAGGAGAGCAGGTCCTGGTGCAGGTGGTGGGAAGGAATGCCATTCCTCTAGAGATAGCTGCCTGATAAAGCATAGAAGTCCAGAGGCCAGGGAGCTGCACTGAGACAGGGCTTTCCCAGCACAGTAGAGCAGAGGGACATGGTTCCTTCCTTGTCTCCTTATTTTCCCTGATGGCGTGAGATATCACCAAGCACTGGAATATTATTTGAGTGTATAACAACTGCAGTATTAGAATTTTGTCTATCTAGTATCAGAGATAGAAGAGATCAAAAGATGTTGACAAGTGTGGAGGATTGGGCCTCTTCAACCTTTAAAAAATTTAAAAAGGTTTATGTATTATATTTTATGTTCATGATTGTTTTGATGCACATATATATACATTTATTATATTGTATATACACGAGTATTTTGCCTGTATGTATATATGTATGTACAGCACATGCCCAGGGATGCCAGAAGAGGTCATTGGATGTCTTGGCACCCGAATTATAGGTGGTTGTGAGCTGCTATGTGGATGGTGAGAACTGAGCCCAGGTGCCCTCAAGAGCTGTGTGTGCTCTTAAGAGCTGAGCCATCTCTCTAGCCCCAGAAACTGGTACTCTTACACAGCAATGGGAATGTGATGAAAAGCAGGTGTGCAGAACGTTACAAAGACTCCTCAAAAATGTAAAAGTAAAGGGACATTATGACTTGGTAGCCATTATCTCAGGATATTTGTTTAAGATCATTGAAATTGGAGTCTTTTATAATTTACATTTTTTTATTTTTAATCATCCCCACATATTGAATGTAGTGACTTGAATCTATGAAGTCCCCTTAAGCATATCATGCACTCATGTACTTATATGATATTTGTTCTTCCACAGTCCATCCCCTTGTTCTTACAGACAATCTATCGGATTTGTAATTCTTGTGTAAAATCTTGGGTTTCCAAGTGAGAACACTTGATGAAAATTTGTCTCTTTCAATTTGGTATTTTATTCAACATGTTAATCACATATGCCCCTGTGTTTTAGCAAATGACATGGTTGATTCCAAATCCTAGAGGGATATTGACACTTCTAAGTTTATGCCTATCCAATTGTGAACTGATAAAATGTGATAAAGAGAATATGACAGAAAAGCCACTGTTATAAATGAATACATCCAAGTAATGTTTATAAAAGTTAGAGAGCAAAGGAGAGAATAGACCCTTGGTTTATGGGAGCTGAGGTGGAGGAACTATGAAGGTGGCAACCACTGGGTGTTAATTTTCAATTATTCCAGCTAGAAATTCTCCATTGATTGGCTGTTCACCAACATGCTAGTGTTACCAATGCAGGGCACCACGTTGAGCATTTGAAAGTCTATTGATTCTGTGTACTTTTCATTAAGTAATTTATCAAAATAAAATGATAGACAATATGGAATGATGATAGCACAGAGTTTATTAAAATTGCTTGCTTCCAGGGACACAACTCATAAGTGAGCAGAAAGAAGAAAACAGTACACAAAAATCTGGGGAAATTCAGAAGAAAATCCAGTTGAGAAGATAAGTGGTTAAATAGAGTTATTGTTGGGGAAGCGTTTTGTTAAGTTATTTGGTGAGAGATCTAAAGATCTTGGCTCAGAACTTAAACTGATTCCAGACCTTCACATGAGCCCCTATGAAGATGGCAAAAGATCCATAATCGTGGATAAGAGGAAAGTAAAGTTGAGGGACTCCATCCTTCCTCAATGCATTTCGAACATGTAAGTAGGAATTTACATTGGTCAGGTTTCCTGGTGAGAACATGAAGGTGGTCAGCAAGGGTTGAGATGTGGCTTTGTGCTGCTAGGTCTCATCAGCTCTCCCCAGAGCATGGCAGTGCAGACGTTCCTTTGTGGAGCTGGTCAGCAGAAGCAGGGCTGGCAGCAGGGTGTGCTGCAGCTGATGCTCACACAGGTTGGTTGAAAAGAGTTGGTCTTGCGGCAGGTGGTTTCACAGCAAGTTGGTTGACAGTTGATCTTTATGGAGCTGGGCTGGCAGCAGCTGGGCACACAGCAGCAGGGCAGGCAGCAGGTGGGCACACAGCAGCAGGGCTGGCAGCAGGGTGGGATGCAATCAATGGTCACACAATTTGTTTTGCAACAGGTATTCTTGCAGCAACTGGTTTCACAGCAAGCTGGTTGACAGCTGATCTTTATGGAGCTGGGCTGGCAGCAGTTGGGCTCACAGCAGCAGGGCTGGCAGCAGGGTGTGCTACAGCAGATGCTCACACTGGTTGGCTTGCAACAGGTGGTCTTGCAGCTAGTGCTTTCAGAGCAGGCTGGTGGGCAGCAGGGCTGGCAGCAGTTGCTGACAGACTTGATGTTGCAGCAGCTGGACTGGCAGCAGGGTATGCAGCAGCAACTTGGGGGACAGCAAGGCTGGCAGCAGATGGACTCAGGGCAGCTGCTGGATTCACAGCAAGAGGTGGTCTTGCAGCAGGTGGTGCTGCAGCAGCTAGGCTGACAGCAAGGTGAGCAGCAGCAGAGGGTCATGGTATCAGGTGTGGAGGGTGAAAGTCTGTTCACAGGTGAGTTTTCAACAGTGTAGCAAGTTCTTCCAGTCAGGGCCTTTTATACAACTGTCCTCCAAGGTTTGGGCCAATCAGAAAGACTCTTCCTCTTTGTGTACCATTTCCATATTTAATTTGTGTTTTTGAAGAAGGAAATTCTCACCTAATGCTCTGAATCATTTGAAAGTGTTCATTGCTTACTTGGGAATAGCTCACTTGAACTTGTTCCAATAAGTCATGGGTTCATCCCTTCAGCGCATTGTAACTCTCATCATCATCTGGTCCTTTGGTAGCTCCTGCCTCCATGGGAAGGTCAATATTAGTTTGTTCTTACAACTTTCTTCTGCTATCTGCACTTAGATCGATACATGTCTCTGGGTATGTGTAGCATGAATCTTAAAAGGTCTTCTTAATAAAAACAAACCTGGAGCCAGGTATTGGGGTGAATGCTGGCAGATCAGAGAAGCAGAATAAGCCACAGCTACCTCACCTTGCCAATTCCTCAGCTGATCCTGTTTCCTCAGACTGGAAGCCTCTGAGTCCTCATCCAGAATGAATCTCAGCTGAACTGCTGCTAGAAGCCTGAAAGCTTAACCAGCCAAAGCTTCTAGTTTGTGGTCTTCATGCCTTATATATCTTTATATTTTTGCCATCACTCCCTGGAATTAAAGGCTCACTTCTTGGGATTAAAGGTGTGTGTCACCATGACTGGTTGTTTCCAAGTAGCCCTGAACTCACAAAGATCCAGGGGTATTTCTGTCTCTGGAATGCTGGGATTAAAGGCGAAGTGCCATCATTTTCTAACCTCTCTATCTAGTGGATGTTTGTTCACTGACTCTAGATACATTTATTAGGGTGCACAATATTTTGGGGAACACATTATCACCACAGGTATGATGGTGCTGTATTCACGATGATGTACTCTCTGCCTAGTTCCCTGAGCGTTGCCCACAAAGCCCAATTCCAAAGTGTCCCAGGTGTCACTCTCTGTGTGATTTCCTATCCCTGTGTATGTGGGGTTCATTTAAAGGTGGTTTGAGATAAGGGTATATGGAATGATGTATTTCATAGCAGATTAGAACCCAGAATTTATGGGTATAAAAAGAAACATCATATTAGAAATAAGGAAACATCAATGGAGTGTGGTGACCATCAGTCTTGACTGTCCTCTCCCAGATAGTTGTGCTGACCATCAATCCTGACTGACTGTCTTCTCCTGGGTAGATGTAGTGACAATTAATCCTGACTGACTGTCTTCTCCTGGGTAGATGTAGTGACAATTAATCCTGACTGACTGTCTGCTCCTGGGTAGATGTGGTTATCAATAATCCTGGCTGACTGTCTGCTCCCAGGATCTCATGTGGATGAAGTGCTAAGATCCAGACAAATGAGGGTGAGCTGGTGACTCCAGTGCACATCTGGCTGTCAGCAGAGGCAGTGATCTTAGACTGGTGATCTCCTGATTTCCTTCCATCTGCCTGGCTCTCTAAACTCCTGTCCTCATCTTTCTCTGACTGTTTTTGTTCTTCCTGTCTGGAATGTTCTACATCTTCACTTTTCTGAAATCTGTCTTGAAGTTTTTTAAGAAAATACTTTGAAAGTTATTGGGTTAATTTAAAATATTTTATTTTTATTATTTTTATTTTTATCCATTTATTCTTTATTTTTTTTTCATTCAAAACAGTTTCAGTATGAAGCACTGACTGGCCTGGAATTCACTGTGTAAACAAGGATGGCCTAAATATCACAAAGATTTTCCTAACTCTGTCTCTTGCATGCAAGGATTAAAGGGTTCTTTCATGATGCCTTTTATTGATTTCATATATGCAAATAATATGTTTTGATTATACCATTTCCTAATCACTCTCTTGGATTTCTCTTCCACTGAAACTTTTTTCTTCCTCCAAAGATTCCCTCCAGTGTTCATTGTGTGTGTGTGTGTGTGTGTGTGTGTGTGCGTGTGCGTGTGCGTGTGTGTGTGTGTGTGTGTGTTTGTGTCTATGTATGTGTCTGTGTCTTTCTGTGTTTGTTTGTGTGTGTCCATCCCACTGAGTTTAATTAGTGTTGCTTTCATGAGCATGGTAGGCAGTTATTGGCAACATAACTCTGTTTACTTTACTGGTTTCTTTTCTCTATATCCTATGACCAAATCATATGATGTTTTCAGCAGTAGGGTCTCACTAGCCTGGTCTGGTGGGTAATCAAAAGCTAATAGTGTGTGGTGTGTTGGAGAATTGTGGGCTTCTCATAGGGTTTTTAATCACATACCCAAACTAGGATTTTGTTTAATTGCCTATAGCTTCTGGGAGCTGTACTACCCATGCAAGGTACTTCCATTCAGACTCTTCTTATTATACTTGTCAACTAGTGTAGAAAATAATCAGTCTACAGTTAACTTTTTTTTTTTTTTTTTTTTTTGGTTTTTCGAGACAGGGTTTCTCTGTGTAGCTTTGCACCTTTCCTGGAGCTCACTTGGTAGCCCAGGCTGGCCTCGAACTCACAGAGATCCGCCTGGCTCTGCCTCCCGAGTGCTGGGATTAAAGGCGTGCGCCACCAACGCCCGGCTACAGTTAACTTTTAACACATCATTAGTTTTGATTAACTCTCCCCTCCACTCTGTATTATTCTCCATTCTCCTACTACTAGCTCCCTGCAAACATTTCCACCACAATAGTCTACCTCTCTATTTTTATTGACATGTGTTCTACTGTCTCCTCTCTTTTAAGCCCTTCCCACATCATCAGTCTCTGTCAATCTCCCTGGCCTCTACAGGCATTCCAAGATAAACACACAAATGTAAAAATTCAAAACTCAGATTCACATATGAGAAGGGGCATTAGTTGGGGCCAAAATAGAATATATTCCATTTTATGTTAGGTATTGCCTAGAGTGAGGGACAGGGACCTAGTATCAGTCTTGTACAATTAGACATCTCAGTTTCTCAGTGCTGTCTGTTAAAGGGGATGGGTTCTACTCCACTATGTGTTATTGGGATATTTTAATACACGTATGGATGCATACTCCGATATGTGTGTGTTTGTGTTCATATTGTGTATGCACCAGGGACTGGAGGACAATGTCAGGTTTCATTATCACACATGCCATCCACCTCTTTTGAGACAGAGACTCTTCTCCCCTGTCCCCAGCCAAACAGGACAAGCTTTTGTTAGTCCTCTAACAAGGACTTTTATTCATGTTGGCCATCAGAAATAGAGAATAATTTTGGCTTCTTTGTCAAAAATTAGGTGTTCATACGTGTATGGATTAATGTCAGGGTCTTCAATTCAATTCTATTGGATCACATGTTGATTTTTATGCCAGTACCAAGCTGTTTTTATTCCTGTAGCTCTATAGTAGAGCTTCAAGTCAGGGTAATGAATCTTCCAGAGGTTGCTTCATTTGTAAAGGATTGTTTTAGCTATCCTGGGTTTTTGTTTTTTCATATGAAGTTGTGCATTGTTCTTTCCAGGTCTGTGAAGAATTGTGTTCAATTTTGATGGGAATTGCATTGAATCTGTACATTGCTTTTGGTAAGATTGCCATTTTACTATGTTAATCCTACATATCCAAAAGCATCTATAACAAATGGTGCTATCATAACTGGATGTCAACATGTAGAAGATAGATCCATATCTGTCACTATGCACAAAACTTAAGTTCAAGTGGATCAAATAGGTCAACTTAATTTTGTTACTCGGAACCTGATAGAAGAGAAAGTAGGAAATAGTCTCAAATACATTGGCAGCAGAGATCACTTCCTAATATAACACCAGTGATACAGACACTGAGAGCAACAATGAATAAATAGGACCTCTTGAAACTGAGAGGCTTTTGTAGGGTAAAGTATTCGGTCATTAAGACAAAATGACAGCAAAATGACAGAATGGGAAAAGATCTTCACCAACATTAGATCTGACAGAGGGCTGATCTCCAGAATATTTAAAGAAAACAAGAAACTAGACATCAAAATACATAACATTCCAATTAAAAAATGGGCTATATAGCTAAACAGAGAATTCTCAATAGAAGAATCACAAATGGCTGACAGACATTTAAGGAATTGCTCAATTCTTAGTCATCAGGGAATTGCAAATCAAAATGACTCTGAGATACCATCTTACACCTGTCAGAATGGCTAAGATTAAAAAAAAACACTGAAGAGCTTATGTTGGAGAGGATGTGGTACAATGGGGACACTCCTCCACTGTTGGTGGGAATGCAAACTTGTACAGCCACTTTGGAAATCAGTATGGCAGCTTCTCAGAAAATTAGCAGTCAGTCTTCCTCAAGACCCAGCTATACCACTATTGGGCATATACCCAAGGAATGCTCAATCATACCACAGGGACACATGTTCAACTATGTTCATAGCAGCATTATTTGTAATAGCCAGAACTTGGAAACAATCTAGATGCCCCTCAACTGAAGAATGGATAAGTAAATTGTGGTACATATACACAATGGAGTACACTTCAGCAGAGAAAAACAATGACATCCTGAGGTTTGCAGGCAAATGGATGGAGCTAGAGAATATCATCCTGAGTGAGGTAACCCAGACTCAGAAGGACAAACATGGTATGTCCTCACTTCTATATGGATACTAGATATAAAGCTGAGGATAACTAGACTGTAACCCACAGATCCATGGAGGCTAGCTAGTAAGGAGTACCCTAGGAAGGATGCATGGATTGCCTAGTGATAGAGAAATGGATCAGATCTACATGAGCAAACTGAGGGTGGGGGAAGTGGGTGTAATGGAGGACAAGGGATGGGGGATGAGAGCTTAGGGGAAGAGGAGGTTTGAGCTGGAATGGAAACAGTGTGAGAGAGCAAGGAAAAAGATACCATAATAAATCAAGACACTGTTAAAAGTTTACCCGGAATCCACAAGGATGACTCCACAATAGACTACTAGCAATAGTTGAGAGGGTGCCTGAGCTGGCCTACACTGGTGTTTGGATAGCTGAATACCCTAACTGTCATTATAGAACCCTCATTCACTGACTGATGGAAGCAGATGCAGAGATCCACTGCTGGGTCCCAGGCAGAGCTCCAGGAGTCCAATAGATGAGAGAGAGGAGGGATTCTATGAGCAAGGGATTTCGAGGCCATGACTGGAAAAAGTGCAGAGACAACTAGCCAAACTATTGGAAATGCATGAACTGAGGACCAATAGCTGAGGAACCCCCATGGTACTGAACTAGGCCGACTGGATTAGCAAGACAGGTGTTTAGCTTGGACTGTATAGGGGGCCCACAGGCAGTGGGATCAGGACCTGTTCCTAGTGCATGAGCCAGCTTTTTAGAACCTACTGCCTATGGTGAGACACTTTGTGCACTATTGGTGCAGGAAAAAGGGGCTTGGACCTGCCTCAACTGAATGTACCAGGCTCTGCTGAGTCCCCATGGGAGACCTTGCATTGGAGGAGTTGGGAATGAGGGGTGGGTTGGGGGGAATGCTGGAGTGCGGTAGGAGGGAGGACAGGGGAATCTGTGGTTGGTATGAAAAATAAATAGAAAATCTCTAAATAAAATACATATAAAAAAAAAAGAAAAAGAAATAGAGAATAAGACCATATGGCTGAAGATAGCACACACCATGGTCAAATGTTCAGAGAAAGCAATTTGAAACTAAGTTGGAATCTTTTGCCCTATGGTGAGCTATCAAAGTGCCAAAAAGAACTATAGAGGTTACTAGGGTGGTGCTGGGGGTGGTGTCTGTTATCAACAGTCTTTCCTAACTTTGCCACTACAAACTACAAAACAACCTGTCAGGCAAATATATCACCTTGGGTAACAATGACACAAGTATTTATGTGTAGCAGGAATCTTAAAGAGTCTTATTAATAAAAACAAACCTGGAGCTGGGTATTAGGGTGAATGTTAGAAGATCAGAGAAGCAGAACAAGCCATAGCTACCTCACCTTGCCAATTCCTCAGCTGGTACTGTTTCCTCAGACTGGAAGCCTCTGAGTCCTCATCCAGAATGAATCTCAGCTGAACTGCTGCTACAAGCCTGAAAGTTTAACCAGTCAAATGCATCTAGTTTCTGGTCCTCACGCGTTATATATATCTTTCTGCCTTCTACCATCACTCCCTGGGAATAAGATTCACTTCTTGGGATTAAAGGCGTGTGTCACCATACATGGCTGTTTCCAATGTGGCCTTGAACTCACAGAGATCCAGAGGGATTTCTGCCTCCTGAATGTTAGGATTAAAGGCATGTGCTACCACTGCCTATACTCTATGTTTAATATTGTGGCTTTTCTCTTCTCTGACACCAGGTAAGTTTATTAGCATGTATAATACCATCACATTTATGCCTTTCAGTTACACTTGAGGCCTGCTCCACAGGAAGGAATCCATGCCTGGTATTGTAAACCCATTCAATTACCTATGACTGGGAAGTTCATAGGTATGAGAAAGGAACTTATACTGCTATTGTTTAATTCATTGACATGGCATCAAACTACCTTCTAAATTACTGTGTTTATTTCTATAGACCAAAGCTATTTTCTCAGCCTTAATCAGAGAAGCTTCTCTGCAGGCAATGGTCGTGAATGCATAGTCTCATGGCTGCCCAAGATGCTGAGAATAAATGATGATTTATAGACCAGCACCAAGGAAGACATTTATGCCACCCCCTGTAATGTTCAGAGAAAACTGAGAAAAAGGGGCAGGAAGAATGTAAGAACTGGAAGATGCGAGAATGTCGGGAAAATGTTATCCTCCAAAACTCAGGACAGCCATTGATTTTTACAAACTCATAGCAGATGTATTTAGTTTCACTGAACATGTACAAGATCAGCCCTGTCCATAATCAATGATTGATGGGGGAGGGGCCTTTAAGACAAAATGCTTCATTGCTGAACTATTTTGATAAGTTCTGGGAGAGGAAGAGTCTTCAGATTTGTGCCCATTGCCGAGCTCACATTGCTCCAGTGGATAGCTCCAAATCCCTGGACACTTGGACAGCCCTGCTTAAAGTCTTTGGACCACTCACCTAAACAAATAAAAATGAGTATGGAAAAGAGATTCATATGAAGTGGATGGGTTGACATAGGTGGGAGTGAAATCAGGGAATGTAGGGGTAAGAGCCATCAGTATGCATTATAAACATGTTTGAAACTGTCAGGGAACAAATTTGATTAATCAAACAATAATAATAACAATAAGTTAATAATAATAATAATGATAATAATAATAATAATAATATTGCTCACAAGTAAGAAAAATCCAACACAACTATTCTGTAAGGGTCTGTGCTTAGATTCCTAGTAGCACACTAATGTTTTCATATGTTAACATTCTTCTTACCACTTACAAGTTATAGCAGTCTGCTTTTTGTCTCTTCTCACTTATAGAGGTTTTAAGGTTTAAACAAAGGATGTGCCAGCTAAATTCACTGAAGAGAATCTGGAGAAATGTGCCTGCTAACTAAACATAACTAAGAAGCTGATGCTACCATATTGTCACCAGATCCATAAGCACAAAAACAGGCATGATCTGGGTCTTTGGGAAGACAGTTAGCTACTCTACTGACACAGACATTGAGAATTTCAAAGACATCATAGGTGAAGCTCTGAGTTGGAAAGAAGGCACTTTCGGTCTGGGGAGATAGCTCAGTTGTTAAGACCACTGGATGCTCTTACAGAGAGCACAGACTTAGTTCTCAGCACCTATATGGCAATTCACTACTGTCTGTAACTCTAGTTCCAGGGCATCAGATGCCCTCTTCTGGCTTCTGTGGGCACTGTGCTTGATGGTGAACATATTGCCTGTAGACAAACATTCATATCTTTATATATTCATAAAAAGTTGACTTTTATGACAGATAAACTCATAACTGACTTGATAGCATGGTATGAATGGATAAAATAAAGGAGTTTCTATTCTCAGGTCTTCTTATCCTTCTAGGAATAATGGAAAGAACTGAGGTACCACAGAGCTATGGACCTCATTCCTGGCCAGAGTATAGGAAGGGAGATGTGACAGGTCAAACAACATTTTATATAAATGAAGGATGAGAGAGTCTCTGGTGGGTCAGGGGAGACAGAGGAGGACTTTAGATAATGAATAAGAACATATTCCTTGAACTATTCAGGGTGGGATTCCAGTGCTTGGAGAGTTCATATTCCTTTAACTCTGTTATGACCTGGCTTGAGTGTGAGCTGAAGGCTGGCACGCAGGAGATAATACTGTGGGCCAGGAATTAAGTAGGGAGATGTAGAATGGGATGGTAAGGAATCTCAGGGTGGACTTCACGTCAGCATAATGTATTTTAGAGCATTTTTACTCATCCTCCTACCATACCCTGTTTCTTTTTCTTTCTTCTCTTTCTTTCTTTCTTTCTTTCTTTCTTTCTTTCTTTCTTTCTTTCTTTCTTTCTTTCTTTCTTTCTTTCTTTCTTTCTTTCTTTCTTTTTCCTTCCTTCTTTCCTTCTTTCTTTTTTCCTTCCTTCTTTCCTTCCTTCTTCCCTTCCTTCCTTTTTTCCTTCCTTCCTTCTTCCCTTCCTTCCTTCCTTCTTCCCTTCCTTCTTCCCTTCCTTCCTTCCTTCCTTCCTTCCTTCCTTCCTTCCTTCTTTCCTTTCTTCCTTTTCTTTTGTTCTTTCCTTGTTTTTTTTTTTTTTTCCGAGACAGGGTTTCTCTGTGTAGCTTGCGCCTTTCATGGAACTCACTTTGGAGACCAGGTTGGCTTCGAACTCACAGAGATCTGCCTGCCTCTGCCTCCTGAAGTCTGTTTCTTAAGAATAGCAAAGATCTTGATGTCTTCATGGCTGGCTAGAGAAGTGTCATGCATGAAACATTAACTCTGGGTTCCAGAAATAACATTTTTCAGGGTTTGAGAAGGTTTTCAATGGTAGCAAATGTTACACTAAGTCAGAAAATTCATCATGAAAACTACATATCCTGGTACTCAAGACAGAAATCAAGAGAGATTCCCTGTGGAGGGCACAACTTGTAAGCACATATGTGTCCAGGTGTGCAGAACACACCTTTAAAACCAGCAGTTGGGAGGAAGAGGTAGGCAGATCTCTATGAGTTCCTGCCTGGGTGCTTTACAGAGAGAATTCCAGAACAGCCAGGGCTGCATAAATAGATTCTGGTTGTTTTTTCTTTAAAGACAATAGCACAAGTAGCTACAGAGTCATTTTGTGGAAAGGAGTAACTCAGAGATGAGGAGAGCAGGCCCTGGTGCAGGTGGTGGGAAGGAATACTATTCCTCTAAAGATAAGACATTGATGAAGCACGGAAGTCTAGAGTCCAGGGAGCTGCACTGAGACAGGGTTTGCCCAGCGCAGCACAGCAGAGAGACATAGTTCCTTCCTTGTCTCCTTATTTTCCCTGATGGCCTGAGATATCACCAAGCACTGGAATATTATTTGAGTGTATAACAACTGAAGTATTAGAAGGTTGTCTATCTAGTATCAGAAATAGAAGAAATCAAAAGGTGTTGACAAGTGTGTGGAGGATAGGGCCTCTTCAAACTTTAAAAAATTTAAAACGGTTTTTATATTTTATTTCATGTACATGATTGTTTTGACTGCACATATGTATGTACACCTATTATATTTTATTTATGCAAGTATTTTGCCTGTATATATGTATGTACAGCACATACCCAGGGATGCCAGAAGAGGTCATTTGATGTCTTGGCACCCGAATTATAGGTGGTTGTGAGCTGCTATGTGGATGGTGAGAACTGAGCCCAGGTGCCCTCAAGAGCTGTGTGTGCTCTTAAGAGCTGAGCCATCTCTCTAGCCCCAGAAACTGGTACTCTTACACAGCAATGGGAATGTGATGAAAAGCAGGTGTGCAGAACGTTACAAAGACTCCTCAAAAATGTAAAAGTAAAGGGACATTATGACTTGGTGGCCATATCTCAGGATATTTGTTCTAGATCATTGAAATTGGAGTATTTTATAATTTACATTTTTTTTTATTTTTAATCAACCCATTTATTGAATGTAGTGACTTGAATCTATGAAGTCCCCTTAAACATATCATGCACTCATGTACTTATATGATATTTGTTCTTCCACAGCCTCTCCCCTTGTTCTTACAGACAATCTATCAGATTTGAAATTCCTGTAAAATCTTGGTTTCCAAGTAAGAACACTTGCTTGATAATTTGTCTTTTTCATTTAGGTATTTTATTCAGCATGATAATCACATATGCCCCTGTTTTTTTTTTGTTTTGTTTTTTTTTTTTTTTTTTTTATAGCAAATGACATGGTTGAAATCCAAATCCTAGAGGGATATTGACACTTTTAAGTTTATGCCTATCCCATTGTGAACTGATAAGATGTGATAAAGAGAATATGACAGAAAAGCCACTGTTATAAATGATCCCAAGTAATGTTTATAAAAGTCAGAAAGCAAAGGAGAGAACAGACCCTTGGTTTATGGGAGCTGAGGTGGAGGAACTATGAAGGTGGCAACCACTGGGTGTTAATTTTCAATTATTCCAGCTAGAAACTCTCCATTGATTGGCTGTTCACCAGCATGCTAGTGTTACCAATGCAGGGCACCACGTTGAGCATTTGAAAGTCTATTGATTCTGTGGATTTTTCATTAAGTAATTTATCAAAATAAAATGATAGACAATATGGAATGATGATAGCACAGAGTTTATTAAAATTGCTTGCTTCCAGGGACACAACTCATAAGTGAGCAGAAAGAAGAAAACAGTACACAAAAATCTGGGGAAATTCAGAAGAAAATCCAGTTGAGAAAATAAGTGGTTAAATACAGTTATTGTTGGGGAAGCATTTTGATAAGTTATTTGGTGAGAGATCTAAAGATCTTGGCTCAGAACTTAAACTGATTCCAGACTTTACATAAGCCCCTATGAAGATGGCAAAAGATCCATAATCTTGGATAAGAGGAAAGTAAAGGTGAGGGACTCCATGCTTCCTCAATGCATTTCCAACACGTAAGTAGGAATTTACATTGGTCAGGTTTCCTGGTGAGAACATGAAGGTGGTCAGCAAGTTTGAGATGTGGCTTCGTGCTGCTAGGTCATCACAGAGCATGGCAGTGCAGATGTTCCTTTGTGGAGCTGGTCAGCAGCAGCAGGGCTGGCAGCAGGGTGGGCTGCAGCTGATGCTCACACAGGTTGGTTGAAAAGAGGTGGTCTTGCGGCAGGTGGTTTCACAGCAAGTTGGTTGACAGTTGATTTTTATGGAGCTGGGCTGGCAGCAGCTGGGCACACAGCAGCAGGGTGGGCAGCAGGTGGGCACACAGCAGCAGGGCTGGCAGCAGGGTGGGCTGCAACCACTGGTCACACAATTTGTTTTGCAACAGGTATTCTTGCAGCAACTGGTTTCACAGCAAGCTGGTTGACAGCTGATCTTTATGGAGCTGGGCTGGCAGCAGTTGGGCTCACAGCAGCAGGGCAGGCAGCAGCTGGACACACAGCAGCAGGGCTGGCAGCAGGGTGTGCTACAGCAGATGCTCACACAGGTTGGCTTGCAACAGGTGGTCTTGCAGCATGTGCTTTCAGAGCAGACTGGTGGGCAGCAGGGATGGCAACAGTTGCTGACAGACTTGATGTTACAGCATCTGGACTGGCAGCAGGGTATGCAGCAGCAACTTGGGGGACAGCAAGGCTGGCAGCAGATGGACTCAGGGCAGCTGCTGGATTCACAGGAAGAGGTGGTCTTGCAGCAGGTGGTGCTGCAGCAGCTAGGCTGACAGCAAGGTGGGCAGCAGCAGAGGGTCATGGTATCAGGTGTGGAGGGTGATAGTCTGTTCACAGGTGAGTTTTTAACAGTGTAGCAAGTTCTTCCAGTCAGGGCCTTTTATACAACCGTCCTCCAATGTTTGGGCCAATCAGAAAAACTCTTCCTCTTTGTGTACCATTTCCATATTAATTTGTGTTTTTGAAGAAGTACATTCTCACCTAATGCTCTGAATCATTTGAAAGTGTTCATTGCTTACTTGGGAATAGCTCACTTGAACTTGTTCCAATAAGTCATGGGTTCATTCCTTCAGCGCTGTTGTAACTCTCATCACCATCTGGTCCTTTGGTAGCTCCTGCCTGGATGGGAAGGTCAAGATTAGTTTGTTCTTGAGCACTTCCTCTTCCTGTAAGTGGCCTCAGGTGACCCGTGAAGATGGTTCGCTACTCGATGACCCAGAAAACCCTAAAATATAATGCAAATCCAGAGGTTCAAATCTTTGGGTTCACTTTAAGAACACCCGTGAAACTGCCCAGGCCATCAAGGGTATGCATATCTGAAAAGTCACCAAATATCTGAAAGATGTCACTGTAAAGAAGCAATGTGTGCCTTTCTGGCGGTATAATGGTGGGGCCGGTAGGTGACCCAGGCCAAACAGTGGGGCTGGACACAGGGCTGGTGGCCTAAAAAGAGTGCTGAATTTTTGCTGCACATGCTTAAGAATGCAGAGAGTAATGCTGAACTTAAGGGTTTAGATATGGATTCTCTAGTCATTGAACACATGCAGGTTACAAAACACCTAAGATGTGCCTATGGACTTACAGAGCTCATGGCCGGATTAACCCATACATGAGCTCCCCCTGCCTCATCAAGATGATCCTCACTGAAAAGGAACAAATTGTTTTAAAGCCAGAAGAAGAGGTTTCACAAAAGAAGAGGATATCCCAGAAGAAACTGAAGAAACAACAACTTATGGCACGGGAATACCTTCCACATAAAATAAATGCAGATAGAAGTAAAAAAAAAAAAAAGATTCGTTTGTTCTTACATCTTCTGCTATCTGCACTTAGATTGATACATGTCTCTGGGTATGTGTAGCATGAATCTTAAAAGGTCTTCTTAATGAAAACAAACCTGGAGCCAGGTATTGGGGTGAATGCTGGAAGATCAGAGAAGCAGAACAAGCCACAGCTACCTCACCTTGCCAATTCCTCAGCTGATCCTGTTTCCTCAGACTGGAAGCCTCTGAGTCCTCATCCAGAATGTATCTCAGCTGAACTGCTGCTAGAAGCCTGAAAGTTTTACCAGTCAAATGCTTCTAGTTTCTGGTCTTCATGCCTTATATATCTTCCTGTTTTTGCCATCACTCCCTGGGATTAAAGGCTCACTTTTTGAGATTAAAGGCATGTGTCACCATTCCTGGCTGTTTCCAATGTAGCCTTGAACTCACAGAGATCCAGAGGGATTTCTGTCTCTGGAATGCTAGGATTAAAGGCATGTGCTACCACTGCCTATCCTCTACGTTTAATATTGTGACTTTTCTGTTCTCTGACCCCAGGTAAGTTTATTAGCATGCACAATATTTTGGGGAACACAATACCACCACATTTATGCCTTTCAGTTACACTTGAGGCCTGCTGCACAGGAAGGAATCCATGCCTGGTATTGTAAACCCATTCAATTTCCCATGACTGGCAAGTTCATAGGTATGAGGGAGGAACTTATACTGCTATTGTTTAATTCATTGACATGGCATCAAACTGCCTTCTAAACATCTCTGTTTATTTCTGTAGACCAAAGCAATTTTCTCAGCCTTAATCAGAGAAGCCTCTCTGCAGCCAGTGGTAGTGAATGCACAGTCTCATGGCTGCCGAAGATCCTGAGAATAAATGATGATTTATAGACCAGCACCAAGGAAAACATTTGTGTCACCCCCTGTAAGGTTCAGAGAAAACTGAGAAAAAGGGGCAGGAAGAATGTAAGAGCTGGAAGATGGGAGAATGTCTGTAAATGTTATCCTCCAAAGCCCAGGACAGCCATTGATTTACAAACTCATAGCAGATGTATTTAGTTTCACTGAACATGTACAAGATCAGCCCTGTCAATAATCAATGGTTGATGGGGGAGGGGCTTTTAAGATGCAATGCTTCATTGCTGAACTATTTTGATAAGTTCTGGGAGAGGAAGTCTTTAGATTTGTGCCCATTGCTGAGCTCACCATGCTCAGTGGATAGCTTCAAACTCCTGGACACTTGGACAGCCCTGCTTAAAGTCTTTGGGCCACTCACCAAAACAAATAAATGAGTATGGAAAAGAGATTCATATGAAGTGGATGGGTTGACATGGGTGGCAGTGAAATCAGGGAATGTAGGGGTAAGAGCGATCAGTATGCATTATAAACATGTTTGAAAATGTCAGGGAACAAATTTGATTAATCAAACAATAATAATAACAATAAGTAAATAATAATAATAATAATAATAATGCTCACAAAGTAATAAAAAGCCAACACAACTATTCTGTAAGGGTCTGTGCTTAGATTCCTAGTAGCACACTAATGTTTTCATATATTAACATTCTTCTGAACACTTATAAGTAATAGCAGTCTGTTTTTTGTCTCTTCTCACTTACAGAGGTTTTAAGGTTTAAACAAAGGATGTGCCAGCTAAATTCACTGAGGAGACTCTGGAGAAATGTGCCCGCTAACTAAACATAACTAAGAAGCTGATGCTACCAGATTGTCACCAGATCCATAAGCACAAAAACAGGCAAGCTCTGGGTCTTTGGGAAGACAGTTAGCTACTCTACTGACATAGAAACTTTGAATTTCAAAGACATCATAGGTGAAGCTCTGAGTTGGTAAAGAAGGCACTTTGGGGTCTGGGGAGATAGCTCAGTTGTTAAAACCACTGGATGCTCTTACAGAGAGCACAGACTTAGTTCTCAGCACCTATATGGCAATTCACTACTGTCTGTAACTCTAGTTCCAGGGCATCAGATGCCCTCTTCTGGCTTCTGTGGGCACTGTGCTTGTATGGTGCACATAATACCTATAGACAAACATTCATATCTTTTTATATTCATAAACAAGTTGACTTTTATGACAGATAAACTCATAACTGACTTTAAAGCATGTTATGAATGGATAAAATAAGAGTTTCTATTCTCAGACCTGGTCTTCTTATCCTTCTAGGAATAATGGAAAGAGCTAAGATACCACTGAGCTATGGACCTCATTCTTGGCCAGAGTATAGGAAGGGAGATGTGACAGGTCAAACAACTTTTTATATAAATGAAGGATGAGAGAGTCTCCGGTGGGTCAGGAAATACAAAGGAGGAGTTTAGATAATGAATAAGAACATCTTCCTTCAAGTATTCAGGGTGGGATTCCAGTGCTGGGAGAGTTCATATTCCTTTAACTCTCCTATGACCTGGCTTGAGTGTGGGCTGAAGGCTGGCAGGCAGAAGATAATCCTGTGGGTCAGGAATTAAGTAGGGAGATGTAGAATGGGATGGTAATGAATCTCAGGGTGAACTTCGGGTCAGCATAATGTATTTTAGAGCATTTTTACTTATCCTCCTACCATACCCTGTTTCCCTTCCTTCCTTTCTTTCTTTCTTTCTTTCTTTCTTTCTTTCTTTCTTTCTTTCTTTCTTTCTTTCTTTCTTTCTTTCTTTCTTTCTTTCTTCCTTCCTTCCTTCCTTCCTTCCTTCCTTCCTTCCTTCCTTCCTTCCTTTCTTTCTTTCCTTTACTTTTTTTTGGTGTTTTGACACAGGATTTCTCTGTGTAGCTTTGCGCCTTTCCTGGAACTCACTTTGGAGACCAGGCTTGCCTGGAACTCACAGAGATCTGCCTGCCTCTGCCTCCCGAAGGCTGTTTCTTAAGAATAGCAAAGGATCTGGATGTCTTCATGGCTGACTGGAGAAGTGTCATGTATGAAACATTAATTCTGGGTTCCAGAAATAACATTTTTCAGGGTTTGAGAAGGTTTTCAATGGTAGCAAAAGTTACACTAAGTCAGAAAACTCATCATGAAAACTATTTATCCTGGTGCTCAAGACAGAAATCAAGAGAGATTCCCTGTGAGGGGCACAACTTGTAAGCACATATGTGTCCAGGTGTGTAGCACACACCTTTAAAACCAGCAGTTGGGAGGAAGAGGCAGGCAGATCTCTGTGAGTTCCTGCCTGGGTGCTGTACAGAGAGAGCTCCAGAATAGCCAGGGCTACATAAATAGATTCTGGTTGTTTTTGCTTTTGTTTTTTTAAGAGAATAGTACAAGTAGCTACAGAGCTATTTTGTGGAAATGAGTAACTCAGAAATGAGGAGAACAGGTCCTGGTGCAGGTGGTGGGAAGGAATGCCATTCCTCTAAAGATAACTACTCGATGAAGCACGGAAGTCTAGAGTCCAGGGAGCTGCACTGAGACAGGGCTTGCCCAGCGCAGCACAGCAGAGGGACAGGGTTCCTTCCTTGTCTCCTTTATTCTCCCTGATGGTGTGAGATATCACCAAGCACTGGAATATTATTTGAGTGTATAACAACTGCAGTATTAGAATTTTGTCTATCTAGTATCAGAGATAGAAGAGATCAAAAGATGTTGACAAGTGTGGAGGATTGGGCCTCTTCAACCTTTAAAAAATTTAAAAAGGTTTATGTATTATATTTTATGTTCATGATTGTTTTGATGCACATATATGTACATTTATTATATTGTATATATACGAGTATTTTGCTTGTATGTATATATGTATGTACAGCAATGCCCAGGGATGCCAGAAGAGGTCATTGGATGTCTTGGTACCTGAATTATAGGTGGTTGTGAGCTGCTATGTGGATGGTGAGAACTGAGCCCAGGTGCCCTCAAGAGCTGTGTGTGCTCTTAAGAGCTGAGCCATCTCTCTAGCCCCAGAAACTGGTACACAGCAATGGGAATGTGATGAAAAGCAGGTGTGCAGAACATTTCAAAGACTCCTCAAAAATGTAAAAGTAAAGGGACATTATGACTTGGTAGCCATTATCTCAGGATATTTGTTCAAGATCATTGAAATTGGAGTCTTTTATAATTTACATTTTTTATTTTTAATCATCCCCACATATTGAATGTAGTGACTTGAATCTATGAAGTCCCCTTAAGCATATCATGCACTCATGTACCTAATGATATTTGTTCTTCCACAGACCCTCCCCTTGTTCTTACAGACAATCTATCGGATTTGAAATTCCTGTGTAAAATTGTGGGTTTCCAAGTGAGAACACTTGATGAAAATTTTTTTTCAATTTGTTATTTTATTCAACATGATAATCACATATGCCCCTGTGTTTTAGCAAATGACATGGTTGATTCCAAATCCTAGAGGGATATTGACACTTCTAAGTTTATGCCTATCCCATTGTGAACTGATAAGATGTGATAAAGAGAATATCACAGAAAAGTCACTGTTATAAACGATTCCAAGTGATGTTTATAAAAGTCAGAGATCAAAGGAGAGAACAGACCCTTGGTTTATGGGAGCTGAGGTGGAGGAACTAGGAAGACGGCAACCACTGAGTGTTGATTTTCAATTATTCCAGCTAGGAACTCTCCATTGATTGGCTGTTCACCAACATGCTAGTGTTACTAATGCAGGGCACCACGTTGAGCATTTGAAAGTCTATTGATTCTGTAGATTTTTCATTAAGTAATTTATCAAAATAAAATGATAGACAATATGGAATGATGATAGCACAGAGTTTATTAAAATTGCTTGCTTCCAGGGACACAACTCATAAGTGAGCAGAAAGAAGAAAACAGTACACAAAAATCTTGGGAAATTCAGAAGAAAATCCAGTTGAGAAAATAAGTGGTTAAATACAGTTATTGTTGGGGAAGCATTTTGTTAAGTTATTTGGTGAGAGATCTAAAGATCTTGGCTCAGAACTTAAACTGATTCCAGACCTTCACATGAGCCCCTATGAAGATGGCAAAAGATCCATAATCTTGGATAAGAGGAAAGTAAAGGTGAGGGACTCCTTGCTTCCTCAATGCATTTCCAACACGTAAGTAGGAATTTACATTGGTCAGGTTTCCTGGTGAGAACATGAAGGTGGTCAGCAAGGGTTGAGATGTGGCTTTGTGCTGCTAGGTCATCACAGAGCATGGCACTGCAGATGTTCCTTTGTGGAGCTGGTCAGCAGCAGCAGGGCTGGCAGCAGGGTGGGCTGCAGCTGATGCTCACACAGGTTGGTTTAAAAGAGGTGGTCTTGCAGCAGTTGGTTTCACAGCAAGTTGGTTGACAGTTGATCTTTATGGAGCTGGGCTGGCAGCAGCTGGGCACACAGCAGCAAGGCAGGCAACAGGTGGGCACAAAGCAGCAGGGCTGGCAGCAGGGTGGGCTGCAACCAATGGTCACACAATTTTTTTTGCAACAGGTATTCTTGCAGCAACTGGTTTCACAGCAAGCTGGTTGACAGCTGATCTTTATGGAGCTGGGCTGGCAGCAGCTGGGCACACAGCAGCAGGGCTGGCAGCAGGTAGGCACACAGCAGCAGGGCTGGCAGCAGGGTGTGCTGCAGCAGATACTCACACAGGTTGGCTTGCAACAGGTGGTCTTGCAGCATGTGCTTTCAGAGCAGGCTGGTGGGCAGCAGGGCTGGCAGCAGTTGCTGACAGACTTGATGTTACAGCAGCTGGACTGGCAGCAGGGTATGCAACAGCAACTTGGGGGACAGCAAAGCTGGCAGCAGATGGACTCAGGGCAGCTGCTGGATTCACAGCAAGAGGTGGTCTTGCAGCCGGTGGTGCTGCAGCAGCTAGGCTGACAGCAAGGTGGGCAGCAGCAGAGGGTCATGGTATCAGGTGTTAAGGGTGATAGTCTGTTCACAGGTGAGTTTTCAACAGTGTAGCAAGTTCTTCCAGTCAGGGCCTTTTATACAACCGTCCTCCAACATTTGGGCCAATCAGAAAGACTCTTCCTCTTTGTGTATCATTTCCATATTTAATTTGTGTTTTTGAAGAAGTACATTCTCACCTAATGCTCTGAATCATTTGAAAGTGTTCATTGCTTACTTGGGAATAGCTCACTTGAACTTGTTCCAATAAGTCATGGGTTCATCCCTTCAGCGCTGTTTGTAACTCTCATCACCATCTGGTCCTTTGGTAGCTCCTGCCTGGATGAGAAGGTCAAGATTAGTTTGTTCTTGAGCACTTCCTCTTCCTGTAAGTAGCCTCAGGTGACCCGTGAAGATGGTTCTCTACACACTTGACCCAGAAAACTCTACAAAATCATGCAAATCCAGAGGTTCAAATCTTTGGGTTCACTTTAAGAACACCAGTGAAACTGCCCAGGCCATCAAGGGTATGCATATCCGAAAAGCGATCAAATATCTGAAAGATGTCACTTTAAAGAAGCAATGTGTGCCTTTCAGGCGGTATAATGGTGGGGCCGGTAGGTGCGCCCAGGCCAAACAGTGGGGCTGGACACAGGGCTGGTGGCCTAAAAAGAGTGCTGAGTTTTTGCTGCACATGCTTACGAATGCAGAGAGTAATGCTGAACTGAAGGGTTTAGATGTGGATTCTCTAGTCATTGAATACATGAAGGTGACAAAGCACCTAAGATGCGCTGAGAGACTTACAGAGCTCATGGCTGGATTAACCCATACATGAGCTCCCCCTGCCACATCGAGATGATCCTCACTGAAAAGGAACAAATTGTCCCAAAGCCAGAAGAGGAGATTGCACAGAAGAAGAAGATACCCAGAAGAAACTGAAGAAACAAAAACTTATGGCACAGGAATGAATTCCACATAAAAAATGCGGATAGAAGTAAAAAAAAAGGATTAGTTTGTTCTTACAACTTTCTTCTGCTCTCTGCACTTAGATTGATACATGTCTCTGGGTATGTGTAGCATGAATCTTAAAAGGTCTTAATAAAAACAAACCTGGAGCCAGGTATTGGGGTGAATGCTGGAAGATCAGAGAAGCAGAACCAGCCACAGCTACCTCACCTTGCCAATTCCTCAGCTGATCCTGTTTCCTCAGACTGGAAGCCTCTGAGTCCTCATCCAGAATGAATCTCAGCTGAACTGCTGCTAGAAGCCTGAAAGCTTAACCCGCCAAATGCTTCTAGTTTCTGGTCTTCATGCCTTCTATATCTTTATGTTTTTGCCATCACTCCCTGGGATTAAGGCTCACTTCTTGGGATTAAAGTGTCACCATGACTAGCTCTTTCCAATGTAGCCTTGAACTCACTGAGATCCAGGGGGATTTCTGTCTCTAGAATGGGAGGATTAAAGGCATGAGTTTTGCTGGAGGGCTTCTCTCCAGGTTCCCCAAGCCCCGCATCCCACAATCCACTTATAAAATAATCACTCAGACACTTATATTACTTATAAACTGTATGGCCATGGCAGGCTTTTTGTTAACTGTTCTTATATCTTAAATTAACCCATTTTTATAAAACTATACCTTGCCATGTGGCTGGTGGCTTACCGGCGTCTTTACATGCTACTTGTCCTAGCGGTGGCTGTAGTGTCTCTCCTCCTTCTTCCTGTTTCCCCAATTTTCCTCTCTCTTTGTACCACCTATACTTCCTGCCTGGTCACTGGCCATCAGTGTTTTCTTTATATAGAGTGATAACCACAACACATTAGTGCCCTCATTTTCTAGTCTTTCTATCTAGTGGATGTCCCTTCACTGACCCCAGAAAAATTTATTAGGGTGCACAATATTTTGGGGAACACAATATCACCACAGGTATGATGGAGCTGTATTCACAATGATGTACTCTCTGCCTAGTTCCCTGAGTATTGCCCACAAAGCCCAACTAAAGTGTCCCAGGTGTCAATCTCTGTGTGATTTCCTATCCCTGTGTATGTGGGTTTCATTTAAAGGTGGTTTGAGATAAGGGTATATGGAATGATGTGTTTCATGGATTAGAACCCACAATTGATGGGTATAAAAAGAAACAGCATATTAGAAATAAGGAGACATCAGTGGAGTGTGGTGACCATCAGTCTTGACTGTCCTCTCCAGTGTAGTTGTGCTGACCATCAATCCCGACTGACTGTCTGCAACTGGGTAGATGTAGTGACAGTTAATCTTGACTGACTGTGTGCTCCTGGGTAGATGTAGTGACAATTAATCCTGACAGACTGACTTTCTGCTCCTGGAAAGATGTGGTGACTATCAGTCTTGACTGTCTGCTCCTGGGTAGATGTGGTTATCAATAATCCTGGCTGACTGTCTGCTCCCAGGAGCTCATGTGGATGAAGTGCTAAGATCCAGACAAATGAGGGTGAGCTGGTGACTCCAGTGCACAACTGGCTGTCAGCAGGAGCAGTGATCTTAGACTGGTGATCTCCTGATTTCCTTCCATCTACCTGGCTCTCTAACCCCTGTCCTCATCTCTCTCTGTCTGTCTTTCTTCTTCATTTTCTGGACTGTTCCACATCTTCACTTTTCAGAAATCTGTCTTGAAGTTTTTTTATGAAAATACCTTGAATGTTATTGGGTTTATTTAAAATATTTTATTTTCCTTTTTTTTTACTTTTATCCTTTTATGCTTCATTATTTTTCTTTCAAAACAGTTTCACTATAAAGCACCGACTGCCCTGGATTTCACTTTGTAAACAAGGATGGCCCGAATATCACAAAAATTTTCCTAACTCTGTCTCTTGCATGCAGGATTAAAAGCTTCTTTCATGATGCCTTTTATTGATTTCATATATGCAAATAATATGTTTTGATGATATGGTTTCCTAATCACTCTCTTGGATCTCTCTTCCACTGAATCTTATTTTCTTCCTCCAAAGATTCCCTCCAGTGTTCATTGTGTGTGTGTGTGTGTGTGTGTGTCTATATTTTTCTGTGTCTTTCTGTGTTTTTTGTGTGTGTCCATCCCACTGAGTTTAATTACTGTTGCTTTCATAATCATGGTAGGCAGTTATGGGCAACATAACTCTGGTTACACTACTGGCTTCTTTTCTCTATGTCCTATGTCCAAATCATACGATGTTTTTGGCAGTAGGGTCTTACTAGCTGGGTCTGATGAGTAATCAAAAGAAATGCTAATAGTGTGTGTTGTGTTAGAGACCTGTGGGCTTCTCACAGTGTTTTTATGACATACCCCAAATTGTATTTTGTTTAATTGCCTATAGCTTCTGGGAGCTGCACTACCCATTCAGGGTATTTCCATTCAGACTCTTCTTATAATACTTGTCAACTAATGTAGAAAATAATCAGTCTCCAGTTAACTTTTAACACATCATTAGTTTTGATTAACTCTCTCCTCCACTCTGTATTATTCCCCATTCTCCTACTACTAGCTCCCTGCAAACATTTCCACCACAATAGTCTACCTCTCTATTTTTATTGACATGTGTTCTACTGTCTCCTGTCTTTTAAGCCCTTCCCACATCATAAGTCCCTGTCAATCTCCCTGGCCTCTACAGGCATTCCAAGATAAACACACAAATGTAAAAATTCAAAACTCAGATTCACATATGAGAAGGGGTATTAGTTGGGGCCAGAATGGAGTGTAATCCATTCTATGTTGGGTTTTGCCTAGAGTGAGAGACAGGGATGTACTATCAGTCTTGTACAATTAGATATCTCAGTTTCTCAGTGCTGTCTGTTAAATGGGATGGGTTCTACTCCACTATGTGTTAGTGGGACATTTGAATGCACGTGTGTATGCACACAGTGATATGTGTGTGTTTGTGTTCATGTGTGTGTATGCACCAGGGGTTGGAGGACAATATCAGGTGTCATTATCACACATGCCATTCACCTCTTTTGAGACACAGACTCTTCTCCCCTGCCCCCATCCAAGCAGGACAAGCTCTTGTTAGTCCTCTAACAAGGACTTTTATTCATGTTGGCCATCAGAAATAGAGAATAATTTTTGCTTCTTTGTCAAAAATTAGGTGTTCATACGTGTGTAGATTAATGTCAGGGACTTCATTTTGATTCCATTGGTCCACATTTTGGTTTTTATGCCAGTACCAAGCTGTTTTTATTCTTGTAGCTCTATAGTAGAGAATGAAGTCAGGGTAGTGATTCTTCCAGAGGTTGCCTTATTGTAAAGGATGGTTTTAGCTATCCTGGGTCTTCTGTTTTTTTCATATGAAGTTGAATAATATTCTTTCCAGATCTGTCAAGAATTGTGTTGGGATTTTTATGAGGATTGCATTGATTCTGTAGATTGCTATTGGTAAGATTGCCATTTTTACGATGTTAATCCTATCTATCCATGAGCATCTAACAAATGATACTTTCATAACTGGATGTCAACATGTAGATAATTGCAAATAGAACCATATCTGTCACCATGCACAAAACTTAAGTCTAAGTGGATGAAAGACTCAACATAAATCCAGTTACTCTGAATCTGATAGAAGAGAAAGTAGGACGTAGTCTGAATATATTGGCAGCAGAGATCATGTCCTAAATATAATACCAGTAGTACAGGCACTGAAAGCAACAATTAATAAATAGGACCTCTTGAATCTGAGAGGCTTTTGTAGGGTAAAGGATGCGGTCCTTAAGACAAAATGACAGCAAAATGACAGAATGGGAAAAGATCTTCACCAAAATTACATCTGACAGAGGGCTGATCTCCAGAATATTTAAAGAACACAAGAAACTAGACATCAAATTACATAGCATTCCAATTAAAAAATGGGCTATATAGCTAAACAGAGAATTCTCAATAGAAGAATCACAAATGGTTGAAAGACATTTAAGGAATTGCTCAATCCTTAGTCATCAGGGAATTGCAAATCAAAATGACTCTGAGATACCATCTTACACCTGTCAGAATGGCTAAGATTAAAAAAAAAAAAAAAGCACCGAAGAGCTTATGTTGGAGAGGATGTGGTACAATGGGGACACTCCTCCACTGTTGGTGGGAATGCAAACTTGTACAGCCACTTTGGAAATCAGTATGGCAGTTTCTCAGAAAATTGGGAATCAATCTTCCTCAAGACCCAGCTATACCACTCTTGGGCATATACCCAAGGAATGCTCAATCATACCACAGGGACACATGTTCAACTATGTTCATAGAAGCATTATTAGTAATGGCCAGAACTTGGAAATAATCCAGATGTCCCTCAAATGAAGATAGGATAAATAAGATGTGGTACATATACACAATAGAGTACACTTCAGCAGAGAAAAACAATGACATCCTGAGGTTTGCAGGCAAATGGATGGAGCTAGAGAATATCATCCTGAGTGAGGTAACCCAGACTCAGAAGGACAAACATGGTATGTCCTCACTCCTACATGGATACTAGATATAAAGCAAGGAATAACCAGACTGTAACCCACAGATCCATGGAGGCTAGCTAGTAAGGAGGACCCTACGAAGGATGCATGAATTGCTGAGTGATAGAGAAATGGATCAGATCTACATGAGCATACTAGGAGTCAGGGAGGTAATGGAGTACAAGGGATGGGGGATGAGAGCTTAGAGGACAGGGAGGTTTGAGCTGGAATTGTTGGAGACCGACTCTGGACAGCTGTGTCTTGAACCTTGTGTTACCTGCCACGATTTATCAAGCCTCGTGTAAATAAGAGGCTTTTAGTCTAACCTAGGAATGTAGGATTAAATAAACCTCTTTAAATCAGCTAGCTGCAGGGGCCTGGGACCAAAGCGACCTCCTGCTGACCCTCCCTTAGGAATTTTCTTTGTCCTCTCCTCACTCCTGCTCCCCCTCCCTACCTGAAGCCCTGTTTATAAGCTCTAACACCAGTCAATAAAGGGAGACCTTGACGCAACTCAGACTGACTTTGTCTTTCTTCACGCGCTTGGTCTCCTTTCCCTCTCACCCCCCATTGATTCACAGGTGGTCCCTCCTCGAGACCCTCGAATAACCTGGCCTGCTGGACGGGTCATGGAATGGAAACAGTGTGAGAGAGCAAGGAAAGAGATACCATAATAAATGAAGACACCATGGCAAGGTTCCCAGGAATCCACAAGAATGACTCCATCATAGACTACTAGCAATAGTTGAGAAGTTGCCTGCACTGGCCTATACTGGTGTTTGGTAGCTGAATACCCTAACTGTCATCGTAGAACCCTCATCCACTGACTGATGGAAGCAGATGCAGAGACCCACGGCTGGATCCCAGGCAGAGCTGCAGGAGTCCAATCGATGGGAGAGAGGGGGGTTCTATGAGCAAGAAATATCGAGACCATGACTGGAAAAAGTACAGAACTAGCCAGACTTGTTGAAACACATGAACTGTGGACCAATTGCTGAGGAGCCCCCATGGTACTGGACTAGACCCACTGGATAAGCGAGACAGTTGTTTAGCTTGAACTGTATAGGGGGCCCACAGACAGTGGGATCAGGACCTGTCCCTAGTGCATGCCCAGGCTTTTTGGAACCTAGTGCCTATGGTGAGACACTTTGTGTAGTATTGGTGCAGGAAGGAGGGACTTGGACCTGCCTCAATTGAATGTACCAGGCTCAGCTGAGTCCCCATGGGAGACCTTGCCTTGGAGGAGGTGGAAATGGGGGTGGATTTCAGATAATGCTGGGGTACGGGAGGAGGGAAGACAGGGGAATCTATGGGTGGTATGTAACATAAATAGAAAATCTCTAAATATGTATTTAAAAAAGAAAAAAATACAGAATAAGACCATATGGCTGAAGATAGCACACACAATGGTCAAATGTTCAGAGAGAGCAATCTGAAACTGAGTTGGAAGCTTTCTCCCTATGGTGAGATATCAAAGTGCCCGAAAGAATTATACAGGTTACTGTGGGGGTGTTCTGTGTGGTATCTGTTATCAACAGTCTTTCCTAACTTTGACACTACAAACTACAAAAGAAACCTGCCAGGCAAATATATCACCTTGGATAACAATGACACAAGGATTTATGTGTACCAGGAATCTTAAAGAGTCTTATTAATAAAAACAAACCTGGAGCTTGCTATTAGGGAAATGTTGGAAGATCAGAGAAGCAGAACAAGCCACAGCTACCTCACCTTGCCAATTCCTCAGCTGATCCTGTTTCCTCAGACTGGAAGCCTCTGAGTCCTCATCCAGAATGAATCTCAGCTGAACTGCTGCTAGAAGCCTGAAAGCTTAACCAGTCAAATGCTTCGAGTTTCTGGTCCTCAAGCCTTATATATCTTTCTGCCTTCTACCATTACTCCCTGGGAATAAGGCTCACTTCTTGGAGTTAAAGGCCTGCCTGTTTCCATTGTGGCCTTTAACTCACAGAGATCCAGAGGGATTTCTGTCTATGGAATGCTAGGATTAAAGGCACATGCTACCACTGCCTAGCCTCTAGGTTTAATATTGTGACTGTCCTGTTCTCTGACCCCACGTAAGTTTATTAGCATGTACAATATTTTGGGGAACACAATACCACCACATTTATGCCTTTCAGTTACACTTGAGGCCTGCTGCACAGGAAGGAATCCATGCCTGGTATTGTAAACCCATTCAATTACCCATGACTGGGAAGTTCATAGGTATGAGGGAGGAACTTATACTGCTATTGTTTAACTCATTGATATGGCATCAAACTACCTTCTAAATATGTATGTTTATTTCTATAGACCAAAGCTATTTTCTCAGCCTTAATCAGAGAAGCCTCTCTGCAGCCAATGGTAGTGAATGCACAGTCTCATGGCTGCCCAAGATGCTGAGAATAAATGATGATTTATAGACCAGCACCAAGGAAGACATATGTTCCAACACCTGTAAGGCTCAGAAAAAACTGAGAAAAAGGGGCAGGAAGAATGTAAGAACTGGAAGATGGGAGAATGCCTGTAAAATGTTATCCTCCAAATCCCAGGACAGCCATTGATTTTTACAAACTCATAGCAGATGTATTTAGTTTCACTGAACATGTACAAGATCAGCCCTGTCAATAATCAGTGATTGATAGGGGAGGGGCTCATTAGACCCAATGCTTCTTTGTTGAACTATAAGATAAGTTCTGGAAGAGGAAGTCTTCAGATTTGTTCCCCTTGCTGAGCTCACCATGCTCCAGTGGATAGCTCCAAATCCCTGGACACTTGGACAGCCCTGTTTAAAGTCTTTGGGCCACTCAGCGAAAAAATAAATGAGTATGGAAAAGAGATTCATATGAAGTGGATGGGTTGACATGGGTGGCAGTGAAATCAGCGAATATAGGGGTAAGAGCGATCAGTATGCATTTATAAACATGTTTGAAACTGTGAGGGAACAAATTTGATTAGTTAAACAATAATAATAACAATAAGTAAATAATAATAACAAGTTAATAATAATAATAATAATAATAATAATAATAATCACAAAGTAAGAAAAAGCCAACACAACTATTCTGTAAGGGTCTGTGCTTAGATTCCTGGTAGCACACTAATGTTTTCATATAATAACATTCTTGTGAACACTTGACAAGTTATAGCAGTCTGCTTTTTGTCTCTTCTCACTTATAGAGATTTTAAGGTTTAAATAAAAGATGTGCCAGCTAAATTCACTGAGGAGAATCTGGAGAAATGTGCCTGCCAGTAAACACAACTAAGAAGCTGATGCTACTAGATTGTCACCAAATCCATAAGCACAAAAACAGGCAAGCTCTGGTTCTTTGGGTAGACAGCTAGCTACTCTACTGACAGAGAAATTGAGACTTTCATAGACATCATAGGTGAAGCTCTGAGTTGGAAAGAAGGCACTTTGGGGTCTGGGGAGATAGCTCAGTTGTTAAAACCACTGGATGCTCTTGCAGAGAGCACAGACTTAGTTCTCAGCACCTATATGGCAGTTCACTACTGTCTATAACTCTAAATCCAGGGGATCAGTTGTTTTCTTCTGGCTTCTGTGGGCACTGTGCTTGATGGTGCACATATTACCTGTAGACAAACATTCATATCTTTATATATTCATAAACAAGTTGGCTTTTATTACAGATAAACTCATAACTGGCTTCAAAGCATGGTATGAAGGGATAAAATAAAGGAGTTTCTATTCTATGACAAGGTCTTCTTATCCTTCTTGGAATAATGGAAAGGGCTGAGATACCACTGAGCCATGGCCCTCATTCTTGGTCAGAGTCCAGGAAGGGAGATGTGACAGGTCAAACAACTTTTTATATAAATGAAGGATGAGAGAGTCTCCGGTCGGTCAGGGGAGACAGAGGAGGACTTCAGATAATGAATAAGAACATCATCCTTGAACTATTCAGGGTGGTAATCCACTGTTGGCAAACTTCCTATTCCTTTAACTCTCTTATGACCTGGCTTGAGTGTGGGCTGAAGGCTGGCAGGCAGGAGATGATGCTGTCAGTCAGCAATTAACTAGGGATGTGTATCATAGGATGGAAATGAATCTCAGGGTGGACTTCAGGTCAGCATAATGTATTTTAGAGCATTTTTACTCATCCTCCTACCATACCCTGTTTCAAAGGATATGGATGTCTTCATGGCTGGCTAGAGAAATGACAAGTATAAAACATTAACTCTTGGTTCCAGAAATAACATTTTTCAGGGGTTGAGAGAGTTTTCAATGGTAGCAAAATTTACATTAAGTCAGAGAACTCATCATGAAATCTACACATCCTGGTGCTCAAGACGGAAGTCAAGAGTTGAGATTCCCTGTGGAGGGCACAACTTGTAAGCACATATCTGTCCAGGTGTGCAGAACACACCTTCAAAACAAGCATTTGGGAGGAAGAGGTAGGCAGATGTCTGTGAGTTCCTGCCTGGGTGCTTTACAAAGAGAATTCCAGAATAGCCAGGGCTACATAAATAGATTCTGGTTGGTTTTTTAAAAAAGAGAATAGCACAAGTAGCTACAGAGTCATTTTGTGGAAAGGAGTAACTCAGAGATGAGGAGAGCAGGTCCTGGTGCAGGTGGTGGGAAGGAATGCTATTCCTCTAAAGATAACTACATGATGAAGCATGGAAGTCTAGAGTCCAGGGAGGTGCACTGAGACAGGGCTTGCCCAGCGCAGCACAGCAGAGGGACACAATTCCTTCCTTGTCTCCTTTATTTTCCCTGATGGCGTGAGATATCACCAAGCATTGGAATATTATTTGAGTGTATAACATCTGCAGTTTTAGAATGTTGTCTATCTAGTATCAGAAATAGAAGAAATCAAAAGGTGTTGACAAGTGTGTGGAGGATTGGGCCTCTTCAAACTTTAAAAAATTTAAAATGGTTTATATATTTTATTTCATGTACATGATTGTTTTGACTGCACATATGTATGTACACCTATTATATTTTTTATGCAATTATTTTGCCTGTATGTATATATGTATGTACAACACATGCCCAGGGATGCCAGAAGAGGTCATTGGATGTCTTGGCACCCGAATTATAGGTGGTTGTGAGCTGCTATGTGGATGGTGGGAACTGAGCCCAGGTGCCCTCAAGAGCTGTGTGTGCTCTTAAGAGCTGAGCCATCTCTCTAACCCCAGAAACTGGTACTCTTACACAGCAATGGGAATGTGATGAAAAGCAGGTGTGCAGAACGTTACAAAGACTCCTCAAAAATGTAAAAGTAAAGGGACATTATGACTTGGTAGTCATATCTCAGGATATTTGTTCAAGATCATTGAAATTGAAGTATTTTATAATTTACCTTTTTTATTTTTAATCATCCCCATTTATTGAATGTAGTGACTTGAATCTATGAATTCCCCTTAAACATATCATGCACTCATGTACTTATATGATATTTGTTCTTCCACAGCCCTTCCCCTTGTTCTTACAGACAATCTATCAGATTTGAAATTCCTGTGTAAAATTTTGGGTTTCCAATGACAACACTTGCTTGATAATTTGTCTTTTTCAATTTGGTTTATTTTATTCAACATGATAATCACATATGCCCCTGTTTATTTTTAGCAAATGACATGGTTGAAATCCAAATCCTAGAGGGATATTGACACTTCTAAGTTTATGCCTATCCCATTGTGAACTGATAAAATGTGATAAAGAAAATATGACAGAAAAGCCACTGTTATGAATGATTCCATCCAAGTAATGTTTATAAAAGTCAGACAGCAAAGGGGAGAAAAGACCCTTGGTTTATGGGAGCTGAGGTGGAGGAACTAGGAAGGTGGCAACCACTGGGTATTAACTTTCAATTATTCCAGCTAGGAACTCTCCATTGATTGGCTGTTCACCAACATGCTAGTGTTACCAATGCAGGGCACCACGTTGAGCATTTGAAAGTCTATTGATTCTGTGGATTTTTCATTAAGTAATTTATCAAAATAAAATGATAGACAATATGGAATGATGATAGCACAAAGTTTATTAAAATTGCTTGCTTCCAGGGACACAACTCATAAGTGAGCAGAAAGAAGAAAACAGTACACAAAAATCTGGGGAAATTCAGAAGAAAATCCAGTTGAGAAGATAAGTGGTTAAATAGAGTTATTGTTGGAGATGCGTTTTGTTAAGTTATTTGGTGAGAGATCTAAAGATCTTGGCTCAGAACTTAAACTGATTCCAGACCTTCACATAAGCCCCTATGAAGATGGCAAAAGATCCATAATCTCGGATAAGAGGAAAGTAAAGGCAAGGGACTCTGTCCTTCCTCAATGCATTTCCAACACGTAAGTAGAAATTTACATTGGTCAGGTTTCCTGGTGAGAACATGAAGGTGGTCAGCAAAGGTTGAAATGATGCTTTGTGCTGCTAGGTCTCATCAGCTCTCCCCAGAGCATGGCAGTGCAGATGTTCCTTTGTGGAGCTGGTTAGCAGCAGCAGGGCTGGCAGCAGGGTGGGCTGCAGCTGATGCTCACACAGGTTGGTTTAAAAGAGGTGGTCTTGCAGCAGGTGGTTTCACAGCAAGTTGGTTGACAGTTGATCTTTATGGAGCTGGGCTGGCAGCAGCTGGGCACACAGCAGCAGGGCGGGCAGCAGCTGGACACACAGCAGCAGGGCTGGCAGCAGGGTGGGCTGCAACTAATGGTCACACAATTTGTTTTGCAACAGGTATTCTTGCAGCAACTGGTTTCACAGCAAGTTGGTTGACAGCTGATCTTTATGGAGCTGGGCTGGCAGCAGCTGGGCACACAGCAGCAGGGCTGGCAGCAGGGTGTGCTACAGCAGATGCTCACACTGGTTGGCTTGCAACAGGTGGTCTTGCAGCATGTGCTTTCAGAGCAGGCTGGTGGGCAGCAGGGCTGGCAGCAGTTGCTGACAGACTTGATGTTGCAGCAGCTGGACTGGCAGCAGGGTATGCAGAAGCAACTTGGGGGACAGCAAGGCTGGCAGCAGATGGACTCAGGGCAGCTGCTGGATTCACAGCAAGAGGTGTTCTTGCAGCAGGTGGTGCTGCAGCAGCTAGGCTGACAGCAAGGTGGGCAACAGCAGAGGGTCATGGTATCAGGTGTGGAGGGTGATAGTTTGTTCACAGGTGAGTTTTCAACAGTGTAGCAAGTTCTTCCAGTCAGGGCCTTTTATACAACTGGCCTTCAAGGTTTGGGCCAATCAGAAAGACTCTTCCTCTTTGTGTACTATTTCCATATTTAATTTGTGTTTTTGAAGAAGGAAATTCTCACCTAATGCTCTGAATCATTTGAAAGTGTTCATTGCTTACTTGGGAATAGCTCACTTGAACTTGTTCCAATAAGTCATGGGTTCATCCCTTCAGCGCTGTTGTAACTCTCATCACCATCTGGTCCTTTGGTAGCTCCTGCCTCGATGGGAAGGTCAAGATTAGTTTGTTCTTACCACTTTCTTCTGTTATCTATACTTAGATTTTTAGATGTCTCTGGGTATGATGGTGCCGTATTCACAACGTTAGACTCATCATCTAGTTCTCTGTGTGTTGCCCACAAAGCCCAATTTCAATGTGTCCAGGTGTCAATTTCTGTGTAAATTACTATCACTGTGTTTGAAGGGCTCATTTAAAGGTGGTTTCAGATAAGCATGTATGGAATGACGTGTTTCATAGCAGAGTAGAACCAGAACTGATGTGTATAAAAAGAAACATCATATTGGAAATAAGAAGACATTGGTGGAGTGTGGTGACCATCAGTCCCGAATGACTGTCCTCTCCTGGGTAGATGTGGTGACCACAGTTGTGATTGACTGTGCTCCTAGCTCATGGGCAGGAAGTGCTGAGATCCAGACCAAGGAAGTTGAGCAGGTGACTCCTGTGCACATCTGGCTGTCAGCACGGGCAGTGATCTTAGCCTGGTGATCTCCTGATTTCCCTTCCATCTAATTCTCTGAACCTCCATCCTTACTCTCTCTCTCTCTGTCTGTCTGTCTTTCTCCTTCATTTTCTTCTCTTTTCTTCCTCTTTTCTTTCCATTCAGTGATAGAATCATGACTGTTTGAGACATACATAATATATTACCTAACTTAGGTGTGTATCTCTCTCTCTCCCCAGTCTACTACTCATACTAAAAATACATGAATTATTAATTTCCCATCTGAGAGAATAAAATGGGAACACAGCCATACCATTCTTAAAGAAATGGAAATTAACCCCGGTCCTTACAATCCATTTCACATCACTCATCCTCAAATGCTGTGTCTCACTGTCTTTTAGGGTCAGTCATCCAACCTTGGCATCACTTTTAACATCTTTGCAAATCAAAATTAGTCTGTGTCTTTGCTCCTAGGATGATTGTGACAATCTTCACCATCATGACCCCCAGTTTGTTCCTTCCCATTCTTGTGTAGTCTTCCACTAAATGAATTTGACATTGCTCATTGAGTGGAATTTTTTTTCTAGAAAACAGTTTGTTTATAGTTTGATACTATTCAAAACAATGCCGCTACATATGTTTCTGTTTTAAACATTACTGCTGGAGGTACACAGCCGGGTACCTGGAACTTGCTTACCATGAAACGCTATTACTTTCTTTTGTAGGAGCCTAGTCCTTCTTTTGCTAGTTTTATGCTTGCATAGTTTCATATATATATTTGGTTTTTTGAGACAGAGTTCCTCTGTGTAGTCCTGGATGTCCTGGAACTGACTCTGTAGTCCCGTCTGGTCTTGAACTCACAGAGATCTGCCTCTGCCTCCCTAGTGCTGGGATTAAAGGGATGTGTCACCACAGCCTGACTGCACTATATGTATTTTTAAACTTTCATTTTTGTTTCTTATAACATACAGGAAATGATTAATCTTTATTAGCATGAATTGATTTTACAAAATAGTGAATTTGATCACAACATTTTCGTGAGTGCATATAACACAGTTTTATCAAATTTACTCACCCGCTACCCTCTCTTATGACCCCTGTGGCCTCCTCCTGATTCATTTTCTCTTCCTAAATAGTCCTATTGCTTCTTTTGTGTACCCACCACTCCTTACATGATGGAAACATGACTTTTGTCTTTTGAGTCCTACTTACTACACTTAATAAGATGATCTCCAAATTTCATCCATTTATCTGACAAATGACATCATTTATTCTTCTATATATACACCATATTTTACTTATGCATCCATCTGCTGACAGACACACAGGCTGATTCTTTGTTGTGTGTACTGCAGAGTAATCATGTGGTGGTTCTAATTTTTTGAATTTATTTATTTATTTATTGAAGATTCTACAAGCCAATTTCCATACAAACTGTGCTAATTTCCATTCCCATTAACAGCATGTAAAGCTTTCCTTTCCCCCTGGATTCTCACCAGCACTTGTTATTGTTGTTGGTTTTTTTTTTTCCTTGATGACAACTGTTCTTTAGGGGAGTAAGGTAGAATTTCAAGGAAGTTCTGATTTGTATTCCTGGTGGCTAATGGTGTTGAACAATTTTTTTCATGTATTGTTAGTCATTTGTACTTTTTGTTTTTTAAAAGGTCTTCAAATAATTTGACTATTTAGACTTTTTTTTTCATCTTAACTGTTAAAGGCTAGGCTCACAACCAAAAATATAAATTATCATATATATGGATAATTATCTCTATTGGCTAACTAGTTGGCATCATTCCTGCTCAGATTATCATCTGTTCATGGGGTCAAGTGTCTGTTGCCTGTAAGAATTATTGGGTGTTGCTCTTCTGCAAAGCTGATCTTTGCTTGCACTTAGATTAAAAAGTTTATTGGGGAATGAGCATTATGCTATGGCACCCCCAGTGATGAATTAAATGGTTGGATTCTAGTCTGAATCTCTATTAGTCTATCCTTCTGTCTCTGTAAGAGCCTCTCCTCTTTCATCTCGGTGTGAGAAAAGATTCACTTTTTGGCAGAGGTAAGGAGGAGCAAGAAATGATGGACAAATCAGCTTTCCACTCAAAGGACGAGGGTTCTTTGAGAACAAGGGAACATAGCAAGGATTTAAGCAGCCAGTGGAATGTTTTCCTTGAACTTTTTCAGAGAAGGGTCATGCCAGTCTCTCTGTGGGCATTCTATGCCTTCCACCCTCATATAAGATGATTTCAATCTGGGATAGATGCAGTTTAGGCCAAGATGACAGTTTTGGGGAGGAATCATACTAGAGGAATGTATTCCAATGAGATGGTAATGAATCTGGGGGTGAATAGCAGGTCAGCATAGAACTGGAACCTGTTTTACCTGGTCCCAGGCTGTCTGTGTGGCTGCCTAGGCAGGTGACGTATCTGAAACAGAACTTTATCAAAAAGGTTGTTCCTCAATGCTACCTGAAGGTTACTTTACTATTATACACCAGAAACACCACCACTGGGGCTGTGTTCTCAGGTGCCCGAAGACTGAAAATCAACAGCTTAGATTATCCTTGGAAAGTTGATTTCAACAGCAATGTACATAGGAGTAAAGCCTAATTCTACAAGGACAACAAAAAAGAATGAATGACTTCAAGATTAGTAGAGCGTACAACACTTTAATTGAGGACTTTGAAAAATAAATATGCATCACTCAAAATGTATTTGGGTAGTTCACATTGGATGTTTGGAGATGGTGAGACACACCTGTACTTGTTGATGATACTTACGTGAGCATGACACAAAGGAGGGACAACTTTGCTTGGTCTTCCAGATCACCAGGAACATGACACCTTTGACTCTGATTGTGTGAGATGCTACTAAACATTGATATACTATTTGATTTTAGAATGATCACAACATTGAAATTTTATTCCCACTATCAGTAAAATAAGAATAAATGTGTTAACGAGTTGGTGATTAAACTGAATTTTGGTAGGAATATGAAATGGCGCAGTAGGTATAGAAATGATTATGGAGACTCCTTAAACAATCAAAAGGGAAAATATCATGTCACCCAGCATCTGCATTTCAGGATATTTATTTGAAACAATAGAAATGAGAATTCTGGTGAGATCCTAGCACCCCCACATTCATGCCAGCCCTATTGATAATAGTCAAGGCTGGCCTTGAACTCAGCCTTCTGTGTGTCAAATACCCAGTCATTCCACTGATTGTTTACTTGTATCTTTCCACTTTGTTACAGTTCTTCATTAGTTATGAGAGTTTTAAAAAATTAATTTGTGTATGTTTTAATGCCTATGTGTGTGAGCCTGTATGAATTTGTATGCACTGTGTGTACAGGAGCCAAGTGAGGCCAGAAGAGGGTACTGGATCCCTGAACTCAGGTCCTCTGGGGAGTAGGTGTTCCTAACTGCTGAGACATTTCTTTAGCCTCCAGTTTTAAAAGTTTTTGATGTAATCATTAGGGTCTAAGTATAGGATCATATCAGGTAGAAGTTGGAATATTTTCCTTTTTTTTTTTTTTTTTTTTTGGTTTTTCGAGACAGGGTTTCTCTGTGTAGCTTTGCGCCTTTCCTGGAGCTCACTTGGTAGCCCAGGCTGGCCTCGAACTCACAGAGATCCGCCTGCCTCTGCCTCCCGAGTGCTGGGATTAAAGGCGTGCGCCACCAACGCCCGGCTCTATATTTTCCTTTTTTATTTGTTTTATTTTCATTTTTTATCTTTGCCCTATAGCTTTTCCTAGTATTCCATCACCATTTAAAAAAAAAACATTTTATTGATTCTTTGTGTATTTCACATCGAGCATCCAAATCCTACTCCTTCCCTCATCCTTCCCTATCTGTCTGCCCTCTGCTCTTGCAACCTTCTCCCCAAAACAAAAAAACAAAACAAAACAAAATAAAACCCAGAAAACCAAACAACCGAAACATCTCACCATGAAAGCTGCAATGTGTCATGTGTGTCACACAGCACACCCTTTTGCCCAAACAGCTTTCCTTGCAAATGTTCTTTTCAATGAGTCATTAGTCTGGTACGAGGCCTCTGGCTTCTGCTACGCTATCAATACTGGATCCTCACCTGGACTCCTCTCAGCGATCCTGTGTTGCCCTGTGTCACGGAGATCCTGAAGCTTTGGGTCTGCAAGATCGGCCCCTTCACATGCTCCAGCAATTCTTAGATGGGACAGATGATGGGGTGAGCCAACTCAAAGCCCTGGATCTGGACCTGGGTGGTAGCAGAGTTAGTCAGCACACCACATCTCTTGCACGACCAGGGCTAACTCTCCCCTTTGTCCAGGTGAGGGCTGGGGCTATGTCTTCTACCTGTGGCAGCTGGCAAGAGGTGGGACCAGCTCTCCCACTCTCACATCCTTGGGGCCTGCTCTCCTGGGCCCATGCCACCAGGGCCAGCTCTACTGTGCTGCCCAGGTGAGGCCAAGCACCATTTTTAATGAGAATAGTGAAAGATTTTAGAAAAAAAGCTTTTCATTCCCCCTCATTTAGTATAGTGTTCTTGTAGTCCTTTTCTTAATAATTTTAGCTCTTTCTCCCCCCCACCCCTTTACCAGTGCTGGGTTTGGATTACTCTCATTTTTCTAATAGTTTGTTGTGTACAATAAGGTCATTTATTTGAAAGCAGTCTACTTTATTAATGGAAACAACCACAGTTACAAACTTCCTTGCTAAATCTGCATTCAAATTCTGTTATATCATGCTTACATTTTCATTTAGAAATTTCGCATTTTCTCCCTGATTTCTTCAGTGACCTGCTGCTGATGAAAACAAATACATCGTTCATCTGGGGGAGATGGCTTAGTGGGCCAAGCTTTTGCTGTGCAAGGGGGGAGGACCTGAGTTCAGATCCCCAGAGTTGATGTAAAACTGGACATGGACATCTGTAATTTCAGAGCTCCAGCAATAAGATGGGAAGTGGAGATAGGAGAATCATCAGAAGGGTCAACCAGCTTGATATACGAAGCAGTCATGTGACATGGTCTCAAACAAGGCCAAAGGTGAGGACTGACAAATGAGGTTGTCTTCTGCCATCCACATGTTCACTGTGGCTGGTGAGCACATGCACTCACACATAAGGACACACACACACACACACACACACACACACACACACACACACACACTGTGCACAGTGTACAAGTTGTTTAATCTTCATGCATTTGTATTGTTTCTCTTGCTGTACCTTGTACTTTTATTCTAAAGTCATGCATAGAGGGGTAAGCAAATATTTAATGCTTTTATAATTGTTCAGACTTGCTGCATGTCCTAGGACGTGACCATGTTGGAGATGATGTGTATTCCCCAGCTGGCATCCTTTTTTCTTTACTGTTTGTCCTGTCTTTTCTTTCTCTTCCCCTTATCCCATTCTTTTCTTCCTATTTGGAGAAGGGATTATGATTACTTGAGATCATATTTAATTTATCTGTGAGGGCTAACAACCTTCACAGGCTTTTAGGTCCTCTGTGAATTTTAAACGGATATAAACTGTTCATCTCCAACTTGCGAGACTATCACAAAATGAACACATTCTAGCCATTGTTCGTAATATAAAGAAGAGAAGTTACACTCATTGCTCACCAGTAATATCAACTAGTAATGTCAAAGGAAACTGGATATTTCGGCTGGTACAGCGGGTCACCTCATAACTGGCTCTAAAATGTTATGTCTCAAAGGAATAGAACAAAGAGGTTAGACATCGAACTAGGTCCTTTTTCCTTCAAGGCAACCCAGACACAATAGCAAAACTGAGCTTAAGTTCAGCCATGAAGGAGGTTTATTCTTGGCCAGAAGAAGGAGAAGTGGTCAGTGAAATGGGCTTCCCTTCAGGTAAAGGATGAGGGGGTCTTTTAAGGGTCAGGAGAAGGACGAGTTTAGAAAACAAACAAGGGTATTTTCCTTGAACTTTTCACGAGGTAGTCAGGTCCCTCCTGGGGTTGCACTTTCTCTCCCCCTAGGCTCCTGTGAACTGGTCAGAATCTGTTTGGGAGGAGGCTGAACAAAGATGACACCATCAGAGAGAAATTTTACTAGGCTGGTGTATTACAATGAGATGATAATGAGTCTGGGGGTGAATAACAGGTCAGCATAGCGTCCTTTAGCTCTGAAACCTGTTTTACCTGGTTCTAATTTCCTGCACCGGGCTTTCCAGGAACAGCCAGGCTCTCAAAGTCTGTGGCTGGCTCCTCAGAATTGAAACATCCCCTCCTAGAGTGACACTTCCTAGTCCAGGAATGAACAGAACTTACTAGAACTATGTAGGTTCTGAAAGTTACAAGAGTCACAAGGTCCTTCTCCAAGGTTCTAGAAACAGTGACAGTTCTGCAGGAAACTTCAGGGATGCGTTTTTCATGAACCGTGCTGGGATGGACTTTTTGATGATTTAGCTGCCTCTGAATGGTCCATGCTCCTGTTAGTAACACCAGTAAACTGCCCCATGCACTAGGGTGGACTTGGGTGGAATCGTTTCTTTGGTCTGTTGTCAGTGTCCTGTGTGGGATGAAGAGATGTTTCCTCATGCCCTGCAAGGAAAAGCCATACAACACTGGCAAGGTATAGCTGCTCTGAATCTAGTAAAATGAGTGGAGAGTGTGTTTACCTTGTATCAAAAGTCAACTCAGAAATATTCCCAATGGGACCCTATTGGTGCCCCAAATAAGGAAATTATGGAACACCACAAATCCTTGAAAGTATAATTTCATAGTAACCCAAGTAGAAGAGGAGCCAGGTAGTGCAAAGCTAACTTCAGGAGAAGGAATGGTAACATTCCTTATGTTTCTATTGTGTGGAACAATTTAAAGAGTATTGGTATTATCTCTTCTTTGAAGATCTGGCCTATGCTGAGACACTCCATCCTGGCTGAGGCCCTTGTTAAAATGATGTGCATTTCCCAAAAGACACATGGGTGTAGAAGCACAGACCTTTAGAGCTGAGTGAGCCACGTCTGCTCACCGAGGAGCTGAGCTTTGCCCAGGGGAGGGACACCTTTCCTTAGCCTTCTATTTTATTATGCATCATGCACACTTTGGTCACGTTGCATAGAATGTCACTAAACTTTAGAACACCATTTGACCATTGAGTAATTGGAATAATATGCCTGCTTATTATCAATTGGACAAACAAGGGACGAAGGTGATGGTGGGTGTGGGGAGGCTGGGCGTGGAATGTGAAGTGGGGTAGAAGGCAAAACTGATGAGCATTCCTCAAGAAATTCAAAACAAAAATGCTGTATGGTCCTGCTGGCACACTGCAGGGTATCTGACCGAAATCACTGAAACCAGGATATTGAAAATCGGGCACCGGCCTATTCATGAAAGCCCTATTAACAATGGGCCAGATGTGGGGACAACTGGAGTGTCCACCAACAGAGAAGTGGATGGAGGAAATAGGGCAGAGGAGCAGTGCAGTGTGAGTCTATTCAGATGATATTTGCAAAAGTCAAAAATCAGAATAGGAGAATAGGCGGTGGTTTCCGGAGCCTGGGGTGGGAGGAACCCGAGGAGTTGGTGATCACTGGGTATTAGATTTCAGGTATGCCAGGTCACAAATCTCCAGAGATCTGATGGGCAATATCATACCTAGAATGTGGGATGCAACACCACATTTTATGCTTGAAAATCTACCAACATGCAAATATCATAGCAAGTGACTTAGCAGAATATAGTAACGAGAAAAGTATGGAATGAATGTGGTTCAGAATTTATTGATGATTCATTGAGGCTTCGAGGGAGACAAATCCATAGTGAATATGAAGGAGAGCATAGCACACAAGAACTGAGAGTACAGAGCAGAAGAAGATGTGGTAGTGATGATGATTGATCACGGGAGCTTTCGATGACTGTATCCAGAGAGAGAGAGAAAGTGAGGATGGAAGAAGACCCCAAGAGATGCAGGACTCCTGGCTTTGAAGATGGAAGCACAGGCATTGATCCTGGTGAGGGAAGGATGTCAAGATGCTGGAACAGGTGAGGAAGTCACTGTCCACTAGGGGTTTCAGAATGGAACACCTCCACCAATGCTGTCACCTTAGCCCATTGGACTTATGTCCTCTATGACTGAAAGACAACGCATTTGGTTTCTTGTTTGAAAAAGAGAACTGCAGTAACCCATGCCATTTTTAATGAAAGTGTTTTCCAAAGTTTTTTTTTTAATAATTTGATTTAATATTACGTATCAACCACAGATTCCCCTGTCCTCCCTCCTCGCCCCCCCCCTGCCTCCCCCCAGTCCACCTCCCATTCCCATCTCCTCCAGGGCATGGACTCCCCTGGGGATTCAGCTCAAACCTGGTAGATTCAGTCCAGGCAGACCCAGTCCCCTCCTCCTAGGCTGAGCAAAGTGTCGCAGCATAGGCCCCAGGTTCCAAACAGCCAGCTCATGCACTAAGGACAGGTCCCTGTCTCACTGCCTGGGTGCCTCCCAAACAGTTCAAGCTGACCAACTGTCTGACTTATCCAGAGGGCCTTGTACTGAAATGTGATTTTGATTGTATGTTAATAAATAAAGTTGCCCGGGGGTCAGAGCTATTAGAGCCATAGACAGAGTGTAGCGGTGGTGGCACACACCTTTAATCCCATAGATCTCTGTGTGTTCAGGGATACAGCCAGCATTGGAGACATATGCCTTTAAGACCTAGGGGGCTGTACATTCAGACAGTGACGAGGCAGTCACGTGTTTGGGTTTACAACCAATGAGAAGGCAGAACAATAATACTATAAAAAAGATGTATAGACAGGAAGTAGCTCTCTTTCGGGAAGCTGGGACACCGCAGGCGGAAGAGTGAGATTTTAGCTCTGAGCTCTGACCTCTCGGCTTTCTCTTTTACATTGTTTCTGTGTTTCTTATTTAATAAGACTGTTGATTACATCAACAGAGCCTGATCCAGCTGGGGGCTCCTCAGCTATTGGTTCATAGTTCATGTGTTCTACTAGTTTAGCTATTCATCCCTGTGCTTTTTCCAATCTTGGTCTCAACAATTCTCGCTCATACAATCCCTCCTCTTTCTCGCCAACTGGACTCCCGGATCTACCTAGGGCCTGGCCGTGGATCTCTGCATCTGCTTCCATCAGTCATTGCTTGAGATTTCTAGCACGACAGTTAGGGTGTTTGGCCATCCTATCACCAGAGTAGGTCAGTTTGGGCTTTCTCTCAACCATTGCCAGCAGTCTATTTTGGAGGTATCTTTGTGGATTTCTGGGGACCTCTCTAGCACTTTGCTTCTTCCTATTCCCATGGGGTCTTCATTTATTATGGTCTGTTTTTCCTTGTTCTCTCTCTCTCTGTTCTTGATCCAGCTTGGGTCTCCCGCTCCCCTAAGTTCTCTTTCCCCTGATCCCTGCCCTTCATTACCGCCCCCCCCCACGTCCAGTTTGCTCATGTAGATCTCATCCATTTCTCTGTCATTGGGCAATCCCTGTGTCTTTCTTAGGGTCCTGTTTTCTAGGTAGCCTCCCTGGAGTTGTGAGTAGGAGTTTAGTCATCCTTTGTTTTACATCTAGTATCCTCCTATGAGTGAGTACATACCATGTTTGTCTTTCTGAGTCTGGGTTACCTTACTCAGGATGATTTTTTTTTGATCCATCCATTTGCCTGCAAATCTCATGATGTCATTGTTTTTCTCTGCTGAGTAGTACTCCATTGTGTATATGTACCACATCTTATTTATCCCTTCTTCAGCTGAAGGGCATCTAGGTTGTTTCCAGATTCTGGCTATTACAAATAATGCTGCTATGAACATAGCTGAGCATGTGCCCTTGTGGTATGATTGAGCATTCCTTGGATATATGCCCAAGAGTGGTATAGCTGGGTCTTGGGGGAGATTGATTCCTAATTGTCTAAGAAAGTACATATTGATTTCCAAAGTGGCTATACAAGCTTGCATTCCCACCAACAGTGGAGGAGAGTTCCCCTTGCTCCACATCCTCTCCAGCATAAGTTGTCTTCAGTGTTTTTGATCTTAGCTATTCTGACAGGTGTAAGGTGGTATCTCAGAGTCATTTTGATTTGCATTTCCCTGATGCTTAGGGATGTTGAGCAATTCCTTAAAGGTCTTTCAGCCATTTGAGCTTCTTTTGTTGAGAATTCTCTGTTTAGCTCTATAGTCTATTTTTTAATTGGACTGTTGGGCATTTTGATGTCTAATTTCTTGAGTTCTTTATATATTCTGGATATCAGCCCTCTGTCAGATGTGGGGTTTGTGAAGATCTTTTCCCATTCTGTAGGCTGTTGCTTTGTTTTGTTGACCATGTTCTTTGCCCTACAAAAGCATCTCAGTTTCAAGAGGTCGCATTGATTGATTGTTTCTCTCAGTGTCTGTGCTACCGGTGTTATATTTAGGAAGTGATCTCCTATGCCAATGTGTTCAAGACTAGTTCCTACTTTCTCTTATAAGGAGGTGTTAAGATCTTGACTCGGGATGAAGGGGGGCTAGTCCCCTACCAGCTATGAAGCTGGCACAGAGGCCACCCCCATCCCCAGCAAGAGGAGAGTGAGAGCGAGGGATCATGCTTTTTTAAAGGGAGATACATTTAAAGATTTCTGCTGATAGTCTGATGGGTTTCAGAAAAGATAAAAAATGCATTTGTGCTGAGATGACGTGTCGGTCATGACATAAGCACAATGTGCAGGTGTTCATTTGGGAAGATGGGCAGCAGCAGCAGGGCTGGCAGCAGCTGGACACACAGCAGCGGGGCTGGCGGCAGGGTGTGCTGCAGCAGACAGTCACACAGGTGGTCTTGCAGCAGGTGGTCCTGCAGCAGTTGGTTTGGCAACAAGGAGAGCAGCAGGAATGGGTCATGGTATCAGATGTGGACTTTGTTCACAATTTTCTGGAATACGATGACTTCTTTTCCTTTGGCTTTTTATATGCAAGGTTTGTGCCAAACAGTGAGCACTTTCCTTGTTGTTTTTCTTCCTCCTATATTCAGATTAAAGATGGACAAAGAGGAAGTTGTTTATGAACTGTGAATGAGGTTTTCAAAAGCAAGTATTTAGTGTATTTGTGAGTTGAGGTTAACTCCTAACAGCTGTTTCAGATAAAAGGAGGGAGTCTCACCATCATTTGGTCATGTGGTGGCCCCTGCTGCCTGGAAGGGTCAGGGTCATTCCTCTACAGCTTTGTTCCTGTGTGCTTAGATTAGGAAGCATGTGGGGAGGAACCTGACTATGTCATCCTCCCAGTGGGCAATGCAATGCCTGGTCCCCTGTCTCTTACTATCCTCAGAAGTCCCTCTCAGGAGCAGTGTATGCACATGTGTCCATACCAACCTTCACACCTGCGTGTTCCATCTGTGTTATAGGCATTGGGGAGATGGTTGGTAAAACGCGTCCCCATGCAGAACAGTACCAGGTCAAGTGAGTAGAAGCAGAAGGCTGGCACTCAGATTAAAAATCATCAACCAATGTTGCATCCTTGGTGACCAGCAGTCTTTCCCATGTCTAAATAATTTTCCAGAATGAGAAAAGTCTATATATGTAGGGCCAGAAATAACTGAGGTACATTCTAGGAATACCGAATGTTCTGGTGGCTCTTGTCCTAACCTTGTGAAGTAATGGTGTCAGTGCTCTTGGGTGACCAACTTCTCTTCCTTCCTTTGTTCTTCTGAGTGAACAGAAGAATAGTTTAGAGATGATGTTTGGGTTATAGGTAAGCTCTAACAAATTCAAAATTTTATGAGATATAGCATTTGTCTTAGTTAGGTTACTATTGCTGTGATGAACACCATTACCAAAAGCAGGTTGGGGAGAAAAGGTTTATTTTACTCACAGTTTCATACAACAGTTTATCATCAAGAGCAGTGAGGGCAGGAACTCAAGCAGGGCAGGAACCTGGAGGCAGGAGCTGATGCAGAGGCCATGGAGGGGAGCTGTTTACTGGCTTGCTCCTCAAGGCTTGCTCAACCTGCTTTCTTACAGAACTCAGGACCACCAGTCCAGGGATGGCACCCCTCACAATGGGCTGAAACCTCCCCCATCAATCAATAATTATGAAAATGCCCTACAAGCTCATGTACAGCCCAATCTTATGGAGACATTTTCTTAATTGAAGCTCCCTCCTCCCAGATGACTTTACCTTGTGTCAAGCTGACATAAAAGTGCTGCAGCACGGCATTCATTAAAGAAGTGTTGAAATTATTAGTTTACAACTTCATCATAAGGTGAACATACCTGAGTCACTACAACCACACTGAGAAATTGAACTTAGTCCCATCTTCTCAGAGTAGAATCTCCTCAGATCTATTCATGAATGTAAGAAATTATAGGTTACTTCAGGCTATCTTTAAACTTTATATGGGCAAAGTAGTATAGAATTTGCTACTTTTATGTATCCTATCACTATCAATTCATCCAGGTAGTTCATTCATTATCGCTAGTTTATAATCTCCTAGTAAACTAATAGGACAGAATTTCTGTTCTCTACTGTTCATGTGGTATTTTGAGGAATTATGAGCAATTTGAGGTTATTTTATTTTTATTTTTTATTTTTTGGTTTTTTCGAGACAGGGTTTCTCTGTGTAGCTTTGCGCCTTTCCTGGGACTCACTTGTTAGCCCAGGCTGGCCTTGAACTCACAGAGATCCGCCTGGCTCTGCCTCCAGAGTGCTGGGATTAAAGGCGTGCACTACCACCGCCCGGCTGAGGTTATTAAAATATTAAAAATAATTCTGTTATATAAGGTAGTGAATGGGTCTTTTGGTTAATAGATTTTTTTTTTAAGTAAAATACCTAAGAGCAGAACTGCTCATAAATTTGCCTTGGTTGGAGGCTGGAGAGGCAGAGCAGTGAAGAGCACATGTTACTTGCTCTGGCAGAGGATCTGAGTTCAGTCACCACCATCTGTGTTAGATGGCTCATAATTGCCCGTGACTCTAGCTCCAGGGGACCCAATGCCCTCTTCTGACCTCTTTAGACACTAGCACATGTGGCACACACACACACACACATACACACACATACACACACACACACACACACACACACACACACATTAAAAATAAAAATAAATCTTTGAGAAATTCCTTAATGAAATGTCTATAATGTTGTGTCTAGAGGTCTCACATAGCTTCCATTATATTTATTTCTAGGTATTTTATCTTTTTGCCAATATGTATGCTGTTTTTTTATTCTTAGCTATTTAAAATGTGAGAGAACAATCCATATATATATATACACACACACACACACACACACACACACACACACACACACACACACACTGCTCTTGCATCCAAATTCCTTTATTATTTTAGTTCTTTACCAACAAGGGTTTGGGGAGAATATTTTTTTATTTTTTGAGACAGGGTCTTTCTGTGTAGTTTTGGAGCTTATCCTGGGACTCACTCTGTAGACCAGGCTGGCCTTTAACTTACAGAGATCCACCTGCCTCTGCCTCCTGAGTGCTGGAATTAAAGATGTGCGCCACCACGCCTGGCTTGGGGAGGAATTTAAATGATCTGTCTTGACTATAGTATATATAGTGAATATATTTGTGTATTCTTGATATGGCAGGGAAAACTTAATATGTCACAGTTATAGTACTTTGTGGCTGTGTTGTGCATTGTCTCATCAGAGTAGCTGGGATTTTTCTCTTATTGTCTAAACTATTATATCTTTAAAATACTGATATTTATAGCACTCTTTTTCCTTATGTTTTGGGATGATATTTTTTTATGTAGTAACAGTTTTTAAAAACAAGTATCAATGTCCACATTTTCATTCCATCTCATATTTCTGGGGACAGTTCAATGTGGTTGTGATCATTTGTCTGTGATCACATGTCTGTGGCATGGAATTTGAATGACTTTTATGCTGTTTCTGCTTATGACACATTTCAATTCCAGAGTTTAAGTCTTGGTCTGTATCGCTGCCTGGAGAGCCAGCCTCCAGCAGCCCAGGGTATGCCAAAAAATTCACGAATGTGGCGAGGGCTAGACTTTTTCTATCTGAGGGGAAATAAAAAGGAAACACACTTTCTGATGGTAATTTTCTCTTTTGCTTCATCTTGAAAAATCTTATCTGAAAATTTGTCTCCACCCAGCTACATATTTCTCCACACAGCTACATCTCTCTTCTACACAGCTACACATCTTTACATAGCCACACATTGCTGCACAGCTACAAACCTCTATACAGCTCCGTCTCTCTACTACACAGCCACACATCTCTACACAGCTACACATCTCTCTACACAGTTCCATCTCTTTCTTGCCACAACATTCTTCCACATGTCTCTCTTCATTTCTCTCCTCAACAGGAAACTCTAGACAATATATAAATTACATTTTCAGGGTCACATGGCATTTCTTGAGTAAACAATAAGAAACAGAGCCATTCTAGTAGTACATGAGAACTCATATACTTTCTCTCAGGCTAGAGATGTTGTGCTGACCGGGCATGATGAGTAACCATGGCAACTCTTGGCTATCAGTCAAGTTCCCTGGTGTGCAGTCTGTAAAGCAAGCAGGGAGGCACCTAGTGCTAGAGTGCTTTGCACTTTCTCAAGGGACAGTGACGTTAAAAGTGTCCCAGGACCTAAACATAAACAGTGAGTTAACTGAGCCTTGAGTCTTATATAATAAAACGGAGGTTTAGGAGTTCGTGCAGAGAGCCAATTGCTGAGAGAATTATGTCTACTAAAATTGCTTCATCCCTGACCTTGGTTCAACAAACAGACACTTGGCAATTTGTCCTTGTACATTCATTTGCAGGGGCAACTAGTTTACCCATACTGATTTGGGGCCATGGTGACATCCAGGCCCAAGCTGCTACAGAGGGCCATGTCTGGGTCTGTGATAATGTCTAAGAGGAACTCCAGTGAGAACTCATTATCAGTGACTGGCACAGCAGAAGTTATTTCTACCTGGAGGAAGATATAAGTGAAAGTCCCATGAGATATGACAAGACCCAAGTGTTGAATAAGAACTTCTGTTGGCTCTGAATGTGCCATGAGGCTGTTGTGGGACTGTGCACTGATGGTGAAAGTGGAAGGTGTTCAGAATATGAGCGTCTGTGAAGGAAATGGCATTGGAGCACATAGAAACCCAGGAAAAGATGAAACAGCACCCAGACAACTTCCAGAAAGCAAATGCAGATTTATTCAGACCACATGTAATCCAGAAGACAATTTAAAGTGAGCCCAATAGTGAAGAGAACAGGAATATCTTGAAATGAAATCCTTCATCCCTGAGAAGGGGTGAGAAAGAAGAGTGAAGTTTTGATTTGTTCAAGGTGCTTGGAGATAAAGAATGAAGATTCTTTTCTGAACGTGAGAGCACAATTCAAGGTCAGGAGAAGATTAAATAGACCAGAAGCTAAGTACTAAGCAATGAGAAGAGCAGGCTCTCTCACCAAGCAGACACCCACAATCATTTACAAGAAGACAACAAATTAATAGTTAATGATGGCAAAGCACGCAGAGTGATTTTGTTGGAGGAGTTTGGTTAAATGATGGCAAGCTAGCATGTGGCTGAAGAAAGAGTCATCAGCAGCAAGGCTGGGAGCAGCTGGACCCGCAGCCCTGGGACAGGCAGCCAGGCACACAGACACACGTGGGCTGGTAGCAAGTCCTGGTGCAGGTCACAGGTCCAGAGCAAGCTGGCTGGCAGCACAGGTTGAGGCAGAAGGGCTCACAGCAGGGCTTGAGGCAGGGCCTGCAGCAGCTGGGCTGGCAGCAGGGCTGGCAGCAGCTGGAGATACAGCATCTGGGCTGGCAGCAGCTGGACTCACAGCAGCTGGGCTGGCAGCAAGGCTGGCAACAGCTGGACTCACAGCAGCTGGGTTTGCAGCAGGTGGGCTGGCAACAAGGCTGGCAGCAGCTGGACACACAGCAGCAGGGCTGGCAGCAGGGTGTGCGGCAGCAGCTGCTCACACAGCTTGGCTGGAAGCAGGTCCTACAGCAGGTGGGCTGGCAGCAAGGCTGGCAGCAGCTGGAGCCACAGCAGCTGGGCTGGCAGCAGGGCTGGCAGCAGCTGCTCACACAGCTGGGTGTCCAGCAGGTGGTCCTGCAGCAGGTGGTCCTGCAGCAGGTGGGCTGGCAGCAAGGGGAGCAGCAGGAGTTGGTCATGGTGTTGGATGTGGATGGAGGTGTTTCTGGGATTGTGACCACCGTTTCAGTCCTGGGGCTTTTATACCCTGGACACGCCATGAAGGGACCAATAAGCAGGTCTTTTCCTGGTTATTTGTTTTCTGCTGTTCATGAGGAAATTTTCACAGGAGGAAGTGCCCTTTGAGTTTTATAAATCTTTTGAAATTATGACGTAAGCAGTTAATTGTGGATAATTCAAGGAAGGAAATTTCTAGAAGTCATCATCAACATTGTTTCTGCTCTGATCATTATTTGCTCAGGTGATAGTTGCTGTAGCCATGGGAGGGACTGAAGCATGGCCTTCTTCAGATGGTTCTCTTGTTTCCTCGGCTGTGTGTAGACTACGATGTGTTTGCAGGGAGAGTTACATTCACAGTATTAAACGAAGCCATACCCGAGGCCAGGCTGTTTCCCAGAGATGTTTGCTTGTTATACCCTACAGCAGGCAAGCCTATTTGCAGCAAATGTTACCTGTGCTGGACCAGTCTTATCAAAGAATCCATGGCAAGAAGGTAGCTTGTAGTCTTTCTTCAAATGCACCCATGAGCACCAAAGCCAGAATACAGAGTCAGACGGAAGACATGGGGGTTCAGAAGACTTTGGCTGACTTAGATCTTAGCCCTGTTCACCCATAGAAAAACGAGGAATTTAAATGACATAAGATGATACCAGCATTTTAAAATAAATTGAACCATAGTATACTTTCAGAGATGGGCATACACTGTAGCTTGACCAGATATGATACAAGAAATAGTGGGTCTGTCCTTCATATCAGGTGTGTATGTGTGTGTGTGTGTGTGTGTGTGTGTGTGTGTGTGTGTGTGTGTATGTGTGTGTGTGTGTGTGTGTGTGTGTGTGTGTTTAGTAGCTGTCTAAAGCAAGTAGTGTGTGGTTTTTGCTATCACTTTTGTGTATCAAAAGTATATCGACTTTTGAGTTTTATCAAAAATGAAATCATATAACTCATGGTTCATTTTCTTTTGCTCAAAATTATATTTTTGAGATTTAATGACTTTGTTGGATTCAGTTGTCACTTCATTTTCATTTTGCTCAATGGTTTCATAGAATTGTATGATAGGACTACAATCTATTAATGCTCATTTCGTGACAAGATCTTAATTTTTTTTTAACTCATTGTGTCGTCAATGGACATTTTTTTTATCATTAAGACATTTGAGAATCCACAACCACGGCTAGGCCCCGGGTGGAGCACTGGGAGTCTAATTAGCGAGAAAGAGGAGGGTTTATATGAGTGAGAATTGTTGAAACCAAGGATGGATAAAGCACAGGGACAAATAGCCAAACGAATGGAAACACATGAACTATGAACCAAAGGCTGAGGGGCCCCCAACTGGATCAGGCCCTCTGAATAGGTGAGACAGTTGATTGGCTTGATCTGTTTGGGAGGCATCTAGGCAGTGATACCAGGTCCTGGGCTCGCTGCATGAGATAGCTATTTGAAACCTGGGACTTATACAGGGACGCTTGGCTCAATCTGGGAGGAGGGGACTGGACCTGCCTGGACTGAGTCTATCAGGTCGATCTCAGTCCTCAGGGGTGGCCTTGATCTGGAGGTGGTGGGAATGGGGGGTGGACTGATGGGAAGGGGAGGGGGCAGGAAGGGGGAGAACAAGGGAATCTGTGGCTGCTATGTAGAACTGAATAGTATTGTAAAATAAAAAAAAAAAAAGACTTTTGAGAATCATAAGCCGGGCGGTGATGGCGCACGCCTTTAATCCCAGCACTTGGGAGGCAGAGGCAGGCGGATCTCTGTGAGTTTGAGGCGAGCCTGGGCTACCAAGTGAGTTCCAGGAAAGGCGCAAAGCTACACAGAGAAACCCTGTCTCGAAAAAACCAAAAAAAAAAAAAAAAAAAAAAAAAAAGAATCATACTCTTATGATGGTTTGTCTATTTCTTAGTCTGGTTTGTGGATGTTTGTAGATATAACAAACATTAGCACACAGTTCCAATGGTTTTTAAAAAGCCAGCTGCATGTGTTGGGCAGAAAGATCGGTTGGTAAAGTGTTTGCCATGCAAGTATGAGAACCTGAGTTTGGTCCCCAGAACCCTTGTAAAAAATGCTGAGCAAAGTGGTTTATGCTTGTAACCCCAGCACCACAGAGGAGGACACAGGCAGGTCCCCGGGGTTTTCTGGCTAAGCAGTCTAGCCTAGTCAACAAGTTCCAGACCAATGTGAGACCAGCTCAAAAACAAGGTGAATGGCTCCCTGAGGAATACCCAAAGTTGTCCATATATACATAGATGCACCCACACCTGCACACATGTGTGTACCCATACAGACATGAACATACATGCACACACTTAAGGCTGCAATGATATATAGATTACACACCTGATTGTTCACATTGCTTTAGGTATCATCTACATTTGATGTTTTCAGTCTGGACTTTTAGCCATTTTTTTTTTTATTATGTATCTGTTACAGTTTGGTTCTTAAACATCGTCCACTCAGAGCCTAGGTATTGAAGGCTTGATCTCCAGACGATGGTAGTGTTAAGGAGTGATGAAAGGTTTAGGGGTGGGATCTACTTGGAGGAAGGAGGTCATTGAAAACATGTGTTTGAAATACATATGGGGACTCGACTCTTTCATCTCTGTGTCTTTGTTTCTTGACGATCATGTGGCAATCATCTTTCATTGCTCCCATGGTTCTGCCGTGATATACTGCTTCAACCCTAAGCCTAAAATCAAAGAGGTAAAACAATTGTGAACTTAAACTTCAGAAACCACGAGCTAAAATAGACGTTTCTTTTTAAGTTGTTTATTTCATTTTGTCATGGTGATGGAACACTGACTAACAGAGTAGATATTTAGTGTTTTCTCCTTAAGGATGTAATTTGATTTTCCTTGAAGACGAATGAGTTGACTTCCCAAGCATTCATTGGACATTTAGAGTTCTCTTTTATGTGATGCTAACCATGTCTTAATTTTGGAATTGTTTTCTTTTTTCTTATTTTTCTATTGACACCTTTGCTAATTTCATGCCTTACCAGTGTCCTCTTCTATACCGTGGCCTGCCTTGTTCCTCTCTTAAGGTTTTCCTATTTATTGTCATACGTTTAGTGTGCATAGTGCTGGGTGTTCATATAGACAATTTTTTACAAGTCTGCCATGTACTTTGACCCTGTTTTCTAGTTAGGAATCTCAAGAGGGAGAGACCCCTCTTATGCCCAATGTAAAACGAACCCCCACAAAGACAGAGGAAGATGAAAAACAGGTAAGAAAAACACAGGGTTATGATCCAAGGGACATGGGCAGTTCTGCATGCTGAAAAATGCTAGGAGATAGATTTCCTCTGTTGCTGGGGGTAGAAATACGACAATACCAACTCCTGGATTGGAACCCATGAGACTGAATTTGGCTTCAGACCTCACAATAGAAGATAACACTGCTGTGCTGTTTCAGCCATGAAGCCGGCGGTATTTGTTACAAGAGTAAGAGGAAGCAAATGTATATTTCCAGTCCCACTGTGCCCGAACTTGACTTTCCTACTTTCCTATATGACTTTTCAAATGGCTCCCATGTAATTCTTGAAGTTAAGCTATATTATTTCAGAGATGGGTGTTAGAATCCAAAAGCACTTTCTCTTGGAAGGAGTGTGATTAAAATTTAAGAGTAGTGTCTAGGTGTGTCAAAAGGAGAATTTCAAAGAGCATTTGATGTTTATGTAATTGTCTATAAACTGACTGAAGATACATTTCAAAGAACACATAAATTTAAAGAACACATAGACATACAATAAAGAGAGTTAAGTTTGTGTTGTTAGAGTTTAAACAAAACCTCATGGGGTGGTCCTTCGGGTTTTGAGTTCTCCATTTCTATCATAAGAGGTACTCCTGAATCTAAGTATAAGAAACAAAAATTCAGAGTGGTTGTACAAGCTTGCATTCCACCAGCAGTGGAGGAACATTCCCCTAGTTCCACATCCTCTCCAGCATAAAGTGTCTTCAGTGTTTTTGATCTTAGCCATTCTGACAATTCTAAGGTGGTATCTCAGAGTTTTTTTTATTTGCATTTCCCTGATGATTAGAGATGTTGAGCAATTCCTTAAGTGTCTTTCAGCCATTTGAGTTTCCTCTGTTGAGAATTCTGTTTAGTTCTATAGCCCATTTCTTAATTGGACTGTTGGTCGTTTTGATGTCTAATTTCTTGAGTTCCTTATATATTCTGGATATCAGTCCTCTGTCTGATGTGGGGTTGGTGAAGAGTTAGGTAACCCAGACTCAGAAAGACAAATATGGTATGTACTCACTCATAGGAGGATACTAGATGTGGAACAAGGATGACTGGACTGCTACTCACATCACCAGTGAGGTTACCTGGAAAACAGGACCCCAAGAAAGACACGAGGATCACCCAGTGACGGAGAAATGGCTGAGATCTACATGAACAACCTGGACATGAGTGGGAGCAATGAAGGGCAAGGGTCGAGGGAAAGAGAGCAGGAGATCCCAGCTGGATCAAGAACAGAGAGGGAGAACAAGGAATAGGAGACCATGGTAAATGAAGACCACATGAGAAAAGGAAGAAACAAAGTGCTAAAGAGGCCCACAGAAATCCACAAAGATACCCCCACAAAAGACTGCTGGCAATGGTCGAGAGACAGCCGGGACTGACCTACTCTGGTGATGGGATGGCCAAACACCCTAATAGTTGTGCCAGAAACCCCATCCAAGGACTGATGAATCTGGATGCAGAGATCCATGGCTAGGCCCTGGGTGGAGCACCAGGAGTCTAATTAGTGAGAAAGAGGAGGGTTTATATGAGCGAGAATTGTTGAAACCAAGGTTGGATAAAGCACAGGGACAAATAGCCAAACGAATGGAGACACATGAACTATGAACCAAAGGCTGAGGGGCCCCCAACTGGAGCAGGCCCTCTGAATAGGTGAGACAGTTGATTGGCTTGATCTGTTTTTGGAGACATCTAGGCAGTGGTACCGGTCCTGTGCTCATTGCATGAGTTGGCTGTTTGAAACCTGGGACTTACACAGGGTCGCTTGGCTCAATCTGGGAGGAGGGGACTAGATTTACCTGGACTGAGTCTACCAGGTTGATCTTAGTCCTCGGGGGAGGCTTTGCCCTGGAGGATGTGGGAATGGGGGGTGGGCTGGGGGAAGGGGAGAGGGGCAGGAGGGGGGAGAACAAGGGAATCTGTGGCTGTTATGTAGAACTGAATGGTATTGTAAAATAAAATAAAAGGAAAAAAAAGAAGCAAAATTCAGTTCAGTGAGCTCCCTCAACTTTGTCCTTAAGCAAAAATGAAAATTCAATAAGCTGTGTCTCTTTGAAAGTCTGTTGCACACAGGCTGTTGGAGACTTTCTAGGTATATATCTGAAAAGAATTACATATCTCTTGTGCTGTAAACCCAATGGGTGTTGTGTAGGTCTGTTATATTGTTCTCAGGGAAGTAAACCCTGCCGTTCATGTTCATTTCTTTTCATTAATGTCTCTTTCCCGTAACAGTGTCAACCACTGCATTATGAAGTTCCTCATCATTCATGGAGGTCTGGGGTTTCCTCTATCAGGTCCATGTTCATATGTACCATGACTCCTAATGTCTCTCTTTCCCTCTACCCCCTTCCTTTTCTTCAGTCTTGACACCTCCCTCTGATTTGTTTTTCCCTCCCCAAACTCAGGAAGTTATTTGGATTCCTCAGGTGGCCTGGAGATCATAGAGAATCAGAGGCTTGCAGCAAGACCACTTGTTACCTTGAGTCCCAGGATTTGTCGCTCCTTTATTCCCTTAATAATGTTTTCACCTAGAAACACATTGTCTCTCTATGTCTGAGTGCAGGGGAGATTTGGTCTGTCTCACAGGGCATGATTTATTCCCATGTGACTACTTGCTATCAATGACAGAAGTGTGAGAACATAAACAATGACACTTCCATGACATGAGCCAGCTATTCCTAGTCCAACTATTCACATCAAAGTCCCAGGACAGGAGCAGGCACACGTGAATCACCAAAAAGGTTTAAAGGGGCTGACCAGTTGCTGGACAGAGACTGAGACCATCGAGTTCACATCATTTTAGTAGGGTTCTTAAAACCATTGCGAGTCTTAAGTGGCTGGTGGTGACCAAGGTGTGAACAATGAATTGAAAAGAACTTTGTTAGTAAAGATGATCTGAAAATGAAAGGAACTGATCTTTCCACTGCCAGAGAAGAAACTGAAGTATACAAATTTACAATGTTCATGCTCCACTGTTATAGCTACTTTAACTGAGTTGTACCTGTGACTATGTTAGTTCCAGAATCAGAAAGCCTGGGCCCTGGACCTGCCTCTACCCATCCCTAGCTACCTGGGATAGATTGGACCACTTAAACTTAGCAGATAACAACAGCTGCTGTGAGTTCATGAGAGCAATGGGCATGCCATATGCAGAAGAGAGCACCCCAGAGCACTCTTCCACACCCTCCAGCTCTTAAATCCTTTCTGTCCCTTCTGCAGTGATGCTCCCTAACCCTTTGCAGTGGAGTAGGAGAGGTCCATAGATGTCCCACTTAGGGACAAGCACCCATAGTCACACATTTTCAGCACTTCGACTACTGTCTCTACACGCTCGTGCACCGTGATTTCCATCCAAGCATATGAGGCCCAGCGATCATGTACTGAGCCCTGAATCCCATGAGTTAGAAGAAATCTTTGATTCATTAACTGGCATTTTTACTTATTTTATTCCCCGTGAAGAAATTTTGATTAATGCAATGAATCTAATGTAATGAATGGCATGACTTAGATCAGAAAACACAACGCGAAAAGCAAATCAAGCATAGAAAAAGTATCAGACATAATATGAGAGGTAGAATGAGGAAGACTTTATTAGAATAGCAGTGGGTAGTGTCTCTTTAGTTGGGAAGACAATACAAAGATGTCATGATGAGTCATAAAAACCATGAACACTCAACACACTGAAGTATAATGATGGGTATTTATCATTTCAAAGATGTAATGAGATAGTTGTAATTGTGCATGTTTTTTCTTAGCTTATTAAGGGAATGATTTCTGTCAATGCTGAGACTATGAATCCAGATCATAACAGGTGAAGCTGACAGGCAGAGAAATGGGTAAGATGGCAGTCGGGGTGCAGTACACAGGTCTGTTAGCAGGAAGACTGGCTATTGGATGAAGATGTGTGTGCTATAGGCAGAGAGTTTTGCATAAAGTAAAACTCCAGCAGGTCTGAGAATAGATTATTCGATTCCAGTAGCGGCTTCATCAACAGCTGCAGGGCTCACAGCAGTTGGACCCACAGCCTTGGGACAGGCAGCCAGGCACACAGACACATGTGGGCTGGTAGCAAGTCCTGGTGCAGGTCACAGGTCCAGAGCAAGCTGGCTGGCAGCACAGGTTGAGGCAGAAGGGCTCACAGCAGGGCTTGAGGCAGGGCCTGCAGCAACAGGGCTTGCAGCAGGGCTGGCAGCAGCTGGAGATACAGCACCTGGGCTGGCAGCAGCTGGACTCACAGCAGCTGGGCTGGCAGCAGCTGGGCTGGCAGCAAGGCTGGCAGCAGCTGGACACACAGCAGCAGGGCTGGCAGCAGGGTGTGCGGCAGCAGCTGCTCACACAGCTTGGCTGGAAGCAGGTCCTACAGCAGGTGGGCTGGCAGCAAGGCTGGCAGCAGCTGGAGCCACAGCAGCTGGGCTGGCAGCAGGGCTGGCAGCAGCTGCTCACACAGCTGGGTGTCCAGCAGGTGGTCCTGCAGCAGGTGGTCCTGCAGCAGGTGGGCTGGCAGCAAGGGGAGCAGCAGGAGTTGGTCATGGTGTTGGATGTGGATGGAGGTGTTTCTGAGATTGTGACCACCATTTCAGTCCTGGGGCCTTTATACCCTGGACACGCCATGAAGGGACCAATAAGCAGGACTTTTCCTTGTTGTTTGTTTTCTGCTGTTCATGAGGAAATTCTTACAGGAGGAAGTTGCTCTTTAAGTATTACAAGTCTTTTGAAAATTATGAGGCAAGCAATTAATTGTGGATAGTTCGTTGAGGGTATTTTTGGAATCACCACCATTCCTGCTCTGATTATCCCCTGGTCATGTGATAGCTCTTTGGGCACAGAAGGAGCTGATGATTCTTTCTTCAGTGTGTACATTTTTCTGGTACAGTGTGGGAAGTGTTTGAGAGAAGGAGTGTCATGTTGATGTGTTCACAGTGACAAATTCAGCCCTTGCCTGGGTCCAAGCCTGTTCATCAGAACTGCATGCTTATTCCAGAGCATAATAGACATGTTTATTTGCAGCAACCATGGTCTCTGTCACATTAGCCTTATCAAAGAAAGCGTGGGTCTTTTGAGCATGTGAATCTAAACCTGAGGATAGTGGCAGATGAACATGGGGGTTCACAAAGCATCAATCCATTTAGATCCTAACCCTATATAGCAAAATAATCAGTACCCTTAGGTAGGTATTCCAACATGGGTATAGCCTTCATGAAAAGAGAAAATAACATAATCTCACAGATAACTTTTAAAAAGATAATTGAATCATGGCATGCTTCCAGAGAAGTTTGTGCTTTTTAATTTTTCGTTCAACCAAATATGACAAAGCTATCGTTCATATCAGGAGATGGTGTGTGTGCCCTGCAGTAGCTGTTTTCGTATTTTTTCCTCATTGTTATCTTTTCCTCCCCATAAGACAAATAGTCTGCTGACTTATAATAGCATAGTTTCACTAATTATGAAATTTTATCCAAATTGAAATGTAATAGCATTTTTTTTCCTTTTTTCTTCTCCCAAATTGTGTTTGTTAGAATTACTTTCTTTGTTGAATATGGTAGCTGTTTGTGCCTTTTCAAGACAATTGATTATTACATGATACAATTTTAGAGATTTATTTATTTGCATTGTGTATGAGTATTTTCCTGCATCTGTGTGTGTGTATGTGTGTGTGTGTGTGTGTGTGTGTGTGTGTGTGTGTGTATGTGTGTACTGAGTGTGCAGTGCCCACAGAAACCGCACACCAGCCCCTGGGGCTGAAGTTACAGTGAGTTGTGAGCCACTCTGTGTGCTCTGGGAGTTGAACCCAGGTCCTCTGGAAGAGCAGTCAGTGCTCTTAGCTACTTAGCTGTCCCTCCAGTCCTTATTGTGTGATATTTTAGTTTATTAATCCTTGTGTTATTGATGGACAACTTTTATGAGTAGGGCTTTTGTGACTCATGCTGTCATAGATAATTTTGTCTAGAGTTTGGTTCACTTGAACAAGTATCCCTGTGAATATATCCCGACATACACTTGTTGTGAAGTTTCTGGGCTACAAATTTTGCATATGGACAACATTAGTAGATACTTACATATAACTTATCATTCTTATTGCTTTATGGTTTAAATTTTTTATTCTATTGCTTTGTGTGTACATTTCCATGCACATGTGTGCGTCTGTTTTCTTTTTCCACTATTCGGGTTCCAGAGATTAAACTCAGGTTGTCCATCATTTATCCACCTCAGTAGTATATTCCGTGCTTTGTGTTTTAATACCTGGTGTTTTCACTGTGGGGTTTGAAGCATTTTTATTATCTGTATAATTAGTATATCTCATTACAGTTTTCATTTGAATTCCTTAATAATGAGTTGGATTTGCATATGTTCTTCAGTCCTTCACATTTCTCATTTGTAAGGCACTATCACATCTTAAGTTTGTTTCTGCTAAATTGTCTTTTAAAAACTCTTCATCGAAATTCTTTAACTATCCTAGATATTAGCCTTTGTTCATTTTGTCATTGTTCTTTTCCATGCTGTTGCTTGTCTTTTCTTCTCCATTTTAGTGCTGGCTGGTCAGTCTTTTCCATGGCATTTACAGACTTCTCTATCATTAAGTGAATTGCCCATCCTAAGACTATGTAGAATGATCTTCTATTCTATCCAAAGGTGCCACTGCCTTGCCACTTACTTAGAACTTTTAATTTACCCACATGCTGTGAAATAGATAGAATTATTATATTTCCATATAAAGTACCTCAATCATATTCACTTCCCCTTAACTTTCTCTTGTTTGTTCTCCATCTTAATGATCCCTTGCCTCACACATAGTCCCCTCCTTCTTTCATGCCTTTCTAATCTAGTTCTCCACATGAGGAGACACGCAACATTAGACTTCCTTGCTTGTGTCATTAACACTGTCATCTCCAGGTCTATCCATTTTCCTGCAGAAGAAATTTAATTCTCTTTTAGGGTTGAATAATAATACTCCAAACACTCATCATTGTAGCTATATACCATATTTTCTCCTTCCATTCATCTGATGATGGGCTCCTAGGCTGAACCCATGGTTTGCTCTTATGGCTGGTGCTACGGTAAACATGTTATTCACGTTGACATAATATACAGCAAACCTTATCTCTCAGACATAAGTAATGACATTTCCAAAGGAGGACTTTGAACATTTCCCATTTCAAGATCTAGAAGATACATAGCCCTATTTTTTTTCTATAAGCTTGAATTTAAAATTTTTTTTTTTTACATGTTGGTATCCATGGTCTGTGCTGCCCCAGGGACAATGCTGAGGTCTGTGTTCCATGCTGCCAATGGAGGCTGTGTGGATGTCTGTGGTCCATGCTTCTTCTAGAAACCATGTGGAAATCCATGGGCCGTGCTGTTGCTGGTAAGAAAGCTTCTTTTGTAGTGGTATTGATGACTGCAGACACATACCTGAGAATGAGAGGCATGGAAGGTTTCTGTGCCAACCCCCAACTCCTCAAATAAAAGTAAGAGTCCAGACAGGAAGCCACTGATGAGAGTTCTTAAAAACTATGATAAAGATTCTGAAGTGTGGCTCTTCACAGTTGGTGACTTCTGGTGGGGGTGGGCAAGGACTCAGTTATCTTTAGGGCTGGTCATGGAGAGCTTGACAATGCTCCAATGAGTATATGGGCAACACAAATACAATTGGGTGTATTTTTTCTTCTTTTTTCGGGGAGGGCACAACAGTGGGAGGGTGGACCTGAGAAGAAAGAGAATCCAGTGTGATCGGGTGCATTATATGACATTCCCAAATAATCAATAAAGTATTATGTTGGAAAAAAATCTATTGTCCATAAAGGGAAAAAATAAAGACAAAAAAGAAAAATACTTTGTTAGATTTATTTATTTTTATTTTGTGTGTATGGGTATTTTTCCTGCATGCACGTCTGTGCACCATGCATATACAGGGCCTATGGAGGCCAGAAGAAGGCATTGAATCCCCTGTGACAAGATCTACATATGGCTGTGAACCTCTCATGGGTATTTTTGGTTCCCTGGAAGAGTATTCAGTGCTTTTAACTCATGAGACATATTTGAAATTTTGGTTTTAAATTCTTTTTGTTGATTTTAAGCCTTTAATTAATTCATGTTATATTTTTGTAAGTAAGATGTGATAGGGATCCACTTTCATAGTTTGAGCTTTACATATTGAACATTCTTTGAAATATATGTCATTCTTTATTGTTTTCTTCCAGGACTTTATTGTTTTCTTGTAATTTGTTTGCCCTTTCCTCTAGTTGTTTACAGCATTCTTCCCATTTTTTTTTGTCTTTTCCTCTACACAAGCCTCTACCTTCTTCATGACGTTACTCATAAGGCTATTTTCTTCTGCTTCTTCCAATTTTTGATGTTCAGGTCTAGATGTTGGAGGCGGGCTAGGTTCTGGTGATGCTGTATTGCTCTTCATTTTGTTGTATGTACTTCTGCCTTGATGTCTGCCCATCTTCTTGTGGTTCGTTCTTGGTCTTATCAGTGTACTTGGTTCAGAAAGAGCTGACAGATTCAGGAAGTCTCTCTCTCTTGTCCAGATGGGAGTTCTCTTGTCCAAATTGGAACTCCGGGGCAGGATGGAAGCTCTTATCTGGACCGGAAGTCTGGGGCAGGATGGGAGCTTTTGTCCAGACAGGAAGTCCGGGGTAGGATGTGCGCTGTTGTCCAGAAGGGAAGTCCAGGTCAGGATGTGAGCTCTTGTCCAGGAGGGAAGTCCAGGACAAGATGGGAGCCCTCTCTGGTCCAGAAGGGAAGTCAGGCGCAGGATGGGAGCTGGGGGCCGGTCTCTAAGTCTCAGGAAGTGGCTGGGGTCTCGGGCAGATGGGCATGGGGGCAGGGCGTGGAGATGCAGGGACTGCCGGGGGGCTTGGAGAAGGGGATCCTTCCCAGTGGGGCTAGAAGGGGACCTGCCCGGTGAAGAAGGGAAGTCGTGGGCAGGATCAGAAATATATGTCATTCTTTATTCAGTCACAGTATTATTCAAATATATTCTTTCTCAGACCAGTATTATCTGAAAGATAATTTCCTATAAAGCATTTTAATATGCACAGATCTTGGATGTTGTTGTGGTTTCTTATATTTTAAATTTGCCACCTAATTTCTTAATTTAAATTGCTCTGCAGCTCCATCTAATTGCATTTGTTTCATTCTCAACTTTTTTTTTTTTTTTTTTTTTTTTTTTTTTTTTTTTTTTTTTTTGGTTTTTCGAGACAGGGTTTCTCTGTGTAGCTTTGCGCCTTTCCTGGAGCTCACTTGGTAGCCCAGGCTGGCCTCGAACTCACAGAGATCCGCCTGTCTCTGCCTCCCGAGTGCTGGGATTAAAGGCGTGCGCCACCAACGCCCAGCGATTCTCAACTTTTTAACCAGAATACTACATGTCTTATTTTTAAAGTTTTTTTGTAGAATAAATAATTAAAGACTATAGGTTTCCTTCAAAATGCCATTTCTATGATATCCTCTGAGTTCTGACATCTAATGCCTTCATTGCCATTAAATTTCTCAAATGTTTTAATTTCCATTATAAAACCTTTCATTTTGGTATGTATTCCAAGTCAGTAGTTTTCTCCTACATTGTCTTATGTCTACAACGTACACTATTATTCATAACAAATATTTCATTTGATTTTGTTTAATATTTTTTTTCATTTTTCTTTATTAAGAAATTTTCTACTCACTCCACATACTATCCACAGGTACCCCCTTCTCCATCCTCCTACCCCCCAGCCCTCTTTCCCAAGCCACCCCGCATCCCCACATCCCTCAAATCGAAGTCTCCCATGGGGAATCAGAAGAGCCCAGCACACTGAGCCTAGGCAGGCCCAAGCCCCTTCCCACTGCACCCAAGGCCATGCAAGGTGTCACACCACGGGCACTGGATTCCGGAAGCCTGCCCATAGACCAGGGACAGATCCCGATCCCACTGCCTGGGTGCCCCCCAAACAGTTCAAGCCAAACAACCATCTTCCATATCCAAAGGGCCTAGTCCAGTCCCATGGGGGCTCCACAGCCACCAGTCCACAGTTCATGGGCTTCCACTAGTGTGGCCGGTCATCTCTGCATGTCCTCCCATCATGGTCTTGACGTCCCTCGCCTGTAGTATCTCTCCTCTCTCTCATCAGTTGGATTCCTGGAGTTCAGCCTGTTGCCAGGCCGTGGATCTCTGTGTTTAATGTTATTTTTTGCAAGAAATGAAGAATTAAACAACATTGTAATTTTGCAATATAAAAATACTTGTTCTGTATATGAAATTAATGATATAATTACAATCACCACACCAGTGACATTATAGTGTCACAGGAAGGGTGGTTCCTTAAATTGAACGCCCAGTTCTAGGTGTGCTCAGGTTTCAGTGGTGTCTGACTGAGGGGCCTTTCAGGTTTTGACTTTGAGAGTTAGACAGGCTAACTAGGGGGTTAGCATGTTTCTGGGAGTTGTCAATCAATTTTTAAAACACTCCCAACAACTAGTTCTGAGTCATGAGAGGATGCTGAACAAGTAAACAAGGATAGTGAACCTCTGTACATAGCCTTGTAAATCTTAACATTCAAACTTCAAAATAGTCTTCATTTCTCTGGGAATATTCTGACATACATCATTTTAGTAGAAATTGGCACATTATACCATTTTATTCTTTATTCTCCCTACCATGAGTAAGTTACTTCTAAATACATCAAGGTTCTTCTTGTGAGAAGAATAACAGTTCCTAAGAGATGCTTGAGTCCTATTCTACGACTGTGTCACCCTCCATGGTGAGGGGTTTTGAGGACATGATTAAGAATATCAAGAGGGAGAGATTGTTCTGGACTATTTGTAGGTGTTCAGTATAAACACAGGCTCCTGATAAAGAAAGGTAGAGATGGAAGACAAGTGTAAAAATAATATAAAGTTATGATTCAAGGAAAGTGGTTAGCCCTAGAAGTTAAAAATGCCAACTATTGCTTACAGAAAACTACACCCCCCCAAAAAAAAAATCCAGCACTTGGATTCAAGCTCAGTGATACTGAATTTTGACTTCTGACCTCCAGAACTGGAAGAAAATAAATTTCAAGCTACTAAATTGGGGGTGATTCATTGCAAGGGTAACAAGAATTGAATACAAATTTCCAGTCCTGCTATGCCTGAACTCTAATGACTTCCTGTAATGACCTTTCTAAGGCCTCTCTTACAGTTTGTGAAATTAAGTCGTCTATGCTATCCTAGAGTTTTCTATTTTCTCTTTGGAAACATAAGCAAAACCTAGGAGTTCAATTTTTACTGTGTGTTAAAGGGAGAATTTCAGGAAGTCACTACATCCAATGCATACATAGTTTACTATGAATTGATTGAAGAGGAATGGACAACAGAGTAAAGTTAAGTTTGGGACTTGGATGAAGGAGCATATTAAGTGAGTGTTGATGCTGTTCATCTAGAAAATATCTGGGCTGGTCCATTGCTCCTACTCCTGGAGTCGAGTTTACTGTTCCTGCTGGTAGGATCTACTTCAAAATGTTTGCATCAAAGACCACTCAATGCTCAGCCTCTGACCTCCATCTTCTGCTTCCATTAACAGAAATAAAATACAAACAATCTGGTTATTATTACAAATAATCTCTGTCTGTCTGTCTCTGTCTCTGTCTCTGTATCTCTCTGTGTGTCTCTGTCTGTCTGTCTGTCTGTCTCTGTCACTGTCTCTCTGGCTTTCTCTCACTTAACATTGTTTTGGAAGGGTCTACAGGGCATTTCTGGCATGTGTCTGAGAAGATGGGGCATCCATGGCATCTCTGCCCTCTAAGGTATTTATTTAGTTATTTCTTTTCATCATTTCCATTTTCCTATAGCAGTATCAGCCATTTGATAATCAAGTTCTCCATTGTTTGTGCTTTCTTTCAGATGTCTGTTGTTTTCCCTTTCAGCTCCAGACTCCTAACTACCATTGCTCCTAGAAGCGCCTCCTCCTTTGTCTCCTTCCCTCACAGCCTCCCTCACTGTAGAACCAAAGTTTTCATTTTTCTCAATGGATTGCTTTTTCCCTCCCATAGTTCAGGTGTACTTTTTGATCTCTTACGTGGTCAAAGATCATGGAGGAGCAAAGGCTGGAAGCATCAGTAATTTGTTTCCCTGAATCCTGGGATTTGTCACTCTTATATTTCCTTAATGCAGCTTTGGCCTGGAAACAATTATCTCTCCAATTGTGAATGCAAGTGAAATTCTGTCTGTTTCTCAGTGATGCACATAGCCATATAAGAATAAGGACCGAAAAACAAGGACATTTCTATGACGTCAGTAAACTTTTACTAGGGCAACTATTCGCACCAAAGTCTCAGGACCATGGCAGGAACACTTGGATGATCAAACATATTTGAAGGCATTCACCATTTGTCTGACTGGAGTGCACACCATTTAGTAGGGCTCTTAAAAACACTGCTAGTCTTAAGGTGTGGGTGGCAGTGACCAAGGTATGAGTAATGAATTGGGAAGAGCTTTGTTAATGAATGTGGACTGGAAATGAGAGAACTGATGATGTTGCCTGAGAAGAAAGCAAAGTATCCATCTCCCCACTGTTCAGCTTGCAGAGATATATTTCCTTAAACTGAAACTTTACCTGTGACTACCTTACCTCAAGAATTGGACAACCTGGGGTGCTTGATTTGATTCTGTCTATCCCTACTGCCTGCCACAATGCAGGTCACTTACTCATGTTGGGTTTGCTCAAGTGTTATTGTTTGACTATGAAATGCCCTCCATGGACTCATGTGCTGAATGCTTGGTCCTCAGATGATGGTACTGTTTATATGTGCAGTAAACTTTAGGGGGTGGGACCTAGTTGGAGGAAGTAGGTCACTGGGCCTTTGCCTTTGAAGGTTGTATGAGGTCCCTCAAATCTCCTCGATCTTGCTTCCTGTCTATGTGGTGCAAATACCTTGTCAACTTGCTCTTGACACCTTGCTGTTCTAGCCAAGCACGGGAAGCCAAACAACACTGTACCAAAACCATGAGCAAAAATAGGTCTATCATTCACTAAGTTGCTCTTCCACATTCTGTGTCACAGTGATGAGATTCTACCAGCACACCAGCTTTGGAACTGTGATGTAGCTCAGGTGGTATAACACAATTCAAAGAACAAAACAATAAAAAACCAAAACAAAACGGAATAATGCAGTCAAAAATTTATTAGAAAAACCAATGGACAAAGTGTGAGTGCTTTTTTCTTTAAGCTAGGAAGAAAATATGAAGTAGTCATGAAAGAGTTACAAGATGATTCACAACATCATATAAACACATTAGAATAAAGTCAAAGATATCTATCATTACAAGGTTCTAATTAGATCATTGTAAATGCTTTTCTTATTTTTAATTTCTTAAGTTAAAAAGGCAATTATCTCTTTGTCAAGGCTGAGATCACAAACTCAGGTCAAGATCAGTTGATGTTTAGAAGCAGTCAAAGGAATAAAAAGGATTTCAAAGTGGATTTGACGGTAGCCAGTGACCAAGGCACAAATTTGTTAAGAGGAAAATGACTGGGAGTTTTATGAGATACATATTCATTTTTAAGTGCATATTATTAGCAGAGAAAGGTGGTAGATTGATGTACTGTGGTTATCTTGCAGTCTGCTGCTAGTGAGTCTGTGGTAAGTTGATCAACAGCCACAGGGCTCGCAGCAGCTGGACCCACAGCCCTGGGACAGGCAGCCAGGCACACAGACACATGTGGGCTGGTAGCAAGTCCTGGTGCAGGTCACAGGTCCAGAGCAAGCTGGCTGGCAGCACAGGTTGAGGCAGAAGGGCTCACAGCAGGGCTTGAGGCAGGGCCTGCAGCAACAGGGCTTGCAGCATGGCTGGCAGCAGCTGGAGATACAGCACCTGGGCTGGCAGCAGCTGGACTCACAGCAGCTGGGCTGGCAGCAGCTGGGCTGACAGCAAGGCTGGCAGCAGCTGGACACACAGCAGCAGGGCTGGCAGCAGGGTGTGCGGCAGCAGCTGCTCACACAGCTTGGCTGGAAGCAGGTCCTACAGCAGGTGGGCTGGCAGCAAGGCTGGCAGCAGCTGGAGCCACAGCAGCTGGGCTGGCAGCAGGGCTGGCAGCAGCTGCTCACACAGCTGGGTGTCCAGCAGGTGGTCCTGCAGCAGGTGGTCCTGCAGCAGGTGGGCTGGCAGCAAGGGGAGCAGCAGGAGTTGGTCATGGTGTTGGATGTGGATGGAGGTGTTTCTGAGATTGTGACCACCGTTTCAGTCCTGGGGCTTTTATACCCCGGGCAGAGCAGGACTTTTCCTTCTGGTTGTTGTTTGTTTCCAAGGCTCACGGGGAAATGCTCTAAGGAGGAAGTTGTTTGCTATATTACAAATCTTTGAAGTTCACTTTAAATAACTAATTGTGGAGAGCCTTTGTAGACACTCATCAGCATCCTCCCTGCTCTGGTCATGTGATGACTGTTGTGACCACAGGGTCAAAGTTTTCCTTCATCTTGTACCTTTGACTGTATGCAGATTGGGGAAAGGCTATGATAATGATATGTCCACAGTGACAAACTGAATCCATGTCTGGATCCAAGTCTGTTCCTCAGAAAAGCCTACTTATTCCAGACTACAACAGGCAGCAGACGCTTTCTGGCTTTCATCAGCTTTATCAAAGGAGACATGGGCAGAGGGTGGTGGCCACAGTCTTTTTCATACACAAATAAACCCTAATGTGGGTCCATAGAGGCTGTAAGATTACACAAGGATCTAGAAGATATCCATCAATTTAGATCTCCTTAACACTCTGCTTCTCCCTATTTCCATGGTGTTTTCATCTATAATGGTATCTCTTTTTTTGTTCTCCTACCCTGTTCCCATTCCAGCTCAAACCTCCCACTCCTCTAAGCTCTCATCTCCCATCCCTTGCTCTCCATTACCCCCCTGACCCCCAGTTTGCTCTTGTTCGTCTCATCCATTTCTCCATTGTTGGGTAATCCATGCATCCTTCCTAGGGTCTTCCTTACTAGCTAGCCTCCCTGGAGCTGTGGGTTTTAGTCTGGTTATCCTTTGCTTTATATCTAGTATCCACTTATGAGTGAGTACCATTGGCACCAGAGGTCACTTCCTAAATATAACACCAGTAGCACAGACATTGAGAGCAACAATTAATAAATGGGACCTCTTGAAACTGAGAAGCTTTTGTAGGGCAAAGGACATGGTCAATAAGACAAAATGACAGCTTACAGAATGGGAAAAGGTCTTCACCAACCCCACATCTGACAGAGGGCTATCTCCAGAATATATAAAGAACTCAAGAAACTAGACATCAAAATACCTAACAGTCCAATTTAAAAATGGGCCATAGAGCTAAAAGGGAATACTCAACAGAAGAATCTCAAATGGCTGAAAGACATTTAAGGAATTGCTCAACATCCTTAGTCATCAGGGAAATGCAAATCAGAACAACTCTGAGATACCATCTTACACCTGTCAGAATAGCTAAGATCAGAAACATGGAAGACAGTTTATGTTGGAGAGGATGTGGAGCAAGGGGAACACTCCTCCACTGTTGGTGGGAATGCAAACTTGTACAGCCACTTTGGAAATCAGTATGGTGGTTTCTCAGAAAATTGGGAATCAATCTTTCTCAAGACCCAGCTATACTGCTCTTGGGCATATACCCAAGGAATGCTCGATCATACCACAAGGACACATGCTCAGCTATGTTCATAGCAGCATTATTTGTAAATAGCCAGAACTTGGAAACAACCTAGATGCTCCTCAACTGAAGAATGAATAAAGAAAATGTCGTACATATACACAGTGGAGTACTACTCAGCAGAGAAAAACATTGACATCATGAGGTTTTCAGACAAATGGATGGAACTAGAAAATATCATCCTGAGTGAGGTAACCCAGACTCAGAAGGACAAACATGGTATGTACTCATTTATAAGTGGATACTAGATATAAAGCAAAGAAAAAATATTTTTAAAAATACCATTAAAAGATATAGTAGTACACACAAGTCATTATTCCAATTGCCTTGTGTTTCATCTGGACCTGGTGTCTTCACTGTATTTTTTTCTATTTTGTTCATGTGTCTATTTAGTACTACCTCATTATAGATTTAATTTGAATTTACCTGAGAACCAATGAGTTGGCTTTTTGTATGCACACAGAATATTTGCATTTCCCTTTCATGAAATGCAGAACATGTTTGAACTGTTTCTGTCAAATTTTCTCTCTTTTAACTTACTTATTACAGATCTTTATACTTTCTTAGTATGAGTCTTTATTGTTTGCATTACCAGTGTCATTTCCTGTACAATGACTTGCTTTGTTCTTCTCTTAGTGATGTACACCCAGTCATTTTCTCTACGATATTGTTTTTATAGTGCTTTCTGTTCCTTATGTGTACTGGTGATTGTTCTAAAATCATGCTGATACCACCCTACATTACATGTAAGAAGTGTCATTGCATTGTTGTTTAATTTAATTAATTAACCTGTGGAACTTGTACAAAATAATGGATTTCATTATGACATTTTAACACATGTGTGCTGTGTACTTTGACCTTATCTTCCCCCTCCCATTATACTTTTTGCTCTCTTTTCTCCTCTCCTGCTGGTCCCCTTCACTTTCCAAGTAGCCCCTTTCCACTTCCATGTCTTTTAAAAGAAATCTAGATTGCATATATGTGAGAAAAGATACAGTATTCATCTTTTTGAGTATGGCTTATTTCACAAATAAAATGCATCATTCTTCCTTCTGGCTAAATAATATGCACACAAGCAGGTATGCACACATGTGGGTATGCAGGCATGCACAATGCAGGTATGTAGGTACACACACATGCATGCAGAAACTTTCTTCTTCTATTTGTTTCTTGATGGACACTGAGGCTAATTCCATGACTCAGCTGTTGTGATAGTTCCATGATAAACACAAATCGGTGTTTACTAATGGGGGATTGGTTTTAAGTGCAATGATAAACATGATAAACCTGCAATTGGTTTGTATGTAGTAAAGGATGGTGGTCATTTGCAAACACAATTGCTTCAAAGCCTTGAAGCAAAGCAGCCTTTCCCCACTCATCTTCTGTTTCAGCATTGCTGCCAATCAAGCGATCTCACGGAAATCTCTCTTACTGTACTAATTCAGTGTCTTAGTTAGGTTTTCTATTACAGTGAAGAGATACTAAGAACTGAAACACTGGGCATGGCTTGAGCATGTATGAGACCTCAAATCCTGCCTCCACAGTAACACATGTCCTCCAACAAGACCACACCTACTCTAATAAGGCCACACCTCCTAATAGTGCCACACCCTTTGGGGACCATTTTCTTTCAAACCATCACATCCAGAGAGGAAAGAGGATGCAAAAACCAACCAAACTCCTTTAATATTCTTTCTTTCTCAGATATTCCCTCAAAATTCTTTACCATCCTGAAGGTCTCCAATGAACTGATAAGTACTTTTAGATTTTTATAGATTTATAATTGTTGTTGACTGTGTCACTGGTAGTAACATTCACACCTCTAGAGTTTAACTTTCTCTATTTTAGAGGATAAGAAATTAGGGTAGCAACAATAATGGGAGAAGAGAATTCAAGAGACTGTGTCTTGAGGTTGGGCAAAGCTGGCCTTTGTTAACAGTGCCTCCATCTTTATTTTTTAAAATTTCCATCTAATATCAAATTATTATTTCTTACATTTTCAATAAAAATGTAATTATATCACTCACCGCCTTTCCTTTCTTCCCTCTAGCCTCTCCCATGTTCCTTCCCTCTAATCTCTCCCATGCCTCCTCACTCTCAAAATTATAGCCTTTTTGATATATATGGGTATAGATATATCATATATGATATATGTTATACATATGCAAATATTTAAATGTGACCTGCTTAATCCATTGAATGTTGCTTTTATGTATATGTGTTTAGGGCTGGTCACTGGGATTGGATAACCTATTAGGGGTCCCTAGTGAAGAATGAACCTCCTCCCAGCAACTGTGAATTGTTCATTGTTCTTTGTTTAGGAGGTGGGGCCTTGTGAGATTTCTCCAATTTATGTTGGCATGTCAACTGGTGTTGTCATTATGCTGGTCTCCATTTTAAACCTAGATTTATTTCATGATCTTTGGTTCAAACATAGTGCACTTTGGATAGTAGAAGGCTGATATTTCGCCGGGCGGTGGTGGCGCACGCCTTTAATCCCAGCACTCGGGAGGCAGAGCCAGGCGGATCTCTGTGAGTTCGAGGCCAGCCTGGGCTACCAAGTGAGTTCCAGGAAAAGGCGCAAAGCTACCCAGAGAAACCCTGTCTCGAAAAACCAAAAAAAAAGAAAAAAAAGAAAAAAAAAAGAAGGCTGATATTTCTTGTATACCTCACGAAATTTCATTTATTCATTCATTTTCTTTTTTTTCCAGTTTGTAGATATCATTTTATTTTTTTTATTTTATTTTACAATACTATTAAGTTCTACATAACAGTCACAGATTCCCTTGTTCTCCCACTTCCTGCCCCCCTCCCCTTCCCCCCAGTCCACCCCCCATTCCCACCACCTCCAGATCAAGGCCACCCCCGAGGACTGAGATCGACCTGATAGACTCAGTCCAGGCAGGTCCAATCCCCTCCTCCCAGATTGAGCCAAGCGTCCCTGTATAAGTCCCAGGTTTCAAACAGCTATCTCATGCAGCGAGCCCAGGACCTGGTACCACTGCCTAGATGCCTCCCAAACAGATCAAGCCAATCAACTGTCTCACCTATTCAGAGGGCCTGATCCAGTTGGGGGCCCCTCAGCCTTTGGTTCATAGTTCATGTGTTTCCATTTGTTTGGCTATTTGTGCCTGTGCTTTATCCAACCTTGGTTTCAACAAAATATGGGAGTCCCTTAATATCATAGGGAATAGGTTTAAGGATGCCTTGATGATATAAAAATCTTTGTGATATCAAACTCTTTGTACAGACTACCAGCATATTTACATTTAATACATGCACATTCTTTTGCAAATGTTACTTGAGTTATTGTTTGGTTACTTACAATAATTGGGTCAAATGAATGTTTGCTTGTTTTTGCATTGTTGGGCACCAAACTAGGATCTCACACATGCTAGACAAGTTCTCCACTACTGAGTTGACCTCATCAGCCCCAGTATCTTGTAGAATGTAAATGTGATTTGTGTAATTGTCTCACTGTGTTGCTCATAGAATAATATATTCAGTTTAGTTGCATTTGTTTTTTGAATATTTTAGTCTGGGGTGAATTGGATCTATTGATTGTGAAGCCACTGATAGAGGGCTGACTACATGTATTGAATATTATGTGTTAAGAGCTGCCCAAGATGCTTGATAGGGCCAAACAACAAGGACCCCAAACATTCTGTGCCATGTTCTATGTGCCTTGGGACTTGACCTGGCTGGGGTGCGAGGGAATAAAGAAATAACACAGATACAGTGAAGATGGGATCTAATGACCTGTGCTTGCTCTGATGGAGGGTACCAAATACACAACTCAGAGCCTCATCGTGTTTTTATGCACAGCACAGAGGGAGTCTGAACCCTGGGTGGGGTGGCAGGGAGGGCTTTGCCAGTTTCCTGTGGGTCTGAGGCATTGGATCCTTGACATCACTGTGTCCATGTCAACAATGCACATCCACCCAGGACTTTACTCACTCTTTATGCACTCACTCAAGGCTTCCTTGGCTTCCCTCAATTCTGAAAGAATCACTAGCATCCCTTCCAAGATTGTATTGCAGCAATGCAGAGCATAGGCTTGAGAGGGGATAGAGATGTTCTCTACTTTTATCAATTATTGACTCCATAGTTTTAAAATCCTGTTTTTCCAAATGTGAAACAGGATTATTTTCATCCATTAATATTGATATAAGAAGAGGCCTCATTTTAGTCTTCATTTGCACTTTCCTGAGTTCTATCCAGATTAATTATTTCTTTATACATTTTGTCATGTATGTTTATTTCTGTGTTTCTCAAACATCATCAAGTTTGTGACTTGTTTTTTGTTGTTTCATTTTCTGTTGCTGCAGAAAACAGTCTCTGATGACTGCAAGCTCTACGTGTGAGCAGTCAAATGTGGCTGTTTTCTCTGGTGATAAAGGCTCACCCTTTTTCAAGATCTAAGAGATGTTTATCTATATTTGTTACAAGAGTTTCAAAGTTTTAAAGTCAATTTTAAGTCTTTAGTACACCTGGGCTGCATTTTGGTAGATTATGGGCACTAGATATCTACTCCAAGTACTTTTTATCTTGGCTTGCAGAACTTCTCTGGGAATCCATAGATTACTGCACCTTTCCACACAGAATATTAAAAATTTTACTTTTTTCTTACCAGTGTTATCATAAATCAACTGCCCCCCCACCCTGCCCAGTGTGGCTATTTGTACAGGTAATCAGAAGAATAAGGGCCAAAACTACCAGTTCTACAAGATCAACATTTTCTAGATGGTCCTCTCACATCAACATCCTGAGATGACCCATGAAGCAAGGTAGCTGCCCCCCTGCCTGAGTTTGATCCCCAGGACCCACATGGTGAAGGAGAGAAATGACTCCCACAGCTTGTCCTCTGACAACCCCCTCCCCCAACACACAGACTGTCAAAAAAAAAAAAAAAAAAGCTTTCAAAATCCCAAGACAGTAGCAAGTACACTGTGGTTGGGAAAAAAAATATTTAGAAGTCATCACCAGGGGCCTTTTTTAAGGCAAGGCAATACAAGATTTACATGACTTTCTAGGCTCCTAAAATCAGCTCTTTTGCTCTGTGGTTACTGGTTACCAAGGTGATTGGTAAATGGCAGAGAGCATCGTGAGATGCTCAGCTTTCTAGTGTTCAATCCTAGTGTCTCTATTTCATTAAGTTGTTCCCGTTATCACACCAGGTCTCTGGGAGGATGTTTTCTACCCTCAGCTATGTGACCTGACACAGCTCACATCCCGCATGCTGTCTCTGCCCAAGTCTGAGACGATGATGTGGCTCAGATGATGGCACAGAATATGCCAAGCAAAACACAGAAACAAAACAAAACACAATTTAGGAGATAATCAAGTGAGGACTTTATTAGTAAACCATAGATAATAGCCTTCCAAATAGCCAGACGACGCAAAGTTTTTATGAATGAGTTACAAGGTGAGTCACAGTAATTATAAACACATGGAAATGGAATGGTGACTAACGCGGGGGAAAATCGGAGTGCTTTCTTTCTTCTTTTGATTTTATAAACCTTCTATAAGTTGAAAATGAGGTAAGCAAATTTTCCAAGGTTGGAACTGTGAATCCAGGTCAATCGCAGATGCCTTTGACAAAGAACCAAAGGGATGAGGAGGAACACAATAGATAAGAAAACTGAGAAAACACACAAATCTGCTAATGAGATATTTTAAGACAGCGTAAGGCTTATTTTCAGAGAAAGAGCACCGAGTTTGGCATTGTATGGTCATCAGGCAGATTTGATGGTAGAAGGCTATTTTATGTAGATATGGGGTCTGTGGTAAGTTGATCAACAGCCACAGGGCTCGCAGCAGCTGGACCCACAGCCCTGGGACAGGCAGCCAGGCACACAGACACATGTGGGCTGGTAGCAAGTCCTGGTGCAGGTCACAGGTCCAGAGCAAGCTGGCTGGCAGCACAGGTTGAGGCAGAAGGGCTCACAGCAGGGCTTGAGGCAGGGCCTGCAGCAACAGGGCTTGCAGCATGGCTGGCAGCAGCTGGAGATACAGCAGCAGGGCTGGCAGCAGGGCTTGCAGCAACAGGGCTGACAGCAGGGCTTGCAGCAGCAGGGCTGACAGCAGGGCTGGCAGCAGCAGGGCTGACAGCAGGGCTGGCAGCAGGGCTTGCAGCAGGGCTGACAGCAGGGCTTGCAGCAGCAGGGCTGGCAGCAGGGCTGACAGCAGGGCTGGCAGCAGGGCTTGCAGCAGCAGGGCTGGCAGCAGGGCTTGCAGCAGCAGGGCTGGCAGCAGGGCTTACAGCAGCAGGGCTTGCAACAACAGGGCTGGCAGCAGGGCTTGCAGCAGCAGGGCTTGCAGCAGCAGGGCTTGCAGCAGCAGGGCTGGCAGCAGGGCTTGCAGCAGCAGGGCTGACAGCAGGGCTGGCAGCAGGGCTTGCAGCAGCAGGGCTGACAGCAGGGCTTGCAGCAGGGCTTGCAGCAGCAGGGCTTGCAGCAGCAGGGCTGGCAGCAGGGCTTGCAGCAGCAGGGCTGGCAGCAGGGCTTGCAGCAGCAGGGCTGACAGCAGGGCTGGCAGCAGGGCTGGCAGCAGGGCTTGCAGCAGCAGGGCTGACAGCAGGGCTTGCAGCAGGGCTTGCAGCAGCAGGGTTGACAGCAAGGCTTGCAGCAGCAGGGCTGGCAGCAGGGCTTGCAGCAGCTGGGCTGGCAGCAAGGCTGGCAGCAGCTGGACACACAGCAGCAGGGCTGGCAGCAGGGTGTGCGGCAGCAGCTGCTCACACAGCTTGGCTGGAAGCAGGTCCTACAGCAGGTGGGCTGGCAGCAAGGCTGGCAGCAGCTGGAGCCACAGCAGCTGGGCTGGCAGCAGGGCTGGCAGCAGCTGCTCACACAGCTGGGTGTCCAGCAGGTGGTCCTGCAGCAGGTGGTCCTGCAGCAGGTGGGCTGGCAGCAAGGGGAGCAGCAGGAGTTGGTCATGGTGTTGGATGTGGAGAGAGGAGTTCTGTTCACAGGTGAGTTTCCCAAAAATCTATTTTTTTCTTTGCTGTTTTACTTTTTATATGTGATGGCCCAGAATTTGGGCCAATGAGCAGAACTTGTGTGTGTCATTATTTATGCTAATTTCTCCACTCTATGAAGTACTTCAAGGAAGAAGTTGCTCCTTAAGTGTTTTGAATTTTCCCTTAGTAATCAATATGTTTACTTCCCTAATTGGTAAGTAAACAACTAAAACTCTTTTCCTTAAATGAGAAACCAGTTGCCATTCACTACATCAGCCTTAACACTCATTTTTTTCTTTCAGTGTGGACAAGTGTTGGTGGATTTTTTTCTGCCCCCCAACCCCTGCCCCGCCAGCTCCATGTCTCCTTGTGTCTCTCTTCTTCCCAGCATCCTCTTTGCCCTGAAAATCCTCCCTAGCTATTGGTCATTCAGCTTTTTATTATACCAGTCAGAGTGATACATATTCACAGTGTGCAAAGATTATTTAACAACAGACAAAAATATTTAGTGTTGATTATTTACTATGATGCTTTAAACGTTCAGTTTTTCTAACAGAAGAAATTAGCTGCACACATTTAAGTGTTTCTTTATAAAACACAATAAAAGTGAATAATAATTGGTCCTTGTGATTCCTGGTAGAAAGTACTGTCTCATTTTTGCATATTATAGATTATATTCTTGCATGGGAGTTCCTAAATAATGCCACCAAATGACCATATAAAGCCTGCATGCAGCAAAGGCAAATGGTCTTCATAGTGTGTTTTCACCTCTCTGAGCTCAAATATGCTCCCTCATTTCATTAGCAATTTTATTATGTGGCTCTTAAGAAGGAAAAATCTATGGTTTAATTTCTTCCATAGTTCACAGTTCTCAGGAGACACTTACTTTTGGAAATATATAAGCCAGCAATGTTTTTTTTTTCTAACTTTTGTTGATTTTTCTGTGGATTTCACATGCATCCTGAACCTCACTTATCTCCCTATTCCCTCACTTCTGCCCTCTGCCCATGCAATCTTCCCCGCAAAAACAAAACAAAATTAAAAAAAAAAAAAGAAAGAAAGATAAAAAGGAGAAGAATCTCATCATGGAAGCTATAGTGTGGCCTATAGAATCACATAGTTCACCCTTTAGCCGATTAATTTTTTTTTTGTAAGTGTTCACTGCTATGGGTCATTGGTCTGGTTTGAGGTCTCTGACTTCTGCTACACTATCAATAATGGGCTCTCTCTGGGCCTCCTCTTGGATAGCCTGTTGTCCTGTGTCATGGAGATCCTGCCGTTTGAGGTCTGTCTGTTTGTCCCCTTCACAGGCTCTCTTACAGTTCATAGATGTGCAGGATGTTGGGCAGCAATGTTTGAATAACCAAATATCCTATAGAAGATGACATCTGTTGATGCAACTGTAATAAATAAACAAACATCTATGTCCTCCATTTTATTACCAGCATGTACTGGAACTGCTGTAAGATCGTTTTCCTCTTCCCATAATTCACTTAATTGCTGTTTTAAAACTTTAATATTTTCAACACTTATAATTTCTATCTTAGATGAAAGTTCTGACCACTACCCTTTTATGACTTCCTGAAGCCAGCTTAAGATAACTATTGCATGTCCTTCTGATTTGCTTTTCAGTGATGGTTTTACCAGAGCACTAGTCTGCACAGCTGGGAAGTGAGATGTATTGTTTTTCTTCCTGTAACCTATTGAGAAGGCGAAGGCAATCTGCCACAATCTACCCAGTCCAAGTTCTGACTAAACGCCCTCAGCAGTTCAGAGCTTCACCTGATCCCTGCCCAACCCTACTCACAGCCATTCAAAGGCCTCAGTGCAAGGCCTGCTGGGATAGCTACCTAATCTTAGTTTTTTAATTCTTTCACAACTTCATACATATATAAATTACTTTCGTGATACTCATTTTCTCTTTATCCCTGTCCACTCTCACCAACCCCCTTTTCTCTTTAATGTGTCCCCCTCCGACTTCCATGTGTGTCCCATGCGATACTACCTCTAATTAAGTTTGCTTGTATGTACAGGGGTGGGATTAGTTACAGGGTCCACTTAACAGTGGCCACACCACTGAAGAATATGTCTCCTACTCCTCCCACCAACCATTACCTGTGGATAGCTCTTCAGGGAAGGGCTGGGTTGCACGGCCCCTTCCCCACCCATGATGGATCATTGACACGTACAGCTGTGTGCAGGGAATCACGGATGCCGTGAGATCATGAGTGTGACAGCCAAGCCAGGAGATCTTGTGTTTCACTGTATTTTCTCTCTTTCTCCAGCACTTCCATTCATTCTTTCCACCTCCTATTCTGCAAAGTTCCCTGAGCCTCTGCTGGGGGTGGGTTGGGGGGGGATGAGAAAAATATCTCATTTGGGGCTGAGCTCTCAACAGCCACATATTTCATCTTATGACCGATTGTGAGTCTCTGCATTCCCTGCAACCCACTGAAGAAAAAAAGCTTCTTGGACCATGAGTGCCCTGGTTAAATATATAATGCATTTGTGATTGCATTATATCATGTTAGATATAATTTTGACCTAGTTATTGTTCTCATTTTGAATTTAAGCATGACATAAGGAAATGTGATTGTGTGTCAAATGAACAAGGGGTGGACTTGTGGTGGCTATTCTTGGTTGTCAACCTGACTACATCTGGAATTAACTAAACCCAAGTGACTGAGCACATCTGGGAGGGTTTTTTCCCCCTCAGTTAAGTCATTTGAAATGGGAAGACACACTTCTAATGCAGATTTTTGCAGTCGAAAGATAAGCCTCTAATACAGATCTTTTGAGGTGAGAAAATCCACCTTTAATCTAGACCACAGTTTCTTCCGGCAGCCTATAGAAAGGACATAGAAGAAGGAAGCTTGCTCTCTTAGCCTGCTTGCTTTTACTAGCAAGTTCATTCCTTCACTGACATTAGAGCCTACTTCTTCAGGATTCTGGTGTATACTGAAGACCAGCTGAGATATCCAGCCTCGTGGACTGAACAGCTCCTGGATTCTTAGACCTTCTATTCACAGGCAGCCACTGTTGGATTAGCTGGACCACAGCCATAAGGCATTTCAACAAATTCCCTTAAATATATACATACCTATATGTGTATTTATTTCAATCTGTAAGTTCTGTTTCTCTAGAGAACTCTGACTATTACAACAAGTTATAACTACATATTTAGAAGGTAGTTTGACAGTGTATCAGTGGTAGAGTTCCCCTTAAGGCTTATGGTCTCCATAGCCATGGGCTCTTGGCCAGGTTTACAGTGCCAGGCACACATTTTCCTTCTGTGAAGCAGGCCTCAAATCCAATCAAAAAGCAATTGGAGCAATTGTATACCCCACAGTAGCCATGCCATCATTGTGCCAGTGGATAAATCATGCCTGCCAGGTTGGTATTAGATCATGTAGTAAGACCACTAATGACTTTTCTCCACTATGAGCCTACTCAGAACCTCCTGGCACCGTAAAAGCCAATCCTCATTTTTTTTTAAACATATAAGGGTAATTTATTAGATGGACTTATAGTATGTGGTCCAGGTAGTCCAACAATAGCTGCCTCTCAGAATCCAGTAGTTATTCAGTCCATGAGGCTGAGTGTCTCAGCAGTCCCAATAGGGTGCTGGAGTCCTTGCGGATTCACGAGAGCTGCTTAACTCCAGTCTATGTTGGAACCCCAAAGAAGTAGTTTTTTCTTTTTATTTAAATTTTATTGATTCTTTGTAGATTTCACATCGTGTATCCCAATATTACTCATCTCCCCATCCCTTTGCATCTGCCCTCTGCCCTTGCAACCCCCTCCCTCAACACACCAAGATAAAACAAAATAAAATTTAAAAGAAAAGAAAAATCTTGTCATGGAAGCTGTAGTGTGACACAGCGAGTCACTCAGTATACCCTTTAGTTCATGTATCTTTACTTGCAAGTGTTCATTGCAATGAGTTATTGGTCTGGTCCAAGGCCTCTGGTTTCTACTACACTATAGATACTGAGCCCTCACTGGAACTCCTCTTGGATATCCTGTTGTTGTCTTGTGTCATAGGGATTCTACAACTTTGGGTCTACAGGACTGGCCCCTTCATGTGCTCCAGCAGATCACAGATGGGCTGGATGTTGGGATGGGTCATCTCATAGCCCTGGTTCTTGGTCTGGGTGGTTGTAGGGTTGGTCAGCCCACCATCTCTCCCTCATCCTCACCACCAGGGTGAGCTCTCCAGCACCATCCTGGCTAGCTCACCCTAGGCAATAAGGAGCAAGGGGTGGGGCTGGTTCTCCTGCTCTCATGCCCCCAGGGTTGGCTCACCCACACCTGCACCACCAGGGCCAGCTCTACTGTGTTGTCCAAGAGAGGTGCAAGAGCCATTTGGCTGAGTGCTACAGCTGGTGAGCGGCAGAGCCAGCTCTCTGGTTCTCATGACCTCAGGGATAGCTCTCCCACCTGCCACAAATCAGTGAAAGGCTCGAGGGGAGCTTCTCTCCCTTCTTCACTCCAGATGAGGGGCAGGGCCCATTCTCTCATGCTCATTCTTAGGGCCGGCTCACCCAAGTCCCCGTCAATGGGGTCGGCTCTATTGTGCTGCCCAGGTAAGATGCAGGACCTGCTCTCTAGAGGTGATGAGGGGCAGGGTCAGCTCTTTTGCCTGCTGCACGTGGCAAGGGCAAAGAGGGGAAGGACATGGCCTTGCCACCACATGGCAGACAAGGGGTGTGGGGCCAGTTCTCCCGACCTCATGACCTCAGGGCAGGCTGCCCTTCCCCCACAGCAGGGTCAGCACTACTGTGTGGTAGTAATCTAATTGTACTGAAATATTATTTTGATTGTATGTTAATAAATAAAGTTGTCCGGGGGTCAGAGCTATTAGAGCCATAGCAAGAGTGTGGCGGTGGTGGCACATGCCTTTAATCCCATAGATATCTGTGTGTTCAGGGATATAGCCAGCATTGGAGACATATGCCTTTAAGACCTAGGGGGCTGTACATTCAGACAGTGACGAGGCAGTCATGTGTTTGGGTTTACAACCAATGAGAAGGCAGAACAACATACTATAAAAAAAAGAACAGACAGGAAGTAGGTCTCTTTTTCGCGAAGCTGGGACAGCAGGAGGAAGGGTGAGATTTTAGCTCTGAGCTCTGACCTCTCGGCTTTCTCTTTTACATTGTTTCTGTGTTTCTTATTTAATAAGACGGTTGGTTACATCGACACTACTGTGCTGCCCAGGTGAGGTGCAGAGCCAACTCTTCCACTCTCATGACCCAGGGGCCACTGTTCCCCCTGCCACAGCTGGTGAGGGGCAAGGGACAAGGGGAGCATCTCTCCCCCTCACTTGCATGCTGTATGACAGACAAGTAGTGGGGCCAGCTCTCCTCTGCTCATGCCCTCTGGGCTCTTTCCAGCCCCTGCAAATAGGGTCAGTTCTTCTGTGTTGTTCAGGCAAAGTGCAGGGCCTGCTTTCCTGAGTGCTACAGCCTGTGAGGTGCCAGGTCAGCTCACCAGTTCTCATGATCTCAGCGCCTGCTCTCCCACCTGCCACAGGTAGTGAGGGGTGGGGAGGAAGGGCATCTCCCCTTCACTTATACCACCATATGGCAGATGAGGGGTGGGGCCAGATCTCCCACACTCGCATTATCGGCCGGCTCACCCACATCCCTGTCAACAGGGTCAGCTCCATTGTGCTGCTCAGGCGAAGTACAGGGCCTGCCCTCCCTACTGCTGCAGTTGGTGAGGGGCAGGGCCAGTTCTCCCCAGTGTTGCAGCCAGTGAAGGGCAGGACCAACTCTGTGCAGCCCTATCCACTCAGCCTTTTGTAGTAACAGGAGCCACAACTGTGCCAGAGCCATGGGTGAAGACATGACCCCTGGCAGCAGCCCAGGCTTGGACATCACCCTGGCCCTGGGTGGCAAGCAGGCTACCCACATCAGTCCACTCCTCACCAGTTTCACCTATTTGGATCTGCCTTTCTCCACGAGATATGAACCATCTGTCTCTCTCTCTTCCATACCTCACCCTATATTTGCTCATCGTCATAATAGACCCCAACCGCCCAGTGCCACAAGGTACTCAGCGGATGGTCCCTGTTGTCTCTTCCTGGTCTGGGGCAGAGAGCCCCACGGAAGCATGTGGAGCTGTATTTCCTGCTCAGTCTTCGTTGCCAATCCTCATTTTTAAAACTTATGTTTTATGTGTGTTTGGGTACCTATCAGCTTCAACTTAGCTTGCCAGACTCTGTGATGATTTGAATGAGATCTTCCCTGTATTTCCAGGTGTTTGAGTGCCTGGTCCCCAGTTGGTGGGTCCTGTTTGGATAAGTTTAGGAGGTGTGGCCTTGCTGGAGGAAGTGAGTTACTGAGGGCAGGCTTTGAGGTCATTTTTGAATTCACCTTTTCTCTGCTTCCTGTTTGAGATGTGAGCTATAAGACCCTGCTGCCTATGCTTCCCCACTGTGACAGTGATGGGTGACGGACTCATCCCTCCAGAACCATAAACCCAAAAATAAGCCTTCTATAAACTGCTTTGGTCATGGCGTTTTAGCACAGAAATAGAAAAAAATAGCTAATATAGAGTTCATCTGTTTCCCCCTGGCTCTAGTTATTTTGGGAAGCACCATTGTAAAGAGGGCAGTGTTGAGTCAGAATAAAGAGTAAAACCAATGCTAGGAAAGTTTCAGTTCCAACAGTTCCAACATGGAAGCAAGGACAAGATTTATCATCCTTCTGTAAAACAAAATAAAAGCAAAGAGCAAGAGAGCGAGAGCGCACGCACGCGCGCGCGCGCGCGTGTGTGTGTGTGTGTGTGTGTGTGTGTGTGTGTGAGAGAGAGAGAGAGAGAGAGAGAGAGAGAGAGAGAGAGAGAGAGAGAGAGAGAGAGAGAGAGAGAACAGGGAAAATATTAGATAAATATATAAAATACCTGTTTACAAGTCCTAGATAGTAAAGAACTTTGGATTATCCCCCTTAAAGGAACATAATAAACAAATAAATTATGGGGTTCAATACAATTTATTCTGAATTTCTTTCCTAACCTTACATATTTCCCGAAATTGCAATGCAAAGAATATAGTCGAGGTTGAGAGTGGAGAGGACGGAGATAATGCACAGGTTTATTACAATTCATTCTCTTAGTTTGAAAGGCGGTGTTTTTAAATAAAATTTCCTTAAGTTTAATTTGGCTGAAATAATACATCATTAAAAACACTGTTTTTATCTGTTCAGATTTCATTTATGTACCTCAAGACCAAAAAGATATTTACATAAATTACCCAGATTTTATTTTTGATCTTCTGTTAGTCTATTGAAGGCTGAGACTCTTATTTGAAAGCTAATCATTTGAAGTCATCTGAAGAAAAAGTAGTGAACTTTACTATGTGCTTGGACAGAGGTAAGGAAGACCAGCAAGATCTTTCAAATACTCTTTTGTTTTGCTCATACTAATGTATTTTAATAGAAGCTGAAATGCTGAGTTGTTTCTCACATTTCACTGGAGTTCCAGGAAGAGGAGAGTGACACTGTACTGTGAGATACACCATCCTCTTTTTTGAGGGACTCCTGGAAAGGTGAGGGCTCCTGCACAGTAATGTCACACTTCACTAATGAAGCCAAAGAGCCATAGACTTGCAAGGTTGGATTTTATATTTTTATTTGAAAGAATAAGAAAGTGGATGAAACACTGAGTCCCTTAAAATGGAATTAGAAGACTATGCCCTGGAACTTGAGAAATAGTTAATAAATGAAAAAAAAAAACCAACAAAACAGAATTAAAGTTTAACTGTAGATGCAACTGAAAACACGTATCTATTTCCTTATTTTTTGTTAGTAAAGTTTGTTCTGTAACTATTTTGTATATATAAATGTTTGTGTACACTGCATACCTGTTTACAAGTCCTAGATAGTAAAGAACTTTGGACTGGCCGCTGTCCCCCACCCTCTTCCACTTCCTTCCCACTCATACTACACCCCCTACAAATCTCTCTCCCTTATCTACTAGTTTTGGTTTTGCTTAGTGACGTAGCTGTATTGGTGAAATTATTAAGGCCACTCCAAATAGTTGAAAGGAAGATTTATTTAGTGGGTAACTTACAAATGAAGGGATAGGTAACCATGAGCAGCAGCTGTGCATGCTGGTGCTGGGTGCACAAGAGTTGACCTTCTGAAAAGTCAGCTGTGAAAGGGGAAGGGACTCATGAACCCTATCATTTACTGCTGATCTATTGACCACCAAGGGATTCCAAGAGTATCCATTTGCATACCCACTGGTGAATCCACCAGCTTAGTCCCACATACGGTCACTAAGTCTAGTTAAACTCTGAGGGACAGTAAACAAAACACCTATCTGTTCTCTGCTCCCTTTACAAGGGTCATGTATCTATTTGTAGAAAATACTTTTTTTAAAGTGCCCTTGACCTGGAGTAAGAGGATTGCAGCACTGGCTCTGCCCCGTCAGTTACTGGATGCATAGAAAATGGTTCTTCCATCGTTAAAATGAGAACGACAGGGTTTCCTCAGCTTAACTTGCAGTATCGCTCTGAGACTGCAGTACACTCATCAACATAAAATTCAACTAACAAGATCTATCATGTGACCCGGCTGTGCCACCCCGAGTATACACCTTCCGGACATCAGGTCCGTGTGCCACAGAGACACTTGCACATCAGAGCTCAGGCAGGACTGAGTTACAGACCCAACTGTAGCTGTCCACCAACAGAGAAATGGATAAGGAAAATGTGGACTATGTACGCAATGGAATTATTTTCAGCTGTAAAGGAAAGTGAAGCTATGTCCTTTGCCAAAGAAATAGATTTAACTGTAGATAATCATACCAAGCAATTGAAGACAGTTTCGGAAAGAAAAAGACTATGTGTTTTCTCTAACTTGTGGTTCCTAGACTTTATATAGTCATAAATTATGACCTGAAATAGTCTCAGGGAACAAAGGGGAGGGGAGAGGGGAGAAGGGAGAAAAGGGCAGGGGAATAGTGAAGCTGGGGAGACAGTCATGACATAATGTCATGACAGGTACATACAAATACAAAATTTAAAAATAACAATTTAAAAGTATTTTTTAATTAAGAAATTTACTATTCATTTTACATACCAACCACAGATTCCCCTCCCCTTCTTTCTCCCCCCTCCCCTTCCTTCTCCCACCTCCCAGCCTTCCCTTCATCCCAAGCCCCATTTCCACTTCCTCCAAGGCAAGGCCTCTGGTGGAGAGTCAGCAGAGCCTGATCCACTCAGTTGAGGCAGGTCCAAGCCCCTCCCCCTGCATTAAGGCTGTGTAAGTTGTCCCACCATAAGCAGTGGGCTCCAAAAAGCTGGATCCAAAAAAAGTCCCCTCACCACATAATAATCCAACCGCTAAACATACAGAATAAAGAAAAAATATTAAGAGACGCAAAGGAAAAAGGCCAAGTAACATACAAAAATAATACATTTTAAAAATTAAGTAAGTCTTTATGAATGAACTGCCGTGAATAGATAACAAAGCAAAAAGTTTACCACATAGTACAAAAAAAGAAGAATTTTAATAGGAAAGACTAGTTAGGAAAACAATCATAATGATTTGAAAAAAGTTTAGGAACTTGGCAGACCATACCGCACATGTACTAAAAAGACTTTGAAATTGATTGTTCTAGAGAGTCAAATGCAGCCCATTTTAAAGTTCCCTAGAGACAAAAGCTGATCACTACTTTCTCAGGGAGAAAGATCACGGAGCAGATCATGGAGCAGACTAGTATCTGTTAGGCTGATCAATGGACCATAAAGAATAAAACAAGGGTGAAGCTAAGCGGGGCTCTCAGTGGTCTTTCAGATACCGTGGGACGAAAATGAAAGCACGGTTCAGTGTGAGCAACGTGTTCTCAGCAAAGCTGAGGGAGTAGGTTTGCTGCTGCGCTGCGGGAGCGTGAATGGTTCCCAGCAGTTGAAGACTGAAGTCAGAGGGAAGGTTGGCAGTGGTTGCTCAGCCATCAATAGCTGCAGAAGCATCTAGAGTGGAGGCTGGGAGCCTGACTACAGCATGTGCTGCAGCCTCTGGTCACACAGGCTGGTCTCTAGTGGGAGGTCCCATAGCAGGGAGCTCTTCCGTAGTTGGGTTGGTAGTCAGGGAAGCAGCAGGTAGGGGTCCTTTCATGGGGGCGGGGCTTCTGAGAGGAGACAAGTTTCTCATCACTTTTGATCTTCTCTATTAGGTCTGCCATGTACTGTTTTCCAGCGTCGAATAAAGGAGAATTTAAGGTTTATTGGTTTGAAAAGTTGCACTAACTGTAATTTGTAATAGAACCAGTGGATTGAAAATTGGTATGTAAAAGAAATAAAATGAATGCTTTTATTTTGAATGTTCAATTTGAAACAATGTGCCTTCCACCAGTCTTATTTCTTCATTTTTTTCATAATTTATGACTGTACCACGGTGTTTTTTTTTTTTTTTTTTTTTGGTATCAGTCATTTTGCTGTTATATACTGAGGTCTGACTTTTGTGTATGATGTATCCATGTTTGTGTCTCTTAAATATCATCCAAACTGGAGAGATTATGGTTTTCTGTCTCACTCAGGAACAGAGAGTTAAATGCTCATCCTATGCTCAGTGCCACAATGAGACACCCCCAAAAAGAACAGGAGGCGCTGGGTGAAAGGATGCTGCAATTTAAAAGGACCCCATGCTTCTAGAGATGAGGAGCTGATTCAATGAAAGTCACGAGAACATCCCTTTAAAGAGCAAATATAATTGCATAGACAGCTATGTCAAGACTAGAATGTCTGGAAAGGTTATAGTCAGAAAGCAATTATAAACATCAATGCTAGCTTAGTAGCAGGATGCAGACCTCTGTACTGAAGAATCTCACGTCCTTAGAGAGCCACCCAGAACCTCTATCCAGGACACCATGGTCGTCTCTTGTAGCTTCATCTACTTTGACTAGCACTGTGTGTGGCCAAAGCCTCTGCTAGGAATTCTGTGTCACCCCTGTTACTGACAGAACACCTGTCGTTAGACTGCTTGCTCTTACCCAGTTTATGGTTGCTGCTGCCCATCAGTCCTGGGTAACTATTATGTTGCCAGTGTGCCAGCCTCATGTTTTCTCCACTACACCTGTGCTTGTACTGAGTCATCACTGTATCTATTACTCAATAAAATAAAAAAAGCTCTTTTATTTTATTCTGTTTTTGTTCATGGAGACAGTGTCTCATGTATCCTAGGCTAGCCTTAAACTCTCTACTTAGCTGAGGCTGGCCGTGAACTCCTGATCTTCCTACCTCCACTTCCTAAGTAATAACATAGGAATGTGACACCATACCTGGACTAAGAATTAATTTTTGCAAGCAATTATTTAAACTATAAAACACATAAGCAATAAATTCTCTGTCTATTACTGTGGCATTCTGACAGATGACCAGAGATTTCATGTGACTTTATTGACTAAGTTTGTTGTCATATTACCATCCTGGGCATGCCTTGGACTTTTTAAAGAATCATGTGTGATAGAGTGACTGTGTCCAAATAAATACCTACTCTCTTAATATCGTAAATACTTGTGGTCATTAAGCATATCTGATGATCAATTTATTTGGAGAAAAGTTTGGGTTGCTGTCACATGAACAAAGAAAATAACTCACATATAATATCCACATCACAGTAGGTAGATTGAAATAGTAAGTCTAAATTTTTTTCATGTATTTACACACATCTATAGAAGCCAAGACAAACTGACAGATAATTAGATGGCAGGCGAATATTTATATTTTAATAAAATAAATTATTACCAAAAAGGTGGAAGAGATATTTCCCCATATCCTTTTTCTTCCTTTGCGCAGGGAGGGGTGGTTCTTTCCAAAGAAATAAGTGACCATGACATTTGGTTCAGTTAGATCAAATCAGCACCCATGTACCTGCCTTGACCTTGGTAATGACTTCCTTGCAATACATTTTCACATTTCCAAAAGGTCAGCTCTCCTGTTTTCATAAGCACTTAGCTTATCTTCAAAATAACTATCATAAGTACATGGGAAAAAATAATAAAATGGCAACCTAGACTCAGACTTTCATAAAGTTTTTTACAAATGATCATTTCAAGATAAAGAATACAGATACAGGAAATTTAAATGAAATCACTATCAACTTAGGTGCATTATCTATTTATCTACCATCAATCCCATCTTATGCTTAACAAATTGCATTTCCTATCTATTTAGACATTATATAAATGACATTGGACTAAAATGAAGATCTCAACAGTAGGAATAACATGCAGTTTTTCTTCTACCCTAATACAATGAAATTAGACAGCATTACCAAGAAATGCCGTCAAGGCAACTAAGGACTTGAATGCAATTTGCACAAAAAGTCTCAAATTTTTTATTATTACAGCTCCTTTTTATTAATACAAATCAATGGTATAGTACAATTAAATAATGCAAGCAGTACAGTACAATAATACAGTTATGAGTTTACAGTTCAGCAGAGAAGCCTGCTTCACAGCCGAGCATCTTCAAGGTTGTATAAAATGCAACAATGTTACTTGTCTTCATAAAAACATCTGAGCTATGTGAACATCATCTACCCAACTATTCTCTAGAAACTGAGGAACATCCCAGGCATTCCAGTATTCCTTCCCACATTTGTTGACATTCTGAATTCCCTTCTTGAAAAATATCAACACGGGATGGTCTCATGCCCATGTCACAAATTCATTTTATCTTCACATTATCTTAATCCAAACTTCAAAATTCAAGCTTTCTTCTGGTACTTTTAGAGTTACTTTTCAAGAGTCTTTAGGACATAAGAAACCCAGACCCACTATGGGACTGGTATGAGGCCTCGTGATGACACATGGAATTTTGGATTTTGTATGCTACGTCATCTCATGACTATCAATCAGCTGAATCAGAATAGGGATTTTTGAAATTTGATGGTACACATAAGTCACAGAAGAGGTGACTAAGGGTACACATAAGTCACAGAAGAGGTGACTAAAGAGGAAAGACTGATTTGATAAACCCTGACCCTGAGAAAGAAGAATACATTCCATTTAACTTTTGCATAGAGTCTTCCACAATTAACTAATTTTGTAACTGTTTATATATTAAGAGAAACAATAACAAGGAAATGACCTTTAACCTGGTAACAGCATCAGGGTATAAAAGAGGACAGGGACTAAGGAGACTCATATATTTGAGAAACTCACTCTCTTCAAAACCCACTCAGAACCTCCTCCTCTGACACCATGGTCAACTCCTGTTGTGGCTCTGTCTGCTCTGAGCAGGGCTGTGATCAAAGTCCCTGCCAGGAGAGCTGCTGCCAGCCCAGCTGCTGCCAGACCACTTGCTGTCGCCCAGTTTGCTGCCAGACCACCTGCCGCCCCAGCTGTGGAGTGTCCAGCTGCTGCCAAACCACCTGCCGCCCCAGCTGTGGAGTGTCCAGCTGTGGAGTGTCCAGCTGCTGCCGCCCAGTCTGCTGCCAGACCACCTGCCGCCCCAGCTGTGGAATGTCCAGCTGCTGCCGCCCAGTCTGCCAGACCACCTGCCGCCCCAGCTGTGGAGTGTCCAGCTGCTGCCGCCCCAGCTGTGGAGTGTCCAGCTGCTGCCAAACCACCTGCCGCCCCAGCTGCGGAGTGTCTAGCTGCTGCCGCCCAGTCTGTCAGACCACCTGCCGCCCCAGCTGTGGAGTGTCCAGCTGCTGCCGCCCAGTCTGCCAGACCACCTGCCGCCCCAGCTGTGGAGTGTCCAGCTGCTGCCGCCCAGTCTGCCAGACCACCTGCCGCCCCAGCTGTGGAGTGTCCAGCTGTGGAGTGTCCAGCTGCTGCCGCCCAGTCTGCTGCCAGACCACCTGCCGCCCCAGCTGTGGAGTGTCCAGCTGCTGCTGCCCAGTCTATCAGACCACCTGCTGTGGTACAACTTCCTGCCGCCCCTCTTGTTGAATTTTCTGTCTGACTACCGACCCTGAGGCAGCCATAATCACAGTGAGCTGAACTTCTCATCCTTGTATTAAATGATTCCTACTTTTGTTGTCCTGACAACGGAAAGAAACCAGCAGAAGAGAATCCTACTAAGTACCGCCCATATTTCCCAAGGATCTCCTCTCTACATGTGTGTCTCAGATGCATGGTGCAGCTAAACATATCCTTCGCGTCTCCAACTTCCTTGGACTTCACCATTCTGTGTTTAACTATTCTTCAATAAATATTGCCTTATATTAGAAATATATGCATCTTTTTTCATTTATTTTTAGAAAATTAACAGTTTATTTTCTGGTATTTTTCCTTCCAAAGTGAGATGTTTGGGTTACTATGACCAGGAAGAAAACTAGTTTTGCTAGTATGTTAGAGGTATGCATAGTTCCACATTTATTGCAGCATTATTCACATTGTCTGGGAAGCAGAATTAGCCTGTGTCCATCAACCGATGAGTGGTAAATAAAATGCCTTATACATAATGGAATGCTGTTTACTCATAAAACAGGTGGAGTCTTGTCATTTGTGACAACATGGCTAGAGTTGGAAGAGGTTATGTAAGTGAAATCAGCCAGATACAGAAAGAAAATACACATGATGTCATTCAAAGGTGGAACCTAAAATAAAAAAGCTCCCATAGAAGCAGAGTAGAAAAGTGGCCTGAGATTCTGGGGAAAACGGAGGGACACAAGAAAAGACTACCTGATTAAAATCTGTAAAACAATTAGATAAAAGAGATTGTTCTAGAACTGCAGAGATGATTCAATGGTTAAGTCCATCACTCTCTTGTGACCTCCACAGGTCCACAGGCACCGGGCATGTACATGGTACATAGACAAACATGCAAACAAAACACCACATACATAAAATAAATAGATAAATAGAACTTTAAAAATGAAATAGTTAGAGTGTTCAATTGCATAGGAAAGTTGCTACAAATGATAAATAGTTTATATTTCAAAACAGCTAGAACAAAGGACATTGAGCATTTTCACCAGCGAGAAATGATATAGATTTGAGCATGTAAAAATATTAACCCATATTTAAACAGTGTGTCGTGCATACACACATAAAAACATCACATAGTACCCCATAAATGCATACAATTTTATATACCAACTCAAAAGCAGAAAAGAAAGCAGATTTTGCACATACAATCTACTATCCATATTGTAAAAAAGGACTATATTTCAAAATAACACGACCTGCCTCATTTAATTAACAATAATTTTTCTTTTCAATCCATAAGATGATTGGCAGGTTCACAGGGCCACTGAACTCTGAGGATAATAAGACATGTGAAGACAAATAGTTTCCAACAAGAAACTCACAGACTAGTCTTTGAAATAAGGCTTAGGAATAAAAGGAAGGACCCAAATAGGTAGAATGTAATGGGGAAAACTTCTGTTCCAGAGAAGGATAATATGGAAGGGTTAAATATATACATAGTGAGTTAAAACCTAGTGAATGCTAGGGAAGTATACAAGTCATAAAATCAGGATGAAAAGAGAAAGAAAAAGAACAAAGGGAGGGGGAGGGGAGAAGGAGCGGGAGGGGGAGCAGAAAGAGTGGAGGAGGAGGGGAGGAAGAGGGAAGGAGGACGAAGGGAGAGGAAGGGAGGAGGAGGAGCAGGAGGAGGAAGGGAGAAAGAGGAGGAGCAGAAGGGGAGGAGGAGGATGCAGCCAGGGATTGTTTACATTGTTATAAATGAAAGGAGTAAAATGAGGCAAGAGATCAGTGGCCCCGGGGGCAGATATGGCAGAAAATGGACTATGCTGTTCACTCCCCAATTGCCTTCACATTAAAGACACTGTGCTAAAATAAATCATGAACAGCTGAGGAAGCTCTCTGTTAGAGGTGGAGTGCATTGACACTAGAGATAACTCCAGGAGGGGTTGAGGGAAGAGTTTAAAAAACAGGCAAGGAAAAAGTTGCATGAATAGACCAGCAAGATGGCTCCGGGGGGTTAAGGTGCTTGCTGCCAACCTGGGACCCATGTAGTGGAAGGGAGGAAGGAGATAACTCACTCTCACAAGTTGTCCTCTGACCTCTACACACACACACACACACACACACACACACACACACACACACACACACACAAACATGCACCCCCTACACAAACATGCACACAGAAATATAAATAAAATATAATAAAAACAATTTAAAAGTTGCAAGAAGAAAGAACTTAGGCTGCATTTGAAAGTCATGCTCTGAGTGTGTACTTTTGGGATAGTCATAGATCCTGCAAAATCTGTTAAAACTCAGGTAGGCTTGATTATACCCAGGTGAACAAATACCTCCTGAAGCTACATCCCTAGTTTTACTTGGTCTGTCTGAAGTCTCTTCTACCAGAAAACAGATACTTGATCAAAACAAAGAGCCAATAGACTGAAGTTATCTTAAGGGAAGGACCAGTACAACACTTGAGATGTTCTTGAATGGGGGAAACTTACCCTTCTGGTAATGATAGCAGCTGTGGAGGACCAAAAGGTAGACTAGTGATGTGGTAGGCAGGGATGCCAGCATGTAGAGTGGAAGGGTGGGTCCAGTGGAAAAGCATTAAGAATGGGGAGCCACATGGCTTGTGGCCAGGGCAGCAGAGAGTTGAGGCTATTGGATTTCTGAGATGCTTGATTATCAGAACTTGTAACCAAACACTAGTAACTGTCAGCATTTGTCTGTGATGGGCAAAGCTGATGATCAGACCAACTCCTATTTCATCTGTTTGAGAAGAGGGGACATCAGACATATTTGGATTTAGAACATATTCCTACTGGTACAATTTAATAGGCATGGGATCAGAAGAGAAGGCTATTGCCTTTCCTAAGCATCTCCCAGAACAACTTGGGCATTAAAAAAAAATACAGGCTGTCAGTGTTGTGCTACTGAATGTTCTGTGTTGGTTGGTTATTTCAGAAAGATGAACTTTGATGCATGCCCCTTTGATTCATAGGGTGATCCCACTCCATCCAACAAGCTAACATTGAAAGGAAACGTGGCAACATATATTGTGTAGGTAGACTGTGTCCCTATACATGCTTTAGTGGTATCGTCAGTATTTGTAATCTCTATTTCCAGCACTTATTTTTTTAATTTGAGGAAAATATTTGCATTTCTGTAATCTAAATAAAGAAAATAAAATTTTCACATGTCAATCAAATTCTATAGTATAGAAAATTGCCAAATCATTAGTTTTTTCCCCCAAGCCAGATTTCCCACTTTATTTTCAAGCTTCTTTCTAAGAACCACTAACTTCTTTCTCACTGGTTTTTGATTATGGATTGACCAGTAATCTTGGGCTGTGGCAAATGCATATATTGCCTGAGACCATTTTCATCCTTCAGATATTTCACTGTGCAATTTGGAATTTGGATTTGATAGGAAGACCTATCTCCGACAGACTGTTAGCACTATTGTTGAGAAAGAGGAGCACATCCTGTGAGAGAAGTGTAATATATAAGTGTTGATTCATGGAAATAAAGTGACTCAAGTAAAAAATGCACAGCTTACAAGCACATGAGCTGCCAAAGTAAGAGAACTGAATGAAGGCTAAACGTTCATATTCTTATGAAAGGAGTTAGTAAACAACCATCATGGTGTTTTCAAAGAGAGGGGATAGGAAATCCTGACGTTGGTAACAATGTGAACCAAACTGGGTAAACTGGGAGTGAAGTAAGCCAGACACAGGAATACAAATATTATCCTGTCTTGTTTTTACTTCATTGAAAATAGTCAATCTCCTGAAGCAGATGGAGTGAAGTGGTGGTCATCCAGAGATGTGGAGATGTTGATCAAAGCATATAAAGTTTCGGTTAAGTGTGGTGAGTAAGTTCTGGAAAAGCAACAATGACTAGTTACCAGCTCTGCATTGTAAGGTTGAAATCTGTTAAAACAGTAGATCTCAAACATTCTTAGCACAGAATGGCAATAACTAATGAATATGTTAGTTTATTGTGGTAATAATTACACCACGTATATCACACATGTCAAAATATCACATACACCTTTAATATATACAATTTTGTTAATCATTCCTGGGAAAGTGCACAGAACAAAGACTCCCATTGATATGAAACACGTGAGCATGTTGCCCAGATGTTAGGATGGTTTGAGGGAGGGCTGATGTGGGCAGTGTCGGGGGTTTGCTGGAGGAGGGACTATCCCCCAAATCAAAAAGAACAAGTAGCGTAGTGGCCTTGCGTAGAGTCCGCAGCAGAGCTGGGGGCCTCCGAGCACCATTCCTTTAGTTGACTATAGCAAGCAGTTCTTCAGGGTCCCAGTTTGCAACTCTTATTAGACTCAGACAGAGACACTTCTGATTAATATAAAGTGTATCTGCAAACATGTACCTGTTATCATGAACTAACCGTGAGTTGCCGGGCTCTGGTAGACCCCATCTCTACTCTTGCTGGAACCTGTGACTGTCTTGAATATTAAAGACTGTGGTCAATGGCTCATTGTCACTCTCATGGAAGTAGTTGAATTCTAAGAGTATTACACATCCCTGGGGAACATTGTATGGTGGGACAAATACTCCATGACTTGGCTAGTAGGTTACCTGATAATCAGAAAAGAATTATGACTTCCCCCTTTGTGTGTGTGTGTGTGTGTGTGTGTGTGTGTGTGTGTGTGTGTGTGTGAATATAAAAAAAATAGTATGTACCTTAAAGGACATAGAGTAACTGTATGAGAGTGATTTGTGGTTTTCTCAAGACAAGATGCAGATACAAATAACTAGTAAATATAAGAAAGGAAGTTAAATGAACTTGCTATTAAAATGTAATGGCTCTCCACTGTGGGCAGCGATGAGAAAACACCAGCACCATTAAGACTTAGCTGGAGAAGACCCATATGCCATCTGGGGCTCTCTGTGGTAAGGAGAAAACAGGAGCATGCCCAGCACTATTAAGATTGAGCTTGAGAAGAAGGCCCACATGCCTGCCTGGGACTCTCCCCACCAAGTGTCACGGAGAAAACACAGGCCTGCCTGGTGCCTGGCACCAGGCAGTGGGCACTACTATGGTGAGCAAATATATGGTGGGGTATGGAAGAGAGAGATATAATGGTTCATGTCCTGTGGAGAGAGGCAGATCTGTAGAGGTGAAGGCAGTGAGAAACTGGCTGAGGTGGGTGGCCTGCTTGCCTCCCAGGGCCATGGTGATGTCTGGACCTGGGCTGCTGCCAAGGGCCATGTCTGACTTTGCTGTGGTCTGTGTTGGCATTCACGGCTCCGGTTACCACAGAAGGCTGAGAGGAGAGGGCTACACAGAGTTGGTCTCACCTCTTGCTGGCTGTAACACTAGGTAGAACTGGCTCTCTCCACCCACCAACTACAGCATTCGAGAGAGTGGGTGCGGCACCTTGCCCGGGCTGCAAGACAGAGCTGACACTGTCGGCAGAGGGGCTGGCGAGCCAGTTCTCAGGGTGTGAGAGTGGGAGAACTGGTCCTGTCCCCCTAGTCTGCCATGTGGTGGCATGGATGAGGGAAAAATGTCTTCCCCACACCAGCCCTCACCACCTGTGGCAGGCAGGAGAGCTGACCCAGCTCCTCGCCAACTGCAGCATTTGGGAGAGCGGGCCCTGCACCTTGCTTGGGCAGCACAGTGGAGCTTGGCCCTGTTGACAGGGCCTCAGGTGAGCCACCCTGAGAATGTGAGCATGGGAGATCTGGCCATGCCCCTCCTGTGCATAAGGTGGTGAGGGAGAGATGCCTCCCACCCCTCACTGTCTCTGGCAGGTGGAAGAGCTGGTTGGACTAATTACCTGTCACGCAGTGACGTAGGCAGGGGAGAGATGCCCCCTCCTTGCCCCTTGCCCCTGTCACCTGCAGAAGAGCTGGCCCCTGGGTCATGAGAGTGGGGTAAGCAGGCCCTCCTCACTTGGGAAGCATAGTAGAGCTGACTCTGCTGGTAGGTGGGGGATGGGGAGCCTTCCCTGAGGTTGTGAGAATGGGAGAGCTGACCCCACACCTCTCATCTGCCATGAGGTGGCAAGGGAGAGGGAAAGACACTCTCTTCTCCTTGCCTCTCATCACTTGTGACAGGTGGGAGAGCGGATCCTTCCCCTGACCAGCAGCAGCACTTGGGAGAGTGAGCCCTGCATGTCACCTGGGCAGCACAGTAGAACTGACACCATTGACCAGGTAGCAGGTGAGTCAGGCCTGAGAACGTGAGTGTGAGAGATGTGGCCCTGCCCTTGTGGGCAAGGGATAGAAGACGCCCATGCTTCAATCTCTCACTGCCTGTGGTAGGTGGGAGAGCTGGCCCAGAGGTCACGAGAATGCGAGAACTGTCTTTGCCAGCTGCGGTACTCAGAAGAGCAGCCCCTGCATCTCATCTGGGCAGCACAGTAGAGCTGGCCCCTATGGCATCCTAGGTGTGGGTGAACCAGCCCCCAGGGTGTGAGAGCAGGAGAACTGGCCCCGCCCTTGCTCCTTGCTCCGTAGAGTGAGCTAGCCTGGACTGTGCTGGAGAGCTCACCCTGGTGGTGAGGATGGGGGAGGGCTGGCAGGCTGACCAACCCAGCAACCACCCGGGCTCAGAACTACGGCTGGCTATGAGGTAGCAAATCCCAACATCCACCCTATTTATGATCTGCTGAAGCATGTGAAGGGGCCAAAACTGCAGACCCAAAGTTGCAGGATCTCCATGACACAGGACCACAACAAGATATCCAAGAGGAGTCCCAGGGAGGTCCCAAGCATCTATAGTGTAGTAGAAACCAGAGGCCTTGAACCAAACCAATGGCTCAACCCAATGAACACTTGTAAGTAAAGATGTATGGACTAAAGGGGTTACTGTATGTGACTCACTGTGTCATACTACAGCTTCTACAATGAGATTTTTCTTTTTCTTTCTTTTCTTTTAAATTTTATTTTGTTTTTCCCTGGGTGGGGGCGGAGTTGCAAGGGCAAAGGGCAGATGCAAAGGGATGGAGAGATGAGTGGGATCAAGATGCATGATATGGAATCCACAAAGAATCAATAAAAAGTTAAATTATAAAAGAAAAGAAAGTATAACATAAAATCAAGAAGATTGATCATTGTCAGGGCTATGATCATAGGACTGATAACAATGTGTAGAATCTGGATGGTTTGGAGTGTGAAGATAGTTTAAACTGTGGGCGTCTTTGGAGGATCATGTGGTGATAGTCATAAAAATGAAAAGGCAGATCTGTAATCCAATAGTTAGGTGTGGTATGCACATCTGTAGTCTTAGCACCCAAGAGCCTGAAGCAGACGAACATGAGTTTAAGGCCAGACTATACCATAGGAGTAGTCTTGGTCTCAAAAACAGACAGACAGACAGACAAAGAAACAGAACCCAATATTCCCATTGTAAGATTCTAAAGGTGTCTTTGGCTTTGTTTCCTCCTCCTTTTCCTCATCTGCTTCTGTGTGCCTTTTGTTGGTTTGTTTGTTTGTTCATTTTCAGGTGTAGTATCTCTGTGTCATCCAGGCTGACCTCGAACTGCTGACCTTGCTTTACTGTCTGCAGGACAGGGAAGATAGGAATGCATAGCTCGTGCCTGGCTTCTTTTTCCTTTCTAATGTAGACATTTATCACCTTTTCTCTCATGACTGCTTTCTCAGTATCCCATTAGTTTTTAGTATGTCATTTTGATTTCCTCAATCAATTGAAGGGTGTTCTTAAGAAAGAATGAGACTCAAAGAAACATGCCCAAACTTCCTTCTTGACTTGGTCCTTTAGCCAGGAGTGTGATCACTTCTGCACATCTGTTAACTCCCCCTTTTCTTCATCATTATTCATTTCTGATTCATTGAGGTTAGAAAAAGGACTTGCTATACTTGGACTGCTTTTTTAAAAAATTCTTTTTCCTCTTTCTGTCTTGTGGTTGATATATTGTGCACCCCAATAACCTTATCTGGAGGTCAGAGAACAGAACAGCCACTATATTAAACATAGGTTTAGGCAGTGGTAGCATACACGCCTTTAATCCTAGCATTTAGGAGGCAGAGTTCCATCTGGATCTCTATGAGTTCAAGGCCACACTGGAAACAGCCAGGCATGGTGCCACATGCCTTTAATCCCAGGAAGTGAAGGTAGGAGACAGAAAGGTATATAAGGCGTGAGGACCAGGAACTAGAAGCCTGGTTAAGCTTTTAGGCTTTTAGCAGCAGTTCAGCTGAGATTCATTCTGATGAAGACTCAGAAGCTTTCAGTTTGAGGAAACAGGATCGGCTGAGAAGTTGGCAAGGTGAGATTAGTTGTGACCTATTCTGTTTCTCTTATCTTTCAGCGTTCATCCCAATACCTGGCTCCCAGGTTTGTTTTTATTAATAAGATCTTTTAAGATTCATGCTACACTGTTTCCCCTGCTGCATTTTGTGTTTCTTTTTGTTTTTGTTCTGTGTTCTTTGTGGGGGTGGGGGGATTGTTGATAGGTATTCATTCATCTGATTTCTTTGGTGCAATTTCTATAGGTATTTGTTGTGGAATTATAAACCATCCCCCAGTTATGACAGTGTTTCTAAGCTGAAAACAATTTCCTTTGCATACGCGAACACTCTGCTCCTAGCTCCTTCTCCTACATTATGCACCTTTTGTCCTAGATTCTTTTCCATTTCTGTGATAAAACACCATGACAAAGAGCAGCCTGGGGAAGAAAGGGCTTATTTGACTGTTTGTAGTCCATCACTGAGGGAAGTCAGGGCAGGAACTCAAGCAGGGCAGGAACCTGGAGGCAGGAGCTGTTGCAGAGGCCATGGAGGAGTTCTGCTTGCTGGCTTGCTCCTTATGGCTTGCTCAGTCTGCTTTCTTATACCACTCAGAACCACCTGCCTAGAAGTGATGCCACCCATAGTGAGCTAGGCCTTCCCACACCAATCAGGCAAGAAAATGTCCCACAGACTTCATGATCTGATGAAAGCACTTTTTCAATTGAGGTTCCTCTTCCCAGATGACTCAGTTGTGTCAAGTTGACAAACATAAACAAGCAAACAAAACAAACAAACAAACAAAAACCCCAAACACCAAACTCCTCCCCCAAAATTAAAACTAACCAACTAAACAAACAAACAAACAAAACCCAGTAAACCAAAGAACCAGCCATGACACCTTTCATGTACCAATTTATATACTTCTCAATGTAATTTAGTTAGTTATTTGAAACACTCAGGCCTTGTAACTTCCATAATTGTTTGCATATTGATCTTGCCATTTTGTTCAGAACATATTTTCCTCTCTTCTGCATTTCAATCAAGTCTTCCTGTTGTTTTCTGCGTATGAGGTAAAGCACCTCCACCCCGACCCCAGGTCCAGTCTTTGCAGACAGGCCTCCCTGGGGCAGAGACTCCGGATGCCTCTCAATCCTTGTCCTTGTTCAAATCACTGTCTGCACTCTCAGTAGTTCCCTGGAGAATTCAAGTGTGCCAAGTACATTAGTGTCTCAGGATGTGAGGCTGAGCCTTGTCACTCAAGAGGCTGGGAAGTGAGCTTGCTCCCTGTGTGGTCTACTTTCCTGATTCCCTAGAGACAAGCTGGGAGCTGGCTCTTAGCCGGAACTCTCTCAGCACTAAGCTGGGTAGAGGATCGGTGGTACCTTCACTCTCTTTCAGACCTGACCCCTGCAACAGGATGATTTACTCTCTTACACAACAACTGAGTACATTCCCACCAGCAGTCAGAGACCGGCAGCCTAGCTGGGGCCTGGGGTGGAGTGGAACCTATTGCTGAAGAAAGCCTGTGCCGAGGGTTACGGGAAATGTCTATCTACCTTCTCTTCATGCTCCCCAAATTGTGGCAATTATCAGCTCCATCAGGCCCAAGACTAAAAGGTTAATTAAAATCCTGATGTATGGAGAACAGCTGGGGAACTTGGGACTTCATAGCTAATAATGAAACCAAGACCATTCCAGTAAGCAATGGGAGCTGGGTATTTCTGCTGGCTAGGTGTACATTGAAATAGAGAAATAGACACTCCTCCTGAGCCTCCTTGAAATTGCCTCTTTGATCTCTATGGTCCTGGAAGACTCTTGTATTTAGGAGCTAGTAGTCCCTTTGATGGGAGCTGTAAAAGTCGGAGTACTTGATGTGTGGTCAAAGTCCTTTCAGGGAGAGGCTGGAGACTTGGTTTCATGGGGGTAGGGACCAACCACGTAAGTACTACTAATTACATGTATTGCTGGTCCCCGGATGGAAGCTAGTTAAAGGCTTGATTCTGGGGCATCACCTCTGAGAGTATACAGTCAAAGCCCTCCATGGAGAAGCTGAGTTGAGGGTGGGGTGTTGGTGACCTGCAGCAGCAAGTGTTTATCTGCATGTTTAAAGCCATTTCATTACCATAGAGGACTGGTAAACACCAACCCCAGCCCTTCCCAGGGCTAGACGGCTTAGGAGCCAGTCCCTGTGAGAGCTATAAATATTGAGGAATTCAACTGGTAGACCAACTTCTTGCATGGGAGAGGTTGGATACACGATTTTTGTGAAGTAGGAAAAGGATGCTGGGGAGAAGAAATCCTCATAGGCATTTGCGTTTTCTGAAGTTGCGTTTATGAACTCATAGCAGCTGTGGTTGCTTGCACAAGATCAAGCCAGTCAACATTCCAGCATGGAATAGGGAGGACTCATGAACCCCTCTCTTCTCAGCAAGTAACTATGGTAGTCGAGGGAGAGCCAGTTTTCTTGAAGTGTATGGCTCCTGGTAGATCAACTATGTTCGTGTGCATGGCTTCACACCCATGAATATATGGGCAATACAACCTGAACTCAGCCTGTTAGAGCAAAGAGGACACAAAGTTGGGAGAGTAAGAGTGATCTGTTATGAGGAGCCGTGAGAGATGGATATGATCAAAATACATTGTATACATGTATTCATCCTCAAAGCATCAATAAAAAATATATATTAAAAATGTTTCCCTGAGGTCTTTCTAAGTCCCTGCCCCTTTGACTCCCAGATAACTCGTTCCACTTTGTGTCAATTTACTTGACACAATTTACATCTTTAAGTTGTATAGTTCCCACACTTTGAAGCTCTATTTTGGTATCTTATTCTGGGATGTAGAAACTCTAGTCGTGTAGTGAGATATCACAGAAAAATAAATAAAGTAAAAAAAATAAAAAGTAGAAGACTTTCTACACTCGTCCCCGGACTTCCTGAGTCAGCACTGCTGATTAAAACTCTCCAATGTACTCATCTGGCTTGCAGTGACCCCCTTCCCTCCGACAAGGTGTCGCTTTCCAGTCTACCAGCAGGCTCAAGACATGACTTAGTAGAATGTTTATTCAAGAAATGCACCAGTGGAGATCAAAATATTATGGCAAGTGCAAGATTCAAAATACTGATAAAACAGTAATTTGAGGTCACCAACTAATCAGAACGGATGTCAGACTTAGCTATGAAACTCGCCAGACCTTGAAGCTCCTATGTTGTTCCTATCTGTTTCTTGCTGGGTCACAGGAATGTAGAGTTGAAGATGACTCCTAGGGAACTTGAGTCAATGGCTGCTTACCCAACAAACTTCTTCAACATCTCAACTAGTACTGCTGGCTGAACATCAAGGTCACCTGGAATGCCCAAACCCCCAGCCCTAGAAGGTCATGACCAAGATTATAAAACATGATCATGTTTTCTTTAATTTTTTTCTGGTTAATAAAGAGAACACAATCATCAAAAAATTGAGAAGAAACACCATCAGATGGAAGTTAAGCTTCTCTAACAGGATAAAATGAGACAATTATAAACTAATATTATTACTTTATAACTAACATTTATATCAGTTTCACTCTATAAATGTTCAAAATAATTGTGTTTTGTTACATAGTCAATTTTATATAAATATAAATGTAATTTATATAAATACTGATATAAGTGTTTTTAGTTACATAACCCTTGTTACCGACTCCAATGATGATTCCAATGTCCACTCCGGAAAAAAACTGACTTTTAAAAATTATTTTTTGAAAATTTCATGCATGTATGCAATGTATCTTCATTATGTATACCCCCAGACCTCCCTCTAACTCCTCTTGATGACCCTTAAAATCTTCTTTATCTTATAACCAGTTGGTGCTGCTTATATACTCACGGATGAAGGATCATCCACTGGGGCATGGGTAACCTAGCAATGGTCACCCACCCACCAAAGAAAAGTGGTTTTGGCTCCTCAGCTGTGTCGGGGGCACCAGGAGCCCCTTTGTGAGTGCTCAGCCATAGGTAAAACATCTATGCTCCTCCCACCCTTCTCGAAGACTCAAACACTGTGCTACCAAGAGTGGACAGATAGACTATCATCTAGAGAGTGGAGAGGAACGCTGGCTGGGAAACGTCAGCTTCTGGACATGATACAGCTGTTGTACATACGAACTGGCCGAAACAGCTGTGGTTACTCCCATGAGACCTACATAAGTCCTGCACAAGGCCTGTACAAATTCCAACCTGTGAAACATACTGACTTGTCAAAAACAAAAACTGCGAGGCTTCTCGGGTCCAGGAAGTGGGGTGGGAATAGTGTGAGTGCTGTGGGGATTCTTCTATTGTTGCTCACTGACTACTTTTGGTAACAACTGATGACACTGTGTGGATTTTGCCTTGCTTTCCAATGCTAAATTGATGCTTTTGAGATCTCAGAATATCTTAATGGACCTATTAAGTCTCTTAAACAATAATCAGGGAAGAGCAACCCCTGGACAGCATGTCACCCTTCACAAGATCATCTTCTATGGAAGAAGCTGAAGGATTTTAAATGTATAACAGCGAGCACAAGGAAGGGAAGATAAAATGATTCAGGGGGAAAGGAGGATGGAGTGAGCATCAGCACACTCAGTACCTGAACCCTGATGACTGTGTTAAGTGTGTATCAGGAAGTCAGAGGGACAGGCCTTAATCTATCAGGAAAACAGTGTTTCCCATCAAATGCAGAAAACATAATTGTCCAATTTAGTGATTGTTTACTTACCATGGTTAACCCGAAAAGGAAGAGAAACCCCAGCAGGGTGTAAAACAGGACCCAGGGCGTGGAGATGCCCAGATTCAAGTCATACATTCCTTTGGAAATCCATTTCTAATATCCACCTCCGACACCATGGTGAGCTCCTGCTGTGGCTCTGTCTGCTCTGAAGAGGGCTGTGGCCAAGGCTGCTGCCAGACCACCTGCTGCAGACCCAGCTGCAGTGTGTCCAGCTGCTGCAGACCCACCTGCTGCCGCTCCAGCTTCTGTGTGTCCAGCTGCTGCAGGACCACCTGCTGTGTGTCCAACTGCTGTAGGACCACCTGCTGCCGCCCCAGCTGCTGCAGACCCAGCTGCTGTGGTGGTTCTTGTTGCTGAGTGTCCTGACCTGGATCAGTTTTCTTTCTCATCTTAGTCCTGCAGTCTAGGCATCTAGTCAACAGGGCATGTGACATACTGATATTATAAACAGACAGACTCATGGAATGATTTGGAAAAGCCCAGTGTCTGTTACTGTTTATTCTCTCTTAAAATCATTTTTGATACTAGTACATCAGAACTATGAATTATTCTTAAAATTGTTTTAGAACTCCTTACTCTGTTTCAAAGGACAAGTTGTTAAATGTTTTACTTTTAGAATTTTTTCATTCTAATGTTCCCTCCGCCCCATGAAATTTATTTTCATGCCAATTGCTTGATATTTCCTAATAAAGCTTTAAGCCTTCAATGGCATAAAATGTACTCATCTCTCATTCTTATTTACTTTTTATTGGTTCGTATCCATTATACATAGTGCTAGGCTTCAAAAAGACAATCTCTTTCAAGTATATCATGTATTTTTTTGCCATATTCTTCCCCATCCCCTCACCCTCCTCCCACCTCCCTTCCCTCTCATCTACTTTCACTCAAATACAAATAATACACTTATTTATCTAGATATAATCTAGGACCACAGATGAGAGAAAACAGATAATATTTTCTTTTTTTTTTTTTGAGCTGGACATATTTTATTTATTGTGGCTATTTCCCAGCCAATGGCATAGTTTCATTCTCTAATTATGCTGAACAAAATTCCATTGCATTTATATACCACATTTTCCTTATTCCTGCACCCGCCGTTGGGTTCCTGGTCTGATTAACAACTTGGTTTTTGTGAACAGCACTGTGGGGAGTGTGGATTGTGCATCTCTGTGATGTGCTGACTTAGCACCCTCTGTGTACACACCAGAATTGGAGAGGCGAGTCACATGGTGGGTCTACTTTTAGTTCCAAGGCATCTCCATACTGATTTCCATAGGGGTTAGACCAGTCTATATTCCCAACTAGCAGTGTCCTAGGCATAGCCTATCAACTTGCAGTAAGATTAAGCATCTTCCTTTGTATTAAGGCTGGGCAAGGCAACCCAGCATGAAGAATAGGTTCCCAAGAGCCAGCCAAGAGATTAGGGACAGCTATGTTCCCATTGTTAGGAGTCCCAGGAGTAGACCAAACTACACAACTGTCACATATATGTAAAGGGCCTAAGTTGGTCCTGTGTAGACTCTCTGATTGTTGGTTCAGACCCTGTGAGCTCCTATGAGCCAGGTTAGTTCTTTCTGTGAGTTTTCTTGTGGTGTCTTTGACCCCTCTGGCTCCTACAATCCTTCCTCCCTCTCTTCAGCAGGATTCCCTGGGTTCAGCCTAATGTTTGGCTGTAGCTTTAGTTTTCCTGCCTTGCCCACAGTCAGGACAAATCTTTGTCATCCGCCAGTCCCACAGCCACTCAGACCCAACCAAATAAACACAGAGACTTATATTGCTTACAAACTGTATGGCCGTGGCAGGCTTCTTGTTAACTGTTCTTATAGCTTAAATTAATCCATTTCCATAAATCTATACCTTGCCACGTGGCTGGTGGCTTACCGGCGACTTCACATGCTGCTGGTCATGGCGGCAGCTGGCAGTGTTTCTGCCTCAGCCTTCTGCTTCCCAGAATTCTCCTCTCTCCTTGTCCCACCTACTTTCTGCCTGGCCACTGGCCAATCAGTGTTTTATTTATTGACCAATCAGAGCAACATATTTGACATACAGACCATCCCACAGCATTTGGCTGTGGGTCTCTGCATCTGTTTCCATCGGTTACTGGATGAAAGCTCTGATGACACTTGGGATAGTTAACAATCTGATCACAGGAGGTGGCCAGTTCAGGCTACTGTATCCACTGTTGCTAGAAGTCTTAGCTGGGGTCATCCTTGTAGATTCGTGAGAGTTTCCCTTGCACCAGGTTTCTATCTGACCCTGAGATGCCTCCCCTTTTCAGTCATTAAGTATAAATAAAATTTTTATTTGAACTGGAATTTAGTCTTAAAGAAGAGGAGAGGAGGGAAGAGACTTTCATCTGAGAAAGGACTAATATCCAGATCACGTAATGAACTAAAAATATACCATGGAACCCAAATGGTACAATCATAAACATATAAATGAACTGAATACTTTTTAAAAGAAGTACAAATGGCTAACTAATATTCATTTAAAATATGCAATATCTTTCTCCATCAGGGAAATGCAAATCAAAACTATGCTGAGATTCTTCACCTCAGTCAGAATGGCTGCCATGAAGAAAACAAACAACAGGTACCCGTGAGGATACGGGCAGGGTGGGGGAAGGGGTGGAGCAGGGCCGGCGCTATAGCTGAAAAGAAAAATTAATAGAGCCATATGGAAATCAGCACAGAGGATTTACCAAGAGCTAAAAATGAAAAGCCATACAATCCTGTTTTATTACTCCAGTACTTATCTGAAGGGAACTGAGTCAGTATGAAAACGAGATATCTGCATATGTATAATTATTGTGGAGCTACTCTCATTGACCAAGATATTGGAATCAGATGAGGCTGATCAACAGATGAATGAATAAGGAAATTTTGCTATCTATACAGAGGAATATTATTTAACAATAAAAATGAAATTGTGTTATTTGCAGAAAAATATATACAAATGTAGAACACTGTATGGTTTCATTCTTTCTTTCTAAAATGCTACTAGTGTACATTTATTATACTCTATACTCTAACCACATTAACCCTGCATTATCATTTCTTATCCCACCTACTCCTGCCATGGTCATCTTTCTGACCCCAAATAGTCCTCCTTCTACATTCATGCCGTGTGTGTGTGTGTGTGTGTGTGTGTGTGTGTGTAAATACACACTCTTATGTAGATATAAGATACATAGATCTATGTTCTAAACTCTGAATATGTCAAGCAAGAACTCTATCACGAGCTATATACAGCCCAAATGCTAGCTAGACTCTGCATATAAAAGAAAACACATAATCTCTATCTTTCTGAATTTGGCATTTGGCTGGAGAAACAGAAATGTTACTCAGAGGAAAGTGTGAAAACTGCACCCAGCCCCTGGAAGGAGGAAAGCCAAAGCCTCAACCACATGATAAGCCGCTGTGATAGTTAATCTTGGTTGTCAGCTTGACACACCTTGGGACAGAGAACCTCAGCTGATGAATTGCCTCCTTTGGATTGGACTATGGGTGTATCTGTGTGACACGTCCTTAATTGTTGCTTGACATGGGAAGCCCCTGTGGGCTGGACCACCCCTCTCTAGTTGGTCTTAGGAGATATAAGAAAGGCAGTTGAATGTGAGTCTAGAAGCAAGCCAGGGAGTAATTTTCCTCTGAGGCTTCTTCTTGAGCTTTTAGCTTTGAGATCCTGCCTTTGATGGTGGACTGTAACCTGTAAGCTAAAACAAACTCTTTCCTCCTGAAGTTGCTTCTGGTCATGGAGTCATGGCATCAGAAGGCAAACTAGATCAGTCACTCATCACTGGGGGAGACTGCCTGGTAGTCCTAGTCCTAGTCCTAAAATAAGCCCATGGTTCTCACAAAACTGAAATCCAACGTGGGGATTTGATGTGACAGTGACTCCCTCTGTGTGACAGGCCAACACTGGAGACAGAATCTATTTTGTCACCCCCCATTCCTCAGAATGCCATCAGCTATGGCCTTGGGAGGGGCCTACTATTTGAGACTGAGCTACTCTGGGGACCTATAAAGAATAACAGTCACATGTCAGGGAGCCTGACATGCCAGTGTCCAGGTGGCAAATGGACACAAGAGACAGCCATGAAGAGGGGCAGGGCCAGATTTGGACATAAGAAGTTTAGGCAGCAGAGGAGTTGGTGGTTGGCAACATGAATGAAAATTTCAAGCAGGAAATTGAGATTTGGGGCAGGGGACCAAACAGAAACATTAGAAATAGTTCTGATCTCCACTGGGTCAGGTTTAGCCACTAGTCACTAGGGCTGCTCAAGGGCCTTTCTTTCCCTAAAACACAGGAGCTTCTGGGGATATTAGACTGTCCCTTGGGTACTGTAATGGAGTAACCAGGGACTTTGCCCCACAATAACTGGGAGAGTTCTATTGCTCCCCTCTCCCTATGACAGAGGAAAACATATAAAACTTTCCTACCTTGTGTCTACATTCTTTAGAGCCAGGATAGGGTGCAGCCACAGGTACCAGACAATTCTCCTAAAGAGATCCAATTGGCAGCTCGGGCGATTTTCCTGGCTACATAAATCTAGCAATAAGGACCAAGACTGGAAGGGAAATAGGCAAAGCACAAAAGAACATTGTAATAGCACTGTGATTCAATTAGGCTTCTAAGTGCTGGAGGGCAGAAAGGAAATCTTAAAGTCATTGTCTCTCCATCTGGTTCTTGATCTTCCTCAGCAATAACAACTCATACTTAAGTCCCTCCACTGATGACCTCAGGGCAACCCATTCCACAAGCCAACTGCACAGGTTGAGTCACATGTTTTTCCCTGAGATGTCCACTTCCCCTCCAACAATGGCCAGCAGTCATGGGGTGAAGTCTCTCACACAGAGTGCTTCAGCTACATGCCATTGATCCACTCTAGTTTCCCTTCTTGGGACTCAGTTTTCAAAGTTTCCCACTCATGGCTCGTTAGTCACAATGCCATTACCACATTAACTTTAATCTCCACATACCACATTTATTTCCATTGCTCTGGTTTGTGGAATTAAACACACTTTGCAGGTAGGTTCTGACTACTTAGAGAAGAGAATTATTCCCTCTCCTTCTTAAAACCACTCTTCGAAGAATGCACGAGAGTGTTGGAGCCCAGGGGCTTTAATGCCTTGGAGTTTAATGTCTGCAAATGGTGCAGTGTGAACTAACACTGAACTCACTCTAGTGTGAAACATCTAAGAATTTGTTGTTATAAACCATACCAATTTCTTAGACGTGTGCAGTGTTACTTCTTAGCCAACAGGTTGCAACCACTTTTCTTCTTTTCTGATTCTTTCTATGTAGCTCAGGTTAGCTACAAATTCATGACGTAGCCTAGGCTTACTTCAAACTCATAGATGTCTTTTAGCCTCCTAAATGCGAAATTACAGGTATGCACTACTATGCCCAGTTTCAACCCACTTTTTCACTCAAGTCCAAGAGTAAAAATGTTAATTTGATCAAAATATTATGCCTGGTCAGGTTAAAATTTGGTGAGATTGACACAACCTCAGGGATTGTGGGTTATTTAAAAAAAAAAAATTCCTGGGCTGGAGAGATGGCTCAGCCGTTAAAGGCTAGGCTCACAACGAAAAATATAAAAAAAAAATTCCTAAAGAAATTTAGATGCATTCACCCCTCCCAATCTTGTTCACCTTCATGGCTAGTAACCTGGTTAGTTAATTTGTTTTGTCCCGATCAGTTAGTTGCTTTTTTTTTTTTTACATTACCTCTGAAACTTCCCCTTGTTAGTGCTCTCTCATGCAAGCATGATTCTTTAATCATTTGGAAACATGATTCTGCCATTCAGCACATTTACTCTTTCCTATCTTTACAATCCCCAGACATTCAGAAGAACAGGTTTTATGGGAAGACTGACAACAGACTGAAGATGTGCATGGTGTTCCCAGAGAGACCAGCCTAACACAGGTGTTATTGTCCAGAGTGCCCTAAAGTGGAATGCAGATGAACCTGGAAGATCATGACACAAAGCCAGGATCTCCTTCCTCAGGTCCCCTTGACTCCAGAGATGGAGGAGCATAAGGGACTATCAGCAGTCCTTGCTTTCCAAATAGTCATCAGCCAGAAGTTGAGTTAGATATATTTTTTCAGCCTTTAAGCTTGCACTATGTTTTCACAATGAAAACACATAGGCAGATGTCCTGAGTTAAAAATCTATACCCTATCATCTCCTGCTTGAGTGACAACCAACAATGCAGATGAAGCAGGAAAGCATTGGGCTTTAAAAGCCCAACAACACAACATGGCAGGATCCATGTTAAAGCAACAGGCAAGCACAGTGAACTATGGTGAGTGGGTAGGAAAGTGTATCTTAAAAACAGGAAATGGGTCTATGTCTCCCACCAAAGCCAGAAAGACAATAAGTCAACAATGAAAATCAGCTCCACAGCAGCAAACTGAGGGACCTGGATCTCATAATATAGCTGGACTTGGCAGCCAACTTCCCATGAGATGCCCTAAGAATAAATTTGGAGTGTCTGTGTTTGGCAAAAAGTAAACATCAGAGATTCATGTCTTACTATCATGTCAGAAAATAGTGCTGTGTTCCCCATGATAAAGTCTGAACACTGGGTGATTAATTGCAGCTGTCAGGGGATACATCAGTGCTCTGTCTCACATTCAAACCTCTTCTGACAATCTGTAACAAATGGACAATAAGACTGTACCATGAATTTATTCCCATGATTAGAAACAAGTATATGTCACGCTGGAATGGACAGGCTATGCTGTGTGAACTGAGACTGAAGTGCGTAATATCAAGAGGCAAAATGCCATGTGACGGTGCCCTTTGATCATAATTTAGAAAGGTAACTCAGGAAGTGCTGACAGACCAATTCAAATACATCAGGAAGAGAAATTGTGTTCCTTCCCCAACCTGAAAATATAACCAGGAAAACAATATTGCTTAATTTGATAATCACATATTTATCTACGCAAACAATAACAAGGAAAGAATGTGGCCTGTAAGGACAGCAGTCCCTCGGCGGGGTATAAAAGGGGATGTGGAGAGGGAGACTTGCACTTCCAAACCTTCCAATCCACCTCCTTGTAAACCCACCCAGAATCTCCACCTCTGACACCATGGTCAATTCCTGCTGTGGCTCTGTCTGCTCTGAGGAGGGCTGTGGCCAAGGCTGCTACCAGCCCAGCTGCTGCCAGCCCAGCTGCTGCCGCCCCAGCTGCTGTGTGTCCACCTGTTGCAGACCCACCTGCTGTGTGTCTAGCTGTTGCAGACCCAGCTGCTGTTGCAGACCCACCTGCTGTGTGTCTAGCTGCTGCCAGCCCAGCTGCTGTGTGTCTAGCTGTTGTAGGCCCAGCTGCTGTGTGTCCAGTTGTTGTAGGCCCAGCTGCTGTTGCAGGCCCACCTGCTGTGTGTCTAGCTGCTGCCAGCCCAGCTGCTGTGTGTCTAGCTGTTGTAGGCCCAGCTGCTGTTGTAGGCCCACTTGCTGTGTGTCCAGCTGTTGTAGGCCCACCTGCTGTTGCAGGCCCAGCTGCTGTGTGTCCAGCTGTTGCAGACCCAGCTGCTGCCAGTCTGTGTGCTGCCAGCCCAGCTGCTGCCGCCCCAGCTGCTGCATCTCCAGTTGTTGCCGTCCCAGCTGCTGTGTGTCCAGCTGCTGCCGTCCCTGTTCTGGTGGTTCCAGCTGTTGTGGGTCCAGCTGCTGCAGGCCTCAGTGCTGCATCTCCAGCTGCTGCCGCCCCTCCTGTTGCCAGACCACCTGTTGTCGTCCAGCATGCTCTAGCAGTTCTTGTTGCTGAGCGCTCTCACCCAGTCTCCTGTTCTTCACCAACTAACATCCCTTATGTAGACCACCTGTGAGATGAATCCTGTGATGTCTGTTATAAGCCTGTAGTACCAGTTGATTAGTATGCTGCTTTTGCCTGCAAATATACCCTATCTCTCACTATACTACTCACTCTTTCTTATATGAACACAGCTTTGAATTTCCTTTAGATTCCTTAAAACTATTATGTGACACCCCCCCCTACAATGGAAAAATGTGTTCCCTGCCCTATTTCCTAAAATGGAGTTATTCCTATAACTTAAATAAATGTGGATTCTGCAGCCATATAAATACAAAGCATTTTGTCTTCTTTTTCCTTCCTGTTGTCACATTAACAGCTTTTCTATAGTCCATCTCTAAAAAACGAAAAGACCACAGGGCATGGTGGCATGCATGTCAACCCTTTAGAAATCTTCATTGGAAAGCATAAATGTGGATGTTTAGAGCCAGTACCTGGATTCTTCCTATGGATAGTATCTTATAAAGACTAAGCTTTAGACGTAAGAGTTCAAACCTCTGTGCTTGTGCCTGTATTTAAGGGGATATCAGCAGGCGGCAGGCTGAAGCAGGCTGTCACAATAAGAAGTGTGTGCTCTGTTAGGTTTGGCTTAAACAGGAACTTTTGCAGGAACAATAACAAGGAAAGGTTCTCCAGAGGAACCTGGAAGAAACTTCCAGGGCAATGATTACAGTAGTAGAAACAAAGTGTGTTTTCCATAAATGACAACCCATTTGACATCACTTGACAGGGAGGTTCTAGAATTCGAGCAGGACTTCAGCCCTTCCTTTCTTAGAGGGTCTTAGTGTCTGGACCTTTGCACTCCTACTCAGTTATCACCATCTGTGACCATTCAGTGTAGGAGATGTGCAGGCATGACAGAAATGTGTAGAGAAGGCAGCATATGCATATGGAAAGAATTACCCCAAGAACACAGCACACAGCAAATGATCAGTGTGAGCCATCTGCATTGTGTGCTCACACTAACTTCAGGATGGGGACCATAGGATAAAGGGTACCTGAGTAGAGCATCCTTTTATCTACCCATACACCTCCTTCTTTTAGTTACTCCAGCTCATTTAGTCAGAATGACTAGAGAAAGATGCCTTCTTTGAAGAGCCACTTAGATCACATCCTGAGAGTTCTGAGCCAGTGGCTACTATATTCTTATTTAAATAAAGCTGCCATTCTTGGCCATTTACACTTAGCACTCAAACTAAAATTTCCAGGACTGCATAGTGGGTCATCAGCACTAAATGTACTGTTCATCAGGGTCTCTACTTCACCATGGTGGAACAGTCAAGCTCTGTGAGTCAATATCAGGGATTCAGAAACTCCATGTTCTTTCAGACCATATTGTGACAAAGAGCAGGAGAGTCAAGACAAGCTGAGCTTAAGTCAGTGAATTTGCATTTCTATTTGGTTCTATATGAACTAGGACTGTCTCCTATTAACTTTATATCCATTTGCATTCAATATCAGATACTGTTAGCTCACTTCCTCCAAGATTTTATATACCTCAAGATAGCTATAACTGGGTCTGTTAAATGGTCTCATGCTCTCTGCTGACATTCATTATGGTATGTTTGCTTTGTGGGGACTGTCCTGGTGAATTTCATTGAAATCTGATTTGATTGACTATTGTAGGATATTTGTTGACACTGTGTGAAGATCTGTTTTTTGTGATTGGTTTAATAAAGAGCTGAATGGCCACTAGCTAGGCAGAGGGAGAATAGGCAGGACTTCTAGGGAGAGAGAGGAACTCAGGATGAATTTAGGCATGAGGGAGATGCCAACAAGACATTGAGAAAGTTGGACATATAGTATGGAGGAGAGATAACAAGCCATGTGGCAAAATGTAGATTAATAGAAACAGGTTGATTTAAGTTGTAAGAGCTAGTTTGAAACAAGCCCAAGCTAAGGCCAAACTTCACTTATTAATAATAAGTCTCCATATCATTATTTGGGGTTTGGTGGTCCAAAGAAAGTCTGATGAGAAAGCTTGCTATATTTGGTGCCCCACATTGAGTGCCAAATGATGTTTTTCTGTCAGCTTAGTGGCTGCACATGAATCTACTGATATTTTAATTAATGTCTGCAGCCCTATGCCCACCCCCACCCCCGTCAATGCTCCACTCAGGCCATGGCTTTGAGGGCCTTCTAGTCCCACCACCCTGGCTCTGCTGTGGCTGCCATATGTAGGTTTAAACTAAGTCTCTGTTGTTCTATTTACCAACAAAGACTCAGAAGTCAGAAGTCGGGGTGAAAACCTGCTAGAAAGAGAAGCCAAGAAGCAACCAGCTGACCTTGTTTTTTGGCCAGAGACACAACAAGAGACATGTCTCTTCACTTGTTTCAAAACCAAAAGGATGCACCAAACTCTAGTCCCATCTTTTCCTTCTTTTCACCTTGCTTTTCATTCCTGGTTTCTCTGTGTCTAATTCTGGTCAGCTAGGCACTGGCTCCACCCCCTGATTCAAAGTTAACTTTATTAACAGTCTCGGAGCATCACAGTGTGATCAAATATCCCTCAGCAATTGACCTCCCATGCATGTCTTTGAAAAGGCTTTAATCTATAATTTTTATTGACTAGCTCACATGGGAGATGGACTTGAGTGTTAGGCCATTTTAAGGACATCATGTGGCTTTCTCTATTCTAATAGTTTTCATTCCACAACTCAAGGAAACAATGTGCTGTAGCTAATGTTTGTGAATTGGGTACATGGCTATCTGGGGCACACATGGATCCAGTGGACAGATTGTGAGACCCACATGGGTCAAGACTCAATTTATTTTCTGATATCACCACCAGATCCCAATGAGGGTTCTGTTGGCATTTTGGAATGCTGTTGCCAGTGTTAACTCAGATCTGATGATCAATAACACACAAATGTGTGGGCATTTCACTTGCCTCTGAGTTGTTGCAGGAGCTTTTAGAAACAGACAAAAGGGTTACCTCTATTTGTATTTGTTTTGATACTATCTTTCAGAGGACTGTCTTCCTTTTCAATGGATGGGTCATGGGTTTGAGAAGTGTATCCAGGTGGAACTTGGAGAAGGATTGCCATTGGTGCAACTTACCTAAATACTTTCCTCATTTTTCAATTCTTTCAGGATGCATATTTACATGCGGTGATATACTGTGTATTAAATAAAGCTTGCCTGAGGATCAGAGGACAGAACAAGTCACTAGATTAAACATAGAGGTCAGGCAGCAGTGATACACACCTTTAATCCTAGCACTTTGGAGGCAGAGATCTGTCTGGATCTCTGTGAATTCAAAGCCACCCTGGACTACATGAGATTGATTCAGTCTAGGAGAGAAACAGATCCAGGCAGTGGTGGCACACACCTTTAATCCCAGCACTTGAGATCTCATGCCTTTGCTACCAGTATTTGGGAAGCACACACTCCATTAATCCCAGCACTAGGAAGGAAGTGAAATGGCTAGGCAGAGAGAGAGGTATATAAGGCACGAGGAGACAGGAATTAAAGGCTTTTTGGCTGAGGACTCAGAGGCTTTCAGTCAGAGGATTTGTGGAGATAGGATCTTGCCTTCCATTCAGCCTGAGGATTCAGTAGTGCTGAGAAGTTTCTCTAGTGGCTTGTTCTTTTGTTTTCTCTGATCTTTCAGCATTTACCCCAGTATCTGGCTCTAGGTTTTGTTTTGTTTTAATTAAAAGACCAATTAGGATTTGTGCAACATTTACATGTTAGAGAACCCCTCACAAAATCCACTATATGCACTGAAAGTTGTGCATCCAACTTCATAAAACAAACACTACTAATACAAATGGATGGATTGGTCCAGATATAATAACAGTGGAAGATTTCAGTACTACTTGTTCAATCTATTGGTCATCGAGACTCCTATCCAAAAGTTACCATAAAGCTTTAGGACTAACCTATACTATTAGGCCAGGCAGACTGAACAGGAATCTAAGGATGTTCTATTATACATTTTACATATTCTCAAGACCCTGTGAAACTTTTGTCAAATCATATTTAAGACCATAAATCAATTCTTAACAGACATAAAAATTTAAATGTGTTTTTGTATTTTATCAGATCAAAATGAATGTAGAAATTAACAGTGAAAGATATTACAGAAACAATACAGTCATATATAGAGTAAATGATATATTTTTGAGTGATCAGTCATTGGATAAATCATCAAGGAAACTATAAAATTCCTAAACTCTAATAAAAATGAAAACACAGCCTATCAGAACCTGTGGTCTACAGCAAAGGCTGTAAGTACTAATGTTTTGTTTTTAACAATGAGTGCCTATAGTTAAAAACAAGAAATCTTTTTAAAAAACTTTCCACAAGACATCAGCCCCACAAAGACAATCATTACATTTCCTTCCATATGTGGAAAAACTATGTACATGAAAATGGAAGAGGGATTTTAGGAAAGGGTAGAAGGATGGTGAGAGAGATTAAGGGACAGGTACCATCAAAGTACATCATATACCTATGGAATGTCATGGTGAAATCCATTATTTTGTTCCATTACATATGCTAATAAAACACACATATATGTGCATATACATATGTACTGATACATGTATATCTGTAGTGCCTACAGTAACAGATATTGGTTTGGGTGGCCATGTCTTATAATTAGGAATACCAGGTTCTCCTTAAAAATCCACAGATTGCTGGGAGTTACGCTCTACTTCTGTCCCATCTGCCATTCCTAACTAATTACCCATACTACAATTATACTCATATTAATTCTCAGAGCTAAATGGTTCTACCTGGATTCTTTTGTGATCTTATCATTCCCATTACTCCTATGGACCTACATTCTGCAGCAATACTTCCTATAAAAATGAGGGCTTTAGTGAATTGTCTCTATTCCGAATTTATCCACAATGCTGCTGACCCCTTATTGCCCTCTGCTAAACCATCTTAGTAAACAGAGCATCTCTTGGGCCACCGAGAAACGAAATGAGTTTGTTGGGTTTACAACCCTTAAGAATAAGTATATTGTAGCATATCTGTGTCTCCTCAACCTTTGCTCGCTTCTTGTTTTTCTTGGTGCTCTTTACACTAGCCACTTGTCATTACGTGACTTCAAAACTTAGTCGCATAAAGATTGTACACTATAAACCACAGTGTCTGCGAGTCAGGACTCAGATGGTGTGGCTGCATTGATGGTTTCCTAGCACTTCATAAGCTTCAGGGAAAATGTTGGCTGGCAATGGGGTCTCCTCTGAGGAGTCAGTCTGAAAGGATCCAATTTGAAGCTCACTTCTGTGATAGCTGAGAATACCTTCTTCTTTGACACCATTGGGATGAGAGCCCCAGAACCCAAGTGGGTGTTGTATGAAGGCTGTCTCTGGGTTTTTTTTCTTTTGCCACATGAATTTCTCCTACATTGCAGCTGAATTCATCAAAGCCCGTGACAGTGGAAGAGCCTGCAAAAGAGAGTTTGCTAGCAAGAGGAAGTGACTTTAAAACCTGAGGGGCATTTTCTCGATCAATGGTTAAGGTGGGTAAGCCCAGCTCACTGGGTACTACTCCTGAGACCATGGTCCTAGATGGTATAAGAAAATAGATTGAGCAAGCCATGAGGAGCAAGTTAGTAAGCAGCACTCCTCCGTGGCTTCCTGCATCAGCTCCTGCCTCAGGTTTCAGTCCTGCTTGAGTTCCTGCCCTGACTTCTCTCAGGTGCTATGGAGGTGCAAGCTGAAACAAACCCTTCCCTTCCCAAATTGCTCTTGTACATGGTGTTCATCACAGCAATAGAAACCCAAACTAAGACAAATCCTAATGGAAGGCATGACTCAACGAGCTGTGACCCTCTTTGGTGGTTCCTCCTTTTGAGGGTTCACAAAACCTCCTAATGCTGGCCCTCTGGGTACTCAGATTGTAACACATAGCATTTGGTGGATACACTGTGCAAAGCACAGTATAAAGTGAACATCACTGGGGCTCCCCTTGAGGTTGTCTGTCCAAGAGAGTATAGAACACTGAGCAAAAGAATTGAAATTCAAAACACATAATCGCATTCTATTTGCAGAGCATTCAAAATCAGTAAAATCAAACTTCATTGTTTGAAAATGCAAACCTAGGTCATTGAATTTTGAGTAAAAGAAATAAAAAAGATTACTCCCAAAATTGGGATAGTAACCCTGTGGTAGAGGGAGGGAGATATAGTCAAGAAAGACATGTGGGAACTCTCCTTGGTGAAGCAAAGACTCTCCGCTGGGCTTTGAGTTGGGTAGAAACTGGCTTAATAATTGTTTTCTATGTTATACATGACTATTTCATATACCTTCCAATATACCTATGTTTTTATAATACCAAATGCAGGGGTCTCTGTGGCCACCACAGCTAGCAGAGTAACAGTCTGTGGGAGGCAAGAAGGCAGTTCAGTTCAACACGGCTAGGTAGGTGGCATTGGTTCAAACTTTGGGATTCTGACCCTGAGTAATTTATTTTAGGCATATTTAAGCACAGCACAAATTGGTGAAAACTTTTCTGGTGATAATTAACTCAATCCCTTGTGCATAATAAAGCACAGACACATCTCTCTGAGCGACAGTAAGCTAAATAAAGATTGGATGTGAATACGTGGAAACTCTTTGTAAAGTATATGTGATGCCTTCCATAAAGGTGGGTTCTATGGATCGACTACATGAGACACCTTGTGTAAAAATAGATTCTATAGATTGACTGAGAAAAATAAGCTCATGATAAGGATCTTAGGAAGGATCCATTGTGGTCTTGTCAACACAGGTAGCAAAAGGTCACCAGGCTATTAACCACATCTGCCCCCAGCCTCCTGGTTAGATAATAGGCTATGCATCCTTTTCTTTGAAGGAACAACACTGTGTGTTTAACATTCTAGGTTCTCCTTGTCTGTGAGCACAAGGACAGACCTTGGTGCTGGCTATAACCAAGTACTAACAGCCAGATATAGGTAAGTAACATGGAAAGACTTTTTAAAAACAAAGTGAAATTGAATCAACAATAGGTGGACATTGTTAGTAGTTCACAAATTGTTCTGAATATATGTATCATTTCACAACAGACCCAACAATATTATCTAATATATATTCTGAAATATGTAAATGAAGCTTGATTTTCACTATAAAATAACATAGATGAATCCAAAATAAGGTTCACTTGATCTCTGTTAAAAATTACTATTGTATCTCTATTTAGATAAAGATATTATCATGAAAAAAGGCCAGAATGAAACCCACTTACTTGCAGTATATTTTAGCTACACCCCGGATCAATTAAATCAAATAAAATAATAAATCAAATTGGCTAGTTTGCAGTACACTTCAAAGTGGTTCCACCATGTAGTGAACCATGACAAGCACTGCTTCCGGGACTGGTATTAACTACCTGTCGTCTATAACAAGAATGCACCTTGTCTTTGGGGACTGGAGAGATGGCTCTTGCTGTGCTTGTAAAGAACCTGAGTTTGTCTCAGGGATCATCATGTCAGAAGATGAACAACTTGCCTCTAACTCCAGCTCTGATGTCTATTGGCTTCTACAGACACCTGCATACGTATGCATACATGCACACACATGTACACCCACACCTCCACAAATATAAGTAGATATTAAAGAAAACTGAGTCATTCCCCCTCCCACCAGAAGCTATGAAAAAAAATAGCTCTTAAAAAGTAACATAATCTGTCCTCCCCCCCTTTTTTGGCATGGCGAATTGTCTTTCCTAATCTCCTTAAATTTATATAGAAGTCTCTATAATTAACAAAACACCTTTTATTGGTGCTTTTATTTGTCTCTGTATATATCTTATTAAAATATTATATATTTTTAAGTCTGTGTGTGAGTATGTATACATCCACCGAAAGTCACAGTCTCTTAGACTATAAGAGATACTTTCATAAAATTACATCACCACAATCCTGACCTAAGGGTACAGTGGGTCATACAAAATGAGAACAAAGTGAACAGAACCAAAATGCAAAATGGCAGGTGACAGCTCTCTTGGAAGAAACTGAAACAGGAAAGACATTTAGGTGATGGCTCAGCAGCAGTGGACAAGGAACACACCAGGAAAAGGAAATTGTGTTTTTCATCCACCTTCATAATTTAGCCAGGAAAAGAAACTTGGCTAATTTGATAATCACCTGTTTGTTTATTAACCTAAACAATAACAGGGAAAGAATGCTGCCTGTGAGGACAGCAGCCCCTCAATGGGGTATAAAAGGGGATGTGGGCAGGGAGACTCCCACTTCCAAACCTTCCAACCCACCTTCTTGTGAACTCACCCAGAACCTCCACCTCTGACACAATGGTCAACTCCTGCTGTGGCTCTGTCTGCTCTGAGGAGGGCTGTGGCCAAGGCTGCTGCCAGCCCAGCTGCTGTGTGTCCAGCTGCTGCAGACCATCTTGCTGCATCTCCAGCTGCTGCCGCCCCTGCTGTGGCAGTTCCAGCTGTTGTGGATCCAGCTGCTGCCGTCCCAGCTGCTGCATTTCTAGCTGCTGCAGGCCCTCCTGCTGCCGCCCCAGCTGCTGTGTGTCCAGCTGTTGCCGCCCCTGCTGTAGCAGTTCCAGCTGTTGTGGATCCAGCTGCTGCCGTCCCAGCTGCTGCATTTCTAGCTGCTGCAGACCTTCTTGCTGCCGCCCCAGCTGCTGTGTGTCCAGCTGTTGCCGCCCCAGCTGCTGTGTGTCCAGCTGCTGCAGGCCCAGCTGCTGTCAGTCTGTGTGCTGCCAACCCACCTGCTGCCGCCCCAGCTGCTGCATTTCTAGCTGCTGCAGGCCTTCCTGCTGCCGCCCCAGCTGCTGTGTGTCCAGCTGCTGCAGGCCTCAGTGCTGCATCTCCAGCTGCTGCCGGCCCACCTGTTGCCAGACCTCCTGCTGCCGCCCAGCATGCTCTAGCAGTTCTTGCTGCTGAGTGCTCTCGCCCACAGTCTCCTGTTCTTCACCACCCAGCATTCCTGATGTGGCCCACCTGTGAGCTGATCCTGAGAGGCCCAGCCTAAAGCCTCTGATACAATTGAGATTAATTGGGACAACAAATATATTGCTCCACTCCTGCCTGTCTCTGTCTGAATGAACATACATTTGCGCTTTCTTTGAACTCTGCAAACTCTTGCATTAATTTGTTCTTTGCTATACTTTAAAAAAAATCAAGTTTCCTACATCTTAAATAAATTGAAAGTTTGAAGGTACATAAATAAAATGTCATTGTTTCTTCTTATTTTTCTTGCTGAAATTGTTCCCAATAGCCCTTTAATGCCTTGGTAAACTGAGAGTTTACAGGATCTTAAGGGGAAGAGTCATCCCTCTGGGTTTTCTTTCTTTCTTTCTTTCTTTTTTCTTTTTGGTTTTTCGAGACAGGGTTTCTCTGTGTAGCTTTGCGCCTTTCCTGGGACTCACTTGGTAGCCCAGGCTGGCCTCGAACTCACAGAGATCCGCCTGCCTCTGCCTCCCGAGTGCTGGGATTAAAGGCATGTGCCACCACCGCCCGGCTTCTTTCTTTTTTTTTATTAAGGGATTTTCTATTCATTTTACATACCAACCACAGATTCCCCTGTCCTCCCTCCTCCCATCCCCCAGCTCTCCCCCCACCAATCCACCCCCCATTCCCACCTCCTCCAAGACGAGGTCTCCCATGGGGAGTCAGCAGAGCCTGGTACACCCAGTTGTGTCAAACCTCATGACTAAAAATATCCTAGCGTATCTACTTCTTCACACCTTTTGATTTCCCCCCTTCATGGGTGACGAGAGGCCAAATGAGTCTAGAATAATAATCAATGACCATGCCACACTCCCTGAACACATAGCAGCTAAAACATGATGCATTTATTGTCTGTTTCTGTGGATAAGGAATCAGGTACAGACAGGCTTCACTGTCTGTGTCCTTGTGTGTCATACAGCTTCAGGGAAGGTGGGTCTCATGTTAGGGACAGTCTGGAAGGGTCCACTTCCACGTTCACTGCTGTGGTTGCTGAGAACATTTGCTTCCTGGTAGCACTGGAGTGAGAACCTCAGAACTCCCACACAACACCCAGATTCATCGAAGCCAGTGGTGGAGGGGCCATCTGTGAGGAGAGTTGGCCACCAAGAGGCCAGTCACAGTCTTTTGTCACTTCGCCCTTGATCGTTGCCAGGTGCTGTTGGTTAGAAGTAAATGGCTCACAAAGAAGGAATCATACACATCCTGTGAAACAGTAGATGGAGAGAACTGGGGCCACAACAGGAGAACCTTGTTCTCAGATAGAGTATAATACCAAGAAAAAAAAGTGCAAATAGTGATAGTCTATGCAATATTCACAAAATTTCTGTAAAACCAAACTACACTGTTTACAGATATCCGTTGGCAGGCTAGTGGTATCAAGAAAAGCAAAATGAAGATCATCTGTAATTCTAAAATGTATGTTCCTTTTCGACAGAGACAGGCAGGGGTGGAGCAATGGATTTGTTGTCCCAGTCAGTCTCAATCGTATCAGATGCTTTCCAGGACTCAGCTCACAGATGGTCTATATCAGTAATTCTGAGGCAGTGATTCTGTGGGCTTGTGTGGGTAGAGATGTGGTCAAGACAGCATCACCCGTTCTTGGAGATGACATGTCTCTTTGCCTTGGCCTTAGGCTGCACTTCCTTAAGAGCTATTGTGATGTCAATGTACACTTAGACGTTTCTAGTATATGCATGTTTTCAGAATAACAAAGATTATTTTCAAGCAGGGGAACTGCAATGCTTAGCTAGATTTAAACAGCAAGATTAGATTGAACAATGAAAATATTTTAAGAGCAAAGAGGAATCATTCAATGGTTGAGGGGGCATTTCCATTATTTCTAAAACATACATCACTCTCAAGACTGATAATATGGTTTAATATACATTCATTTTTATATTTAATATATTCCTTCATTTAATATATGTTCATTCATTCATTATACATTCATTCAATATATATATTCATTAGTACTTAATGGAGCTTCAATTTTAATTATAAGGAAGTTAATTGTACTGGAAATATGTGACTTTCCACTAGACACACATATTGTATTCTCTGTGTAGATCATGAGGTTATGTTAGACACTGTTACTCACTTAATTGTCCATTTTAGCCACAGGCAAGATACATACCAGGAATTTGTGAAAAAAATGGTTGTATATACTAATATGATGCTTGACAAGATATAACCTCAGCCTGAGCCAGGTTACTGAATGATAATCACCTAGCTCCTGGATGCCTTTTGCAAATACAATTTTCTTTCTTTTTTTTTTTTACATTTTTTAAAATTTTATTTTATTTTACAATATAATTTAATTCTACATATCAGCCACAGATTCCCTTGTTCTCCCCCCTCCCGCTCCTCTCCCCTTCCTCCAGCCCACCCCCCATTCCCACCTCCTCCAGGGCAAAGACTCCCCCGAGGATTGAGATCAACCTGGTAGACTCAGTCCAGGCAGGTCCAGTCCCTTCCTCCCAGGCTGATTTTCTTCTCTCCATTCTAACTGATGGTATTTAACTGACTTCTTTCATTTTGGTATTTTAAAAAGATGAAAAGAGCAGTTTAAAGAGAGAGAAATTACTCAAGAGACATTAAACCCCACCTACACAGTGCAAGTACAGCCTAGGTAGACATCTCATGGTTCCAGTGCACAGCACTGGAATAAGTTATCCATTTTGTTTGTTTGTACCACACTGACATCAATTATCTGTTCTAGACAGCCGGTAAAATTGAGCCAGGGTGTGTAGAATGAGGTCTCTCAGTGTGGGGTTTCCTCTTTAACAATCCAGTGGGCCATCTGGAGCGACTTCCCACTGCCTTCAGTCCCGTTCTCAGTGCTGTGGGCCTCTTAGCCTACAGTACTTCGAGCTCATTATTTCCAATTCAGGGAAATTTTCTCTGTGATTTGGATGCCACTGAGTGAAATGTGACTGATTTTGCAATCTCTCTTTTGAACGAAAACAGCTGTGTAATGTGGGAGTTTTAAGAAGAGAAATTTCAATCTTGGTTGGGCACTGGGATAAACCATGGAATTTTATAAACTTTTGACACACATGATCTACTACAGACCTATTAAGTGAACTATTATTTTGGGCAAGAGTAGGCAAAGGCAATTTTTGACATTTCCCAAATGATTCAATCATGCCTCCAACTAGCTTAGTGGCTGTGATTGTTTATAAATTGTTTTACAAGGGGAATGTACTCTACTGTTCTAGTTGTGGGAGAGAGGGTTTGACTCAATTCTCACATGTAATTTATAGGGTTTGGCTTGACCACAGGTTCTCGCACATGTTAGACAGTGTTCTACATGTGGGCTGTAGCCCTAGCCTTCCTTAACTTCCCTAAATCTACAGAGAAACCTCTCCTCTAATAATCAACTGTGCCTTTATCTTTTTACTGTTTCTATGATGTAGCGAATCTAGCAAGCATTTTACTACTACTGCCAACACATACATGTTTCAATCCTTCCCATTCTTCAGCACTACAGAGAAAAGCCTAAAGTAAAAAGCACGAAAATGAAAAGTTTGCTTAGCAAGCCAAAGAGATGAAAACCTTGCAAGGGGATTGGTCTTTAAATTATCCTAAGGATGACATCATCACTAGCTAGTCTCTGCTTCTTCAGCCTAAGGGAACAAGAGGAGGCTGTGAAATGTCTTATGGGCTTTAGGTATACTTTGAATATCTTCTTATCAGAAACTCTAACCACCTAGCCAATGGGATGAGGATTGTGCACCCTTGAAGTCTCTACTGTGACCACACATAAACAGATGTAAGCTGAAATCCTCCCATCTAAATACCTGCTTCCTATCATTTTCTTGTTATATCATTATTAAAGGAAACCCTGAACAGAGCAGTCCAGTCTAGCACTCAAATCATAGAGCAGGAGTGTCTACAGGGGCCAGGACCTCAACAGACACAGGAAAGTTGGGTACAAGCTAGACTAGTGCTTCTCAACCTTCCTAATGCTGAGACCCTTTAATAATGTTCCTCATGTAATGGTGACTCCAACCTTAAAGTTATTTTCATTGCTACTGTTATGAGTTGTGGTGTAAATATCTGTGTTTTCTGATAGTCTTCGGTGACCCCGTGAAAGGTGACCTCCTAAGAGGTTGTGACCCACAGGTTGAGAACCACTAAGCTAGAGCAAGAGGCAACGGCATGCTGTGCAGTGGCAGTTCTGCATCTTGAAACAGAAACAACATGGCTGTGAGGATCAGTCCCAGCCAGAAGACAGAATGGTAAAGGAACAGGGCCAAAGGAAACAGCGGAGGAACATGCATTTTATGGTATAGCTCAGCTCCGCAGCCACAACTCTCCAAAGTGACAGTAGAATTAGTTTTAGAGTTTTGCTTTGGTAGAAAAAAAAAAAAAAAGAATAAAACCCAACATTTTACCATCCAGCTTACCACCTGGAGATTATTCCATTTCCAGTTTTAAAAGACCTAGAAACTGGATCACAGACTACACAGGGAGGTATCCAGGACCTAACCTTGTCCCATCTGAGTCATTGTGATGAGCCATCAAATTAATGCAGCTTTATCCTCCCAGTCACGAGAAAAGATAGTTGGAAGAATATACAGTGTAAGAAAAATAGTTGCCCCAATAAACAGTGGTGCTGTAAAGCATGAGAAAGAAGGACAGAGTGATAAGACACCCAGCGTCTTGTGAAAACTCTTCTAGAAGGAACTAAAGCCCATAAGATACTTCACGGATGGTTCATCAAGAACTGACAAGGAGCCCTAACACATCAGGAAAAGGAAATTGCGTTTTTCATCCACCTTCATAATTTAGCCAGGAAAAGAAACTTGGCTAATTTGATAATCACCTGTTTATTAACCTAAACAATAACAGGGAAAGAATGCTGCCTGTGAGGACAGCAGCCCCTCAATGGGGTATAAAAGGGAGTGTGGGCAGGGAGACTCCCACTTCCAAACCTTCCAACCCACCTTCTTGTGAACTCACCCAGAACCTCCACCTCCGACACCATGGTCAACTCCTGCTGTGGCTCTGTCTGCTCTGAGGAGGGCTGTGGCCAAGGCTGCTGCCAGCCCAGCTGCTGCCAGCCCAGCTGCTGCCAGCCCAGCTGCTGCCGCCCCTGCTGCCGCCCCAGCTGCTGTGTGTCCAGCTGCTGCAGACCATCTTGCTGCATCTCCAGCTGCTGCCGCCCCTGCTGTGGCAGTTCCAGCTGTTGTGGATCAAGTTGCTGCCGCCCCAGCTGCTGCATTTCTAGCTGCTGTAGGCCTTCCTGCTGCCGCCCCAGCTGCTGTGTGTCCAGCTGCTGCAGGCCCAGCTGCTGTGTGTCCAGCTGTTGCCGCCCCTGCTGTAGCAGTTCCAGCTGTTGTGGATCCAGCTGTTGCCGTCCCAGCTGCTGCATTTCTAGCTGCTGCAGACCTTCCTGCTGCCGCCCCAGCTGCTGTGTGTCCAGCTGCTGCAGGCCCAGCTGCTGTCAGTCTGTGTGCTGCCAACCCACCTGCTGCCGCCCCAGCTGCTGCATTTCTAGCTGTTGCAGGCCTTCCTGCTGCCGCCCCAGCTGCTGTGTGTCCAGCTGCTGCAGGCCCAGCTGCTGTGTGTCCAGCTGCTGCAGGCCTCAGTGCTGCATCTCCAGCTGCTGCCGCCCCACCTGTTGCCAGACCTCCTGCTGCCGCCCAGCATGCTCTAGCAGTTCTTGCTGCTGAGCGCTCTCACCCACAGTCTCCTGTTCTTCACCACCCAGCATTCCTGATGTGGCCCACCTGTGAGCTGATCCTGAGAGGCCCAGCATAAAGCCTCTGTCTTAACATACTGGTTTTTACCTCCAAAATACACTTTCCCTGTGTCTCTATCAAATGAAAACAAAATTGATTTTTCTATGAAATCTGTAAACTTAGCCTTACATTTTTCTCTCTCCTCCATTTTCAAACACAGCTTTCCCCTTTGTGTCTTAAATAAACTTTAGTTTTGTAAGCATACAAATGTGTATGTGTCTCATCTCTCCTTCTTGAATTGTCATCCTCATTTGTCAGTGTTTTAGCCCATCTCTAACAATGCTATGATTGCAGAAATCACAGCAGATGATTTCTGGTGTGTCTGCTGTGTTCCCCCTGTATTCATCTTCCTGTGTAGGAAGAAGATCTCATAGGATGAGCACACAGATCCCCCTAAACGCCTCTAGTTGAAAAGTGCTCTGTAGGAAGGATAGAGAAGCCCCTGAGCACAGAGCTCAAGCAAGGAAATACAGTTGTGATCACATGCTCTCCCCTGCTTCCTTCCAAGAGGAAATGTGCCACTGTGGTATTACTGAGGCCCTGGGTATTATGGAAGCTAGTTGTCTCCTGTGGGGCTTGGCTCATTGTGGTCTCCATTAGCTTCCTCTTTGCCTGGTATGATCTATCAAGTTCAAATGCTTTCTGTGACTATTGCCCAAGTAACTACTTCATGTCTGCCACTGCTCTCCACCATATCTGAGACAGCCCACCAGTGAAGCAACTCAAGAATCTCATATCCCTATTCATGTGTCACTCAGCATCTACACAGAGACAACGTGAATGACTGTACAGTGTCAAGACCTAATCTCAGGATTGCCACTTAGTGCATTGATGTATTTCATGAACCTGTAGCTATATCTTTTGTCCAATATTTGTGCAATTGTGTTATGCACACATCTCCAGTCTTTTTGCTGATTTTTTAAAAAAATGCCAGATGGTTTCCTTTTAGAATTTAATACTTTAAAAATACTGGGTCTCATTATGACATTTTCATATGTATAGAATATAACCCCATCTCAGGTCTGTTGGCTTGCCCTCCCTGACACTAATCCCCCTTTTGCCCTCTTGCTAACCTTAATGCTTTCCATGTTAGTTCTCCTACTTTTTACAGTCCTTTTTTGGTAGATTTCACCTATGTGAGGCAACATTTGATGCTCCTCTTCCTGAGACTCACTTGTTTTACTTAATATGATGTTCTAGGCTTTTTCCTGCAAATGACAGAATTTCATTCTTCCTGATGGGTGAATAATCTATGGTGTGCATATGCCACATTTCCATCACCAATTCATCTGTAGATACACACTGAGCTGATTTGGGTGCTTGACTATTATAAATAGCAACCCCATTAACGTGGGTGTGCCAGGATCTCTACTGTATGCTGTTTTCAGTGCCTTTCTGTGCAGACCCAGGAGGACTATAGCCAGATCATTTCTGTTCTGCTTCTAGTTTTTGAGAAAACTGCACTGATTTCCAGTTGTACCAGTTTATACTCACACTTGCAGGGTATAAGGGCCCTACTCTTTTGCATCCACTGTACCATTTATTTTTGTTTTCATAATGGTAAATATTCTGACTAGGGTGAGGTAGAATTTCAATGTAGTATGATTTATATCCTCCTGATGGTTAAAAAATATTCAACCATTGTTCATGTATTTAGTAGTCCTTTATAATTTTTCTCTTTGAAAGCATCTGTTTGTATCATTTATCCATTTATTGACTGGATCTTTTGGAGTTAAAAGTTTTAGGTCTTGGGGCTAGAGAGATGGCTCAGTGGTTAAGAGCACTGGCTGCTCTTCCAGAGGACCTGGGTTCGATTCTCAGCACCTACATGGCAATTCACAACTGTCTGTAACTCCAGGGGATCTGATATCCTTATAAAGACATACATACAGTCAAAACACCAATGCCTAATGAGGTAGTTTGAATGTAAATGGCCCCCATAATCTCATAGGGAGTGATACTATTAGGAGGTGTGGTTTTGTTGGAGTGGATATTGGGTATGGCCTTGTTGGAGGAAGTGTATCACTGTGGGGGTGGATTTTGAGGTTCCCTATGCTCAGGATACCATCCAGTGTCTAAGTCAACTTCCTGTTGCCTGCAAGCCAAGATGTAGTCAGCATTGTCCAATCAGCCCCAGGTTTTAATTATTTTTTGGGGGGCATACTGGAGTGGTAAGGGGCACATATGGTACTCTCTACTCAGAGAGTTATTGTCTATGCACTGCTTGAATAACTGTTCCCATATTTTCATCTCATACTTTGAAAGTTTCAGGTCATACATTAAGGTCTTTGATCCATTTTGAATAAATTTTTATTTAAACTTTTTTTTTTTTTGAGAATTTCACGTATGAGTACTATAGTTACATCATTTCTCCTCCTCTTCCCCCTTACTCTTCCTATGCCTCCAACTCCTTCTCAAGTTCAGGGCCTCCTCTATCATTATTATTGTTTTACACACACACATACACCTATATACACACACACATGCACACATGCACACACATGGGGGGAGAGAGGGACAGAGAGAGTGTGAATGTGTGTGTGTGTGTGTGTGTGTGAGAGAGAGAGAGAGAGAGAGAGAGTTCGAGTTGAGAGAGAGAGAGAGAGAGAGGGAGGGAGTTAGAGTTGAGAGAGAGAGAGAGAGAGAGAGAGAGAGAGAGAGAGAGAGAGAGAGAGAGTTCAATGTTGTTAAAAGAGAACCCACTCAACACTGTTCTCATGTAATTGTGTTTAGGGACTTGCTTTCTCAGGAAGACAGGTAGGGATCAAGTTTCAGTTTTCTGCATGTTCTCCTGATCTATTATGCTGATGTCTCTATGTGTCTTGTACTGTGGCATTGTCATGCTAGTTTTATCTTGGCTCTACAACACCCACTATTGTGATTCCACCAACAAATTTAATGAGAATAAAATCAGGAAAACAATTCTGGTCACAATAGTTCCTGTCACACAAAATAAAACACCTAGAATAAACCTAGTAAAAGATGGGATAGACCTACATAGTGAAAGTTATAAAACACTGAAGAAGAAAAAAGACTAAAGAACACACTGACGCTGGAAAGGCATACCATATTCATGAATTTGCAGAGTTCTGGTCTGTGAGAACTGAGCTTTATATGTGTCCCCTGCACCCACCCCCTCGACTCCCTGCAGGCCTGGGCAAGAGCTGAGTCTGACTGGGAGCTGTATTCAACTGCCCCAGTTCTAGGAAGTTGGTGCCCACACTGAGGCAGGTGTTTTGATTTAGCTTGCTGTTTCTACTTAGCATGCCAGCTGCTCAAGTGCTTGCTGTATGGCAGAGCCTCTTAAAGGAGCTGTATCCATTTGTTCTTTCTTTCTTTCTTTCTTTCTTTCTTTCTTTCTTTCTTTCTTTCTTTCTTTCTTTCTTTCTTCCTTCCTTCCTTCCTTCCTTCCTTCCTTCCTTCCTTCCTTCCTTCCTTCCTTTCTTCTCTCTCTCTTTCTTTCAGCTTTCTCAGGCCCCTATGTGAAAGTTCGGGCCCCATGTTGGAATGCCAAATGTATCAGATTTTCTTTGGGGCTCTTATAACTTAAATTAACCTGTTTCTCTTCATCTACACTTTGCCTTGGGCCTTTTTACCTTTCTTTCATTCTGTATGTCCTACTCTGTGTCTGATTGGCTGGCAGTTGCCTGGTTGGTTGGCCCCAGGCATCTCCCTCTTTTTCTCCCTCATTCTCTTCTTTCTCCTGTCTCTTGAGCTTAGATTCCTTCTCCTACTTATTCTCTCTGCCTGACAGCCCCATCTGTCCCTCTACTACCTAGCTATTGGCCATTCATTTTTACTTGACCAACAAGGTGCCTTAGGCAGGCAAAGCAGCACATCTTTACTTCATTAAACAAATGCAGCATAAACAAATATAACACATCTTTGCCTAGTTAAACAAATGTTCTACAACATATTTGAATTATGATTAACTCCAAAGACTCTTCACAGTCCCCACACAGCCCCATAAGCTACAGTACTCCACACTATCCAGCATAAACTCTGATAGTTACATGGTTCACCTGGGCTGTCTGTGATCTTATCCTGTTATCCATAGAGAGTTACAGTCTACTGTAATATTTGCTACCAAAACTCTAATTTTAGTGGCTTGGCACTACTGAATTTCTCTGTGATGCTGTTCACACTACTGCCTGCTTTTTACATATCACCTCAGTTAACAGTCTCCATGCCACCCAGAAAACAGCCTGTTGGGTCTTGGGACCTTATGAATACATCTATTCCAACATATCTGTATCTCTGTTATATTTCCTCCTCAAAATGTAGCAACAAAAACACCACACATTCATTATCTAACAGTTTCTGTGCACCATGAGTCAGGTGCATCCAGTTTTCCTTGTGCGTTAGAAGGTTTCGCTGAAGGTGTCAGTTGGCACTGGGATCACCTGTGAGGAGACAGCTTGGAAGAATCTGATTCCATGATCACTTCTGTGATGGCTGAGAGTACTTGATCCTTTGAAGCACCTGGAGTAAGAGACTCAGTGCTTTCCAGGTACTGAAATCAGGCTGTTCTTGGGTTTTTGACACAGGAATCTCTCCCACTTAGTGTGGGTTCATCAAAAAGACAATGATGCAAGAAGAACCTGGGTAACAGAGCTGGCCAAGAGGAAAGCCACAATCTGGTTAGAAGTAAGTGGCTTGAGGACAAGGAATTACATACATCTTGAATACTAGGAAAATGATAATAATTGGTGGCAAATTTCAAGGCTGCCTGCCCCAGCTAGTATAAGGTATTTAGCAAAGAAGTAAAAATATGCATGTATAGTAAAATTATCTCTATACAACCTCCACAAACTTACTATGTAATTAAACTACATTTGTCAGAGACATGCACTGAGGGAGCATGGCTAAGAGAAGTTATATAAAAATAATTGAGAATTCATAATCGTAATTTTTCCCCCTGAGGTCAAAGGATACATGTGGTCAAGAAAAGAGACATAGAAGCCAGTGTTCCAGACATAGTAATTTCAAACAAAGCTTGATTGTCTATTAATCCATTCTAATTGGTGTCATTCAGGTACTGTGAGTATTAGAGCTACCTAAAATAATAGGTAAGAAGACTACTGGTATTTCAGTCTACAGTGTTCAAAGATCAGTGGTTCTAAATCACAGACATTTTTCTATTATGTAAATAGCCACATTACTGAAATGTAATCAACATTATTTTATTTTTTTGCCATGTAGACTATTTAGTGAGGTGACCTCAGATTTCACTGTCCATTGGAACAACCTGAGGGGTGTCATAAAATATGGACACCAAGTCCAAGCCCACTACTATAAAATGAAAAGCCTTCTACAGAGGTGCCAGACACTATAATTTATGTCTCCCATGGGGGTTCCATCTTGCAGCCACTAATCACTTGTGTTGGCTGAAGATTTGTGACTGTGTACATTGATGTGCAGGGAGAATTCAGTGTATTTTTAGCTTCAGGGAAAGGGCTTTCCTAATCTTAAACAGAAATAGAAAATTTCCTACTGATAACCACAGTCTTCATCCAATACCTCTATTTCCTCCTTGGTCCCTCTTATAACAGTGGATCAAACAATCAACAGCAAAACTCTGACATGCATCATTGCTTAAACTACATATTGTCTAATTCACAACTACGAGCCAACAAAAATACAAGTAAACCATATGTTTGCTAAGCAAGTAAGTGTGATACAAATCTTGCAATGTGCTTGGTCATTAAAGGGTCCTAATTAAGATATTTAATGATGTCATCACATAGCTACAGCAAGTCTTTGCCTGTTTCTTTCTATACCAGCAGAGCATGAATAGTGGACTGGTAGCATTCCTTATTTTTAGAAACCTTAATCACCTGGCCACTTGGGTGGGATTTATGTACCCCTTAAGCCATTACTGTGTCCCTACTATAAATAAATATAAGCTGATTTCCTTTCATGTAGATTACTCACTCTTTTTACATTTTTTTCAAAGGAGGTCCTGAAGGGTAAAGTCTAACCCACTTACCCAACTAGAGACTCAGATGAGACATCTACAGGGATGAGGACCACTGCAGACACAGGAGGTCCAGGGCCAACGAGAACAAGAGGCCAGAAGTTGCTCATCTAACTGAAGTTCTGAAGGACATCTGAGAAAAGCAAGACCCTAGGCCAGGAGTTCCTATTAAAGCAAGAAGGACAGGCTACCAGAGACAGAGGAAAAGAAGCCCACATGGCAGAACAAAGGCTCCTAGACTTTGAGGTATAGCTGAGCTGAAGCCCATTTTCCCTAAGAAGAACTAAACTCAGGGTTAGAGCTTTGTTTCTGGGGGAAAAAATCATCATTCAGTTTTCTGCCTAAAATTGTTCTGTGCTTGTCATTGAAAAATAATCTAGAAAGTGAACCATGCTCCACATGGGGTACGAGATATGGCTTAATAGGCTTCCTATTCTCTTACCATTGAGTGTTTTGTGGTCAAACCTTCTGGGCCAACCTGACCCATTATGGATGAGCCATCAGTATAAAAATATTTTATCCTCCTGGATCACCAGAAACAATTATGAGCCTGTAATACCAACGATTACCTAAGAGTAGGTAATAGGGCCTTCCACCACGAGACTGAACCACACAGTGCCTAGACACATAATGTCACATGACAATTGTTTAGAAGAAACTAAATCAAGAAAGATCCTTGGGAAATGGTTCAACAAGAGCTGACGATGAATCTTAATACCAGGAAGAGAAACTGTGTTTTCCATCTACGTTGATAATTTAGCCAGGAGAAGAAACTCATCTAATTAGATAATCACCTGTTTATCAACACAAACAATAACAAGAAAAGAATGCTGCATGTGAGGACAGCAGCCCTTCAGCAGGGTATAAAAGGGGGTGCGGGGCAAGGAAACTTCCAAACCCAATATCTTCACTCACTTGTAAACCCACCCAGAACCTCCATCTCCCGACACCATGGTCAATTCCTGCTGTGGCTCTGTCTGCTCTGAGGAGGGCTGTGGCCAAGGCTGCTGCCAGCCCAGCTGCTGCCAGTCCAGCTGCTGCCAGTCCAGCTGCTGTCAGCCCAGCTGCTGCAGGCCCACCTGTTGTGTGTCCAGCTGCTGCAGGCCCAGCTGCTGCATCTCCAGCTGCTGTCGCCCCTGCTGTGGCAGTTCCAGCTGTTGTGGATCCAGCTGCTGTCGCCCCTGTTGCCGCCCCAGCTGCTGCGTTTCTAGCTGCTGCAGACCTTCCTGCTGCCGCCCCAGCTGCTGCATTTCTAGTTGCTGCAGACCCTGTTGCCGCCCCAGCTGCTGTGTGTCCAGCTGCTGCCGCCCCTGCTGTGGCAGTTCCAGCTGTTGTGGATCAAGTTGTTGTCGCCCTAGCTGCTGCATTTCTAGCTGCTGCAGGCCTTCCTGCTGCCGCCCCAGCTGCTGCATTTCTAGCTGCTGCAGGCCTCAGTGCTGCATTTCTAGCTGCTGCCGCCCCACCTGTTGCCAGACCCCCTGCTGCCGCCCAGCATGCTCTAGCAGTTCTTGCTGCTGAGCGCTCTCACCCACAGTCTCTTGTTCTTCACCACCCAGCATTCCTGATGTGGCCCACCTGTGAGCTGATCCTGAGAGGCCCAGCATAAAGCCTCTGTTCCAACTGATAATGATTTGGGCCTCCAAATATGCTGTCCTTACTTCTGCCTATTTATTATTTTTCTCTAAAATGACCACAAATTTAAATTTTCTCTGAAATCTGTATAAGTTTGACCCATGGGAAGAAAATGGTTCTTTACTATATTCTTAAAAATGGAAACTCTCTTTTTTTTTTTTTTTGTTTGTTTTTTTGTTTTGTTTTTCGAGACAGGGTTTCTCTGTGTAGCTTTGCGCCTTTCCTGGAGCTCACTTGGTAGCCCAGGCTGGCCTCGAACTCACAGAGATCCACCCGGCTCTGCCTCCTGAGTGCTGGGATTAAAGGCGTGCGCCACCACCGCCCGGCAAATTTTTGTTTGTTTGTTTGTTTGTTTGTTTGTTTGTTTTTGGGTTTTTCGAGACAGATTTTCTCTGTGTAGCTTTGCGCCTTTCCTGGGACTCACTTGGTAGCCCAGGCTGGCCTCGAACTCACAGAGATCTGCCTGCCTCTGCCTCCCGAGTGCTGGGATTAAAGGCGTGCGCCACCACCGCCCGGCTGGAAACTCTCTTGTATCTTAAATAAATCTGAATTTTGCAGGCATACAATGTGTACCATGTCTACTTATTTCTCCTCTCAGATTGTTTTTCACATCTGTCAAATTCTGAAGTACCACTATTTCTAAGTACAAAGACAGCCTATGCCAGCTCTGTCCTGTGGCACTTCTCTTCCTATGCAGAACAATGTTCTTGTAGTACACCATGGACCTCTGGCTGAAGAAGCAGCAGTGGGTAGGAGAGCTGAAGGTCCTAGGCACAGAGTTCAAGCAGTGAGAGGGATTGGGTGAGCACAAGCCCTTGCTCATTGAGTCAGGTGAATGTGCATTACATAACTTTCTTTAGGTCTTCAGTGGCACGGAGCCCTGCTGCTCCTGGAGATGTTCTGATCACATGATTCATGCTGACTTTCATCATACTCTAAGTTCACCTCAATGCTTCCTCAGATCACTTTCCTGATAAACAACTTTGTGTCAAATCTCTGGATAAAAGCAGGTCTCAGAGGACAAGCAATCTAATACCCATGCTCCCAACCCAGTGACACTTTCCTTCTGCAAAAGTCTAACATAGTGTAGAGAGTTTCATGGTGTCAGGATCAAGCCTTGATTTTTGGTTCAATCTTCTGAACATATTGCCTATTTATTGATTTATTATTTTTCATTTCTTTTTTAGCATTTTTGAGTTTTTAAATATATCCTGGATATTAATATTCTGGGCAATGAATAACTGGTGAAGATTTTTCCCCAGTCTTTCTCTTCATTCTGTTGTTTCTCCTTTTATGAGATTCAATTTGTCAATTCTTACTATCATTTTGAATGTTCTTATGTTTTTCCTCTTGTGGTTTCAACTTTTCAAATTTTGAGTTAAAGCATTTTATCCATTTTGAGTGAGTATTCATCTAGAGAGATGAGCAAGGGATACATTTCAGTTCCCTATGTGGGTATCCTGTTTTCCTAACCCAAGTTGCTAAGGGAACCCTTGTAGTGGTATTTGCTCTGCCCATGACCTTGGGCTATAGGGCCCAAAAGAGGTGGTGCTTCTTGCCTTAGTATGTGACCTCTTAAAAAGTAAGGGAGGCCGGGCGGTGGTGGCGCACGCCTTTAATCCCAGCACTCGGGAGGCAGAGCCAGGTGGATCTCTGTGAGTTCGAGGCCAGCCTGGACTACCAAGTGAGTCCCAGGAAAGGCGCAAAGCTACACAGAGAAACCCTGTCTCGAAAAACCAAAAAAAAAAAAAAAAAAAAAAAAAAAAAAAAAAAAAAAAAGTAAGGGAGAAGGGTTGAGAGCCCCTTCTCCCTGCAGCCTGCTTCCTGGTCTGATCGAGCTGCCAGGTGGATTCACTTCTGGTCAGAACAGAGGATGACCCCAGCTGTTTCCTCGGTTCTGTATTCGTGAGTGTAGGTCCTCAATTTTATCTTAATAAATACCCATTAAACAGACTCACGTGGATTGATCTTAATGGACCCTCCCCTAAAATATGTTCATAGCAACTTTATTAAAACTCAGAAGGCTATAGTGCATGAGTTTATTTCTGGATCCGCTGTTATGTTCCATAGATCTGCAGACTTATCTATTCTTATGCCAGTTCTGTCCTGTTACTGTTACCACACCTCTACAGGGTACTTAGAGTCTGTGTGCGATGCCCCCAACAACTAGTTCGATGAGAAAGAAACCAGTAAATGGATTCCATTAACAAAAACTCCTCCAAATAAAATACCAAATCCCACCTAAAATTCACATTTGCACACCCTAAAATCCCATAAAAACATACCTTCAGAAATCATAATTTTGTACAGAAGACCTGTAAGGGAAGAAAATAAAGAAAGAAAAAAATAAATGAAAATATTGCCCAGACAATGCATTATGAGACAAGGACCCTCCAAAGCTATTGGTTTTGTTTTGTGTTGGCCATCTATTGCTAGGCACAGGACCTGCCCTTAGGAGTAGTTTTTTTACCCAATGAACCCCATGTTCAGTTATATGACTCCGTACGTCACAACTCAGAGTTTAGGAAACTGAGCTGTGTATAATAGAATAGCGATAGGCCAGATAGCAGTCACATAATTTGTTTATCTAGTCCTGATGTTAATTATCCATTTTGTTTTATAGCAGGTAAATTTTAGCAAAAAGCATATAGCACTGTCTCTTCTGTTTGGTGCTTTCTTCTTTTAAAATAAATCCAATAACTGGACTCCATTCCCTGTTGGTCTATTCTCATCAATGTGGGTCAGTGTTACGATCGGCCTATGATAATAAAGAGACAGCATTACTTCATTCTATGGTGCTCAGAGTTGCTGTTGAATATGACAAGAGACACAAATGCAGGGAATGTGGGCAGTCTAGTGAGAGACTCTCAAGTCTCGAGGCTCACTGGGATCATCTGTGGACTTCTACAAATTGCTGATGCTCAGAGCAGTTAAAAGAAGACTGTCCAGGGCACAAACCAGGATTTGACAGTTTGTAATACTCTGTGGATTATCCTCCTGCAGCCAGTCATGAGATCCACTGGTTTAGAGAATGTGCTCTACCCATTTAGGAGAGGAAAGGGGCTCATCTGACTTATTTTATTCTGTAACTTTGAGCCCAGTACTGTGTGGTCCTAGGCAAGTCTTTTACCAAAAGACCTTTCTTTTTAAAAAAATTATTTTTTATTAAGATTATAATACAATTACATCATCTTCCTCTTCATGTATGTGTGTGTGTGATGTATATGCAAATTCCTAAATACATAATTACAACCTGCACAATCTGTGTAATGTACTTGAATGTATGTTTTCGAGAGATGACCACTTGGTATGAATAACCAATTGATATGTTTTTCCCTGGGGAAGATTCTTTCTCCCACTCCAACCATTCCTTACTTGTTGGTAGTTCTTTGTGTAGGGTTGAGACTTCATAAGCTTTCCCCCGTCCACACTAGCATGTTTATTGATGTCAGCCTTGTTCAACTCATGTTTAGGCAGCTATGTGTTGTGGTATTGTGTTCCTCAAAATATTGTGCACTCTAATAAATGTATCTGGGGTCAGAGACAGAACAGCCACAATATTAAACATAGAGGTTAGGCAATGGTAGCACATGCCTTTAATCCTAGCATTCCAGAGGCAGAAATCCCTCTGGATCTCTGTGAGTTCAAGGCCACACTGGAAACAGCAAGGCAAGGTGACTCATGCCTTTAATCCCAGAAAGTGAGCCTCTAATCCCAGGGAGTGATAACAGAAAGCAAAAAGGTATATAAAGCATGAGGACCAGAAACTAGTAGCTTAACTTAATTTGACTGGTTAAGCATTTGGCTGGTTAAGCTTTCAGGCTTTGGAGCAGCAGTTTAGCTGAGATTCATTCTGGATGAGGACTCAGAGGCATCCAGTCTGCGGAAACAGGATCAGCTGAGGAATTGGCAAGGTGAGGTAGCTGTGGCTTATTCTGCTCCTCTGATCTTCCAGCATCCACCCCAATAACTGGCCTCAGGTTTGATTTTACTAATAAGACTCGTTAAGATTTGTGCCACAGCCATGTTGGTGAGACTTTGTGGGTGGAGCTTCTGACATTCCTAGGAGACACAGTCTCACAGCAAACTCCCTGATGTTCTGGCTGTAACAATCTTTCCACTCCCTCTTCAGCAAGGATCCCTGAGCCTTACTTTGCAGATGTATCAGTTGGGACTGGGCTCCACAACTCCTCCAGTAATCAAGAAATCTTCCTATGCCCATTCCTATGGAAGCAGAAGTGTCCTTGTTACTTTAGCAATCCAGGGGAAAATCTCTCTCGGGACATATCATCATTTAAATCCTTCATCTTGTCAAGCTTTACAAATATAAGCCTATGAGAAAAAAGCCTGGAGACTCGGTGTTTGTTGAACAAATTGTCATAAAAATAGTGCATAACGCTTGGCCACTAAATGGTCCAAATTAAGAAATGTAATAATGTTAACACAGTTATCCTCTGTCCATCTGTTTCTTGACCGACAGAGTTCAGCAGAGGGACTGAAGCATCCCTCATATTTGAAACATTAATCACCTAGCTAATTGGATGGGTATTTTGTGCCCTTTAAGTATTTAATGTATACCAAAATAGATACATATCAATCTCTTTTTATTTACATGTGTGATATATACATACACACATCACATATTTACACATGTGATATATACATACATATAACACATAAGTAAGTATATGTGATAAATAAAATCACAAAACACACATGTGTGTATATGCATATATATACATGTGTAAAATGAACACAGAGGGGAGACTAAGCCCCCACGTGAAACACAAAACAGGAGAGTCTCCTACTAAAAAACCGAGCTGAAAGCAGGACATTTGGGTTTAAATTAGAATAAGTGACAATACCACTTGATTATCAAATGGAGTTGCAAAGTAAATCGTGGGAAAAGGCAAGATATGGCTACATATGTTCTGTTAAGCCAGAAACTTAGGTTGGAAAAGAAAAGAAATAATTCCACAGGCCAGAGCTGAGAAATCTGAATTTTTAAGCCAGTTGAGGTCTGTAACCCACTGTAGAGAAAGGTCCTATAAATGATTATATTAAAGGAGTGTTTCTGGCAAAAGAAAAAAAAAGAGTCAAGGGAGGGGGTAAATATCAACATTTCCCATTCAGTTTTCCACTTTGAAATTGGTCTAGAAGATGTGTGAGTCACATGAAGAAGACCTTTCTTTGTTCATGCCAATGGTCCTAATATTCACATCGTCAGTGGCCACCTGACCTGTTGTCGATGAGCCATTGGTATAATAATCCTTTATCTTCCTGGGTCACCAGAAACAATTATGGGTCTTTAAAAACCATGATTATCTAAGGATAGACAGTAGAGCCATCCACCATGATGCTGAACCATACAGTGATTAGATGCACAATGTCATGTGACAATTGGTTGTCAAGAAATTAAGGCAAGAAAGACACTTAGGAAATGGTTCAGCAAGAGCTGATGATGAATCCTAATATCAGGAAGAGGAAATCATGTTTTTCATCCACCTTCATAATTTAACCAGGAGGAGAAACTCACCTAATTTGATAATCACCTGTTTATCAACACAATAACAGGGAAAGAATGCTCCATGTGGGGACAGCAGCCCCTCAGTGGGGTATAAAAGGGGGTGTGGGCAGGGAGACTCCCACTTCCAAACCTTCCAACCCACCACCTTGTAAACCCACCCAGAACCTCCACCTCCGACACCATGGTCAACTCCTGCTGTGGCTCTGTCTGCTCTGAGGAGGGCTGTGGCCAAGGCTGCTGCCAGCCCAGCTGCTGCCAGCCCAGCTGCTGCCGTCCCAGCTGCTGTGTGTCCAGCTGCTGCAGACCATCTTGTTGCATCTCCAGCTGCTGCCGCCCCTGCTGTGGCAGTTCCAGCTGTTGTGGATCCAGCTGCTGCCGCCCCAGCTGCTGCATTTCTAGCTGCTGTCGCCCCTGTTGCCGCCCCAGCTGCTGCGTTTCTAGCTGCTGTAGGCCTTCCTGCTGCCGCCCCAGCTGCTGTGTGTCCAGCTGTTGCCGCCCCTGCTGTGGCAGTTCCAGCTGTTGTGGATCAAGTTGCTGCCGCCCCAGCTGCTGCATTTCTAGCTGCTGCAGACCTTCCTGCTGCCGCCCCAGCTGCTGTGTGTCCAGCTGTTGCCGCCCCAGCTGCTGTGTGTCCAGCTGCTGCCGCCCCAGCTGCTGTCAGTCTGTGTGCTGCCAACCCACTTGCTGCCGCCCCAGCTGCTGCATTTCTAGCTGCTGCAGGCCTTCCTGCTGCCGCCCCAGCTGCTGTGTGTCCAGCTGCTGCAGGCCCAGCTGCTGTGTGTCCAGCTGCTGCAGGCCTCAGTGCTGCATCTCCAGCTGCTGCCGCCCCACCTGTTGCCAGACCTCCTGCTGCCGCCCAGCATGCTCTAGCAGTTCTTGCTGCTGAGCGCTCTCACCCACAGTCTCCTGTTCTTCACCACCCAGCATTCCTGATGTGGACCACCTCTGAGCTGATCCTGAGAGGCCCAGCATAAAGCCTCTGTTCCAACTGATAATGATTTCGACCTCCAAATATGCTGTCACTGTTGCTGGCTGCTGAGTATCTCTTTACAACATGTAAACAAGCGTGTGTTTTCTCTGGAGTCTGTCAACTCTCACCTTAACCCAGCAGAAATCTTTGTTGTCTGCTATATTTTTAAATGGAGATTTTTCTCACATGTTAAATAAATAAATAATATGCAGTTTTACAAATATAAAAAAGCCATGTTTCCTTGTTTCTCTTTCTCAAATGGTTGTTCCCACCTCTGAACTTCTAGTTAGCTCATCTATAAACAGCAAAGGAACTCCAGCTGGTCATTTCTAGTATGCCCACTCTGCTCCCTCTGCATTCCCCCTCCCAGTACAGAAAGATGGTTTCATAGGCCATGCACATTAAACTCACTTCCTGATGACTTTTCCTGACAGAGAGGAGGCTTAAATAGGAGAGTATTTAAGTATTCTATGCGGAGCACTCAAGCAATGAGAGGGTGGATGTATAATGCTCTTTTCCGTTCCTTTGAACAGACATGTGTCCTTCTCTTAATAATGTCATCCCCATCCCATCGCTGAATTTCCTAACAGTGTTCTCTGAAGTCATTTGGAATGTTGGTCCTCTACTGTCAGTTGTTGCTAAGGATAAGATTTGTCCCAGTTGGTTCCACAACGGGAGAGGTGTAAGTGACAGGTGCCAAGGAGTTAGTGTCAGTAAACCTTTAAGCCACCAAGAGGTGTGCAAGGAAAGATGCTTAGGTTAAGTTAATCTGAAGTCTATTCTGCTTGTCCAGTAGGTAACATTTTAACATCTTAAAAATATAATGTAGCTTCTCTTGTCAGAGCTTGTACTTCTGTAAAATGTTCTCAGACTACCCTTAATTATAAAGGGAAATGTTAGCAAACAATAGATATAAAACTTTTAAAAACACATTCAAAACGAGTAAAACTAATTTGAAAATTATGTTCCTGGCTACAGATTTACAAATGTCTAGTGCCTATTAATTCTTAGAAGACTTACAAAGAGCGCTCTCTCTCTCTCTCTCTCTCTCTCTCTCTCTCTCTCTCTCTCTCTCTCTCTCTCTCTCTCTCACACACACACACACACACACACACACACACACACACACACACAAAGATCTGGCCACAAATAGCATCATTATACAGAAAAGGTATATAGGGGCCCTCTGTGTATTAATTTAGCTTCTGTTTCTAAAGCAAAAATTAGACTCTTTGGTTTAGTAGGCTAATTTGATAGCACACCTAAAACAGCATCACCAGCTGGAGACCAGGTATTTAAACCATAACCCTATGGGGACATTCTCCATTCAAATAAGAGCGTTGCATTTCAAAAGTAGAATTTGAGGCTGTGTATGGAGATATATCCAACAATAGATATGATGAGAAAAAATGTCATTCACAGTATCCTCCTCCAAAAAAAAAGTAACTAAAGCATAACCAAAGTTGGGAAAGACTTCCACAGTAAAAGTATGAAACCCTGAAGAAACATGATGAAAAAGGCATTAGAAGTTGGAGAGACTTATCGGTGATTATAGATGGGCAGAATCCATGTTGTGAGAATGGCCACGTCAGCTAACTCCATCTACAGATTCATTGCAATAACCACAAAACTTTCTTGACATTCTTCATGGAAGTAGGAAATAAGAGAAACCTAAAATTCATATGGAAACACTTTTGTAAAATACTCCAAATAGCCAAAGCAATGTTGAACAACCAAAAAGTAACAGTTTTCTTACAGTATATATTATATTATACTTGATAATATATTTATATGTAATGTATATGTATGTACTTTTATATATTATATAGACATTAAGTATGAAAATAATGACTGTGCCATTTTAATTCTTTAACTCTTTTTTTTTTTTTTTTTTTTTGGTTTTTCAAGACAGGGTTTCTCTGTGTAGTTTTGCGCCTTTCCTGGGACTCACTTGGTAGCCCAGGCTGGCCTCGAACTCACAGAGATCCGCCTGTCTCTGCCTCCCGAGTGCTGGGATTAAAGGCGTGCGCCACCACCGCCCGGCTTTCTTTTACTCTTTTTACTGATATTTAAAATACTTTTCTTAAATCTTAGGGAATTTCATAGAGTGTGCTTTGATCATACATACCTGCTACTCCTCCCCCTCCTCCTAGATGAATCTTTACATCCCTGCCTGCCCTCCCCACAACTGTGTGTCCTTTCTTGGTTGCTTTTAATAACTATTGACTCCATGGTGCTGCCTATATATCCCTGGGTATGGAACCACCCACTGATGACCTCCTAGGAGTCAACATCCTTAAAGAAAACTGACTCTCCCTCACCCCGAAGTCTTTGGCTGCCCATAGCTCTTCAGTTAGGAGTTGGGGGTTCATGAACCATTTCCCGCACCATGCAAGAATTTTGACTAGTTTGATTTACACTTTCCATGACCCTCCCCCTTTCATGATAGTCCCTTGTCTTTGAGGAGTGTGAACAAACAGTCCACACTCACATAGTCTCTGCACTTTGACCAGTTCTAGGTTTCTGTGTTGATCACTGTTCACTGCACTGTTCACAGCTCTCTGATGAAAGCTGGGAGCTGCCTTAATCTGTGGATAGAGAGATACAAATATAGAGGGCAGTTTGCCACTATGTATATTTAGCAGAATAATAGTGCTACATCCTTCCCTGGAGGTTGTGAGTTTCCTAACCATAGATTCTTGGCCATACTTGTAGGATCAGGCATGTATTTGCCTGTGCAGATCAGGTGTAAATCCAATCAGAAAGCAGTTGATTATACCCATCAAAATCATGCAACTATTATACATGCGGACAAATCTTGCCACCCTGGTCATTATTAAAATTTGTAGGATTCACAGCTGGGTAAACTCTTGATGACTGCTTCTCCACAGCAGACTGAATTACGCTTTGCAGTACTATGAAAGACAGCCAGGAGGGAAGAAGTGCCCTGGTAACAAGGAATTTAAATTATCTGCTCCCTGTGGTCAATGTGCATGGTGGTGACACCAGCCACAGGGGTTTGTCATCAAGTTTTGGTGTCAGTGTATCTGGAGCATGGGGAAATGCTGTGGCAAAGGCTTTACAAGCACATGGATACTGTTTTTAGGGATGCCTGGCCTGAAGTAGTCAGTGGAATAGGCTGAGGTTTTACCAATTAATGCTATGGGCTAAAAGAGTTCTGTGAGTGAGCGAATACAACCCTGACATCCATTTACAGGAGCGTTGCATAAGAGTAAGTTGTAATTATTCAAAGAACAACCTGAGGCAAGATTTCTTGTACAAATGACTTATAAGGATGAAAGTAGTAATTTACTAAAGAAAAGATGATAGAGTAGAAATGCATGAGCTGAGGTGCATTCTCAGTGGACTCTATTTCATTTGACACATGAGGATGATGCAGAGCATGCGTGAGACCACAGCTCTTCCTCTACTACAGCCTAAGGGTCTTGATCTTTCCAGAACTCTCAATTATCATCACTGGTAGCTACTCAGGGAAGGAGGAATGGGTGCAGAAATGACAGACATGTCTAGAGGAGGTGGCATCTACAGCTGATGGCAGTGATCTAGAGGGCAGCACATACTGTTTGAACCACCTGCACTGTATACTCACACTAGCATAAGAATGAGGAAGTTTTAGGGTTATAAGTGCTGGCATACAGTGTCATAGAATCCATCCCACCCAACTGCTTCTCTTATTCTGGTTACGCTGTGTGGTTTATCAGCATTATTAGAGAAGGTTTCATAGGTGTGCCAGTGGCCAGATGTCTGCTGTTCTGGATTACTCACCTTGAAGAGCCGCTGTGATGCTTGATGTTAATTGTCAACCTCATGGGTACTTGAGTTGCCTAGGAGATGAGCTTATAGGGATACCTAATGAGGAATGACTTAGCCTCTGAGCATGCCTTGAGTTAATTGACTTGGGGAGAACCAAGTTAACTGTGGGAAAGATCACTCCCCAGATGAGGATCTGGATGGTATAAAGTAGAGAAAGCAGCTGGTAGCTCACATTCATTCTGGGCTTCTGAACTATGAATATCATATGAACAGTCACTTCAAGTTACCACTGCCTTAAATTCTCCAAACTGAAGGACTGCACTTGAATAAATCTCTGTTCCATAAGAGATTCTGTCTAATTATTTATTTTATTACGGAATCAGGACAAGACACTAATACAGCCACCAAGCTCCTATCTGGAGACTTCTGATCTCTTGGTTTCTAAGTTCACACTGGACTGTCTGCCTTGCTACTTTCCCATGCACAATAAAAAAAAAAAAACTAACTAAAAATGTCAGGATGGCAACAGTGTGTCATCTAATGGTCAATGTGCTCTCCTACCCTTGACGCACAGAGGTGCTCCAACTTCCTCATGATGATGATGTCACTCACATTTGAAATAGCTCCTTTTTTGACTGGACATCAGAACTAAAATGTCCACAACCTCCACTCTTTCTCTGCAATCTATAAACTCTCATCTCATGCCCATGTCACAGTTTGTACTTTGCAATATTTTCAAAAGTGAAGGTTTTTACATATCTTAAATAAAACTGAATACTGTAGGAATACACATTAAAGCTTCATTTCATTTTCATTGCCCACATCTCTAAAAACATTGAGTTCATCTTTGAAAGATGAGTAAATGACAGTAGCTAATTTCTAAAATGCAGCTCTGGTGGTTTGAACGAGAAAGGCCTCCACGGAGCTACAGATGTGAAAACTTGCTCTCCTGCTAGAATTTTTTGGGAAGGATTTAGAAGGTGTGGCTTTATGGGAGGGAGTGTCACGGGAGCAGGCTTGGAGGTCACAAAATCCAAATGCCATTCCCAGTTAGCATTCTCTGCTTTGTGGTCCTGTGTGAGCTCTCAGCTCCTGCTCAGAGCAATGCCTGACTGCCTCTTGCCATGAGCTCTCAACATGATGTTCGTGCACTCTAGCCCACTGAGAAGGGAAGCCACAATACACTCTATCTTCTCTAAATTGCCTTGGTTATGGTGTTTTATCACAGCAACAGAAAAGCAGTCAGACAGCAGATGATTCTTCTGCACCTTTTTCCTAGTAAAAATTGACTTCAGGATCATGCACATAAAACCATTCCTTCCTAACATTTTATGACAGTGGAGGAAACTTTATGTAGGAGAGTCGACACTATTGGAACATAGAGTTCAAGCAGTGAGAGAGAGCCTGTGAGCCTATGCTCTCCTTCCTTTTCCTTTGCAAATGCATCCTCCCCATGTACCAGAAGCTGTGAGTGAGTGGTTTGGGTCACGGCTGACCTCGGTTGTCCTACTCTGTGTGGCAGTATCTCAGGGAGTCATTCCTTTCTATTAGTCACTTCCTTAGTTCCCTTCAACTCTTTCAAGGGTCATTTATCACATGATTATTTTTGATGTCAAACCTCAGTACTGTGTTTCCTCCTGTCAGCTCAGAATCCATGATTCCATGCGCCACATCTCAGTATTTATGTCAGTCAACACATTTTTCATAATGTATTGTCATGGTCCATTGACAATTTTGAATTCACTGTCCACCAACATGGTGAAATATCACTATCTATACTTGTGTCTTCTACTTATGCACAATGTTGCTTCAGCTTCTTGTTTTCAATGCTATGTAGTTTTATTTTATCAATTAATATTAATATTGCAGAATAGTCCCTTTTACCATCATAGTATCATGCAGATATAGAAGGTATTTTGTATTATCCATTTATTTTAAACACTTGTCCTTCTTGTCATCAAAACCCTCAAGTTATGTTGGGAAAAAAAAAAACCTTTGTCATTACCAGCACAGTAACAGTATCTACAGAGTCTGCTTACACCTGTATTCAAGACCTCCAAATCAACAGACCCTGGATTTACACAAAAGAGCACACATCTTTCCTAATGGATCATGGAGAGGGCAGCTCAGAAACTCCATCCATCTTTGAATTACTTAGTTTTAAGTATTAGTGTATTCTACTTAAGGAAGAGGAACACATCAATGCTTATTGGTTTAGTGTGTACTGAACCCACAACCAGTGACCCCTCTGCCTCTCATATCTTTTTTCATAAAAAAATGGGTATATAAGTATGTATGAATACATTTGAATACAGATATCCTATAAGTATAAAAGTTGAGGAAGATCTATTTCATGGAGCTTTACAGGCATTTTGAGACAGAGTCAAGTGTTCTGTGAGCATAACTCTAGACCTCTGGAAGACTGGGAATTTTTTTTAAAGAGCTCAGCCATCTCTCCAATCCCAAAACATATCCAATGCCAAATGCCCATCTACCAAGGTTTCAAGAAATGATAATGCAATGCTGCAGTTATCCCCTGGGTTTGGACAGTAGAGTGTGAGGTAGTGTATCAGAACCCATGACCAGAATTCCTCTGCCACATACATTGTCTATAAATGAAGTCTTTCCATATCAGTTGTGTCTACTAAGGATTCCAGAAATTCAAATAAAATACTCTAGAGTCCCTGGTCCAATGATGTTGATTAACAGACTTCAAAGCCAAGAAGACAGATCTTTTCCCAGACCTAGTATCAACTCATGGAAAAAAATTATTTGATTAGTGTTTTTCATTGATGGATATGATCTATGGGATTTAGTGTTCGCCTCTTGCTTGCAAATACTTTACTCCACAGAGAATGTCCTGGTTTCTCTAGACTTTATTCTTCAGCACAGCAGAGGTCAAGCAATCCCTAGATTATTTATCAGATTTACCTGTCACCCTGTACAGCTAATGAATGGTGCATTAGATGCCATAGCTTCCTGTTTATCATATCTAACTGAAATAATATTCTTAGAACCATGACTCAATAGACTTCTCCTTAGAGATCTGAACTTTGACATCCCATTGAAATGTGTTGTGAGCTAGAGGGGATGTAACGGAGCCTCAAGGAAAGTCAACTCTACTGCTTTTGCTGTAGGTTCCACACACTCTAGGTATACCTCTGCAACTACTTCTTCAAGGGCTTAAAGGCTTTATTTGAGATTCCTCTTTCCATGTCTCAAACTGTAGACTGAGAATTTGTACCTGTTCGTATTGGATACCTGTCACAAGAAATCACAGATAGGCTTTGTGGTCATCCGCTGTAGTCTGTCATGATCTTTCTTCTTTGGTTGGGAAGAGTTCCAGAATTGAAAGGTCTCATGTGTATTCTTTGCTCTGTAATCTAATCATTAGCATTATGAAGGGAAGCTATGTTGGACACCATTTGGATTAAGAACAGTCATCCAGGAAAGGTCAGGTCCTGAAGGCCTCTGGTTTTTAAGGTAATTACATGTTCACAAGCACACTAATGAAAATTAACACTACCAAAGGTAGGCAAGCTATGCCGGAAAACCAACTCTGAAACAGAGGGTGTGAAAACACAGAATGTCAGGTGACAGATTCTTTAGAAGGAAGACACCTAAAGCACTTGCCCTTGGGCTCAACAGAGGTCCCATTGAATCCTAACAAAGGAAGTTGAATATCATCAAATCTGACACTCCTGAACGAAGGCAAGATAGGAAACAAATCCAACTCTGAAATATAGAACTCAAGTATATAGAATTTCAGGTGACTGATCTCTCAGAAGGAAAAGACAACTGAAATAACTTTCATAGGGCTCAGTAAGGGTACCCATTAAGTCACCCATCAGGAACTAGGAAAGTTTGTATTGCCTTCACCTTGAATATGTATCAGGCAAAGGATCTTTCCTCATTTGATGATAGCCAAGCATCAGGAGGCAAGAATGCATCTGCACTTCAGGACAGCGGCCCCTCAGCAGGGTGTAAATGCAGACCTGGGCAGGAAGGCTTCCAAACCCTCCAACCCACCTGCTTGCAAACCCAGAAAGACAGACGCTCTGGCCTCTGACACCATGCAGTGCTGTGGGTGGCCCTTGCTGCTGCCAGACCACCTGCTGCAGGACCACCTCCTGCTGCCCCTGCTGCTGCCAACCCTGGTGCTGTGGCTCCAAATGCTGCCAGTCTGGCTGCTGCTAGACCTCCTGCTGGAGAAATAGCTGCCATAGGAACACCTGTTACTGACCACCATACCCTAGTAGTTCATGATGTTGAGCATTCTCACCAATTCTTTGCTCCTTAATCATCAATTATACCTGATGTTGACCAAATGTTTACCAAATCCTGAAAGGCAAAGGGTCTGTTCCAACCGATACTGTTTTTTTTTTTTTCCAAGAAATATGCTGCCCTATACCTGGGTGCCCAGTTAGGAAATGTACACACCCCTGAATGTTTCTCTGCAATTTGAAAACTCTCCCATCCTCCCAAAGGCTCAGTTGGTTTTTTGCAATGTTTTGTAATCTTGGGATTATCCCTTTCCTTAAAAATATTTGAATGTCTTAGGCATGCCAAACTGAAAGCTTTGTGTCTCCTCATTTCTCTTTCTTGACTAGTGGCCTTTATATTTAAATTTTTTTAGCTCATATCTGTAGAAATCGTAGGCTATAGCAGCCTATTTTGTCATGTCATAACTGGGGATGTAAATAATCAAGGCTACCGTATAGTCATATATGTGAACATTGGGCTTAAGATAATGTTGTTGTCTTGGGAGGATTAGATGGTGGGACCCTGTTGGAGGGGGTGTCTCATATGGGGCAGTTTTGAGAGTTAAGAGACCTATGTCTTGTCCTCTTAGCTCATCTCCCCCATGATAATGTCTTCAGATCTCTCGTTCCCAGTTCCAAAGCCAAACCTGCCTGTCTGCATCCATAGCCCACAGGGATGGTTGTGTACTTCAACCCCTTGAAGCTGTAAGGCCTTAGAAACCCCTTTCCTCTGGAAGCTGCCTTGGGTTTGGTGTCTTATCACAGCAACAGGTCAGTATTTTAGTCACCAAGTAGTTCTTTAGCATCTTGTCCAAGAAGAGAAGGTTGACTTCAGGACCACACACATAAAACCAACCTTTCCATGACATTCACTGACAGTGGAGGACACTTAGGGGGGAGAATTGACACTCTTAGGACATAGAGCTCAAGCAGTGAGAGGCAGGGAGGGACCACCTGCTCTTATTTCCTTTTGCATGAACGTAGAGTCCTCCTCCCACTGTCCCGGGGCTTCTGAATGGCTTGATATCCCCCAGGTTGCCTTGATTTGTGTGGCATTATACAAGTGAGACAGTCCTTTCTTGCCATCAATCACTTCTTTGGTTCCTTTGGACCCTTCTGAGGTTCATTTCCCATATGATGTACTTTCTGACAATTCTCAACTCTCTACTCCTGTTGCTCACAGTCCGCTCTTCTCCTCAGTCTTGATGTCTTTGATGCATTTTCATAATCCATGGAGGTATTGCCACCATACATTGCCAACTTTAATTTTACTTTCCCCTACCATAATAAAGTATCCCCATCCAACCTTATGATTTCCATTTTGTGAGGAATTTGCTTCAGCAACTTGTCTTCAGAAATTTGCAGTGACTGCTTTGAAATAATGGTATCCTTTAATATGAATAGTAGAGAATAAGCCTTTCAACATCACCTAACCACACACCTATGAAGGCTGTTTTGTATTTATCCACATATTGTAAACATTTTGCCCTCTCTTCATTTAAAGGTTAGAGTAAAAGTTGCCAGGAAATCTTTCATTCCTGGGGAAAAGAAGTATGTCCGCAGAGTCTCCTTACATCTCCTTACATCTGGATCAAAGTCGCATATCCATAGAACATGGATTCATGCAAAGGAGCATACATCTTCCTGAATGGATCAAGGAGAAGATAGCTCAGGAACTTTACTCACCTTTGGATGCTTTGTTTTGCAGTACTAGTGTTTTCTAGTTATTGGGTAGGAATATATACCAATGCTTACAGGTTTCAAGTGTCTATGCTGAACCAGAAACAGTGATTACTCCACAAAGGGCATCATATCTTCTTTCATAAAAAATGGGTATATGTATGTATGTAAGCAGCTGAGAACAGATTCCTCTAGAGTCCCAATGTGAGGTCAGAACAGCTGGAGGGAGAGTTAAAGACAATTTTGAGCCCCAGATATGGGTTCTGGGAGAATGAATGGGTGCTCTGGAAGACCATGAACCACTAAATGGGTTTAATGAGATTTTCAACCCCCAAACATGTCCTTTCAAAGATTTCCATCATCCAAGACTCCAAGTGTTGATCACAACACACTGTTGCATACCTGTTACAGAATTAAGAATTTAAGGTACTGTATCAGGCCTTCAGGCCAGATATTCCCTGCACACATCTTCACTATACATGCGTTGATTGCATAAAAATAATTTCTTCCCAATGATTAAGAACATGGATCAAATACTCAAGATATCCTGCACAATTATGCTGTCTAACATACTTCAATGGTAAGGAGACAGATCCTTATGTCGGCTCTTGGAAAAGCAAGTATCTGATTAATCCACTTGAGAAAACATTTCTCCTAAGACATCAAGTGTTTCCCCTCCCCCCTTTTTAAGATAATGGAGCTCACAAGGAATGTCCAGGATTCTCTAGATTGGAATCTTCATCTTGGAGAGTTAGAAAAAAACCTAATTCCTGAAGAGATTACCATGCTTTCTGGCAGCAATAAAATTCTAACATCTCCAGAACCATTTAATTCTTAGCTCTAACAAAAATCATATGTTCACCATAGGGATTGAGTACAGAGCACATTAGGTACATGGAAATTGACATGTCATTCAAATGTGTTCTGAATTAAAGAAGATGTAGGTCAGCCCAAAGAGGAATCAGAAACTGTTCTTGAAGGAGGGATACATACTAGATATACCTCTACTACCTATATATTAGAGACATTAAAGACTATATTTGTGGTTTCTTTCTCCACACTTCACACAACAGACTGAAGATGTTGTCCAAACCAGACTGTATGTCATTGAACAGGCTGGGAAAAGAAGGTGGGTAGTCACACATCCTAGCCTGTCAATATCCTCTGGTTTTGCTTTGGAAGCATCCCCATAACTGAAGTCTCACAGGTACTGGGTAGCTCTACAGTAGTGTCATTACCATTGTAACAGCAGAGCTACATTGCAGAGCATTTGCATCAATGGCATCCACCTAAAAGAGGGCCAGGACCCAAAAGTCTCTGCGTTGTCATGCCAATGTCTTTTGACGCTCACACTCTCTGGACCCACATGATCTATTACGTGCGAGCCATCAGAATAATGAGACCTGACACTCCAAAAGGACACAATATAGGCCACAAAGCCAAGTCTGGAACATAGGGTGTGAGCTCAGAGAAAGTCATGTGACTGCTCCCTGGGAAGCCAGTGACACCTGAGAGCATTTCCCAAGATGCTCAGCAGCCATCAGTTGCCAATGATGCCTAACAGATCCCAAGTATGAAGGTGTGATTTGAATTCACCTTGAATTTTGACTCAGGAAGGGAATCTTGCCTCATGTGATGATTTGTTGACTAGCCAAACATCAAGGCAGGAACGCACCTGCACTGGAGGACAGCTGCCCCTCATCAGGGTATAAAAGCAGACCTGGGTAGGGAGGTTTCCAAATCATCCATACCACCTACTTGCAAACCCAGAAAGACAGACTCCCCAGCCTCTGACACCATGCAGTGCTGTTGTGGCCCATGCTGCTGCCAGCCATGCTGCTGCCAGCCATGCTGCTGCAGAACCACCTGCTGCCGCCCCTGCTGCTGCCAACCCTGCTGCTGTGGCTCCAACTGCTGCTAGACCACCTGATGGGGGAGCAGCTGCCCTAGGGAAGCCTGCCTATTCCTGGCCAGTTTTCCTCGGAATTCAAGCTCTTGAGCATTCTCTCTGACTCTTCTCCCCTAAGCATCAATACCCTCAATGGAGATCAACTGTCCCAACACCCAGAAAGGCCTTTACAAATACTCTTTCTCTTACTACTGTGGCTGCCTTTGTCCAACAAACAGGCTGCCCCATACCCAGCTTCACATCTCTGAAATGAACAGGTTCCTCAATGTTTTCTGCACTCTAGACACTCTCACCTTGTAACTCTGAACCTGGAGGACCTTTGCCAAGGTCTTGTCAACTGGAGATCTTCCCCTGATTTAATAAATGTGACTGTTCTACAACACCTAACCCCAAGTGTCATGGATCTTTGTTTCTATTATTTCTCAAGTGTGCTTTCTTTTGGGAAACAGTAAGGACTTCTTTCCACCATGAATATACTGACCATAGCAGTCTATTCAACATTACCACTCCTGGTGTTTCGATGAAACTTGTCCCCTAAACAGAGATATATTGAAATTCTAGATCTTCAGTGGTTGAATTGTCTAGAAAGGATTAGGAGGTGGGGCTTTCTCCAGCGGTGAATCTTTGGGGTACGTTTTGGGTTTCACGGGCCCTCTGAACTTCTCTCTTGATCCCTCACTCAGTGTGGTGACTTTAGATGTGTGGTCAGAACTGTTGTTCCTGTGCTGTACTCAGCTGCCCACATCATGTTCTCAGCCATGAAGTACATGCCTTTCAGCCCAATGAAACTCCCAGTGGCCATGAACCCATTATTAAGTGCTTTGCTAATGAAATCTCTGATCAGGTATACAAATGTGCTTGAGTATGCATATATTTTTTCCTGGATCTTTCTCCCAGTAAGAAAGAATTACATGAGGACCAAACACAGAATCACCCCTCTGTGCTATTCTCTGACCATGGAGAGAAATTTAGGGAGGAAATATGAAGCTATTAGCTGGTAGAACTCAAGCTATGAGACTTGGAGAAGGAGCACCAGCTTTTCTTCCCATCCACTGGAATGCATGTGTGTTCCCTGCACTGTCCCCACGGTGTGAACTGCTCTGGACACTCACTGCTATATCTAGTTTGTCCTGAGTGATGTCCTATCCTCCAGTGAAGAATCTTCTTTCTTCCAAGTCCTTCTTTACCTCTCCTCAAACCTTCCTAAATTCCTTTCCCCACCAGAATAGAGTATATGCTGAACCTCAGTCCTGTGTTAACTCTCAAAGATGCAAAAACCCATGATGCCATGCTCTTCATCTTTGTATTGTGGCCTTTCAACATCAGATTGTTGACCTCTGGTGCCCCCCATGTTAAGTCGCCAACTTTGAATTTTCTCTCCAGCTATGTTTGTATCTTCAAATGTGTGCACAACATGTTGCAGCATCTTCTTTTCACTCATTTAGACTTTTTAATTAGAAAGAAAGCATTGTGAATATGAATATGACAGAATAGGCCCTCTCTCCATCACAAAATCATACACCAAGGAAGACTTTTTGTCCTTATGCATGTGTTATATCCACTGTCTGTTGGATGACCCAATGCCTACCAAGGGGACTGCCAGAAAAACATCCATTCTGGGTGAGCTTGCTGAATACCAGCAGCGACTTCAACAGAAGGAGCATGTCTCAGAACTAGCAATACATACATCTAGTGTGTGAATCTTGGCCAATTTTGGGGCAGTGGCTCCTTATTCTCCATCATCATCAGACACCTTGGTTTCCGATCCAAGTTATTGTTATTATGGGAGAAGGGGTGAAATCAATGCTTAGTGGATTAAATTGTGTTGTGATTTGAAACTTGGTCCTGTCCGGAGGGTATCATATTGTTGTGATATTGTGTTCCCCAAATATATTTGCATCCTAATAAACTTATTTGGGGTTAGAGGACAGAACAGACACTATAGACATGGAGACCAGAAAATGGCACACACACCTTTATTCCTAGCATTCTCAAGGCAGAGATCCATCGGGATCTCTGTAGGTTCAAAGTCACACTGGAAACAGCCAGGCGTAGTGACACATGCCTTTAATCACAGGAGTGATGGCAAGAAGCAGAAAGGTATATAAGGTGTCAGGACCAGGACCTTGAGCCTGCTTAAGTTTTCAGGCTGTTAGCAGCAGTTCAGCTGAGATTCATTCGGAAGAGGACACAGAGGCTTCCAGTTTCAGGAAACTAGCTGAGGAATTGGCAAGGTGAGGTTAGCTGTGGCCTGTTCTGTCTCTCTGATCTTTCAGCATTCACCCAACACCTGCACTCAGGTTTTTTTTTATTAATAAGACCATTAAAGATTCAATTTACATTATATCTCCTTTCTTAAAATGGATATGACTGTGTACTTGTAAGCAAGTGAGTACTGACTCACTTAGAATTCAGATGTGATGATCTAGAGAGACTTACTGAGAGTGACAAGTACTTTGGAGTACCAGGTTTTTACTCTGTAAGCACAACATGGCTGTTCTGAGATACCAGCATCACTTTTATTGGATGCAGCCAACTCTCCTACACCAAATGATGCCTATTCCCTGCTTCCCATGAGAAAGGACTCCAAGAGTTGAGGGCAACACCTTGTTGAATCCCCTGTGTTTCTAATGAAGGATTTGAGATGATGCCCCAGATTCCAGTACAAGATTTTCCATGCCTGTGTCTTTTTTATGCTGAGGTCTTTCCAAAAATTTGATCTCCTGCTGAAGATATTCTGCCTAGTGATACTGACCAGCAGGCTCCAGTGCTCAGGGGACAGATCCTTCCATAGGCACAATGATGGTTTCTTGGAAAAACATGAGTATGGCAGTGCTCTTGAGAAAGAATGAGTCCTTGGAGGTGCCAGTATTTGTTCACTGTTTGCAGATCCTGAGGTCCACAGAGAGTGCTCTGGTTTCCCTGGGCTGGATTCTGTGACACAACAGAGCTAAGGCTTTGTGTCCAGATTCCCTTATCAGATTAAGTTCCCCTCTCTTCCTAATCCAATAAGTCTCATGTGTGTCTCTGAGTTTCTCTTTAGACAGAACTGATGGATCATGAGCTCAGGGTCACTGCTTAGTACAAGGCTCTGTGGGTGTTGGAGGTTAGAGTCCTGATGAACTCAAGTCCACCTAGAGACACTGGAGTTGATGTAGGACAGCCCCAAGAGGAGACAGCAAGGTTATAATTCTCCAGGAGAGCACTCTAGGTATCCTTCCACCACCCAATGATCAAGTAGCTCAAAGTCTTTATCTGAGATTTTATTTTCCACACTTCACGAAACAGGCTGTAAATCAAGTCTAAGGACAGACAGTATGTCATTCACACATATGGAGAAATGAAAGTGGGTAGTCACGGCCCTAGCTTGTCTAGACATTCTGGCTTTGGTTGAATGAGGAGCCATCTTCAACAGGTCTCAGGTGGATTGGGTTCCTCTACAGTATTGTCATTACCATTATCTGGGCAGAGCTCCATTGCACAGCATTTGAATCAATGGCATCCATCTAGGACAGGGCCAGGACCTGAAGGTCTCTGAGTTGTCATGCCAATGTCCTTTGACTCTCATGCTCTCTGGACCCACCTGACCCATTATGTGTGAGTCTTCAGAATAATGAGACATGACACTCCAAAGGGACTCAAGATAGGCAACAAAACCAACTCTAGAACATAGGGTATGAGCTCAAAGAATGTCACATGACTGCTCCCTGGGAAGCCAGTGACACATGAGAGCAATTCCCAGGATGCTCAGTGGCCATCAGTTATCACTGATGCATAATACATCCAAGGTATGAAGATGTGATTTGATTCAGGAAGAGAATCTTGCCTCATTTGATGATTTCTTGACTAGATAAGCATCAGGAGGCAAAAATGCATCTGACTCCAGGACAGCTGCCCCTCAGCAGGGTATAAAAGCAGACCTGGGTAGGGAGGCTTCCAAACCATCCAACCCACCTACTTGCAAACCCAGAAAGACAGATCCTGTAACCTCTGACACCATGCAGTGCTGTTGTAGCCCATGCTGCTGTCAGCCATGCTGCTGCAAGCCATGCTGCTGCCAGACCACCTGCTGCAAGACCACCTGCTGCCGCCCATGCTGCTGCCAACCCTGCTGCTGTGGCTCCAACTGCTGTTAGACCACCTGATAGAGGAGCAGCTGCCCTATTGATGCCTGCCTATTGATTCCTCCAGATTCATGCTCTTGATCATTCTCTCCTACTCTTTTCCCCTAAAGCATCAAATACCCTCAATGGAGATCATCTGTCCCCACACCCAGAAAGGCGTTACAAACACTCTTTCCCTTACCACTGTGGCTGCTTTCGTCCAACAATCAGGCTGCCCCATACCCAGCTTCACATCTCTGTAAAAAATAGGTTCCCCAATGTTTTTCTGCACTCTAGACACTCTCACCTTGTAACTCTGAACCTGTAGGACCTTTGCCATTGTCTTGGCAACTGGAGATCTTCCCCTGCTTTAATAAATGTGACTGTTCTACAACAAACAACACCAAGTGTCATGATCTTCATTTTTCCTATTTCTCAGTGTGCCTTCTTTTGGGGAACAGTAAGGACTTCCCTCCACCATGAATATCCTGACCATAGTGGTCTATTCAACATTACCACTCCTGGTTTCAATGAAAGGTGTCCCCTAAACAGAGGTGTATGGGAATTCTAGATCTTCAGTGGTTGAATTGTCTAGAAAGGATTAGGAGGTGGGGTTTTCTCCAGGGGTGTATCTTTGGGGTATGTTTTGGGGTTTCAAAGGCCCTCTGAAATTCTCTCTTGATCCCTCACTCAGTGTGGTGACATTAGATGTGTGGTCAGAACTCTTTCTTCAGAGCTATACTCAGCTGCCCACATTGCGATCTCAGCCATGAAGTACAATGCCTTTCAGGCCTCTGTAATTCTCAGTGGCCATGAACCCATTTTTTCCATTAGGTTTTTGGCAATGAAATCTCCAATCATGGATACAAACAGGATTGCGTATGCACATATTCCTTCTGGATCTTTCTCCCAGTAAGAAAGGATTACATGAGGACCAAGCACAGAATAACCCCTCTGTGCTAATCTTTGACCATTGAGAGAAATTTAGGGAGGAGATATGAAGCTATTAGCAGGTAGAACTCAGCTATGAGACTTGGAGAAGGAGCACCAGCTTTTCTTCACATCAACTTGAATGCATGTGTGTTCCCTACACTGTCCCCAAGGTGTGAATTGTTTTGGACACTCACTGCTCTATTCAGTTTCTCCTGTGGTGTTCTGTCTTCCAGTGGAGAACCTTCTTTCTTTCAAGTCATTCTTCACCTCTCATCAACCTTTTCCAAGGTCCTTTCCCACCAGAAGAGAGTATATGCTGAACCTCAGTCCTGTGTATACTCCTAAAGATGCAAAGACCCATGATGCCATGCTCTTCATCTTTGTATTGTGGCCTTTCAACACCAGGTTGTTGACCTCTGGTGCATCCCATGTTAAGTTGCCAACTTTGGATTTTTCTCTTCAGCTATGTTTTTGACTTCAAATGTGTGCACAACATGTTGCAGTATCTCCTTTTCACTCATTTGGACTTTTTAATTAGAAAGAAACGTGTCCTGAATATGAATGTGACAATATAGTCCTTCTCACCATCACACACTCATATACCAAGGAAGACTTTTTGTCCTTATGCATGTGTTACATCCACTGTCCCTTTGATGACTGAGTGCCTACAAAGAGGACTGAAATAAAAATACACATTAAGGGTCATGTTGCTGAATACCAGCAGAGACTTACTTCACAGCAGGAGAAAAAGAAGAGCATATCTCAGAAGGAGCCATGACCTCAGGAGTAGATATTGGCAAGGTTGGGAACAGTGGGTCATTATTCTCTTTCATCTTTGGACACCTTGGTGTCTGCTGAGGGTTATTGTTATTATGAGATAGGAGGGGAAATCAATGTTTAGTGGATTAAATTGTGCTCAAATCTGAAACTTGGTCATGCCCGGAGGTTTTTATATCTCCTTTCTTAAAATGGATATATCTGTGTATGTTTAAGCAAGTGAGTACTGACTCACTTTGAGTTCTGCAATTATGATCTACAGAGTTTTATGGCTAGTGACAGGTACTTTGGAGTACCAGGCTTGTACACTGTAAGCACAACATGGGTGCTCTGGGATACCAGCATCACTTTTATTGGATGCAGCCAACTCTTCAACACTAAATGATTCCTATTCCCTGCCTCTCATGGGAAAGGGCTCCAAGAGTTGATGTCAACACATTGTTGAATTCTCTGTTTTTTTTTTTTTTAAAAAAAAAAGGATTAGAGGTGCTGCCCCAGATTCCATCATCAGATTTTCCATGCCTTATATCTTGTTTATATTGAGGTCTTCGCAAAACTGTGAATGCTGGAAGATCACAGAAGCAGAACCAGACACAGTTACCTCACCTTGCCAGTTCCTCAGCTGATCCTGTTTCCTCAGACTGAAAGCCTCTGAGTCCTTATCCAAACGAATCTCAGCTGAACTGCTTCTCGAACATCTGAATGCTTAACCAGCTAAAAGATTCTAATTTCTGGTCTTCATGCCTTATATACCTTTCTGCTTTCTGCCATCACTGCCTGGGATTAAAGACTCACTTTCTGGGATTAAAGGCATGAGTCACCATGCTTGGCTGTATCCTTGAACACACAGAGATCTAGATAGATCTCTGCCTCTGGAATGCTAGGATTAAAGGCATGTGCTACCACAGCCTACCCTTTATGTTTAATATTGTGGCTGTTCTGTTCTCTGACCCCAGATAAGTTTATTAGCATGCACAATATTTGGGGGAAACACAATACCACCACACTGTGATCTCCTGCTGGAGATATCCTGCCTAGGTATCCTGACCAGCAAGCTCCAGAGCTCAGGGAACAGATCCTTACACATGCACAATTTCCTTTCATGGAAAAGCATTAGTGTGGCAGAGCTCTTAAGAAAGAATGAGTCCTTAAAATTGCCAGTTGTCCACTGTTTGCAGATCCTGTGGTGCACAGAGAATGCCCTGGTGTTCCTGGGCTGAACTCTGTGGAACAACAGAGATAGGGCTTTGTGTCCAGATTCTCTTATCAGATTAAGTTCTCCTCTCATCGTAATCCAATAGTTGTCATGGGGGTCTCTGGGTTTATCTTTAGACACAGCTGATGGAAATCACGAGCTCAGGGTCACTGATTAGTACAAGGCTCTGTGGGTGTTAGAGGTTAGAATCATGGTGAACCAAAGTCCACCTAGACACACTGGAGTTGTTGTGGGACTGCCCCAAGAGGAGACAGCAAGGTATTAATTCTGCAGGAGGGACAAGCTAGGTATCCTTCCACCACCCAATGATCAAGGAGCTCAAAGTCTCTATCTGAGATTCCATTTTCCACACTTCAATCAAAAAGCAGTAAATCAAGTCTAAGGACAGACAGTATGTCATTCACATAGGTGGAGAAATGAAGGTGTGTAGTTATGCACCCTAGCCTGTCTGGATATTCTGGCTTTGCTTAGGATGAGGAGCCATATTAAACAGGTCTCAGGTGGATTGGGTTCCTCTACAGTATTGTCATTACCATTATCCCAGAAGAGCTCCATTGCACAGCATTTGCATCAATGTCATCTATCTAGGACAGGACCAGAGACCTGATGGTCTCTGTGGTATCATGCCAATGTCCTTTGACTCTCACACTGTCTGGACCCACCTGACCCATTATGTGTGATCCATCAGACTAATGAGACTCTAATGGACACAAGATAGGCCAGGAAACCAACTCTGGAACATAGGGTGTGAGCTCAGAGAATGTCATGTGACTGCTCCCTGAAAATCCAGTTTCACCTGTGAGCACATCCTATGATGCTCAGCATCCATCAGTTGCCAGTGATGCCTAACACATCCCAACTATGAAGGTGTGATTTGCATTCACCTTGAATGTTGACTCAGGAAGAGAATCCTGCCTATTTGATGTTTTGTTGACTAGCCAACCATTAGGAGGCAAGAATGCATCTGCAGTTGAGCACAGTGGACCCTCAGCAGGGTATAAAAGCAGACCTGGGTGGGGAGGATTCCAAACTCTCCAACCCCCCTACTTGCAAACCCAGAAAGAAAGACCCTCTGGCCTCTGACACCATGCAGTGCTGTTGTGGCCCTTGCTGCTGCCAGCCATGCTGCTGCCAGACCACCTGCGGCAGGACCACCTGCTGCCGCCCCTGTTGCTGCCAACCCTGCTGCTGCCAACCCTGCTGCTGCCAGCCCTGCTGCTGTGGCTCCAACTGCTGCTAGACCACCTGATGGAGGAGCAGCTGCCCTAGGGAAGCCTGCCTATTCCTGGACAAAGTTCCCTAGGGATACCTGCTCTTGAGCATTCTCTCCGACTCCTCTCCCCTAAACCATCAAACATCCACAATGGAGATCAACTGTCCCGACACCCAGAAAGGCTTTACAAACACTCTTTCCTTTAATGACTGTTGTTGCTTGTCAAAAAAAAAAAGGGGGCTGCCCCACACCCAGCTTCACATCTCTGAAATGAACACATTCCCCAATATATTTCTGCACTCTAGAAACTCTCACCTTGTAACTCTGAACCTGTAAGACCTTTGCCATGGTCTTGAGGACTGGAGAGCTTCCCCTGCTTTAATAAATGTGACTGTTCTACACCACCCAACCCCAAGTGTCATGGATCTTCATTTCTCCTATTTCTCAAATGTGCCTTCTTTTGGGAAACAGTAAGGACTTCTCTCCACCATGAATATCCCGTCCACAGCAGTCTGTTACACAAAACCACTCCTGGTGTTTCAATGAAAGGTGTCCCCTAAACATAGGTATATGGGAATTCTCAAACTTTAGTGCTCGAATTGTCTAGAATGGATTAGGAGGTAAGGCTTGGTCCAGGGATGTATCTTTGGGGAACATTTGGAGGTTTCTTACAATCATACACCAAGAAAGACATTGTGTATTTATGGAAGTGATTTATCCACTGTCCCTTGGATAATCCAAGGAGACTGCCAGATAAACATCCATTCTGGGGGATGTTGCTGAATAACAGCAGAGACTTCCCACCAGGAGAACATGAAGAGCATGTCTCAGAACTAGCAATGACCTAAGGAGCATACATCTAGTGACTGGATCATTATTCTCTTTCATCATTGGATACCTTGGTTTCCAATGAGAGTCGTTATTATGGGAAAGGAGGTCAAATCAGTGCTTAGTGGATTAAATTGTGTTCTGATCTGAAACTTGGTCCTGCTTGGAGAGTCTCATATCTCCTTTCTAAAATGGATATCTGTCTGTGTACCTGTTATAAGGGAGAACTGACTCACTTATAATTCAGATGTAATGATCAAAGACATTGAGGTAGAGTTACAGATACTTTGGAGTACCAGGCTTATACTCGGTAAGCACAAGATAGGAGCTCTTGGATACCAGCATCACTTTTATTGGATCCAGCCAAATCCCCAACAACAAATGATGTCTATTCCCAGCCTCCCATGAGAATAGACTCCAGGGGTTGGCAAAACATTGTTGAATTCCCTGTACTTAGAATGACAAATTTGAGGTGCTGCCCCAGATTCCAGTGTCAGATTTTTCATGTCTTGAGTCTGTTTATGCTGAGGTCTTTCCATAACTGTGATTTCCTACCTAGTGTTACTGACCAGAAGGCTCCAGAGCTCAAGGGACAGATCCTTCCATGGGCACAAAATGGTTTGCTGCAAAGCACAAGTATGGCAGTGATCTTGAGAAAGGATGAGTCCTTGGAAATTCCAGTGTTTGTTCACTGTTTCCAGACCCTGCCATGCACAGAGAATGCCCTGGATTTCCTGGGATGGACTCTGTGAAGCACCAGAGCTAGCTTTGTGTCCAGATTCTCTTATCACATTAAATTCCTCTCTCATTCTAATCCAATACGTGTCACGGGGGTCTCTGGGTTTCTCTTTAAATACATCTGATGGAAATCATGAGCTCAGAGTCACTGCTTAGTACAAGGCTCTGTGGGTGTTGGAGGTTAGAGTCCTGATAAACCCAAGTACACCTAGACACTCTGGCGTTGACTTGGGAGAGCCCAAAGAGGAGACAGCCAGGTTATAATTCTGCAGGAGGGAAAATCTAGGTGTGCTCCCACCACCCAATGATGAAGAAGCTCAAAGTCTCCATCGAAGATTTCATTATCCACACTTCACGCAACAGGCTATAAATCAAGTCCCAGGACAGACGGTATGTATTTCACATAGGTGAAGAAAGGAAGGTGGATAGTCATACACCCTAGCCTGTCAGGATACTTTGGCTTTGATTGGATGAATAGCCATATTTAACAGGTCTCAGATAGATTGGGTCCATCTACTGTATTGTTCGTAACCAGTATCTGGGCAGAGCTCCATTGCACAGCATTTGCATTAATGGCATCCATCTAGGACAGGGCCAGAACCTGAAGGTCTCTGGGCCATCATACAAATGTCCTTTGACTCTCATGCTCTCTGGACCCTCCTGACCCATTATGTGTGAGCCATCAGACTAATAAGACCCAACACTACACAAAAACAACTCTGGAAGATAGCATGCGAGCTCAGAGAATGTCGTGTGATTGCTCCATGGGAAGCCAGTGACATCTGAGAGCACTTCCGAGGATGCTCAGCAGCCATCAGTAGACAGTGATGCCTAACGCATCCCAAGTATGTAGGTGTGATATGCATTCCCCTTGAATTTTGACTCAGGAAGAGAATCTTGCCTCATTTGATGATTTGTTGTCTAGCCAAGCATCAGGAGGCAGGAATGTACCTGAACTGGAGGACAGTGGCCCCTAGCAGGATATAAAAGGAGAAGTGGGCAGAGTCTTCCAAATCATCCAACACACCTACTTGCAAACCCAGAAAGACAGACTCTCTGGCCTCTGACACCATGCAGTGTTGTTGTGGCCCATGCTGCTGCCAGCCATGCTGCTGCCAGCCATGCTGCTGCCAACCCTGCTGCTGTGGCTCCAACTGCTGCTAGACCACTGAAGGACGAGCAGCTGCCCTAGGGACTCTTGCCTCAACCTGGCCACCATTCCCTCAAGATTCATGCTCTTGAGCATTCTCTCCGACTCCTCTCTCCTAAACCATCAAACACCCACAATGGAGATCAAAGTCCCCACACCAAGTAGGACATTACAAAAACTCTGTCCCTTACCACTGTGGCTGCTTTTGTCCAACAAGCAGGCTGCCACACACTCAGCTTCACATATCTGAAATGAACACATTCCCCAATGTATTTCTGCACTCTAGAAACTCTCACCTTGTAACTCTGAACATGTAGGACCTTGGCCATGGTCTTGGGGACTGGAGTACTTCCCCTGCTTTAATAAATGTGACTGTTCTACAACACCCAACCCCAAGTGTCATGGATCTTCATTACTCCTATTTCTCAAGTGTGCCTTCTTTAGGAAAACAGTAAAGACTTCTCTCCACCATGAATATATCGAATATAGCAGTCTATTCAACATTACCACTCCTGGTGTTTCAATGAATGGTGTCCCCTAAACAGAGGTATATGAGATTTCTAGATCTTTAGTAGTTGAATTGTCTAGAAAGGATTAGGAGGTGTGGCTTGGTCCAGTGGTGTATCTTTGGGGTTTGTTTGGGGGTTTCACATTCCCTCTGACCTTCTCTTTTGATCCCTGCCTCAGTGTGGTAGCTTTAGATGTGTGGTCAGAACTCCTGTTGCAACGCTGTGCTAAGCTCCCCACATCCCTAGCCACAGCCTTGAACATGTACATGCCATCCAGCCCTTTGAAATTCTCAGTGGCCTTAAACCCATTTTTCCATTAATTGCTTTGGTAATGAAGTCTCAGATCAGCGATAGAAAAGCACTTGAGTATGCATATATTACTTCTGGATCTTTCTCCAAGTAGGAAAGGATTACATGAGGACCAAACCCAGAATCAGCCCTCTGTGCTATTCTCTGACCATGAAGAGAAATTTAGGGAGGAGATATGAAGCTATTAGCCGGTAGGACTCAAGCTATGAGAGTTGGGGAAGGAGCACCTGCTTTTCTTCCCATCCACTGGAATGCATGTGTGTTCCCTGCATTGTCCCCAAGGTGTGGATTGCTTTGGACACTCACTGCTCTATCTGGTTTGCTCTGTGTGGTGTTCCATCCTCCAGTGGAGAAACATATTTCTCCCAAGTCCTTCATCACTTCTATTCAACCCATTCCAAGGTACTTTACCCACCAGAACAGACTATATGGCCACCCTCAGTCCTGTGTGTACTCCCAAGTATGCAAATTCTATGATGCCATCCTCTTCATCTTTGTATTGTGTCTTTTCAACACCTGATTTTTTTTGACCTCTGGTGCATCCCATGTTAAGTTGCCAACTTTGATTTTTCTCTTGAGCTATGTTTGTGTCTTCAAATGTGTGCACAACATGGTTACAGCATCTCCTTTTCACTAATTTGGACTTTTTAATTGGAAAGAAAGGTGTCGTGAATATGAATGTGACAAAATAGGCCTTTTCACCATCATACAATCTTATACCAAGGAAGACTCCGTGTATTTCTGCACATGTTATATCCATTGTCCCTTGGATGACCCAATGCCTACCAGTAGACAGCCAGAAAAACTCCATTCTGGGGGACGTTGCTGAATACCTGCAGAGACTTCCCACCAGGAGTACAGCAAGAGTATGTCTCAGAACTTGCAATGACCTTAGGAGCATGCATCTAGTGAGTGGATCATGGGGAGGTTGGTCCCAGTGGCTCATAATTCTCCTTCATCATTTGACATCTTGGTTTCCGCTGAGGGTCATTGTTATTATGGGAGAGGAGGTCAAATCCGTGCTTAGTGAATTAAATTGTGTTCTGATCCGAAAATTGGTCCTGTCCAGAGGGTCTCTTTTGTCCTTTCTTAAAACAGATATATCTGTGTACCTGTAAGCAAAGGAGTACTGACTCAGAGTTCAGATGTGGTGATCCATAAGAGTTTGACAGAGAGTGACAGGTATTTTGGAGTACCAGGCTTGTACTCTGTAGGCACAACATGGGTGCTCTTGGATACCAGCATCACTTTAATTGGATGCAGCCACCTCTCCAACACCAAAGGATGTCTATTTCCTGCCTCCCATGGGAAAGGGCTCCAAGAGTTTATTGCAACACATTGTTTAATCCACTGTATTTCCAATGAAGGATTTGAGGTGCTAACCTAGATTCCAGTGTCAGATTTTCCTGATTTTCCTTGCCTTGTGTCTTTTTATGCTAAGGTCTTTCCAATACTGTGATCTCCTGCTGGAGATATCCTGCCTAGTGATAATGACTAGCAGGCTCCACATCTTAGAGGACAGATCCTTCCATAGGGACAATGTATTTTCCTGGAAAAACCCGAGTATGGTTGTATTCTTGACAAAGTGTGAGCCTTGGAGGTTCCAGTGTTTGTTAGCTGTTTCCAGATCCTGCCATCCATAGAAAATGACCTGGTTTCCCTGGGCTGAACTTTGTGTCACAACACCTCTAGGGCTTTCTGTCCAGATTCTTTTATAGATTAAGTTTGCCTATCTTTGTTTAGTTCTAAAGCCCATTTCTCAATTGGACTGTTGGTCGTTTTGATGTCTAATTTCTTGAGTTCCTCATATATTTTGGATATCAGTCCTCTGTCACATGTGGGGTTGGTGAAGATCTTTTCCCATTCTGTAGGCTGTCGCTTTGCCTTGTTGACCGTATCCTTTGCTCTACAAAAGCTTCTCAGTTTCAAGAGGTCCCATTGATGATTGTTTGTCTCAGTGTCTGTGCTACTGGTGTTATATTTAGGAAGTGATCTCCTATGCCAATGCATTCAAGACTACTTCCTACTTTCTCTTCTAGCAGGTTCAGAGTAGCTGGATTTATGTTGAAGTCCTTGATCCACTTGGACTTAAGTTTTGTGCACGGTGACAGACATGGATCTATTTGCAGCCTCTACACGTTGATATCCCGTTATGCCAATGGTAGAGAGACAGCCAGGACTGACCTACTCTGGTGATGGGATGGCCAAACACCCTAATAGTTGTGCCATAAACCCCATCCAAGGACTGAGGAATCTGGATGCAGACATCCACGGCTAGGCCCCTGGTGGAGCGCTGGGAGTCTAATTAGTGAGAAAGAGGAGGGTTTATATGAGCGAGAATTGTTGAAACCAAGGTTGGATAATGCACAGGGACAAATAACCAAATGAATGGAAACACATGAACTATGAACCAAAGGCTGAGGGGCCCCCAAAGGGATCAGGCCCTCTGAATAGGTGAGACAGTCTATTGGCTTAATCTGTTTGGGAGGCATCTAGGCAGTGGTACCAGGTCCTGGGCTCGTTGCATGAGTTAGCTGTTTGAAACCTGGGACTTATGCAGGGACGCTTGGCTCAATCTGGGAGGAGGGGACTGGACCTGCCTGGACTGAGTCTATCAGGTCGATCCTAGTCCTCGGGGGAGACCTTGATTTGGAGAAGGTGGGAATAGGGGGTTTGCTGGGGGGAAGGGAAGGGGGGCAGGAAGGGAGAGAACAAGGGAAACTGTGGCTATTACGTGGAACTGAATAGTATTGTAAAATAAATAAAAAAATATGAAAAAAAAGTTTGCCTATCTTCTGCATCCAATACATTTCCCGGTGTTCTCTGGCTTTCTCTTCAGACACAGCTGATGGAAATCATGAGCTCAGGTACACTGCTTACTACAAGGATCTGTGGGTGTTGGAGGTTAGAGTCCTATTGAAGCAAGTCCACCTTGAGACACTTGAGTTGATGTGGAACAGCCCTAAGAGGAGACAGCCAGGTATTAATTCTGCAGGAGGGACTCTCTAGGTATCCTTCCACCACCCAATGATGAAGGAGCTCAAAGACTCTGAGATTTCACTGTCCACACTTCATGCAACAGGCTGTAGCTGGAGGGCTTCTCTCCAGGTTCCCCAAGCCCCGCAGTCCCACAATCCACTTATAAAATAATCACTCAGACACTTATATTACTTATAAACTGTATGGCCGTGGCAGGCTTCTTGCTAATTGTTCTTTTATCTTAAATTAACCCATTTCTATAAATCTATACTTTGCCACGTGGCTGGTGGCTTACCGGCATCTTTACATGCTCTTGTCCTGGCGGTGGCTGCAGTGTCTCCCCCCCAGCCTTCTGCTTCCCAGAATTCTCCTCTCTCCTTGTCCCACCTACTTCCTGCCTCGTCACTGGCCACCAGTGTTTTATTTATATAGAACAATATCCACAGCACTTCCCCTTTCTTCTTTTTTTTAAAAAGGAAGGTTTTAACTTTAACATGGTAAAATTACATATAACAAAACAATTATCGAGCAAGAATTATAGTTACAATATTAAAGAAGATGTCCTATCTATCTTATATTTGTGAGTTTAAGGTTTTATATCTAACTTATCTTTTATCATAACTGAGGAAATTACAACTATCTAGTTTTCAACCACATCAAAGACCTGAGAAGGAACATAATGGTACCTGAGAAATGGTAGATGGATGCAAGCAACTTTCGGGAATCTTGCAAAAATAGACCAAGACAGCTGGCAGCCTGGACAGTCACCTAATGTTTCTCAGCATTGTTGGTGCATTCAGATTGGCTACAGGCCTAGAATATCTGACAGACCATTTTCAGAAGCAGGAATTTTGAGAGACCATCTTACCCTGTCTTGGCAGAGTACAGTGGTCACTTTCCTTGTGTCCCGCTTGTCCAGAAAGGACAGCATTGCATTTGTACTGTCAGCCATCAAGGCAAGGGCAGTTCTTTGCCCAGTAGGCCATTTTGTGCCAAAAAGACAAACTTCCAAATGGAAATGTCTTAGAAGCCCAACATTCTCTCGGGATCAATTGGTGCAGCCAGGAGCAATTGTGTCTCACATCAACAGAATTTTAAGTTATTTAAATGCCATATTCTCTAGGTCTATGAAGTGTTTGAAGATTACCTATCTATCTGAAATATATCTATGTATACCTAGAAAACTTAACTAACATGGCTACAGATATGATTATCATAGATGACTAATTATTAATCTATTTTTTAATTATCCATTACAATTTTAAATGAGTTACATAAACATAATACCTCAAACAAGAATAGAAATATATATATACACAGTATAACAATATTAACTTCAAGTTTGTATCAATAAACTAAAATCCATACCAATGTAAAACATTTTAAACATAAACTAAAATCTATACCAATGTAAAACATTTTAAACAAGTTGTTCTTTAAAAGTAGGTTCATTAATCTACCCTTTTATCTTATCATCTCCATATCCTATATATCCATATCATATCCCCTTTTCTTTTTTAGAAAGAGATCACATTTATAATCAATCTGTTTTAAATAAAAATATTGGTTTTCTCTGTCCCACACCAGAGGGCTCTTCTGATTTGGGACACAAGAATTGCCTAACCATTTTTTTTTTTTAAAGCAATATGTCTGGGTTTAGAGGGGGAGTGAGCCAATTCCACCTCTAAAGCCAGCTTGGTATATTTGGGAATTTGGGCGTAGCATCTCTTACTACTTCCTGCTGGAGGGGGGCGCTGTATCTTATGGGGATGTAAAGAAAATTTTAGACCTATGGGGTAGTCCGTGAGGCTGTATTGTTTGAACCAGTTGCCTTGAAACCGCTCTGGATGCTGGATCATCTGGGCCATGGTGTCATCGGAGACTTTTCAGGGGGTCTTGGCTGTTGAAACCTGATGTATCTTAATCTGGAACAAATCCATAGCCTCTGGCTTTCTGTGGAAACAAAAGCAGAACCTCTTTTCCAAAGCAACATATCCTTAAATCCAAATTTTGAAGTCAAGGTACCTTTAAAATATACATTTTGGCATAACTCAACAGCTTTTGTAATCAAATGTTTTTCTTCAGTTACAAATATCAAAGACAACATAATCCAGATTCTCTGTGTGGTAGCCATCGTTACGTGGCTTATTTTTTATATTACCTTGAGCCTTGAGCCTATTGCTTTAAACTGTACCATTCTAAGACTGAAATAGCATTGTGGCTGCTGGCTCCACCCACTTTAGCTGCCCAACATGGCAGTGGTACATTTTCAGCCAGCTCTGGGAGTCATCAAGTCTCAGAAATAGTGGGTCTAAGCTTTCATCAAAGCAGCGTGTAGCCCAGAAACCTCTTTTTTTTTTTTTTTTTTTTTAATAATAGTAAAGACTAAATCTACCACACAGCTTAATGTGCCGCTGGCAGATGCCTCATTCCCGCCATACTGCCGGTCAGACGCACACGCCAGGAACCCGCCAGTGTTCAAACCCGCGTTTTGCGCCGTCTAGCTGCTCATATGAGACAAGAAGCAGGAACCTGGTTTTGGCTCTGTTTAGAATTGGTTATTAAATATTCTCAGGTTTAAGGTGGAAGCTCGAGCCGTTGGGCGCCATTTGTTGCTGGAGGGCTTCTCTCCAGGTTCCCCAAGCCCCGCAGTCCCACAATCCACTTATAAAATAATCACTCAGACACTTATATTACTTATAAACTGTATGGCCGTGGCAGGCTTCTTGCTAATTGTTCTTTTATCTTAAATTAACCCATTTCTATAAATCTATACTTTGCCACGTGGCTGGTGGCTTACCGGCATCTTTACATGCTCTTGTCCTGGCGGTGGCTGCAGTGTCTCCCCCCCAGCCTTCTGCTTCCCAGAATTCTCCTCTCTCCTTGTCCCACCTACTTCCTGCCTCGTCACTGGCCACCAGTGTTTTATTTATATAGAACAATATCCACAGCAACAGGCTGTAAATCAAGTCCAAGGATGGGCGGTATGACATTGACATAGGTGAAGAAATGAAGGTGGGTACTCATGCACCCCAGCCTGTCAGGATACTCTGGCTTTGGTTTGATGAGTAGCCATATTTAACAGGTCTCAGGTTGATTGGGATCCTCTACAATACTGTCATTACCATTGTTCTGGGAGAGCTCCATTGCACAGCATTTGCATCAATGGCATCCATCTAGGACCGGGCCAGACCTGAAGGTCTCTGTATTGTCATGCCAATGTCCTTTGACTCTCCTGCTCTCTGGATCCACCTGACCCATTATTTGTGAGCCATCAGACTAATGAGACCCAACACTCCAAAGGGACACATGATAGGCCAAAATACCAACTCTGGAATATAGGGTGTGAGCTCAGAGAATGTCATGTCACTGCTCCCTGGAAAGCCTGTGACACCTGAGAGCACTTCCCAGGATGCTCGGTGGCCATTAGTTGCCACTGATGCCTAAAAATCCTAAGTATGTAGGTGTGATTTGTATTCACCTTGAATTTTGACTCAGGAAGAGAATCTTGCCTCATTTGATGATTTCTTGACTAGCCAAACATCAGGAGGCAGGAATGCATCTGACTCCAGGACAGCTGTCCCTCTGCAGGGTATAAAAGCAGACCTGGGTAGGGAGGCTTCCAAACCTTCCAACCCACCTACTTGCAAACCCAGAAAGACAGATCCTCCAGCCTCTGACACCATGCAGTGCTGTTGTGGCCCATGCTGCTGCCAGCCATGCTGCTGCCAGCCATGCTGCTGCCAGACCACCTGCTGCAGGACCACCTGCTGCCGCCCCTGCTGCTGCCAACCCTGCTGCTGTGGCTCCAACTGCTGCTAGACCACCTGATGGAGGAGCAGCTGACTGATGGAAGCCTGCCTATTCCTGGCCAATGTTCCTTCTGGATTCATGCTCTTGAGCATTCTCTCCAACTCTTCTTCCCTAAAGCATAGAATATTCCCAATGGAGATCAACTGTTCCAACACCCAGAAAGGCCATTACAAACACTCTTTCCCTTACCACTGTTTCTGCTTTTGTCCAACAAACAGGCGGCTTCACACCCAGCTTCAAATCTCTGAAATGAACAGGTTCCCCAATGTTTTTCTGTACTCTAGACATTCTCACCTTGTAACTCTGAACCTCTAGGACCTTTGCCATGGTCTTGGGGACTGGAGATCTTCCCCTGCTTTAATAAATGTGACTATTCTACAAACACCTGACCCCAAGTGTCATGGATCTTCATTTCTCCAATTTCTCAGTGTGCCTTCTTTTGGGAAAGAGTAAGGACTTCTCTCCCCCATGAATATTCCGACCATAGCCGTCTATTTAACATTACCACTCCTGGTGTTTCAATGGAAGGTGTCTCCTAAACAGAGTTATATGGGAATTCTAGATGTTCCATGGTAGAATTGTATAGAAAGGATTGGAAGGTGCGGCTTGCTCCAGGAGTGTATGTTTGGGGTACGTTTTGGGGTTTCACTGGCCCTTTGACTTTCTCTCTTGATCCCTCACTCAGTGTGGTGGCTTTAGAAGTGTGGTAAGATCTCTTTGCCAGTGATGTGCTCAGCTGCCCACATCCTTGTCCACAGCCATGAACATGTACATGCCTTCAGCCCTCTGAAATTCTCTGTGGCCATAAACCCATTTTTCTACTAGCTGCTTTGGTAATGAAGTCTCAGATCAGGGATAGAAAAGCACTTGAGAATGCTTATATTCCTTCTGGATCTTTCTCCCAGTAGGAAAGGATTACATGAGAACCAAGCACAAAATCAGCGCTCTGTGTTATTCTCTTAACATGGCAAGAAACTTAGGGAAGAGATATGAAGCTATTAGCTGATAGAACTCAAGCTGGAAAAGGAGCACCAGCTTTTCTTCACAACCACTTGAATGAATGTGTATTCCTTGCATTGTCCCCAAGGTGGGAATAGATTTGGAGACTCACTCCTCTATCCAGTTTCTCCTGTGTGGTGTTCTGTCTTCCAGTGGAGAACCTTCTTTCTTCCAAGTCATTCTTCATCTCTATTCAACCCATTCCAAGGTCCTCTACCACCAGAACAGACTATATGCCAAACCTCAGTCCCATGTGTACTCCAAAAGATGCAAACACCCATAATGCCATGCTCTTCATCTTTGTATTTTGGTCTTTCAACACCAGGTTGTTGACCTCTAGTGCATCCCACGTTAAGTTGCCAACTTTGAATTGCCATTCGAGCTATGTTTTTGTCTTCAAATGTGTCCACAACATTGTTGCAGCATCTCCTTTTCACTAACCTGAACTTTCTTATTAGAAAGAGAGGTGTCTTGAATATTGATGGGGCATAATAGGTCTTCTCACCATCACACACCCATTCAACAAGAAAGACTTTGTGTATTTATGCATGTGTTATATGCACTATCCCTTTGATTACCAAGTGCCTACCAAGGGGACTGCCAGAGAAACATCCATTCTGGGCAAGGTTGCTGAATACCAGAAGGAACTTCTTACCAGGAGAATGGGAAGAGCATGTCTCAAAACTAGTAATGACCCAAGGAGCATACATCTAGTGAGTGGATGTTGTCGAGGTTAGGGGCAGTGGCTCATTATTTTCTTTCATCTTTGGACACCTTGGTTTACATAGAGAGTCATGGTTATTATGCAAGAGAAGAGGAAAACAAACCTTAGTGGATAAAATTATGTTCTGATCTGAAAATTGGTCCTGTCTGGAGAGTCTCATATCTCCCTTCTAAAATGGATGTATCTGTGTACATACAAGCAAGTGAGTACTGACTCACTTTGAGTTCTGCAATTATGATCTACAGAGTTTGATAGAGTGGCAGGTACTTTGTAGTTCTAGGCTTGTACTCTGTAAGCACAGCATGAGTGCTCTAGGATACCAGCATCACTTTTATTGGATGAAGCCAACTCTCCAACACTAAATGACGTATATTCCCTATCTCCCATGGGAAAGGGCTCCAAGAGTTGATGTCAACACATTGCTGAATCCCTGTGTTTTGAATGAAGGATTTGAGGTACAGCCTCAGTTTCCATTGTCAGATTTTCCATGCCTTGTGTCTTGTTTATGCTTAGTGTCATCTTCAGTAGAGGACAGCTGCCCCTCAGCAGGGTATAAAAGGAGACCTGGGTAGGTAGTCTTCCAAACCATCCAACCCACCTACTTGCAAACCCAGAAAGACAGACTCTCCAGCCTCTGACACCATGCAGTGCTGTTGTGGCCCATGCTGCTGCCAGCCATGCTGCTGCCAGCCATGCTGCTGCCAGACCACCTGCTTCAGGACCACCTGCTGCCACCCCTGCTGCTGCCAACCCTGCTGCTGTGGTTCCAACTGCTGCTAGACCACCTGCTAGAGGAGCAGCTGCCCTTGGGATGCCTTCCTATTCCTGGCCAACATTCCCCCAGGATTCAAGCTCTTGAACATTCTCTCTGACTCTTGTCCCCTAAGCATGAAATACCCTCAATGGAGATCAACTGTCCCCACAACCAGAAAGGTCATTACAAACACTCTTTCCTTTATGACTGTTGCTGCTTTTGTCCAACAAACAGGCTGCCCCACACCCAGCTTCACATCTCTGAAATGATCAGGTTCCCCAATGTTTTATGCGATCTAGACACTCTCACCTTGTATCTCTGAACCTGTAGGACCTTTGCCAAAGTCTTGGCAACTGGAGATCTTCCCCTGATTTAATAAATGTGACTGTTCTACAACACCTAACCCCAAGTGTCATGGATCTTTGTTTCTATTATTTCTTGAGTATGCCTTCTTTTGGGAAACAGTAAGGACTTCTTTCCACCATGAATATACCGACCATAGCAGTCTATTCAACATTACCACTTGTTGCGGTAACACCCGCGTTACTGATACCCGTTCTCCATGTCCGAACGAGGGGCTGCAGATTAGAAAATAAGAGACAAGAGACATTGAGTCATTCACCACTGAATGCCGAATGCCAAATGCCATTTATTGAAAGAGGAGGAAACCTTAAATACAGGCTTACAGCACAATGGAGTGTCCCCGGAGGGCAGAAGTTCGCTACCGAACATTCTTGCATCTAAGCTGTTAACGCCCAATATGCACGATACACAAACAAGGAACTTCCCTTAAGCATTCAGAAGGGTGGATACCGGCAGGGAATTATCATAGGGAGGACATCTGGTCAAGGTCAGCAAGTAGGCAACGGCTTTACTCAATATGGGAGGAGATCAGGGCCCTACAACCACTCCTGGTGTTTCAATGAACCTTGTCCCCTAAACAGAGATATATTGAAATTCTAGATCTTCAGTGGTAGAATTCTCCAGAAATGTTTAGGAGGTGGGGCTTTCTTCAGCAGTGAATCTTTGGGGTACGTTTTGGGTTTCACAGGCCCTCTGAACTTCTCTCTTGATCCCTCGCTCAGTGTGGTGACTTTAGATGTGTGGTCAGAACTGTTGTTCCTGTGCTGTACTTAGCTGCCCACATCATGTTCTCAGACATGAAGTACATGCCTTTCAGCCCAATGAAATTCTCAGTGGCCATGAACCCATTCATTAGGTGATTTGATAATGAAATTTCTGATCAGGGATAGAAATACACTTGAGTACGCATAATTTTCTGAATCTTTCTCCCAGTAGGAAAGGATCATTTGAGGACCAAGCACAGAATCAGCCCTCTGTGCTATTCTCTGTCCGTGGAGAGAAATTTAGGGAGGAGACATGAAGCTATTAACCCCTAGAACTCAAGCTATGAGAGTTGGAGAAGGAGTACCAGCTTTTCTTTCCATCCACTGGAATGCATATGTGTTCCCTGCACTGTCCCCAAGGTGGGAATTGCTTTGGACACTCAATGATTTTTCCTTTTTCTCCTGAGTGGTGTTCTGTCCAGTCAGTGGAGAACCTTCTTTCTCCCAAGTCTTTCTTTGCCTCTCCTCAAACCTTTCCAAGGTCCTTTACCCAGCAGAACAGACTATATGCCAAGCCTTAGTCCCCTGTGTACTCCTAAAGATGCAAAAACCCATGATGCCATGCTCTTCATCTTTGTATTGTGGCCTTTCAACACCAGATTGTTGACCTCTGCTGCCCCCCATGTTAAGTTGCCAACTTTGGATTTTCTCTCCAGTTATGTTTGTATCTTCAAATGTGTGCACAACATTGCTGCAGCATCTCCTTGTCACTCATTTGGACATTTTAATTAAAAGAAAGGTGTCCTGAATATGAATGTGACAGAATAGGTCTTCTTACCATCACACACTCATACACCAAGGAAGACGTTTTGTCCTTATGCATGTGTTATATCCACTGTCCCTTGGATGGCCCAATGCCTACCAAGAGGAGTGCCAGAAAAACACCCATTCTGGGTGAGGTTGCTGATTGCCAGCAGAGACTTCTCCCCAGGATAACATGAAGAGCATTCTCAGAACTGGCGATGACCTAAGGAACTTTCATCTAGTGAGTGGGTCTTGTCGAGGTTGGGGGCAATGGCTCATTATTCTATTTAATCATTGGACACCTTGGTTTCTGCTGAGGGTTATTGTTATTATGGAAGAGGGGGTGAAATCTACATTTAGTGGATTAAATTGTGTTGTGATCTGAAACTTGGTCCTGCCTGGAGGGTCTCATATCTCCTTTCTTAAAATGGATATCTGTCTGTGTACCTGTGAGCAAGTGAAGACTGACTCAGAGTTCAGATGTGATGATCCTAGACTTTGAGGGAGAGTGACAGCTACTTTGGAGTACCAGGCTTGTACTCTGTAAGCATAACATGTGTGCTCTTGGATACCAGCATCAATTTATTGGATGCAGCCAACTCTCCAACACCAAATGATATCTATTTCCAGCCTCCCACGAGAAAGGGCTACAAGAGTTGATGGCAACACATTGTTGAATCCCCTGTGTTTCAAATGAAGGATTTGAGGTGCTGCCCCAGATTCTAGTTCGAGATTTTCCATGTCTTGTGTCTTGTTTGTGCTGAGGTCTTTCCAAAACTGTGACCTCCTACTTGAGATATCCTGCATGGCAATACTGACCAGCAGGCTCCAGAGCTCAGGGGACAGATCCTTCCATAGCCACAATGTTGGTTTCCTGGAAAAGCATGAGTGTAGCAGTGCTCTTGAGAAAGGATGAGTCCTTGGATGTTCCAGTGTTTGTTCACTGTTTGCAGATCCACAGAGAATGCCCTGGCTTCCCTGGGCTGGACTCTGTGACACAACAGAGATAGGGCTTTGTGTCCAGATTCTCTTATCAGATTAAGTTCCCTTCTCTTCCTCATCCAATACATGTCATGGGAATCTCTGGGTTTCTCTTTAGACAGAACTGATGGATCACAAGCTCAGGGTCACTGCTTAGTACAAGGCTCTGTGGTTGTTGGAGGTTAGAGTCCTGATGAACACAAGTCCACCTAGAGACACTGGACTTGACGTAGGACAGCCCCAAGAGGAAACAGCCAGGTATTAATTCTGCAGGAGGGACAATCTAAGGATGCTTCCACCACCCTGTGATCAAGGAGCTCAAAGTCTCCATCTGAGATTTTATTTTCCACACTTCACTCAACAGGCTGTAAATCAAGTCTAAGGACAGATGGTATGTCATTCACACAGATGGAGAAATGAAGGTGTGTAGTCTGTCATGTATCCTAGCTTGTCAGGATACTGTGGCTTTGGTTGGATGAGTAGCCATATTTAACAGGTCTCATGTGGATTGGGTTCCTCTGCAGTATTGTCATTACAATTATCCCAGCTGAGCTACATTGCACAGCATTTGCATTAAGGGCACCCATTTAGGACAGGGCCAGGACGCAAAGGTCTCTGTGTTGTCATACTAATTTCCTTTGACACTCTGGACTCACCTGACCCATTACGTGTGAGACTAATGAGACCTGACACTCCAAAGGGACACAAATAGGCCATAATACCAACTTTGGAACATAGGGTATAAGCTCAGAGAATGTCATGTGACTGCTCCCTGAGAAGCCAGTGACACCTGAGAACACTTCCCAGGATACTCAGTGGCTATCAGTTGCCGCTTATGCCAAACACATCCAAAGTATGAAGGTGTGATATGCATTCCCCTTGAATTTTGACTAAGGAAGAGAATCTTGCCTCATTTGATGATTTGTTGACTAGCCAAGCATCAGGAGGCAGGAATGCATCAGACTCCAGGACAGCGGCCCTTCTGCAGGGTATAAAAGCAGGCCTTGGGCAGGGAGGATTTCAAATCATCCAACCACCTACTTGTAAACTCAAAAAGACAGACTCTCCAGCCTCTGACACCATGCAGTGCTGCTGTGGCCCATGCTGCTGCCAGCCATGCTGCTGCCAGCCATGCTGCTGCCAGCCATGCTGCTGCCAGACCACCTGCTGCAGGACCACCTGCTGCCGCCCCTGCTGCTGCCAACCCTGCTGCTGTGGCTCCAAATGCTGTTAGAACACCTGCTAGAGCATCAGTTGCCCTAGGGACTCCTGCCTCTTCCTGGCTACTATTCCCTCAGGATTCCTGCTTTTGAGCATTCTGTCCTACTCCTCTCCCCTAAACCGTCAACCACATGGAGATCAACTGTTCCCACACCAAGAAGGGCGATTACAAAGACGCTGTCTCTTCCACTATTGTTACTTTTGTCCGACAAACAGGATGCCCCACACCAAGCTCCACATCTCTGAAATGAACAAATTCCCCAATGTTTTTCTCCATTCTAGACACCTTCACCTTGTAACTCTGAACCTGTAGGACATTTGCCATTGTCTTGGCAACTGGATATCTTCCCCTGCTTTAATAAATGTGAGTGTTCTACAACACCAAAACCCAAGTGCAATGGATCTTCATTTCTCCTATTTCTCAAGTGTGCCTTCTTTTGGGAAACAGTAAGGACTTCTCTCCACCATAAATATACAGACCATAACAGTCTATAAAATATTGCCATTTCTGGTGTTTCAATGAAGGGTGTCCCAAAAACAGAGTTATTTGGGAATTCTAGATCTTCCATGGTAGAAATGTGTAGAAAGGATTAGGAGGTGGGCCTCGGTCCAGGGGTGAATCTACTGGGTAAGTTTTGACTTTTCACTAGCCCTTTGACTTTCTCTCTTGATTCCTCACTCAGTGTGGGCTTTAGAAGTGTGGTCAGATCTCTTGTGCCAGTGATGTGCTCAGCTACCCACATCCTTGTCCACAGCCATGAAGTACATGCCTTCCAACCCTATGAAATTCTCAGTGACCATAAACCCTCTTTTCTACTAGCTGCTTTGGTAATGAAGTCTCAGATCAGGAATAAAAAAGCACTTGAGAATGCATATATTACTTCTGGATCTTTCACCCAGTAGGACAGGTTTACATGAGGACTAAACACAGAATCAGCCCTCTGTGCTACTCGCTGACCATGGAGAGTAATTTAGGGAGGAGATATGAAGCTATAAGCACATAGAACTCAAGCTATGAGAGTTGGAGAAGGAGCACCAGCTTTTCTTCACATCCAATTGAATGCATGTGTGTTCTCTGCACTTTCCTAATGTGTGAATTGCTTTGGACCATCACTGCTCTATCCAATTTCTCCTGTGTGGTGTTCTGTCTTCCAGTGGAGAACCTTCTTTCTTCCAAGTCATTCTTCACCTCTCTTCAAATCATTCCAAGGTCCTTTACCCACCAGGACAGACTATACAAGAAAACTCAGTCCAGTGTGTACTCCCACAGATAGAAACACCCATGATGCCATGCTCTTCAACTAGGTATTGTGTCCTTTCAATACCAAGTTGTTGACCTCTAGTGCATCCCACGTTAAGTTGCCCACTTTGAATTTCCATTTGAGCTATATTTTTTGTCTTCAATATGCCCACAACATTGTTACAGCATCTTCTTTTCACTAATTTGGATTCTCTAATTAGAAAGAAAGGTGTGTTGATTATTAATGGGACATAAAAGTCTTCTGACCATCACACACCCACTCACCAAGGAAGAGTTTGTGTATTTATGCATGTGTCCACTGTCCCTTTGATGACCCAGTGCCTACCAAGGGGACTGCCAGAGAAACATCATTCTGGGCGAGGTTGCTGAATACCAGAAGAAACTTCTGACCAGGAGAATGGGAAGAGCATGTCTCAGAACTAGTTATGACCCAAGGAGCATACATCTAGTGAGTGGATGTTGTCGAGGTTAGGGGCAGTGGCTCATTATTCTCTTTCATCTTTGGACACCTTGGTTTACATAGAGAGTCATGGTTATTATGCAAGAGAAGGGGAAAACAATCCTTAGTGGATAAAATTATGTTCTGATTTGAAAATTGGTCCTGTCTGGAGAGTCTCATATCTCCCTTCTAAAATGGATATATCTGTGTACATACAAGCAAGTGAGTACTGACTCACTTTGAGTTCTGCAATTATGATCTACAGAGTTTGATAGAGAGTGACAGGTACTTTGTAGTTTTAGGCTTGTACTCTGTAGGCACAGCATGAGTGCTCTGGGATACTAGCATCACTTTTATTGGATGCAGCCAACTCTCCAACACTAAATGATGTAAATTCCCTGCCTCCAATGGGAAAGGGCTCCAAGAGTTGATGTCAACACATTGTTGAATCCCCTGTGTTTTGAATGAAGGATTTGAGGTGCAGCCTCAGATTCCATTGTCAGATATTCCATGCCTTGTGTCTTATTTATGCTGAGATCTTTCCAAAACTGTGATCTCCTGCTAGAGATATCCTGCCTAGTAATACTGACCAGCAAGCTCCAGAGCTCAGGGGAGAGATCCTTCCACAGGCACAATGTCGTTTCCTGGAAAAGCAGTATGGCAGTACTTTTAGGAAAGGATGAGTCCCTGGAGGTGTAGCTAGAGTTTTCCTGCCTTGCCCACAGTCAGGACAAATCTCTGTCACCCGCCAGTCCCACAGCCACTTAGACCCAACCAAGTGAACACAGAGACTTATATTGCTTACAAACTGTATGGCCGTGGCAGGCTTCTTGCTAACTGTTCTTATAGCTTAAATTAATCCATTTCCATAAATCTATACCTTGCCACGTGGCTGGTGGCTTACCGGCAACTTCACATGCTGCTGGTCATCGCGGCAGCTGGCAGTGTCTCTCTGCCTCAGCCTTCCACTTCCCAGAATTCTCCTCTCTCCTTGTCCCACCTACTTCCTGCCTGGCCACTGGCCAATCACTGTTTTATTTGACATACAGACCATCCCACAGCATGGAGGTTCCAGTGTTTGTTCACTGTATGCAGATCCTGCCTTCCACAGAAAATGTCCTGGTTTCCCTGGGCTAGACACTGTAAAATAACAGAGCTAGGGATATGTGTCCAGATTCTCATATCAGAATAAGTTCTGCTTTCTTCCTCATCCAATATGTGTCATGGGCATCTCTGGTTTCTCTTTAGACACAGGTGATGGAAATCATGAACTCAGGGTCACTGCTTAGTACAAGGCTCTGTGGGTACTGACGATTAGAGTCCTGAGGAACCCAAGTCCACCTAGAGGCACTGGAGTTGACCCAAGACAGCCCCAAGAGGAGGCTGAGGGACACACTCTAAAGATGCTTCCGTCAACCAATGATCAAGAAGCTCAAAGTCTCTGTCTGATATTTTATTTTCCATACTTCACTTAACAGGCTGTAAATCAAGTCTAAGTACAGACAGTATGTCATTTTTACACAGGTGAAGAAATGAAGGTGGGTAGTCATGTACTCTAGCCTGTAGCAGGAATCTTAAAAATTCTTATTGATTAAATCAAACCCGAGGCGAGTTATTGGGGTCCATGCTAGTAGATCAGAGAGACAGAACAAGCCACAGCTATCTCACCTCGCCTGGTCCTCAGCTGGTCTTGTCTCCTCAGATTGGGGGCCTCTGAGTCCTCATCCGGAATGGGTCTCAGCTGAATTACTGCTCAAATGCCTGAATGCTCAACCAGCCAAAATCTTCTAGTTTCTGGTCCTCACGCCTTATATATCTTTTTGCTTTCTACCACCACTCCCTGGGATTAAAGGCTGGCTTTCTGGGATTAAAGGTGTGTCACCATGCTTGGCTATTTCCAATGTGGCCTTGAACTCACAGAGATCCAGAGGGATTTCTATCTCTGGAATGCTAGGATTAAAGGTGTGAGTGCCACCATTTTCTAGCCTTTGTATCTAGTGGCTGTCTGTTCTTTGACCCCAGATAAATTTATTAGAGTACACAATATTTTGGGGAACACAATACTACCACACTAGCCTGTCTGGAAACTCTGGCTTTGCTTAGAATGAGGAGCCATTTTTAACAAGTGTCAGGTAGATTTGGTTCCTCTACAGTATTGTCATTACCTTTATCCTAGCAGAGCATCAGAGCACAGCATTTGCATCAGTGACATCCATCTAGGATAGGGCCAGGACCTGAAGGTCTCTGTGTTGTCATGCCAATGTCCTTTGACTCTCATGCTCTCTGGACCCACCTGATCCATTAAGTGTGAGCCATCAGAGTAATGAGACCTGACACTCTGAGGGATGCAAGATAGGCCACAAAACCAGCTCTGGAACATAGTGTGTGAGCTCAGAGAGTGTCATTTGACTGCTCTCTGGGAAGCCAGTGACACCTGAGAGCTCTTACCATGATGCTCAGGAGCCATCAGTTGCCAGAGATGCCTAACACATCCCAAGTATGAAGATGTGATTTGCGTTCCTCTTGAATTTTGACTCAGGAAGAAAATCTTGCCTCATTTGATGATCTGTTGACTAGCCAAGCATCAAGAGACAGGAATGCATCTTCGGTAGAGGACAGCTGCCCCTCAGTAGGGTATAAAAGGAGACCTGGGTAGGTAGTCTTCCAAACCATCCAACCCACCTACTTGCAAACCCAGAAAGACAGACTCTCCAGCCTCTGACACCATGCAGTGCTGTTGTGGCCCATGCTGCTGCCAGCCATGCTGCTGCCAGCCATGCTGCTGCCAGACCACCTGCTTCAGGACCACCTGCTGCCGCCCATGCTGCTGCCAACCCTGATGCTGTGGCTCAAACTGCTGCTACACCACCTGCTGGAGGAGCAGCTGCCCTTGGGATGCCTTCCTATTCCTGGCCAACATTCCCCCAGGATTCAAGCTCTTGAGCATTCTCTCTGACTCTTGTCCCCTAAGCATGAAATATCCTCAATGGTGATCAACTGTCCCCTCACCCAGAAAGGCCATTACAAACACTCTTTCCTTTATGACTGTTGCTGCTTTTGTCCAACAAATAAGCTGCCCCACACCCAGCTTCACATCTCTGAAAGGAACACATTCCGCAATGTTTTTCTGTACCCTAGAAACTCTCAACTTGTAACTCTGAACCTTTAGAACTTTTCCCATGCTCTTGAAATTGGGGATCTTCCCCTGCTTTAATAAATGAGACTGTTCTATAAACACACAACCCCAAGTATCATAGATCATCATTTCTTTTGTTTCTCAAAAGTGCCTTCTTTGGGAAACAGTAAGAATTCCTCTCCACCATGAATATCCCGACCATAGCAGCCTATTCAACATAATAAAAGGTGTCTCCTAAATAGAGGAATATAAGGGAATTCTAGATCTTCCATGATGGATTTGTCTAGAAAGGACTCAGAGGTGTGGCTTGAGGGAAGGGTGTAACTTTTGGTATGATTAGGGGTTTCACATACCCTCTGACCTTCTCTTTTGATCCCTGCCTCAGTGTGGTGGCTTTGCATGTGTAGTCAAAACTCTTGTTCCAGTGCTGTATTCAGCTGCCCACATCCTTGTCCACAGCCATGAAGTACATATCTTCCAGCCCTCTGAAATTCTCAGTGGCATAAACCCTTTTTTCTACTAGCTGTTTTGGTAATGAAGTCTCAGATCAGGAATAATAAAAGCACTTGAGTAAGCATATATTACCACTGGATCTTTCCCACAGTAGGACAGGATTACATGAGGTCCATGCACAGAATCAGCCCTCTGTGCTATTCTCTGACCATGGAGAGAAATTTAGGGAGGAGATATGAAGCTATTAGCACGTAGAACTCAACTATGAGAGTTGGAGAAGGAGCATAAGCTTTTCTTCACATCCACTTGAAAGCATGTGTGTTTCCTGTACTGTTCCCAAATTGTAAATTGCTTTAAACACTCACTGATGTATCCAGTTTTTTCTTAAGGTGTTCTTTCCTTTAGTGGAGAACCTTCTTTCTTCCAAGTCCTTCTTTTCCTCTCTCAACCCTTTCCAAGGTCCTTTACCCACCAGAATGGGCTGTCTTCAGAACCTCAGTCCTGTGTATATTCCCAAAGATGAAAAAAACCCATGATGCCCTGCTCTTCATCTTTGTATTGTGGCCTTTCAACACCTGATTTTAGACCTCTGGTGCATACCACATTAATTTGCCAACTTTGAATTTTCTCTTGATACAGCAGGAATCTTAAAATTTCTTATTAATAAAAACAAACACATGGCCAGTAATTGGGGTGAATGCTGGAAGATCAGAGAAGCAGAACAAGCCACAGCTACTTCACCTTGCCAATACCTCAGCAGATCCTGTTTCCTCAGATTGGAAGCCTCTGTGTCCTTATCCAAATGGGTCTCAGCTGACTGATGCTAAAATCCTGAAGTTTAACCAGGCTCTAGTTCCTTGTCCTCATGCCTTAAATACCTTTCTGCTTCCTGCCATCACTTTCTGGGATTAAAGGCTCTTGTTACCACACCTGGCTGTTTCCAGTTTGGCTTTGAACTCACAGAAATCCAAACCGATCTGTGCCTCTAGAATGTTAGGATTAAAGGCATGTGTGCCACCATTTTCTGGCCTCTATATCTAGTGTCTGTTCTGTTCTCTTACCCCAGATAAGCTTATTGGGGTGTACAATATATCAACCACATTTCCCCTTTTTTTGTCTAAAATTTAAAAAATCTTATAACTAATGCAAGAAAATCTACATCTATAAAGTATATACAATATATACAGTCAAGAATTACATTAACGTTGTCCAGTCCATTAACATTGGATAAACTCAGACAAAAAAATTTCACTACTTATCCTATTTAAAATTGTAGTTCTTTTTTAAAAGTAGGTTCAATAATCTCCCTTTTATCTTTTTTATCCATATTCTCTTTTTCTTTTCATAATAGATTCAGTAATCTACCTTTTGTCATTTTTAAATCTTCCCCTTTTTCTTTTTAGAGTAGATTCAATAATCTACCCATTTATCCTATTATTTCTTTATCTTTTTCTCAGAGTAGATTCAATGATCTACCCCATATCTATATTCTTCCTGGTCCTCACACCTTAAATACCATTCTGCTTCCTGCCATCACTTCCTGGGATTAAAGGTTCTTGTTACCACACCTGGCTGTTTCCAGTGTGGCTTTCAACTTACAGAGATCCAGAGGGATCTCTACCTCTGGAATGCTAGGATTAAAAGGCGTGTGCCACCATTATCTGGCCTCTATATCTAGTGGCTGTTCTGTTCTCTGACCCCACATAATTTTATTGGGGTGCGCAATATATCAACCACATCTTGAGCTACGTTTGTGTCTTAAATTTGTCCATAACATTGTTCCAACATCTCCTTTTCATTAATTTTGCCTTTTTATTTAGAAAGAAAGATATTGTGAATATTTGTTTGTTTTTTTCGAGACAGGATTTCTCTGTGTAGCTTTGCGCCTTTCCTGGAACTCGCTTTGGAGACCAGGCTGGCCTCGAACTCACAGAGATCCTCCTGCCTCTGCCTCCCGAGTGCTGGGATTAAAGGCGTGTGCCACCACCGCCCGGCCGATATTGTGAATATTAATGTGACAAAATAGGCCTTCTCACCATCACACAATGACACACCAAGGAAGACTTTGTGCATTTATGCATGTGTAATTTCCACAGTCTCTTTGATGACCCAATGACTACCAAGAGGACAGCTAGATAAACATTTGTTCTGGGGGAGGTTGCTGAATATCTGCAGAGACTTCCCACCAGGAGAACAGGAAGAACATGTCTCAGAATTAGCAATGACCTAAAGAGCATACATGTAGTGAGTAGATCTTAGCGAGGGGTTTGGGGCAGTGGCTCATTATTCTCTTTCATCATTGAACAACTTGGTTTCCACTGAGAGTAATTGTTATTATGGGAGACGAGGAGAAATCAATGCTTAGTGGATTAAATTGTATTCTGATCCAAAACATGGTCCTGCCCGGAGGGTCTCATATCTCCTTTCTTAAAATGGATATTTGTCTGTGTACCTCTAAGCAAATGAGTACTGATTCACTAGGATTTCAGATATGATGAGTTTGACAGAGAGTGACAGGTACTATGCATTACAAGGCTTGTACTCTATATGGGTGCTGTGAGATACCAGCATCACTTTTATTGGATGCAGTCAACTCTCCAGCACTAAATGATGTCTATTCCTGGCCTCCCATGGAAAAGTGCTCCAAGATTTGATGGTAACACATTGTTGAATCCCAGTGTTTCAAATGAAGGATTTGAGATGCTGCCCCAGATTCCAGTATCAGATTTTCCATGCCTTGTGTTTTGTTTATGCTGAGGTCTTTCCAAAACTGTGATCTCCTCCTGGAGAGATCCTGCCTAGTGATAAAGACTAGCAGGCTCCAGATCTCTGAGGACAGATCCTTACATAGGGACAATGGAGTTTCCTGGAAAAGCACGAGTATGGCAGTGTTCTTGACAAAGTGTGAGCCTTGCAGGTTCCAGTGTTTGTTCCTTGTTTGCAGATCATGCCGACCACAAGAAATGCCCTGGTTTCCCTGGGCTGGACACTATGAAACAACAGAGCTAGGGCTTTTTGTCCAGATAATCTTATCAGGTTAGTTTTGCCTCTCTTCCTCATCCAATACATCTCCCGGGCGTCTCTGGCATTCTCTTTAGACACAACTGATAGAAATGACGAGCTCAGGGTCACAGCTTACTACAAGGCTCTGTGGGTATTGGAGGTTAGAGTCCTGATGAACCCAAGTCCACTTAGAGACACTGGAGTTGATGTGGGACAGCCCCAAGAGGACACAGCCAGGTTATAATTGTGCAGGAGGGACACTCTAGGTATACTCCCACCACCCAATGATCAAGGAGCTCAAAGTCTCTGTCTGAGATTTCATTTTCTATACTTCACACAATAGGCTGAATTTCAAGTCTAAGGACAGACGGTATGTCATTCACACAGGTGAAGAAATGAATTTGGGTAGTCATGCATCCTAGCCTGTCAGGATACTCTGGCTTTGCTTAGTATGAGGAGCCATATTTAACAAGTGTCAGGTGGATTGGGTTCCTCTACAGTATTGTCATTACCATTATCCTGGCAGAGCTACATTGCACAGTATTTCCATCAATGGCATCCATCTAGGACAGGGACAGGACCTGAAGGTCTCTGTGGTGTCATGCCAATGTCCTTTGACTCTCATGCTCTCTGGACCCACCTGACCTATTATGTATGACCCATCAAACTAATGAAATCCAAAACTCCAAAGGGACACAAGATAGGCCACAAAACCAACTCTGGAATATAGGGTGTGAGCTCAGAGAATGTCATGTGACTGCTCTATGGGATGCCTATGACACCTGAAAGCACTTCCTATGATGCTCAGCAGCCATCAGTTGCCAGTGATGCCTAACATATCCCAAGTATGAAGGTGTGATTTGCATTCCCCTTGAATTTTGACTCAGGAAGAAAATCTTGCTTCATTTGATGATTTGTTGACCAGTCAAGCATCAGGAGGCAGGAATGCATCTACACTGGAGAACAGCAGCCCCTCAGCAGGGTATAAAAGCAGGCCCAGGCAGGGAGGATTCCAAAACATCCAACCGACCTACTTGCAAACCCAGAAAGACAGACCCTTTGGCCTCTGACACCATGCAGTGCTGCTGTGGCCCATGCTGCTGCCAGCCATGCTGCTGCCAGACCACCTGCTGCAGGACCACCTGCTGCCGCCCCTGCTGCTGTGGCTCCAACTGCTGCTAGACCACCTGATGGAGGAACAGCTGCACTAGGGATGCCTGACTATTCCTGGCCAATGTTCCTTTGGGATAAATGCTCTTGAGCATTCTCTGTGACTCTTCTCCCCTAAAGCATCAAAGACCCTCAATGGAGATCAACTGTCCCGACACCCAGAAAGGCCATTACAACGATTCTGTCCCTTACCACTGTGGCTGCTTTTGTCCAACAAACAGGCTGGCCCACACCTAGCTCCGAATGTCTAAAAGGAACACATTCGCCAATGTTTTTCTGCACTCTAGAAACTCTCACCTTGTAACTCTGAACCTGTAAGACTTTTGCCAAGGTCTTGGCAACTGGAAATCTTCCCCTGCTTTAATAAATGTGACTGTTCTACAAACACCCAACCCCAAGTGTCATGGATCTTCTTTTCTTCTATTTCTCAAGTGTGACTTCTTTTGGGGAACATAAAAGACTTCTCTCTACTATGAATATAATGAACATAGCAGTCTATTCAACATCACCACTCCTGGTGTTTCAATGAAGGGTGTCTCCTAAACAGAGGTATATGGGAATTCTAGATCTTCCGTGGTGGAATTGTGTAGAAAGGATTAGGAGGTGTGGCTTTCTCCAGCGGTGAATTTTGGGGCTATGTTTTGGGGTTTCACAGTCATTCTGAACTTCTCTCTTGCTCCCTCACTCTGTATGGTGTCTTTAGATTGTGGTCAGAACTCTTCTTCCATTGCTGTGTTCAGCTGCCCATATCATGTCCTCAGCCATGAAGTACATGTCTTTCAGCCCTCTGAAATTCTCAGTGCCCAGGAACCCTTTTTTCTATTAGCGGCTTTGGTAATGAAGTCTCAGATCAGGGATAGAAGAGCACTTGAGTACATATATGTTCCTTCTGGATCTTTCTCCTAGTAGGAAAGGATTACATGAGGACCAAACCCAGAATCACCCCTCTATGCTATTCTCTGACCATGGAGAGAAATTTACGGAGGAGATATGAAGCTATTAGCAGGTAGAACTCAAGTTATTAGAGTTGGGGAAGGGGCACCAGCTTTTCTTCCCATCCACTGGAATGCATGTGTGTTCCCTGCACTGTCCCCAAGGTGGGAATTGCTTTGGACACTCACTGCTCTATCCGGTTTGTCCTGTGTTGTGTTCCATCCTCTAGTGGAGAATCTTCTCTCTCCCAAGTCCTTCATCACCTCTATTCAACCCTTCCCCAGGTCCTTTCCCCACCAGAACAGACTATATGCTGAACCTCTGCCCTCTGTGTACTCCCAAAGATGCATAAACCCATCTTTGTATTGTGGCCTTTCAACAACAGATTGTTGACCTCTGGTGCCTCCCGCATTAAGTTGCCAACTTTGAATTTTCTCTTGAGCTATGTTAGTGTCTTCAAATGTGTGCACAACATTGTTGCAGTATCTCCTTTTCACTCATTTGGACTTTTCAATTAAAAAGAAAGTGTCATGAATATTAATGTGACAGAATAGGCCTTCTCACCATCACACAATCATACACCAAGGAAGACTTTTTGTCCTTATGAATGTGTTATATCCACTGTCTGTTGGATGACCCAATTCCTACCAAGGGGACTGCGAGAAAAACATCCATTTTGGGGGGAGGTTGCTGAATACCAGCAGAGACTTCAACAGGAAGATCATGTCTCAGAACTAGCAATACATACATCTCGTGCGTGGATCTTGGCCAATTTTTGCCAGTGGCTCATTATTCTCCTTCATCATTGGACATGTTGGTTTCCACTCTGAGTTATTGTTATTATAGGAGCAGGGTTGTAATCAATGCTCAGTGGATTAAATTGTGTTCTGATCTGAAACTTGTTCCTGTCCTGAAGGTCTCATATTGTGGTGATATTGTGTTCCCCAATATATTGTGCATCCTAATAAACTTACCTGGGGTTAGGGGACAGAACAGACACTAGATAGACATGGAGGCCAGAAAATGGTGGCACACACACCTTTAATCCTAGCATTCTGGAGGCAGAGATCCATTAGGATCTCTGTGAGTTCAAAGCCACACTGGAAACAACCAGGCATGGTGACACATGCCTTTAATCCCAGGAGTGATGGCAAGAAGCAGAAATGTATATAAGGTGTCAGGACCAGGAACTTGAGCCTGCTTAAGTTCGGGCTGTTAGCAGCAGTTCAGCTGAGATTCATTCTGGTGAGGACACAGAGGCTTCCAGTTTGAGAAAACGAGGTCAGCTGAAGAATTGGCAAGGTGAGGTTAGCTGTGGCCTGTTCTGTCTCTCTGATCTTTCATTGTTCACCCGATACCTGGTCCCAGGTTTATTTTTGTTAATAACACCTTCTAACAATTAATGCTACATCTGGCGCCCGATGTTTGTGATATGAATTTGTGAAGAAGCTGCTTTCCTGTGGCCTTGAGGGCCCCAGCTCAGACCCGAGCTACACTGTGCAGGTTGTTATGTCCCTCGCTGGTAGGATTTGCTGAAGGAGGCAGAGGCAGGAGGATCCCAAGTTTGAGGCCAGCCTAGAAAGCTTGCTAAGGAGAAGCTGTGGCTGGGGCCAAGCCACAAATGGTGGCAGTGAGACCATGGAGACATTGGCTGCTGCTCTGAGTTACTGGTTCCTTCTCATCATGCTGGTAACTTTGGTGATCCTTCTACCTGGGAAGAAGGGTTTACTTCTGTTTGTTCAGAAAAGAATTTCCAGGACCATTGTGTTACAAGAAAGCATCGGCAAAGGTCTGTTTAGAAGAGTTTGGCAAGACAAATGGTGGAGAAAATTTTGCTCTGAAGGTTTTCTCTTCCAAAGAAGAATGTTCATGGATCTGAGAGACAGACATTTATCAGACTGTGATTGTTCCAAACCACAGAGGAGGCACACAAATAACATAATAGATAGATAGATAGATAGATAGATAGATAGATAGATAGATAGATAGATAGATAGATAGATAGATAGATAGAAAAATTCTCTGCAGGGAACTATGATCACACCTAATAGCAACTTCAAAATCTTCAAAAGAATGATGGGACCCCACAAAGATGATTCCACAAGGACTATGGTAAAGCCATTAAGCTGATTAACATCACGGAAAGATCAGCTTTGGACTACAAACTACCTAGAACAATTTCAAGATGGCTAGCTTAGATGATCCAGATTCAAAGACAGCTTGAGCAAGGACTTGAGACAAGCCCTACATTTTCCCATTATACAGAGAATGGACAACAAATGATACAGCTACCTCTCCCAGGACTTGACAATTAATCCATAAATTTTCTTTTCAGGATCCCCTAAAGATGTCTTCACCCCCCAGAAAGCAGGAAGTAATTTTAAGAAAACAATATCCACATTCCGAGAGGTGGGGTGGGTGTTTTTTGGTCATTCAATAGCTTATGGATAATTGTTATTGTTTACCATGGTTGGCTACAAATTGTTAATTGTTAATGGTCAAAAAGATAAAGCTAAACAAAGGAGATTAGATACAGGGTTCTTGTTTAAAAAAAGAAGAAAAAGAAAAAAGAAGATAAACAGAAAAGGGTAGATCACTGAATCTATTCCAAAAAAAAGGGAAGATAAAGAAATGATAATAGTTAGATTTTTGGATCTAAACAGAAAAAAAGAGAATATGGATATGATAAGAAAAAAAGGGAGATTATTGAATCTACTTTTAAAAAGTAACTACTTGTTTTAAATAGGATAAGTAATGAAAACTTTTATCTGAATATGTTAAATGTTAATGGACTGGACATTGTTATATATTAATGGAGTTTTTGTCTGAATCTTTTAAATGTTAATGGACTAGAAATTGTTAATGTAATACTTGTCTATATATATTGTATATACCTATTGGATATAGTTTTTTTGTGTATTTGTTATAAGCTTTTTTAATTTTAGAAGAAAAAGAGTAAATGTGGTAACCCAATGTATTGCACATCCAAATAAACTTATCGGGGGTCAGAGGACAGAACAGACACTAGGTAGACATGGAGGCCAGAAAATGGTGGCACACAAACCTTTAATCCTATCATTCTGAAGTAGAGATCAATTGCGATCTCTGTGAGTTCAAAGCCACACTGGAAACGGACAGGTATGGTGACACACACTTTTAATCCCAGGAGTGAAGGCAAGAAGAGGAAAGGTATATGAGGTGTCAGGACCAGCAACTTGACCAGCATAAGTTTTCAAGCTGTTAGCAGCAGTTCAGTTGAGATTCATTTGGAAGAGGACACAGAGGTTTCCAGTTTCAGGAAACTAGCTGAGGAATTGGCAAGGTGAGGTTAGCTGTGGCCTGTTCTGTCTCTCTGATATTTCAGCCTTTACCCAACATCTGCACCCAGGTTTGTTTTTATTAAGAAGACCATTAAAGATTCAATTTACATTACATCTCCTTTCTTAAAATGGATATGTCTGTGTACCTGTAGGCAAGTGAGAACTGCCTCACTTAGAGTTCAGATGTGATGATCTAGAGAGACTGACTGAGAGTGACAAGTACTTTGGAGTACCAGGCTTGTACTCTGTAAGCACAACATGGGTGCTCTGGGATACCAGCATCACTTTTATTGGATGCAGCCAACTCTCCTACACCAAATGAGGCCTATTCCCTGCCTCCCATGGGAAAGGGCACCAGAGTTGAGGGCAACACATTGTTGAATACCCTGTGTTTCTAATGAAGGATTTGAGGTGCTGCCCCAGATTTCAGTGTCAGATTTTCCATGCCTTGTATATTTTTTTGGGCTGTGGTCATTCCAAAACTGTGATCTCCTGGTGGAGATATCCTGCCTAGGTACACTGAACAGCAGGCTCCAGAGCTCAGGGGACAGATCCTTCCTTAGGCACAATGGTGGTTTCTTGGAAAAGCATGAGTATGGCAGTGCCTTTGAGAAAGGATGAGTCCCTGGAGGTTCCAGTATTTGTTCACTGTTTGCAGATCCGGCCATCCACAGAGAATGCCCTGGTTTCCCTGGGCTGGATTCTGTGACAGAGCAGAGCTAAGGCTTTGTGTCCAGATTCTCTGATCAGATAAAGTTCTCCTCTCTTCTTCATCCAATAAGTCTCATGTGTGTCTCTGGGTTTCTCTTTAGATGGAACTGATGGAAATCAAGAGCTCTGGGTCACTGCTTAGTACAGGCTCTGTAGGTGTTGGAGGTTAGAGTCCTTATGAACCCAAGTCCACCTAGAGACACTGCAGTTGACATGGGACAGCCCCAAGAGGAGACAGCCAGGTTATAATTGTGCAGGAGGGACACACTCTAGGGATGCTTCCACCACCCAATGATCGAGGAGCTCAAAAGTCTCTGTCTAAGATTTCATTTTTTAAACTTCATGCATCAGGCTGTAAATCAAGTCTAGAACAGACGGTATGTAATTCACATAGGTGGAGAAATGAAGGTGGGTAGTCATGTACCCTAGCCTGTCAGGATATTCTGGCTTTGGTTGGATGAGTAGCCATATTTAACAGGTCTTAGGTGGACTGGGTTCCTCTACAGTATTGTCATTACCATTATCCCAGCAGAGCTTTATTGCACAGCATTTGCATCAGTGGCATCCACCTAGGACAGGGCCAAGACCTGAAGGTCTCTGTGTTCTCATACCAAAGTCCTTTGAATATCTCGCTCTCTGGACCCACCTGACCCATTATGTGTGAGCCATCATACAAATGAGACCTGACACTCCAATGAACACATGATAGGCCACAGAACCAACTCTGGAACATAGGGTGTAAGCTCAGAGAATGTCATGTGTCTATTCCCTGGGAAGCCAGTGACACCTGTGAGTACTTCCCAGGATGCTCAGTGGCCATCATTTGCCACAAATGCCTAACACATCCCAAGTATGAAGGTGTGATTTGCGTTCCCCTTGAATTTTGACTCAGGAAGAGAATCTTGCCTCATTTGATGATTTGTTGACTAGCCAAGCATCAGAAGGCAGGAATGCACCTGCACTTGAGGACAGCAGCCCCTCAGCAGAGTATAAAAGCAGACCTGGACAAGGAGTCTTCCAAACCGTCCAACCTATCTACTTGCAAACCCAGAAAGACAGACTCTCCAGCCCCTGACACCATGCAGTGCTGTTGTGGCCCATGCTGCTGCCAGCCATGCTGCTGCCAGCCATGCTGCTGCCAGCCATGCTGCTGCCAAACCACCTGCTGCAGGACCACCTGCTGCCGCCCCTGCTGTTGCCAACCCTGCTGCTGTGGCTCCAACTGCTGCTAGACCACCTGATGAAGGAGCAGCTGCCCTATGGAAGCCTGCCTATTCCTGGCCAATGTTCCCTAGGGATTAAAGCTGTCCCCACACCCAGAAAGGCCATTACAAAGAATCTATGCCTTACCACTGTGGCTGCTTTTGTCCAACAAGCAGGCTGCCCCACACCTTACTTCACATCTCTGAAAGGAACACATCCCCCAATGTTTTTCTGCACTCTAGACACTCTCACCTTGTAACTGTGAACCTGTAGGACCTTTACCAAAGTCTTGGCAACTGGAGATCTTCCCCTGCTTTAATAAATGTGACTGTTCTACAACACCCAACCCCAAGTGTCACAGATCTTTATTTCTCCTGTTTCTCCAATGTGCCTTCTTTGGGAAACAGTAAGAACTTCTCTTCACAATGAATATACTGACCATAGCAGCCTATTCAACATTACCACTCCTGGTGTTTCAATAAAAGGTGTCCTCTAAACAGAGGTATAAGGGAATTCCAGATCTTCTATGGTAGAATTGTCTAGAAAGGATTAGGAGGTGTGGCTTGCTTGAGGGGTGTATCTTTTGGGTATGTTTAGGTGTTTCACATTCCTCTGACCTTCTCTTTTGATTGCTGCCTCAGTGTGGTGGCTTTAGATGTGTGGTCAGACCTCTTGTTCCAGTGCAGTTTCCAGCTGCCCACATCCATGTCCACAGCCATGAACATGTACATGCCTTCCAGCCCTCTGAAATTTTCAGTGGCCATAAACCCATTTTTCTACTAGCTGCTTTGGTAATGAAGTCTCAGATCAGGAATAAAAAGGCACTTGAATAAGCATATATTCCTTCTGGATCTTTCTCCCAGTAGAAAAGGATTACATGAGGACCAAGCACAGAATCACTCGTCTGTGCTATTCCCTGACCATGGAGAGAAATTTAGGGAGCAGATGAAGCTATTAGCTGATAGAACTCAAGCTTTGAGTGTTGGAGAAGAAGCACCAGCTTTTCTTCCCATCCACTTGAATGCAAGTATGTTCCCTGTACTGTCCCCCCCAAAAATTGCTTTGGACACTCACTGATGTATCTGGTTTGTCCTAATTTTTCTTTCTTTTAATGGAGAACCTTCTTTCTTCCAAGTCCTTCTTTACCTCTCTCAACCCTTTCCAAGGTCCTTTACCCACCAGAATGGACTATCTTCAGAACCTCCGTCCCATGTATATTCCCAAAGATGCAAAAACCCATGATGCCCTGCTCTTCATCTTTTTATTGTGGCCTTTCAACACCTGGTTTTAGACATCTGATGCATCCCATGTTAAGTTGCCAACTTTGAATTTTCTCTTGATGCAGCAGAATCTTAAAATTTCTTATTAATAAAAACAAACACAAGGCCAGGTAATGGTGTGAATGCTGGAAGATCAGAGAAGCAGAACAAGCCACAGCTACTTCACCTTGCCAATACCTCAGCTGATCGTATTTCCTCAGACAGGAAGCCTCTGTATCCTCATCCAAATGGGTCTCAGCTGACTGATGCTAAAATCCTAAAAGTTTAACCAGGCTCTAGTTCCTTGTCCTCATGCCTTAAATACCTTTCTGCTTCCTGGCATCACTTCCTGGGATTAAAGGCTCTTGTTACCACACCTGGCTGTTTCCAGTATGGTTTTGAACTCACAGAAATCCAAACCAATACCTGTCTCTGGAATGCTAGGATTAAAGGCGTGTGTGCCACCATTTTCTGGCCTCTATATCTAGTGTCTGTTCTGTTCTCTTACCCCAGATAAGCTTATTGGGCTGCACAATATATCAACCACATCTTGAGCTATGAATTAAATTTGTGCACAACATTGTTCCAACATCTTTTTTTCACTAATTTGGTATTTTATTTAGAAAGAAAGATGTAAATCTTAAAGTGGCAGATTAGACTTTCCTACTATCACACAATGACAAACCAAGGAAGACTTGGTCCATTTATGCATGTGTTATAACTAGAATCTCTTTGATGACCCAATACCTACCAAGGAAAGTGCTAAATAAACATTTGTTCTGGGGGGAGTGACTGAATACCAGCCGAGACTTCCCACCAGAAGAACAGGAACTAGCAATGACCTAAGGAACATACATGTAGTGAGTAAATCTTGGCAAGGTTTGGGGCAGTGGGTCATTATTCTTTTTCATCACTAGATACCTTGGATTCCACTGAGCATTATTGTTATTATGGGAGAGGAGATCAAATCAGTGCTTAGTGGATTAAATTGTGTTCTGATCCAAAACTTGGTCCTGCCCCGAGGGTCTCATATCTCCTTTCTAAAATGGGTATCTGTCTGTGTACCTGTAAGAAAATGAGTACTGATTCACTTAGAGTTCAGATGTGATTATCTAGAGAGTTTGACAGAAAGTGACAGGTACGTTGGAATACCAGGCTTGTACTCTGTAATCACAAAATGGGAGCTCTAGGATATCAGCATCACTTTTATTAGATGCAGCCAATACTCCAACACCAAATGATATCTATTCCCAGCCTCCCATGGGAAAGGGCTCCAAGAGTTAATGATAACACATTGTTGAAACCCCTGTGTTGCGAATGAAGGATTTGAGGTGCTGCCAGATTCTAGTGTCAGATTTGCCATGCAATGTGTCTTGTTTATGCTGAGGTCTTTCCAAAACTGTGATCTCCTACTGGAGATATCCTGCCTAGTAATACTGACCAGCAGACTGCAGAGCTCAGGGGACAGATTCCATAGGTACATGTAGGTACATTCCATAGGTACATGTAGTGTCCTGGAAAAGCACAAGTCTGGCAATGCTCTTGAGAAAGGATGAGTTCTCAGAGGATCCAGTTCATTCCCTGTTTGCAGATCCTGCATTCCAAAGGGAATACCCTGGTTTCCCTGGGATGGACTCAGTGACACAGCAGAGCTAGGGATTTGAGTCGAGATTCTCTTATCAGGTTAATGTCCCCTCTCTTCCTCATCTAATACATGTTAGGGGTGTCTCAGGTTTTCACTGTATATAGAACTGATGGAAATCACAAGCTCAGGGTCACTGCTTACTTCAAGGCTCAGTAGTTGTTAGAGGTTAGAGTCCTGATGAACCCAAGTCCACCTGCAGACACTGGAGTTGACCTGGGATATGCCAAAGAAGAGACAGCCAGGTTATAATTCTGCAGGAGGGACACTCTATGTATGCTGCCAACACCCAGTGATCAAAGAGATCAAAGTCTCCATCTGAGATTTCATTTTCCACACTTCATGCAACAGGCTGTAAATCAAGACTAAGAGCAGAAGATATGTCGTTCACATAGGTAGAGAAATAAAAGTGGGTAGTCACGCACCCTGGCCTCTCAGGATACTCAGGCTTTGCTTAGGATGAGTAGCCATATGTAACAGGTCTCAGGGAGATTGGGTTCCTCTACAGTATTGTCATTACCATTATTCCAACAGAGCTCCATTGCGCAGCATTTGCATCAATGGCATCCATCTAGGACAGGGCAAGGACACAAAGGTTGTTGTCATGCCAATGTCCTTTGACTCTAATGCTCTCTGGACACACTTGATCCATTATTTGTGAGTCATCAGACTAAAGAGACATGACACTCCAAAGGGACACAAGATAGGCCTCAGAACCAACTCAGGAACATAGGATTTGAGCTCAGAGAATGTCATGTGACTGCTCCCTGGGAAGCCAGTGACACCTGTGAGCACTTCCCAGGATGCTCAGTGGCCATCAATTGCCAGTGATGCCTAACACATCCCAAGTATGAAGGTGTGATTTACATTCACCTTGAATTTTGACTCAGGAAGAGAATCTTGCCTCATTTGATGATTTCTTGACTAGCCAAACATCAGGAGGCAGGAATGCATCTGCATTCCAGGACAGCTGCCCCTCAGCAGGATATAAAAGCAGACCTGGGTATGGAGGCTTCCAAACCATCCAACCCACCTACTTGCAAACCCAGAAAGACAGACTCTCCAGCCTCTGACACCATGCAGTGCTGTTGTGGCCCATGCTGCTGCCAGCCATGCTGCTGCCAGCCATGCTGCTGCCAGACCACCTGCTGCAGGACCACCTGCTGCAGGACCACCTGCTGCAGGACTACCTGCTGCCGCCCCTGCTGCTGCCAACCCTGCTGCTGTGGCTCCAACTGCTGCTAGACCACCTGATGGAGGAGCAGCTGCCCTAGGGACTCCTGCCTATTCCTGGCCAATATTTCCTTGGTATTCAAGCTCTTGAGCATTCTCTGTGACTCTCTCTCCTAAAGACTCAAACACCCACAATGGAGATCACCTGTCCCCACACCCAGAAGGCCATTACAAAGACTCTGTCCCTTACCACTGTTGCTGCTTTTGTCCAACAAGCAGGCTGCCCCACACCTAGCTTCACATCTCTGAAAGGAACACATTCCCCAATATTTTTCTGCACTCTAGAAACTCTCAACGTGTAACTCTGATCCTGTAGGACCTTTGCCATGGCCTTCGGGACTGGAGATCTTCCCCTGCTTTAATAAATGTGACTGTTCTATAAACAACCAATTGCATGTGTCATTGATCTTTGTTTCTCTTATTTCTCGAGTGTGCCTTCTTTTGGGAAACAATTAGGACTTCTCTCCACCATGAATATACCGACAGTCTATTCAACATTACCACTCCTGGTGTTTCAATGAACCTTGTCCCCTAAACAGAGATATATGGAAATTCTAGATCTTCAGTGGTGGAATTCTACAGAAAGTTTTATGAGGTGAGGTTTTCTCCAGCGGTGAAAATTTGGGGTAAGTTTTGGTGTTTCATAGGCCCTCTGAATTTCTCTCTTGATCCCTCACTCAGTGTGGTGACTTCAGATGTGTGGTGGGATCTGTTGTTCCTGTGCTGTGCTCAGCTGACCACATCGTGTTCTCAGCCATGAGGTACATGCTTTCCAGCCCTCGGAAATTCTCAGTGGCCATAAACCCTTTTTTTCATTAGGTGCTTTGGTAATTAAATCTCTGATCAGGGATTAAAAAGCACTTGAGTACACATATATTCCTTCTGGATCTTTCTCCCAGAAGGAAAGGAATACATGAGGACCAAGCACAGAATCACCCCTCTGTGCTACTCTCTGACCATGGAGTGAAATTTACGGAGGAGATATGAAGCTATTAGCAAGTAGAACTCAAGTTATGAGAGTTGGGGAAGGAGCACCAGCTTTTCTTCCCATCCACTGGAATGTATGAGTGTTCTCTGCACTGTCCCCATGGTGGGGATTGCTTTGGACACTCACTGCTCTATCTGGTTTGTCCTGCATGGTGTTCCATCCTCCATTGGAGAAACTTCTTTCTCCCAAGTCCTTCTTCACCTCTCTTCAACCCTTCCCCAGGTCCTTTCCCAACCAGAACAGACTATATGCCGAACCTCTGTGCTATTTATACTCCCAAAGATGCAGAAATCCATGATGCCATGCTCTTCATTTTATATTGTAGTCTTTCAACACCAGAATGTTGACCTCTGGTGCATCCCACATTATGTTGCCAACTTTGAATTTTCTCTGGAGCTATGTTTGTATTATCAAATGTGTGTACAACATTGTTTCAGATACACATTTTCACTGATTTGGACTTTTAATAAGAAATAATGTTGTCGTGAATATTAATGTGAAAAAATAGGCCTTCTCACCATCACACACTCATACACCAAGGAAGACGTTGCGTATTTATGCATGTGTTATATCCATTGTCCCTTGGATGACCCAATGTCTAATAGGGGACTGCCAGAAAAACATTCATTCTGGGGGAGGTTGTTGAATACCAGTAGAGACTTCCTACCAGGAGAATAGGAAGAGCATGTCATGGAACTAGCAATGAACTAAGGAGCATTCATCTACTGAGTGGATCTTAGCCAAGTTGGGGGCAGTGGCTCATTATTCTCTTTCATCATTGGCTATTTTGGTTTCCAATGAGTTATTGTTATTATGGGAGAGGATGGGAAATCAATGCTTAGTGGATTAAATTGTGTTCAGATCTGAAACTTGGTCCAGCTCAGAGGGTCTCATATGTCCTTTCTTAACACGGATATATTTGTGTACTTGTAAGTGAGTACTGACTCTCTTAGAGTTTATTGTGATGATCTAAAGACTTTGATTGAGAGTGACACCCACTTTGGGGTAACAGGCTTGTACTCTTGAAGCACAACATTGGTGGTTTTGGAAACCAGCATCACTTTTATTGGATACAGCTGACTTTCCAACACCAAATGATGTCTATTCCCAGCCTGGCATGAGAATGGGCTCCAGGAGTTGGCAAAATATTGTTGAATCCGATGTATTTAGAATGTAAAATTTAAGGTGTTGCCCCTGATTCCAGTGTAAGATTTTCCATGCCTTGTCTTGTCTATGCTGAGGAATTTCCAAAAATGTGATTTCCTACCTAGTGTTACAACCTGCAGACTCCAGAATTCAGGGGACAGGTCCTTCCATAGGCACAATGTGGTTTGCTGGAAAGCACAAGTATGGCAGTGCTCTAGAGAAAGGATGAGTCCTTGGAGGGTCCAGGGTTTGCTCACTGTTTGCAGATATTGCCATACACAGAGAATTCCCTGGTTTCCCTTAGCTGGACTCTGTGAAGCAATAGAGCTAGCTTTGTGTCCAGATTCTCTTATCAGATTAAGTTCCTCTCTCATCCTCATCCAATACATGTCACATTGGCCTCTGGGTTTCTCTTTAGACACAGCTGATGGAAATCATGAGCTCAGGGTCACTGCTTAGGGTCACTGCACAGGGTCAAGGCTCTGTGGGTATTGGAGGTTAGAGTTCTGATGAACCCAAGTCCACCAGAGACACTGGAGTTAATGTGAGATAGCCCCACGAGGAGACAGACAGGTCATAATTCTTCAGGAAGGACACTGTAGGTATGCTCACACCACCCTATGACCAAGGAGTTCAAAGTCTCTATCTGAGATTTCATTTTCCTCACTTCATGCAACAGGCATCAAAGTCTAAGGACAGACAGTATGTCATGAACATAGGTGGAGAAATGAAGGTGGGTAGTCATGTACGTTAGCCTGTCAGGATATTCTGGCTTTGCTTAGGATGAGTAGCCATATTTAACAAGTCTCAGGTGGATTGGGTCACTCTACAGTATTGTCATTACCATTATCCCAGAGAGCTCCATTGCATAGCATTTGCATCAATGACAATCATCTAGGACAGGGCCAGGATCTGAAGTGTTGTCATGCCAATGTCCTTGGACTCTCACACTGTCTGGATCTGGATCTACGCGACCCATTATGTGTGAGCCATCAGACTATTAAGACCCGACACTCCTAAGGGACACAAGATAGGCCACAAAACCAACTCTGGAACAAAGGGTATGAGCTCAGAGAATGTCATGTGACTGTTCCATGGGAAGCCAGTGACAACTGAGAGCACTTCCCAGAATGCTCAGCAGCCATCAGTAGCTAGTGATGCCTAACATATCCCATGAATGAAGGTGTGATTTGCATTCATCTTGAATTTTGACTCAGGAAGAGAATCTTGCCTCATTTGATGATTTGTTGACTAGACAAGCATTAGGAGGCAGGAATGCAGTTGCACTGGAGAATAGCAGCCCCTCAGCAGGGTATAAAAGCAGACCTGGGAAGGGAAGCTTCCAATTCATCCAACCCACCTACTTGCAAACTCAGAAAGACAGATCCTCCAGCCTCTGACACCATGCAGTGCTGTTGTGGCCCATACTGCTGCCAGCCATGCTGCTGCCAGACCACCTGCTGCAGGACCACCTGCTGCCACCCATGCTGCTGCCAACCCTGCTGCTGCCAACCCTGCTGCTGTGGCTCCAACTGCTGCTAGACCACCTGCTGGAGGAGCAGCTACCCTCGGGACACTTACCTCTTCCTGGCCACCTTTCCCTCAGGAGTCATGCTCTTGAACATTCTCTCTGACTCTTCTCCCCTATATCATCAAACACACACAAGGGAAATCAACTGTGCCCATACCCAAAAAGGCCATTACAAATACTCTTTTACTTACCACTGTTTCTGTTTTTGTCCTACAAACAGGCTGCCCCACACCCAGCTTCACATTTCTGAAATGAACACATTCCTCAATGTATTATTTCTGCACTCTAGACACTATCACCTTGTAACTCTGAACCTGTAGCACCTTTGCCATGATCTCGGAACTTGGAGATCTTCCCCTGCTTTAATAAATGTGACTGTGTACAAACACCCAACCCCAAGTGTCATGGATCTTCATTTCTCCTATTTCTCAAGTGTGCCTTCTTTTGGGAAACAGTAAAGACTTCTTTCCACCATGAATATACCGACATTACCACTCCTGGGGTTTCAATGAACGGTGTTCCCTAGACAGAGGTATATGGGAATTCTAGATCTTCTATGATGGAATTGTCTAGAAGGGATTAGGAGGTGGGGCTTGCTCTAGGGGTGTAGTTTTGCTGTACATTTGGGGGTTTCACATTCCCTCTGACCTTCTCTTTTGATCCCTGCCTCAGTGTAGTAGCTTTAGATGTGTGGTCAGAACTCTTGTTCCAGCACTGTGCTTAGCTGCCCACATTCCCGTTGGCCATAAACCCATTTTTCTATTAGGTGCTTCGGGAATGAAGTCTCACATCAGGAATAAAAAAGCACTTGAGTACACATATATTTCTTCTGGATCTTTCTCCCAGTACGAAAGGATTACAAGCCCAGAATCACCCCTCTGTGCTTTTCTCTGACCATGGCAAGAAATTTAGGGAGAAGATATGAAGCTATTAACCCCTAGAACTCAAGCTAAGAGAGTTGGAGTAGGAGCACCACTTTTCTTCCCATCTACTGGAATGCATGTGTGTTCCCTGCACTGTCCCCAAGGTGTGTAATGCTTTGGACACTCACTGCTCTATCCAGTTTGTCCTGCGTGGTGTTCAGTCCTCCAGTGGAGAACCTTCTTTCACCCAAGTCCTTCATTACCTCTCTTGAACACTTCCCAAGATCCTTTACCCCAAAGCATAGACTCTATGCCGAACCTATTCCCAAAGATGCAAAAATCCATGATGCCATGCAATTCTTCTTAGTATTATGGTCCTTGCAACACCAGATTGTTGCCCTCTGGTGCATCCCATGTGACGTTACCAACTTTGAATTTTCTCTCAAGCTATGTTAGTGTCTTCAAATGTGTATACATCATTGTGCACAACATTTCATTTTCACTAATTTGGACTTTTTTTTTTTTTTTTTTTTGGTTTTTCGAGACAGGGTTTCTCTGTGTAGCTTTGTGCCTCTCCTGGAACTCACTTGGTAGCCCAGGCTGGCCTCGAACTCACAGAGATCCACCTGGCTCTGCCTCCCAAGTGCTGGGATTAAAGGCGTGCGCCACCACCGCCCGGCACTAATTTGGACTTTTTAAAAAGAAAGAAAGTGTCATGAATATTAATGTTACAGAATAGGCCTCTCACCATCACACACTAATACTCCAAGGAAGACTTTGTGTATTTATGTATGTGTAATATCCACTGTGGCTTTGATGATACAATGCCTGCGAAGGGGGCGGCCAGTAAAACATCCATTCCGGGGGAGATTGAAAAATACCACCAGAGACTTCCCACCAAGAGAATAGGCACTGCATGTCTCAGAACTTGCAAAGACCTAGGGAGCATGTATCTAGTGAGTGGATCTTGATCGAGGTTGGGGCAGTGCCTCATTCTTCTCTTTCATCATTGGACACCTTGGTTTCAGCTGAGAGTCATTGTGATTATGGGAGAGGAGGTGAAAATCAATGCTTAGTGTTTTAAATTGTGTTCTGTTCTGAAACTTGGTTCTGCCCGGAGGGTCTCATATCTCCTTTCCAAAAATGTGTATCTGTCTGTGTACCTGTAAGTAAGTGAGTGTCAACACACTTAGAGTTCAGGTGTGATGATCTAGAGAGTTTGACGGAGAGTTACAGGTACACCAAGTACCAGGCTTGTACTCTATAAGCACAACATGGGTGCTCCTGCATACCAGCATCACTTTTATAGGATGCAGCCAACAAAATAGTGTCTACGAAACAAAATAGTGTCTATTACAGACTCCCATGGGAAAGGGCTCCAAGAGTTAATGTCAACATCTTGTTGAATCCCCTGTGTTTTGAATGAAGAATTTGAGGTGCTGGCCCAGATTTGAGTGTCATATTTTCCATGCCTTATGTCTTGTTTATGCTGAGGTCTTTCCAATACTGTGATCTCCTACTGGAGATATCCTGCCTAGTGATACTGAGGAGCAGGCTCCAGAGCTCAGGGGTCTGATCCTTCTGTACACAAAATGTCATTTCTGGAAAAGCAGGAGATTGGTAGTGTGCTTCAGAAAGGAGTCTTTGGAATTCCAGTGTTTTTTCACTGTTTACATATCCTGTCATCCAGAAAAAAAATGCCCTGGGTTCCCTGGGCTGGACTCTGTGACACAACAGAGCTATGGAATTCTCCAGATTCTCTTTTCATATTAAGTTCCCCTCTCTTCCTCATCCAGTATGTGTCAGGAGGGACTCATGGTTTCACATTAGATGAAACTGATGGAAATCACAAGCTCAGGGTCACTGCTTAGTACAAGGCTCTGTGGATGTTGGAGGTTAGAGTCTTGATGAACCCAAGTCCACCTAGAGACACTGGAGTTGATGTGGGACAGCCCCACAAGGAGACAGCAGGTGATAATTCTGCAGGAGGGACACTCGAGGTATTCTTCCACCACCCAATGATCAAGGAGTTCAAAGTCTCTATCTGAGATTTCATTTTCTTCACTTCATGCAACAGGCATCAAGTCTAAGGACAGATGGTATGTCATGAACATAGGTGGAGAAATGAAGGTGGGTAGTCATGCACCCTAGCCTGTCAGGGTACTCTGGCTTTGCTTAGGATGAGTATCCATATTTAACAGGTCCCAGGTGGACTGGGTTCCTCTGCAGTATTGTCATTACCATTATCCCAGTGTGCTCCATTGCATAGCATTTGCATCAAGGGAATCCATCTAGGACAGGCCAGGACCTGAATGACTCTGTATTGTCATATCAATGTCCTTTGACTCTAATGCTCTCTGACCCACCTGACCCATTATGTGTGAGCAAACATACTAATGAGACCCCACACTACAATGGGACACAATATAGGCCGCAAAACCAACTCTGGAACATATTGTGTAAGCTATTAGGCTATCATGTGACTTCCACTGGAAAGCTAGTGACACCTGATAGCACTTCCCAGGAGTCTCAGCGGCAACCTGTTGCCACTGATGCCTAACATATCCCAAGTATGAAGGTCTGCATTCACCTTGAATTTTGACTCAGGAAGAGAATCTTGCATCATTTGATGATTTGTTGACTGGCCAAGCATCAGGAGGCAGGAATGCATATGTACTGGAGGACAGCTGCCCCTCAGCAGGGTATAAAAGCAGACCTGAGCTGGGAGTCTTCCAAACCATCCATCCCACCTACTTGCAAACCCAGAAAGACAGACTCTCCAGCCTCTGACACTATGCAGTGTTGTTGTGGCCCATGCTGCTGCCAGCCATGCTGCTGCCAGCCATGCTGCTGCAGGACCACCTGCTGCGGCCCCTGCTGCTGCCAACCCTGCTGCTGTGGCTCCAACTGCTGCTAGACCACCTGATGGAGGAGTAGCTGCCCTAGGGACTCTTGCCTATTCCTGGCCAATGTTCCCTCGGGATTCATACTCTTAAGCATTCTCTCCCACACCTCTCTGCTAAACCATCAAACACCCACACTGAAGATCAACTGTCCCCACACCCAGAAAGGCCATTACAAAGACTCTTTCCCTTACCACTGTGGTTGCTTTTATCCAACAAACAGGCTGCCCCACACCCAGCTTCACATCTCTGAAATGAACACATTCCCCAATGTTTTTCTGTACTCTAGACACTCTCACCTTGTAACTCTGAACCTGTAGGACCTTTGCCATGGTCTTGGGGACTGGAGATCTTCCCTGCTTTAATAAATGTGACTGTTCTACAACACCCAACACCAAGTGTCATGGATCTTCATTTCTTCTATTTCTCAAGTGTTCCTTCTTTTGGGAAACAGTAAAGACTTCTCTCCACCATGAATATACCGACCATAGCAGTCTATTCAACATTACCAATCCAGGTGTTTCAATAAACGGTGTCTGCTAAACAGAGGTATATGGGAATTCTAGATCTTCAGTGGTGGAATTGTCTAGAAAGGATTAGGAGGTGCGGCTTGCTCCAGGGGTGTATCTTTGGTTATGTTTTGGGATTTCACAGGCCCTCTGACATTCTCATTTGATATCTGCTTCAGTGTGGTGGGTTTAGACTTGTGGTCAGAACTCTTGTTCCAGGGCTGTATACAGCTGCCCACATTCCTGCCCACAGCCATGAAGTACAGGCCTTCAAGTCCTCTGAAACTGTCAGTGGCCATAAACACATTATCCCATTAGGTTCTTTGGTAATGAAGTCTCAGATCAGGGATAGAAAAGCACTTGACTACATGTATCTTACTTCTGGATCTTTCTCCCAGTAGGAAAGGATTACATGAGGACCAGCCCCAGAATATCCCCTCTGTATTATTCTCTCACCATGGAGAGAAATATAGGGAGGAGATATGAAGCTGTTAGAATGTAGAATTCAAGCTATGAGGGTTAAAGAAGGAACCAGCCTTTCTTCCCATCCACTGGAATGCCTGTGTGTTTCATGCGCTGTCCCCAAGGTGTGAATTGCTTTGGACACTCACTGCTCTATCTGGATTGTCCTGGGTGTTGTTCAGTCCTCCAGTGGAGAACCTTTTTTCTCCCAAGTCCTTCTTTGCCTCTTTCAACCCTTTCCAAGGTCCTTTGCCCACCAAAACAGACTATATGACAAACCTCAGTCCCATGTGTACCCCAAAGATGCAAAAACCCATGATGCAATGTTCTTCATCTTTGTATTGTGGCCTTTAATCAGATTGTTGACCTCTGGTGCCTCCCACATTAAATTGTCAACATTGGATTTTTCTCTTGAGCTATGTTTGTTTCTTCAAATGTGTATACACATTTCAGTATCTCCTTTTCACTAATTTGAACTTTTTAATTAGAAAGAAAGGTGTCGTGAATATAATGAACAGAATAGGCCTTCTCGCCATCACACAATCATAAACAAAGAAAGACTTTATGTATTTATGCACGTGAAAAATCCCCTGTCCTTTTGAGGGGATTTATCAAATGCCTACCAAGGAAACTGCCAGAAAAACAATTCTGGAGTAGGTTCCTGAATACCAGAAAGACTTCCCACCAGGAGAACAGGACGAGCATGTCTCAGAACTAGCAATTACCTAGGGAGCACACATCTTGTGAGTGCAATTTTGCAAGGTTGGGGACAGTGGCTCATTATTCTCCTTCATCATTGGACAACTTGGTTTCCGCTGACAGTTATTCTTATCATGGCAAGGGGTTGGAATCAGTGCTTACTGGTTTAAATTGTGTTCTGATTAGAAACTTGGTCCTTCACGGAGGGTTTCATATCTCCTTTCTTAAAATGGATATATATGTGGACCTGTAAGCAATTGAGTACTGATTCACATAGAGTTCAGATGTGATATCTAGAGAGTTTGACAGAGAGTGACAGGTACTTTGGAATACCAGGTTTGTACTCTGTGAGCACAACATGGGTGCTCTGGGACACTAGCATCACTTGTATTGGAGGCAGCCAACTCTCTAACACCAAATGATGTATATTCCCTAACGGCCATGGGAAAGGGCTCCAATAGTTTTTGGCAACACATTGTTGAATTCCCTGTGTTTTGAATGAAAAATTTGAGGTGTGCTCCCAGATTCCAGTGTCAGATATTCCATGCCCGGTGTATTGTTAATACTGAGGTCTTTCCAAAACCATGATCTCCTGCTGGAGATATCCTGCTTAGTGATATTGACTAGCAGTCTCCAGAGTTCAAGGTACAGAACCTTCCATAGGCACAATGTCATTTCCTGGAAAAGCATGAGTATATCAGTGCTCTTGAGAAAGGATGAGTCCTTAGAGGTCCCGGTGTTTGTTCACTGTTTGCAGATCTTGCCATCCACAGAGAATTCCCTGTTTTCCCTGGGCTGGACTCTGTGACAAAACAGAGCTAGGGCTTTGTGTCCAGATTCTCTTATCAGATAAAGTTCCCTGTGGTGATATTGTGTTCCCCAAAATATCGTGTACCTTAATAAACTTATCTGGGGTCAGAGAACAGAAAAGCCACTAGTTAGGCAGTGATAGCACACACCTTTAATCCTAGCATTCCAGAGATAGAAATTCCTCTGGATCTCTGTGAGTTCAAGGCCACATTGGAAAAAGCCAAGCATGGTGACACACGCCTTTAATCCCAGAAAGCCAGCCTTTAATCCTAGGGAGTGGTGGTAGAAAGCAGAAAGATATATAAGGCGTGATGACCAGAAACTAGAAGCATTTGGCTGGTTAAGCATGTGGCTGGTTAAGCTTCAGGCTTTCCAGCAGCAGTTCAGCTGAGAGCCATTGGGATGAGGACACAGAAGCTTCCAGTCGGAGGAAACAAGACCAGCTGAGAAGTTGACCAGGTGAGATAGCTGTGGCTTGTTCTGTCTCTCTGATCTACCAGTATTCACCCCAATAACTGGCCTCGGGTTTGATTTTATTAATAAGAACTTTTAAGATTCCTGCTACAGTTCCCCTCTCTTCCTCATCTGATAGGTGTCACGGGGGTCTCTGGGTTTCAATTTAGACACAGCTGATTTACATCATGAGCTCACGGTCCCTGCTTAGTACAAGGATCTGTGGGTGTTGGAGGTTAGAGTCCTGATAAATGCATGCCCACCTGGAGACACTGAGGTTGACGTGGACAGCCCTAAGATGTGACAGCCAGGTTATAATTCTTCAGGAGGGACACACTCAGGTATGGATCCACCACCCAATGATCAAGGAGTTCAAAGTCTCTATCTGAGATTTCATTTTCCACACTTCACGCAACAGGCTGTAAAACTAGTCTTAGGACAGAAGGTATGTCATTCAAATAGGTAGAGAAATACAGGAGGATAGTTATGCACCCTAGCATGTCAGGATACTCTGGCTCTGCTTAGGATGAGTAGCCATATTTAACAGGTCTCAGGTGAATTGGGTTCCTCTGCAGTATTGTCATTACCATTATTACAGCAGAGCTCCATTGCACAGCATTTGCATCAATGGCATCCATCTAGGTCAGGGCAAGGACCTGAAGGTCTCTGTGGTGTCATGCCAATGTCCTTTGACTCTCACACTCTCTGGACCCACCATCAGACTAATGAGACCCAACACTCCAAAGGGACATAATATAGGCCACAAAACCAAGTCTGGAACATAGGGTGTGAGTTCAGAGAATGTCATGTGACTGCTCCCTGGGAAGCCAGTGACACCTGAGAGCAATTCCCAGGATGCTCAGTGGTCCCATCAGTTGCCAGTGATGCCTAACACATCCCAAGTATGAAGGTGTGATTTACATTCACCTTGAATTTTGATTCATGAAGAGAATTTTGCATCATTTGATGATTTGTTGACTGGCCAAGCATCAGGAGGCAGGAATGCATCTGCACTGGAGGACAGCTGCCCCTCAGCAGGGTATAAAAGCAGACCTGGACAGGGAGGCTTCCAAACCATCCAACCCACCTACTTGCAAACCCAGAAAGACAGACTCTCCAGCCTCTGACACCATGCAGTGCTGTTGTGGCCCATGCTGCTGCCAGCCATGCTGCTGCCAGACCACCTGCTGCAGGACCACCTGCTGCTGCCCCTGCTGCTGCCAACCCTGCTGCTGTGGCTCCAACTGCTGCTAGACCACCTGCTGGAGGAGCAGCTGCCCTAGGGATGCCTAACTATTCCTGGCCAACGTTCCCTTGATATTCATGCTCTTGATCATTTCTCTGACTCTTCTCCCCTAAAGCATCAAATACCCACAATGGAGATCAACTGTCCCCACACTCTGCAAGGCCATTACAAAACTCTTTCCCTTACCACTGTGGCTGCTTTTGTCCAACAAACAGGCTGCCCCACACCCAGCCTCACATCTCTGAGAGGAACACATTCCCCAATGTATTTCTAGACTCTATAAACTCTCACCTTGTAACTCTGAACCTGTAGGACCTTTGCCATGGTCTTGGGGACTGGAGATCTTCCCCTGCTTTAATAAATGTGACTGTTCTACAAACAATCATCTGCAAGTGTCATGGATCTTCATTTCTCCTATTTCTCAAGTGCGCCTTCTTTTGGGAAACAGTAAGGACTTCTCTCCACCATGAATATATCAACCACAGCAGTCTATTCAACATTTCCAAACTTGGTGTTTCAGTGATTGGTGTCCCTTAAACAGAGGTATATAAGAATTCTAGATCTTCTATCATGGAATGGTCCAGAAAGGATTAGGAGGTCTGGCTTGCTCCAGGGGTGTATCTTTTGGCTACCTTTTCGGGTTCTACAGGCTTTCTAACCTTCTCCCTTGACCCCTGCCTCACTTTAGTTGTGTGGTCAGAACTCTTGTTCCAGTGCTCTGCTCAACTGCCCACATTGGTGTCTACATCCATGAAGTACATGCCTTCACGTCTCTAAAATTCTGAGTGGCCATAAACCCATTTTTCTATTAGCTGCTTTGGTAATGACGTCTCAGATCTGAGATAGAAAAGCACTTGAGTACACGTATATTCCTTCTGGATCATTCTTCCACTAGGAAGGGATTACATGAGGACCAAGCACAGAATCACCCCTCTGTGCTATTCTCTGACCATGGAGAGAAATTTAGGGAGGAGATATGAAGCTATTAGCAGGTAGAACTCAAGCTTTGAGAGTTGGAGAAGGAGCACCAGCTTTTCTAACCATCAACTTGAATGCATGAGTGTTCCCAGCCATGTCCCCATGGTGTGAATTGCTTTGGACACTCACTGCTCTATCCAGTTTGTCATATGTGCTGATCTGTCATCCAGTGGAGAACCTTCTTTCTCCCAAGTCCTTCTTCAATCCTTCCCAAGGTCCTTTCCCCATCAGGATAGACTATATGCCAAATCTCAGTTTTGTGTGTACTTCCAAAGATGGAAATCCCATGATGGCATGCTCTTCATCTTAGTATTGTGGCCTTTCAACACCAGATTGTTGACCTCTGGTGCATCCCACGTTCAGTTTCCAACTTTGAATTTTCTCTTGAGCTATGTTTCTGTCTTCACATGTGTGCACAACATTGTTTCTGCATCTCTTTTTCACTAATTTGGACTTTCTCATTAGAAAGAAAGGTGTCGTGAATATTAATGGGACAGAATAGGCCTTCTCAACATCACACAATCATACACCAAAGAAGACTTTGTGTATTTATGCATGTGTAATATCCACCATCCCTTGGATGACCCAGTGACTACCAAGGGGACTACCAGAAAAACATCCATTCTTGGGGAGGTTGTTGAATACCAGCAGAGACTTACCATAAGGAAAGCAGGAAGACTGTTTTCAGAACTAGTGATGACCTAGGAGCATACATCTAGTGAGTGTATTCCCTTCCTCTTGAATGCATTTGTTTCCCTTCCACTGTCTCCATAGGGAGTGACATTAATAGGAGCTGTTGTTTTGTTGGTAATGTGTGTCATTGAAGGCTGTGTTTGAAATCTCTTTTGAGCAAGCTTTCCTTGGTGTGTCTGTCAGTAGACCTCCTATTTCCTGCACAATGTCGGAGTCTTCTTCCAATGAGTTCAAGGCTACTTCCCCCTTTCTATTTTATCAACTTCAGTGTAACCGGATTTCTATCTTTGATCCACTTGGACTTCATTTTTGTACATCGTAATAGATATTGATCTTTTTTAATTTTTCTGCAGGCCCACATCCACTTAAGCCAGCACCATTTGTTGTAGATGCATTATTTTTTCCATTGTATTTTTTCTTCTTTGTCTAATATCAGGTGTTCATGGGTATGTGGATTTATGTCAGGGTCTTCTATATGAATTCATCAATCCATCCATCTGTTTTTATGCCAATACTATGCTGTTTTTATTACTATAGCTCTATAGTACAGCTTGAAGTCAGGGATGGTGATGCCTCTGGAAGTTCCTTTATTATATAGGATTGTTTCTGCTATCCTGGGCTTCTGTTTTCCCCTTTGAATTGAGTATTGTTCTTTTAAGGTCTGTGAAGAATTGTGTTGGAATTTTAATGGGGATTGCATTGAATCTGTAGATTGCTTTTGGTAAGATTGCCATTTTTACTATGTTAATCCTACCTATTCATGAGCATGGAAGAGCCTTCATTCTCTGATATCTTCTTCAATTTCTTTCTTCAAAGATTTTAAGTTCATGTCACATAGGTCTTTCACTTGTTTGGTTAGAGTTACCCCAGGATACTTTATATTATTTATGACTATTGTAAAAGGTGTTGTTTCTCTGACTTCTTTTTTAGCCTATTTATCAATTGTATACAACAAGACTGTTTTTGTTTTTTTTTTTGTTTTGTTTTGTTTTGTTTTGTTTGTATTTTGCTTTTTAGTTAATCTTGTATCCAGCCACATTACTGAAGGTGTTTATTAGCTATAAGAGTTCCCTAGTAGAATTTTTGGGGTCACTTAAGTATACTATCTTGTGATCTTCAAATAGTAAATGTTTGACATTTTCTTTCTAGTTTGTATCCCCTTGATCTCCTTTTGTTGGCTTATTGCTCTAGCTAGAACTTCAAGTACTATACTGAATAAATATGGAGAGAGTAGACAGCCTTGTCTTGTTCCTGATTTTGATGGAATTGCTTTGAGTTTCTCTCCATTCAATTTGATGTTGGCCGTCTGCTTGCTATATAATGCTTTTATTATGTTTAGGCATGTAATGAACATGATACAATGAGTATCCCTGGTCTCTCCAAGACCTTTATCATTAAGAGGTGTTAGATTTTGTCAAAGGCTTAATCAGCATCTAATGAGATAATCATATTTTTTTTTCTTTCAGTTTGTTTATGTGGTGGATTACACTGACAGATTTTCATATGTTGAACTATCCCTGCATCTCTGGATGAGGCCTACTTGCTCATGGTGGATGATTTTTTTTTTTTTTGATGTGTTTATGGATTCGGTTTGCCAGTATTTTACTGAGTATTTTTGCATCGTGTTCACGAGGGGATTGGTCAGTAATTCTCTTTCTTTGTTATATCTTTGTATGGTTTGGGTATCAGGATAATTGTAGCCTCATAAAAAGAACTTGGCAATGTTCCTCGGTTTCTATTATGTGGAACAATTTGAGGAGTGTAGCACGAATTGTTAGCAGGTCTTATCAATAATAAACAGACCTGGAGCCAGGTATTGGGGTGAATGCTGGAAGATCAGAGAAGCAGAACAAGCCACAGCCACCTCACCTTGCCAGTTCCTCAGCTGATCCTGTTTCCTCAGACTGGAAGCCTCTGAGTCCGCATGCAGAATGAATCTCAGCTGAACTGCTGCTAAAAGCCTAAAAGCTTAACCATGCTCTAGTTCTTGGTTTTCATGCCTTATATACCTTTCTGCTTTCTGTCATCACTTCCTAGGATTAAAGGCATGAGTCACCATGCCTGGCTGTTTCCAGTGTGGCTTGAACTCACAGAGATCCAAATGGATCTCTGCCTTCGGAATGCTAGGATTAAAGGTGTGTGTGCCATCATTTTCTGGCCTCTGTATCTAGTGGCTATTCTGTTCTCTGACCCCAGATAAGTTTATTAGGGTGCACAATATTTTGGGGAACACAATATCACCACAGAGGAGTATTGGTATTAGCTCTTCTTTGAAATTCTGGTAGAATTCTGTGCTGAAACCATCTGGCCCTGGGTTTTTTTGGTTGGGAGACTTTTATTGACTGCTTTTATTTCCTTGGGGGTTATAGGTCTATTTAGATTATTTATCTGGTTTTGATTTAATTTTGGTATATAGTAAAAGGTCATGACAGGGGAATCCACAAAGACAGCTGACCTGAGCTTGTGGGAGCTCACTGACTCTGGACCTACAGCTAGGGAGCCTGCATGGGACTGACCTAGGACCTCTGCATATATGTGACAATTGTGTAGCTTGGTCTACATGTGGAGCCCCGAGTAGGGGGATCAGGGCCTGCCCCTAGCTCTTGAGCTGGCTTTTGGGAACCCATTCCCCATGCTGGGTTGCCTTGCCCAACCTTTATGCAGAGGGTGGAGCTTGGTCCTGCCTCAACTTGATGTGCCATGCTTTGTTGACTCCCATGGAGGCCTGCCCTTTTCTGAATGGAGACAGAGGGGGAGTGGAATGGAGGAGGGCGAGGAGAGAGGTGGGAGGAGGGAATGGGAGGAGAGAAGGGAGGGGAAACTGTGGTCAGTATGTAAAACACATGAAAAACTTTTAATAAAAAAAAAAAGATGCAGAACTCTCAGCTGTTTCTTCAGCACCGTGTCTTCCTGCACACTGCCATGCTCCTCATCATGATGATAATGGACTGAACCTCTAAAACTGTAAGCAAGCCACCCAAATTAATTTTCTTTATAAGATTTGTCATGGCCATGGTGTCTATTCACAACAATAGTAACCCTAATTAAGACACTCATGATCCGCTACTCTCATGTCTAAAAATTTTCAGCCCATCTTTCTAAAGGGAAGATCTCAGGGCTGGAATCTTGAAAGGAAAAGTCCTCCATAACTCATATGCCTGATCATTGCTCTCCAGAAATGTAAACTCTCACTCTGTCCCAACAAATATTTGTTCTTTGCCATAATTTCAGAAATAAAGATTATTTTTACACATTAAATAAATAAGAGTAGGTATACACATACCCTGTTAATAACAACTCTTCATTTTTATTTCCTGAATTATTGCCTTCATCTTTCAAATATTATAGTTCATCTCTCAAAATGAAGAGCGTAGCCATTAATTTCTGAATTGCCACCTCCTGTAGTTTGAATGAAAAAGTCCTTCATTAACTCCTACATGTGGCCAAGGCTACTGCCAACCACCTGCTGCCAACTACCTGCTGCCAGACCATCTGCTGCTAGACCACTTGCTGCTAGACCACCTGCTGCTGGACCATCTACTGCTGGACCTTCTGCTACAGGACCACCTGCTATAGGACCACCTGCTGCGGGACCACCTGCTGCTGGACCACCTGCTGCGGGACCATCTGCTGCCTACCACCATGCACTAGTTCTAGCAGTTCTTACTGCTGAGTGTTCTCACCCACAGTCTCTTGTTCCTCATCAACCAACATTCCTGATGTAGACCACCTGTGAGATGAGTCCCGTGAGGCCTACCCTAAAGCTTCTGGTACAACTGGGACTCACTGGGACACCAGTTATCCTGTCTAAACTCCTGCCTGCTTTCTATCTCTAAAATGTACACTAGTTAAAGTCTCTTGAATCTTTGTAATCTCACTTCATCCCCAGGGAACAATTTGTTCTTTGCCATGTTTGCAAAATGGAAGGTTTCCCATTCACAAATAAATCTGAATTTCCAAGTGTATAAATAATTAGGCACCATGTCTTCTGCTCCAATTGTCATTCTCCGCTGTCTAGGCTTTCGTTTCCTTTCTATACAATGAACAAATGCTAGCAACTGACCTCTGAAAGACCAGCTTTGTATCTGCTGTATCTCCTCCTAATACAGAAAGGTGTCTCCATGGTCCACAGGCATGAACCTCACTCCCTAGTGACTCTCTTTGAAAGAAGTCGAAGCTTAGATAGGAGAGCTAAAGTCTCTGGGGCAGAGAGAGGGTGAGTGAGCAAATGCTCTTGTTTCTTTGCCCTTGAGTCCAAATGTGTCCTACCAAAGCCCCAGGGGTCATGAGTGGCGAGGGACTCTGCTGCCCCCAGGCCTGTCCTACTCATGATAGCACTCTTTATTGACTTCTCTCTCTTTTCTTGATAACTTCTAGTTCCTAACATGTTCTCCAATTATTTCCTGTAAGAACTTACTTACTGCAACCTTCAGTATTGTGTCTACTACTCCTGTGGTCATCCACCACCAGACACTCACAGTCCTAATCTCAGTATTGCTGCCATTGAACACATCTTCCATACTATATGGAGCATGTCATATTATAGATATTCATTTTGAATTTGCTGTCCCCCAAAATAGCAAGTTTGTAACATGTGTCCTTGTGTTTTCATTCCACTTCCTGCACAATTTTGGTTATTTTTGGTGTCATCAATATTTTGGCGATTCAGTTTTCAATAATTATAGTATTGTAGGTTCACATTACCAAAAGTAGACATTAGCATTATATGACAGTAAAATATATAAGTGTAGATAGTATTTTGCATTTATCCCACATACTACTTACATCTGCCTCCTTTCTGCTTGTCTAGTTCTCTTTTCTCCATTTTTCCTTTCCATTTCATAACTTTTTCTTTTTCTATGATGTATGTGTGTACACATGTGCAATGATATGAACATGTATGCATGTGGCACATATCTGACCAAACACTGGTGTTAATATCCCTGACTTTGGCTGATTTTGCTTTAACTGACAATTTCCACTTCCATTCATTTTCTTACACATAGTCTGGCTGTATTCTTAGTATATAAATCATTCTCCACTGTACATATGTTTCAACTTACATATCCATGCATATATGGACTCTATTTAGCCTGTCTCCAGGATTCCATATTGAGCAGTGCTACAGAATACATAGGTATGTAGAGGTCCCTCTTGTATTATATTTGTTTTATTCCTTTGGACAAAAGATCTGAAGCATTATACCTAGACCTTCTGATAGTTTTATTTTAGTTTTTGAGGAAATGACATCTTTCCTCTGGCCAGAGGCATTGCTTGCATAGGATCCTGGATGATAGGAAATATAGGAAGCAAGATGGACACTAGCTGCCACTGCTTTCTGCTTCCTCTCTGTAGATATTACTCAACCATGTGCTTCAAGGCCTTCCCGTCTTCACTTCCCACTAAGATTGACTATCCCAGAATACTCTCTTCTGTTGGGACTTTTTTCTGATTATTTATTAGAGTAACAGAAAGAGAAGCTCAAATCTGGACATGTCCAACATCTTGGTTTCTCTGTCGTTACTGTACAATGTCTGTATACAGTTAAAATATCTGTACCTAAGAACTTCAAGACTGCCACAGTGTGTCACTAATGCTTAATGTGTCCTTTCCACCTCTACTGTACAGTACTGCTCCTACTTTTGACTCCCAGGATTGTCCACTGACATTTGAAGTCTAGAGAGATAAACAGTGGTAACTTTCATTCCAAGGGAAAATGAGTGTCTCTTGGAGACTCTTTGCATCTGAAAAAGCAACTTCCATATCCATAGAGCCTGAATTTACATAAAGAAGGACATGTCTTCCCAAATGATCACTGAGAGTGTAGCTGAGTAATTTAGCTTGCACTTTGACGTACTAGTTTCCTGTATTTGAATTCTGTATATTAGTTAATATATTTTCTTTATTGGAGAGGAAGCCACATACACTGCTTATTGCTTTGAAATATATATATTCAAATGTGTGTGTGTGTGTGTGTGTGTGTGTGTGTGTGTGTGTGTGTGTGTGTGTGTGCTGTATCCTGAAAGCAGAGATTCACTCTCATAGGATGCCATTTCTAAGCTGGCTTCAAGAGGTAGGTGGTGGCATCATGCTATTGTTTCACTTGTTCCTTGATGGTACGGTATGGAATAAGACAGAACCGTGGACCCTGCGTTGTTTACGTATTTTCAGGGCTCCACGTTCACTGCTGTCCTAGGTGTGGTTATTTAGGATTCCACGTGCCAGTTCCAATACTTTGACCTGAGCACACTAAGACATTGCTTAGCGGGCGGGCTCTTTCCCGGGCTGAATGTGAACTCATTAAGAAACAATCAGTCTGTTAAAGTTCTCAAGAGATCACACCAGACAGGGGGTTCCACATTAGTTTCTTGCTTGCATAGAACGCATTGAACAGAGAATGCCCTTGTTTCTTTAGGCTGGACTCTTGAAAGCAGCACCAGGCCAGAATGCACATTCCCCTGAGTCTTCTTGAGCATGTCCTCTCCTATGTCTCACTGAGATGTCCAGAATATTCAGTGTCTTGTCCATCAGATCTCACCAAAATGATGCCATTAATATCATGAGACAACAGGGAGTTCTGTTGGTATCCAGAGGTTCACATCTCATTTAAAATGTGTTGTGATGGAGAGGAGACTTAACACGGCCCTGAGTCAAGGCAGTAAAGTTACACGACTGCAGTGGATGTACCTCTGCTTCTCCTTGCATGGGTATCTTAAAGAGTTGATCTGCCAGTCCATTCTCTACTGCTCAGTCTAGACACCAAGAACTTGTTCAAAGTCACACTGCACATGTATCACATCAACTGCTATTGCCGGGCCATGTGGTCATCCACGGGTGACAGTCTCCAGCCATCTCTTTGACATGGGACTTCACATACAGGGACATGGGACAGATCAACAGTCCCTCCATTTTCCTGCCTTTAAAGGCAGCCCCGGCATCTGATATTTATTTTCTACCTCACCTGCAGTATGGTGAGGGGGGTTAGGTTGTTTCAAGGGTTTCCTGTGGCTTTTCTATTGTGCAGTTTTTACTCCGTGGCTCAAGGAAAGAAGTTGCTGGATTTCACACACATGCACTGAGTAAATGACCTTTAGGGACAGACTATGAGAACAGCCTGGGGAAGACACATTTGCTTTCTGACTGTCACGGACGGACTCCGATGGGGACTGTGTCTGCATTCTCATACCAAGTTGTGTGTGTGAGCTCCCATCTACTCCCTAGCAGCCTCCACATGCATGTGTATCATTCCCCTGGAGATGCGTGTAATAAAGGAGCAGAGGAGTCATCACTGTGTACACCAGCTGAGGGCTTTTAACTGGGGGAACCAGCCCGTTTTATAGCTGACGTGTCACAGCGCTAAGTACCACACCAGGACTGGATCTGGAGGAGTGATAAACCCTGGCCATTGCAGCAACTCATCTCTTCTCCTTGCTCATTTACCATTAAGATCTTGTTTTCTGGCTTAAAATTATTTCTCTTTTGAGATTCTAATATTATTACAGAATTTCCCTTTACCTTTCCACCCACCAAACCCTCTCCTGTATCACCCCTTTCTCTTTTTCAAATTCATGGGCTCTTTTTTCATTCTTGTTGTTACATGTACTTTGTGTGTGTGTGTGTGTGTGTGTGTGTGTGTGTGTGTGTGTGTGTGTGTGTACATATACATACATACAACCTAACCTACTCAGTCTGTGTCATGTTACTTGGATATATGTTTTCAGGTCTTGCTAACATAACTACCTAAACACAAGCTAAACAAAGACGATGATAATGGACATGTTTAAGGGGGCAAGAGAAAACCCATGAGGCCTCAGCCCTACACAAAGGACTATGGGAAACATCGAAATGCTGAAAGTGAGGGAAGTTGCCTTTCCCACGGAAGAGCACACCAATTGGTTATCCAATGCTATTAATACCTTTTACATATACATATGTACAGGCACGTAACATGCTGTAGCTACATAGACCTGGACTCTGAAATCACGGCCACACCAGTTTTGTCTATATTCACTCTGTTGTGAGGGGCATAAATGTTTCTACTGATAACCATCGGTCCCTCTGAGTTACATACCATACCACTCTACCTCAGTTGCCATTCCTAACTGATTGTTCATAAATCATTATATCCACCTTCATTCTTCCAGTTAAGTGATGCCACCTGGACTGTGGTTCACTACACACTTACCACTGCCATCACCCTTAGCAAGCTCAGGCCTGCAACAACATCCCCATTAACAAGAGGCAATAGGGACAGAGCCTGGTCCCAGTGCATCCCTGTTCTCAGGCTACTTGGCTTTCTGTGCTCACCTGACCTATTATTATGCATGAGCTGTCGGTCTAAAGCACCTGTATCTTCTGGGGTCATCAGATGTAATTACAAGAAAGTAAGAATGTGACTACTTGCAGGAAGGGAAGAGGTACCACAAAAATGACACCGAGACATGTGGGACCAGGACATAGAATGACAGGTGACAGCTCTCTTGGAAGAAATTAAAACAAAAGCCACTTAGGAAATAGTTCAGCAAGAACTGACAATGAGTCCTAACATGGCAGGAAGGAAATCATGTTTTCCATTCACCTGAAAAATGTAACCAGGAAAAGAAACTTGGCTAATTTGATAATCACCTGTTTATTAACCTAAACAATAACAGGGAAAGAATGCTGCCTGTGAGGACAGCAGCCCCTCAGCGGGGTATAAAAGGGAGCGTGGGCAGGGAGAGTCCCACTTCCAAACCTTCCAACCCACCTTCTTGTGAACTCACCCAGAACCTCCACCTCCGACACCATGGTCAACTCCTGCTGTGGCTCTGTCTGCTCTGAGGAGAGCTGTGGCCAAGGCTGCTGCCAGCCCAGCTGCTGCCGCCCAAGCTGCTGTGTGTCCAGCTGCTGCAGGCCCAGCTGCTGTGTGTCCAGCTGCTGCAGGCCCAGCTGCTGTGTGTCCAGCTGCTGCAGACCCAGCTGCTGCCAGTCTGTGTGCTGCCAGCCAACCTGCTGCCGCCCCAGCTGTTGCATTTCTAGCTGCTGCAGACCTTCCTGCTGCCGCCCCAGCTGTTGCATTTCTAGCTGCTGCAGACCTTCCTGCTGCCGCCCCAGCTGCTGCATTTCTAGCTGCTGCAGACCTTCCTGCTGCCGCCCCAGCTGCTGCATTTCTAGCTGCTGCAGACCTTCCTGCTGCCGCCCCAGCTGCTGCATTTCTAGCTGCTGCAGGCCTTCCTGCTGCCGCCCCAGCTGCTGCATTTCTAGCTGCTGCAGGCCTCAGTGCTGCATCTCCAGCTGCTGCCGCCCCATCTGTTGCCAGACCTCCTGCTGCCGCCCAGCATGCTCTAGCAGTTCTTGCTGCTGAGCGCTCTCACCCACGGTCTCCTGTTCTTCACCACCCAGCATTCCTGATGTGGACCACCTGTGAGCTGATCCTGAGAGACCAATCAAAGCTTCTCTTTGAACTTGATTTAAAGCCTCAAAATGCACTCAGTCTCTCTTCCCTAGCCAGGCCCTCCCCTCTCTCTCTTTCTCTCTCTCTCAAATAAAAACAAATCTGGATTTTCTCTGTAATCTAGTATGTTACTCCTACTCTGATGTTTATTTTCTGTTCTATGTCTATAATACAAGTATTTCTATATATTAAATAAATCTGAATTTTAGATATCCAGATGTAAATGCATCGTATCTCCTCATTTCTCCTTCATTGCTCTTAGCTCTCAGCTTTTTTTTTTTTAGCTCCACTCAAAATAACAAATAGCCCATAGCAGATTAATTTACCTGCACCCTCTGTTTCCTCTGTGTGCCTGCTGAAACGCAGGAAGGTGTTTTCTTTGAGAGGCCATGTGGTTCTCTCTACTGGAGCTTTCTCTGTCTGAGGGAGAAGCCCAGAGGGAGAGTTGAAGCCTGAGACCCAGAGCAAGTGGAAGAAGAAGGTAGGAAGCACATGCTCCCACTGGCACTCACTCACTGAGTACGTCTCAGCCCCGTGGTCTCGGGTGGGAACGGAAGCCAGACCCATCCGCTAGTGTCCTGCTCCTATGTGCTCTGCTCTGGCTTCCTTCCCATCCTGGATCATTTCTCAAGTGACTCCCTCATCTCAGAGCCCTGTCTCCCTAGTCTCAGTGTTGCTGGCCTTTTGTACATTTTCACATAACATGGGTGGTCACCATAAATGATGTGACCTTTGGATTGCTTCCCACTGAACTGCAAATCTTCTCACATTTTTCTCTTTCTTTACAAGTTTTACACCATTATTTTATCTATTAATCTTTATCTATTTGTCCATTTTGTCCCCATACTGTATCTGAGCCCTAGAGAGTAGTGTCCATGTCAGTAACACTCTAGAGGAGACTGTGTTTAGAGGGGAGCCACCTCATGGTTTGTGAACTATGTGGGATTTGCTAAAAGCACAACTGGACCCAGGGATTTTTGCCAAGAGAAAATTCTAATAAGGAAATTCTCCTGAACACAATCTGGCAGACAGCCACAGAAGCAAGTCACATTCCTAGAAACGGCTAAGCTCCAATCTGCTATCAGTGAAGCCCATCTTTCTGATTGCCAGCAGGCTCTGGAGTAGGAATGCCTCTCCTGGAGACAAGGTGCCTTGCTCTGTTGCCCAGTGTCACTACCTTAGGCTTCCACAGTGTCAGGGGAGGTGCATAGAAAGCACATACCTCCTACTGATTGCAACCCATCCACTGAGGACAGTTACCCAGAGAGCAGAACGCTATTTGCCTTGTGTCTCACATTAGCAATATGGACAAAGCATCTTTCTTGTATTCTTTGCACATACTAGAGTGGGGAGAGAGAGAGAGAACGAAGTTGGGTATTTAGGGAGGTGGGAAGCATCAGGGAAGACTTGGGGGAGGGGGAAGAATATGTTCAAAATGTATTGTATGAAAATATATTTGAGATAAAAACAAAATATCAAAAAGCAATATTTGACAGAGAGAGAGAAAAGAGAGAGAGAGAACATGACACTTCAATGGCACTAACTACACAGATAATTTGCTTGCCAGTATTTAAAAATATGGAAATGATGCCACATCTTCAACATCTGGCAAAATCCATTCCAGTGGCACAGATGTCATTAACATGACACACGCATACTTTAGTATCCTCATTACTCAAAAATGACCTGAACTATCAAGACCTTTTCCCTTTGCCCCGCAAAATCTCACAACAATGGACATCATTCCCGTTGGTTAGTGAAAAAATACAGAATAGGAAATATGTCTACACAACTATCATTGTGGTAGAAGATACAGACAGGGAGGGAAAGGGCTGTAGTCTCAAACACAGAGAGGGAGAGCAGCATACTTCAGAAGCAATCAGGACCAAATGTGAGTCAGGAGGAGACCAGATCAGCAGAATTTATCACAACTGGGCAAGAAAATTTTGTTTCTCACAAATTAAGTCATTAAGTGGGTAAATGCTATTCAAACTGACAATTACTCATCTAGACAGGAAATACAAACAAGGAAAGCATACTCACACAATGTGTAAGAGACTGTGGTAGAGGAGCTGTTTAAACTCCAGAACCTTCTTGGGAACCCTCCTGGGTCCCAGCCTCTGACACTGGTCAATTCCTGCTGTGGCTCTGTCTGCTCATTGCAGGGCTGTAGCCAAGGCTACTGCCAAGGGAGCTGCTGCCCGGCCAGCTACATCTCTAGCTGCTGTCCTCCCACCTGTGGTGGTTCCAGTTGCTAAGGGTCCAGCAGATGTGCCTGCTGATGTGCTCAGCATGTGGCCAACTCTTCTGTTATACCACATACCATCTCCCAACCTTTGTCATCTGCACCAGCCACCGCTCTGTGGACTGCGCCTCTCCTTGCTGCGGATTACTGTTTGGAATATTTGTCACACCATGGATGTTTCCACTAGTCACATAAAATGCATTGTAGCAACCCGGTGACTGGAAAAATGGATTCTTGGCTGCTAAGTCCTCTTTGATGAAACATTAAGAGCTGAATTCAGTTCCTATGGGAAATAGCAAGAGTAAATACGAATGATATATTAACCCAAGCTGAGCATATCTATTTTTAGACAGGACATATCTGCATCGTGAGTACTGGCTAATTGTGATGATCTCATAGAGCATTATTTCCACGAGATCTTAACTAAGAGCTATTTCCCATCTTACTAAAATCTCCTAATGTGTTTAATATTTTATCTCATGGGTGTGTGTGCATGTGTGTGCGTGCATGTGTATGTTTGCACATGTGTTTATCTATCACTTCATCCAAGGTCACTTTTCTCACCACCAATGTAGAAGAGCATGCTTAGGAGTGCTTTATTCTTGTCACATGGGATGGAGTCAGGACAGCTAAAGGGAATTTGCAATATGACACAGAGGAGGCTATTGACATCTTCGGATCTCAGACTGTCTCTGTAGAATACGCATGATGCATTATACCTTTCAAATTTAAAGACCGAATTCATGTTATATACTTATCACAGAGTCTGGCATATAATACAGGATCTTTATATGTGTATTTTTTATTATTGAAATATTACCTGAGGCTAAAAATAATGCTTGTTAGCATAGCATTCTCTTTGATGAATATCAGGAAAATATGTATCGCCCATGGATTGTCCTGTATAATTTAAAATGAAGCATTGGTCTGTATCTAAAGGGTCCTTTAAGGATTGCAGTGAATTCAAAGTCATGAAGCTATCTATATGTCACCAGGCTATATTTCGTGTTCCATTATGTTCTATTATTGTCTGCATAAATTGTGAGCATCTTTCCTTGTATCCTTCCTTCTTTTTTTCCTTCCTCTCTAAATATATGACTCTTATTTGGAATCCAACATGTGTACCTATTAACCCAAAATCTCTGGAAATGTATGAGCTATGTGGCAATTTCCTCATGAAAATTTAAAATGTTCATCAGCAGATGCTCACAGTTCTAGTGCCTTCATCAGATGACCAAGCTACTGAGGTCTCTGAATTTTCTTTGTCACTTTATTGTCTAATAATTAACTCTCTCCACTGTCTTGATCTTTCTTAGGATGACCAAGGATGGACATTTCTTGAACATTCAGTTTTCTTTTTCTTACCACCAAAACATAAAAAGTTAGTCAATAAAAAATATATTAAAGTTCAAAGTTTCTGTCCATTATACAATTGGTGATATCATATTTACAAACAACAAATGAAACTGAGTCAATTTTTTTCATTTTTTAAAAATTTTACCTTTAGTTAAAATGTAATTCCAACATTTCCCCCTTCCCTTTTGTCCCTCCTCTCCCACCCATGTCTCCTCCCTCCAAACCCTTCCCCACTCTTCCATGCCCTCCCCACTCTTTCTCAAAATGATGACTTCTTTTTCTTTGGTTATTATTGTCACATGTGTAGCAGTATGCAAATATGTAAATACAACCTGCTGAGCTCATTTATTGTTGCTATTGGCTGCAGCCACTTTGCATCAATGTGTAGTGAATAAAACGGTGACTACCCTTAGCTCTCATTTTGTTTAATTTGCCCATATATATATGGTTTATTTAGGCTGTTAAGTCCATCTGGATAATAAATAGCAAGTTATAAAGAATCACAGGACAACAAAAGATGTTCTGATCAACGGCTGAAAAGGGAGTTTCACTCCTCTACAAATCCTTTTCAGTCAGTGTGGTCAGAATGCAAGGAGGACAGCTCCTGAGGGTTAACAGACAGTTCTCCATGAATAAACAAGGTGGCTCCTACAGAGACTTCACTGGACCTAGTGTGCAAGACTTTACAAGAATCTTAAACCTAGAGAAGCTGCTGAGTCAGAGTCTGGCCAGGGGCCAGTCACATTCTCAGGGCAAGAACCTCACTATGCTTATTATTTTATCCCAGATGTAATTGAGTTCACTAGCATATTGCCATAATAATAGACTGGATTTGAGAACCATTACAAGCAAATTAATTCAATTCATTAATTCCTGCTGCAGTGGTCCATGAAAAAATCACTAGGGCATTGAAAATCAAATCCAGAATACATAAAAGAAGTTACTATTTTTGAAGGTGGCTGTAATGGTTAGTTTTAATTGAGAACTTCATACATTTTAGAATCATCTAGGAAGACAGTCTCTATGAGGGATTCTATAGGTCAGTTTGGCCTTTGGGCATGTCTGAGGGAGACTGTCTTGACTGTTTTAACTGAAGCTTTGTTTTGAACACCACTAATCTTTTATTTATTATTTGATACTTTTATACATATGTATGATATATTGATCATATGCTCACTTCCTGTTATTGTCTTGTATACCTACCTACTCCTAATGAACTGCCTTATCTTTCTTCCTTAGCCTCCCTCCTGCATTCTTTATCTGTTTTTGTGACCCATTGAACTTAAGTAGCATTGCTGGCATGAGCATGAGTGTGGGGGTCATTTTCTGGAGCATGAAAAACTTACCAATGGTTATACCACTAAATGACCCCACATCCTCCAACTTCAACTGAATGACTCCTTAGGGACAGATGAGGCCTCATGAGACCCTCTCCCATCTATGGCAGATTGTGAGTCTTGCGCAGGTAATCACACACACTGTGAGTTCATAAGTGCAAGGGCTATATCATGTGCAGAAGACAATGATTTCCAGTGCCCCATCCCTTCTTCCAGCTCTTACATTCTCTCCACCTGCTCTTCCAGGCTGTTCCCTGAGCCTCGGATGTGGTGATAGAGATGTCCTGTTTGGGATTACAAGTCACTGCATTAACTGTCACCCACTATTGAGAAGTTTCTCTTACCACAGTTGAAAACAGAATTTCTCTGGAATCCTGGTGTCTGATGTAAACTCTATAAATGTAATTTCTGTGTAAGCACATGTAAAATTGAGAATAGGTCTTATATTCATTTTAATGCCTCTAAAATTTAAACAGATCACAAAACTTCTAGAATATATAAAATTATTTTGGTAAAGTATAACAATGAAATACCTTAATATTCCAGAAAAATGCATTTAAAACTATTGGGTGTATTAGTCTAGCTCAGCCTGGAGGGCAATTCTGAAGACAGATCTCAGTCCTAGATAACTCTTCAGGGCATTAAAATACTGAGTCCTGCTTAACCATTTCATGGTGCATCAGGGTGCTGAGATGGAACACATCTTGGAATGTCCTAGCATTTCACTAGCTCAATGGGCACCTAGAATGTACACATGGATCATGAGCACCCTGCATTCTCACACTTGAAAGAGGGGACCTTACATCCTATTTCCATTCCAGTGGTGCACCTGATAGAAGCCAGCATTTATCTACTGTGAATTCCAGCTCCATGAGGAGCCCCTGGGAATCATGTGGGCACGAGAACTGAAGCAGACAATTGAGTCTGCCATGTCACATGACAAGCAGGGACTGAGGTCATGTAATATGGCAACCATGGGAAAAATACAAGAAGTGATTCATGAGGGAACACCAGGAAACATGAGAAAAGTAAAGTGATTATTTCCTACAGATTGGAAGTTTTTACTGGAAAAGTACAGCCTATTAATTTGCATTGGTATCATGTAAACAAAAACAAGGAAACAGTGTTTGCATAATTACAGAAACAACTTAGCTGGGTATAAAAGGGGACCTGCAGCAAGGAGGCTCCAAAACGTGAAACTCACTCACTTGTAAATTCACCCAGAACCTCCACCTCCAACACCATGGTCAACTCCTGCTGTGGCTCTGTCTGCTCTGAGGAGGGCTGTGGCCAAGGCTGCTGCCAGCCCAGCTGCTGTGTGTCCAGCTGCTGCAGACCCCAGTGCTGCCAGTCTGTGTGCTGCCAGCCCACCTGCTGCCGCCCCAGCTGCTGCCGCCCCAGCTGCTGCATCTCCAGCTGCTGCCAGCCCTCCTGTGGTAGTTCTAGCTGCTGTGGCTCCAGCTGCTGCCAGCCCTGCTGCCGCCCCTGCTGCCAGCCCTGCTGCCAGCCCTGCTGCCGCCCCTGCTGCCGCCCCTGCTGCCAGCCCTGCTGCCGCCCCTGCTGCCAGCCCTGCTGCCAACCCTGCTGCCAACCCTGCTTCCAACCCTGCTGCCAGCCCTGCTGCCGCCCCTGCTGCTGCCTGCGCCCAGTCTGTGGTCAGGTCTGCTGCCAGACCACTTGCTACCGCCCGACCTGTGTGATCTCCACCTGCCCCCGCCCCATGTGCTGCGCCACCCCTTGCTGCTGAGACCTTCCTTTCCTGAACACACCCATTTCCCCACCTCCTTTGTTATGAAAACAGACCTTGTGTACCTCAAAGCTGTCTTGAGAGAGGCCATTCCCATATCCCAGACTCAGGAAAGCTGCCTCTGTTGACTTCTACCTTGTCTCAGGCCAAAATATGAAATTGGAGGTTAAGAATTTAATATACAGGGGGTGGGGGTAGCTCCTGAAGAAGTTAGAGGAGGAGTGGAGGTGTTAATGTGATCAATATACATTGTATGCATTATGAAATTCTCAAATAATTAATATAAAATATTGTATTTTAAAAAGAAATTCATCAGAGTACAGGTCTTCTCTATCCAAAGTGGAAATACCTCCAGCACCTGTAGAGTCAGATTATGGAGCTGAAAGTTTCACGGTGCCATCTTGCTTTCACTCTAACTGTGACATCTCTGTACTTTATTGCTGCTACTTCTAAATAAAACGCATTTTATGGGAATAGAAATACAATTTTCCCGTGTCTGTTGCTGTATAGCGATTGTCTTTAACTAAGGAAATTATATTCAAAGCACAACTACACCAACATTTCCTGACCTTGCTCTCACAACTTCAGAAAATATCCAACACGTTGAGTCAAAAATTGGAAGAAAAGAAGTAACCACGGTTGATTGCAGCAAGTTCATGAGCGCATCAACCTGGCATGTCCAGAAGACACTGGCTTTTGTAGACTTTCCACTCTCTTTTTCATGATCTTTCCTGAGCAGTGTGTACATATGTGTGGGTGTACGTGTGTGTGTGTGTGTGTGTGTGTGTGTGTGTGTGTGTGTGTGTGTGTGTGTGCATACGCTCATGCATGTGTGATAAAATGTCCAGTTTAGGCCTAAGTTCTCCCCAGTCTCTTAATCATTACTTGGATGGTTATGAGTCTGCATTTAACTGCCCATGTCTACTGCAAAAAGCAGCTTTGTTGGATGAGGGCTGAGAGATGCCTACTTTCTTCAGAGGCCTAACTGCTGATAAGTTGCCCATGTTACAAGAAATAACCTATCCCTGCCCACTCGGCCAGGCCTGCTTAAACTCAGCAGTCACACCCATGGACAAAGGCCTGAAAGAAGAAGGGGGCTAGTCAGGAGGAAGCTTTGGGTCTGAGGAGGGGATGAGACTGGGTGACAGAAAATGAGAAAGACTAAAACCCCCTACACAAGGATGAAAGTGTCAAAGAGTTAAAAATAAACAAAGTAGAGCTGGAGAGATGACTCCACAGTTAAGAGCACTGACTGCTCTTCCAGAGGACCTGGGTTCAATTCCCAGTACCCACATGGCAGCTCACACCTGTCTGTAACTCCAGTTCCAGAGGATCCGACACTTTCACTCAGACATACATGCAGATCAAATACCAATGAACATAAAAAAATAAATTATATATAAAAAAGAAAAGAAAAAGAAAGAGAAAAATGTGAAAGAATACTTTAAGAGGTTCTGTACCAAGTATTCAAATGACAGCCAGCTTTTCATAGTAATCCATTAAAACACTTTTAAGTCTATCATCTCTTTGAATATCTGCATGGACTTCAAAATGAGTGCAGTGTTAAGAACACATGGAGGAAAATCCTTTTTTTAAAATGCCAGTGTATGACTATCCTGGATTTTTTGTTTTTCCATATGAAACTGAGTATTATCCTTTCAAGGTCTATAAAGAATTGTGTTGGAATTTTGATGGAGGTTGCATTGAACCTATAGATTGCTTTTGGCTGGCTAGCCATTTTTATTAGAATAATCCTACCGATCCCTGAGAATGGGAGATCTTTCTATCTTCTGATATCTTCTTCAATTTTTTTCTTCAAAGACTTGAAGTTTTTTTTTTTATTTTACAATGCTATTCAGTTCTACATAATAGCCACAGATTCCCCTGTTCTCTCCCTTCCTGCTCCCCTCCCCTTCCCCCCATTCCCACCTCCTCCAGATCAAGGTCTCCCCCGAGGACTGGGATCGACCTGATAGACTCAGTCCAGGCAGGTCCAGTCCCCTCCTCCCAGATTGAGCCAAGCGTCCCTGCATATGTCCCAGGTTTCAAACAGCTAACTCATGCAATGAGCCCAGGACCTGGTACCACTGCCTAGATGCCTCCCAAACAGATCAAGCCAATAGACTGTCTCACCTATTCAGAGGGCCTGATCTAGTTGGGGGCCCCTCAGCCTTTGGCTCATAGTTCATGTGTTTCCATTCATTTGGTTATTTGTCCCTGTGCTTTATCAACCCTTGGTTTCAACAATTCTCGCTCATATAAACCCTCCTCTTTCTCACTAATTAGACTCCCAGCGCTCCACCCAGGGCCTAGCCGTGGATGTCTGCATCCAGATTCCTCAGTCCTTGGATGGGGTTTCTGGCACAACTATTAGGGTGTTTGGCCATCCCATCACCAGAGTAGGTCAGTCCCGGCTGTCTCTCAACCATTGCCAGCAGTCTTTTGTGGGGGTATCTTTGTGGATTTCTGTGGGCCTCTTTAGCTCTTTGTTTCTTCCTTTTCTCATGTGGTCTTCATTTACCATGGTCTCCTATTCCTTGTTCTCCCCCTCTTTTCTTGATCCAGCTAGGATCCCCCGCTCTCTTTCCCTCGACCCTTGCCCTTCATTGCTCCTATTCATGTCCAGGCTGCTCATGTAGATCTTATCCATTTCTCCGTGTCTTTCTTGGGGTCCCGTTTTCCAGGTAGCCTCACTGGTGATGTGAGTAGCAGTCCAGTCATCCTTGTTCCACATCTAGCATCTTCCTATGAGTGAGTACATACCATATTTGTCTTTCTGAGTCTGGGTTACCTCACTCAGGATGATTTTTTCTAGATCCATCCATTTAAGACTTGAAGTTTTTGTCATACAAGTCTTTCATTTGTTTGGTTAGGGTTGTGGCTATTGTTAAGGGTGCTATTTCCCTGATTTCTTTCTGTCTGTTTGTCATTTGTATATAGGAGGGATACTGATTTTTTTTCTGAGTTAATCTTGTATCAAGCCATATTGCTCAAGGTGCTTATCAGCTGTAGGAGTTCCCCGGTAGAAGTTTTGGGGTCTCTTATGTATATCATATCATCTGCATATATATGTTGACTTCTTCTTTTCCAATTTGTATCCCCTTAATCTCCTTCAGTTGTCTTATTGCTTTAGCTAGAGTACTATATTGAATACTATACTATATTTTGAGTACTCTATTGGATAGATAGAGAGAGAGTGGACAACCTTGCTCCTGATTTTAGTAGAATTGCTTTGAATTCCTCTCCATTTAATTGGATGTTGGCAATCAGCTTGCTGTGTATTTCCTTTATTATGTTAGGTTTTCCGTTGTATCCCCAGTTTCTCCAAGACATTTATCATGAAGGGGTGTTGGATTTTATCAAAGGCTTTTTCAGCATCTAATGAGATGATCCTGTGGTCTTTCAGTTTGTTTATATGGTGGATTACATTGACAAATTTTCATATGTTGAACCATCCCTGCATCTCTGAGATGAAGCCTACTTGATCACAGTGGATGACCTTTTTGATGTGTTCTTGGATTCGAATTGCAAGTATTTTGTTGAGTATTTTTGTATCTATGTTCATAAGGGAAATTGGTCTGTAATTCTCTATCCTTGTTGAATCTTTGTGTGGTTTGGATATTAGGGTGACTATGGACTCATAAAATGAATTTGACAATGTTCCTTCTGTTTCTGTTTTGTGGAATAATTTGATGGAGTATTAGCATTCTTTGGAATGGAGTATTCTTTGGAAGTCTGGCAGAATTCTGCACTAAAACTATCTGTCTGGCCCTGGGCTTTTTTGATGGGTGGAGTGGAGATACTTTTAATAACTGATTCTATTTCTTTAAGTGTTATAGGTCATTTAAATTGTTTATCTGATTTGACTTAACTTTGACAAGTGATATCTATTGAGAAAATTATTCATTTCTTTTAGTTTTTCCAATTTTGTGGAGTATAGATTTTTAAAGTATGATCTAATGATTCTTTGGATTTCCTTGGTGTCTGTTGTTACGTCCCTATTTTGTTTCTGATTTTGTTAATCTGGATGTTCTCTCTTCCTGTGTTTTAGTTAGTTTGAATAAAGGATTTGTCTATCTTGTTCGTTTTCTCAAAGAAACTCTTCGTTTCATTGATTCTTTGTATTGATTTTTTTTGTTTCTATTTTATTGATTTCAGCCCTCGGTTTGGTTATTTCCTGCTGTCTACTCTTGTGTGTGCTTGATTCCTTTTGTTCTATAGCTTTCGGGTGTGCTTTTAAGTTGCTGGTATGAGACTGCTCAACATTTTTATGTAGGCACATAGTGCTATGATTGTTCCTCTTAATGCCACTTTTATTGTGTCTCGTAAGTTTGGGTATGCTATGCAATCATTTTCATTGAATTCTAGGAAGTCTTTAATTTCTTTCTTTATTTCTGTCTTGACCAAATAGCCATTCAATAGAAATTTTAGTCCCAGTTCCTTTTATATTTTTAAACTTTTATTTTTAAAAAGAATCAGGCTTATTGAACAATTGTAATGACAATACAAAGAGTTCCTCATTGCATGCTGCTTTCACCAAGATTCATCATTTTGCCACACTTGATGTCTGTCTAGACAGACACATTAGGAGACAGGTAGGTAGGTGGGTGGATGGATAGGTGGATGCATGGATGGGAACAGGAATGGATGGATAGATGAAAAGAGGGAGAGAAGAAATGAAGGAATGAATGAAGGAACAAAGGCCAATGAATGTAGTCAGACATAACACACAGATATATACATATCCTAAATTTAGGGACACTTTTATATAACCACAATACAGATAAAAATTGCATCATATGTTATCCAATATTATTATCTATTGTCTAATGTGCACTCCATATCCAAATGCTGTCAACACCTTCCTATAGAGGAATACTCACAGCTATACATTACGCTTAGATCCTGCATCTCTTTGATTTTCTTAAATCTGAAACATTTCCTCAGCCTGTCACTATATTAGAAGATTCTGACAGTGCTAAAGAGGGTGAGCCAGTCATTATGTGCAGAATTCCTCAGCCTTGGTTTATCTTAAGTTTCCCTAAAGCTACAGTCAGATTATGCCTTTGACAGGAATAATAAATGAGGTTTATTTTCAAAGTGTGACTGCATTTATCACATGTGTGTGAGCATGAGAGCATCTGTGCATGCACACATGTGTGTTCATTCATGTGTGTGCAGATGCAAATATATGCTCATGTTTGTGGAGACCAGAAAATGACCTTGGGCTGGGCGGTGGTGGCGCACGCCTTTAATCCCAGCACTCGGGAGGCAGAGCCAGGCGGATCTCTGTGAGTTCGAGGCCAGCCTGGGCTACCAAGTGAGTTCCAGGAAAAGTCGCAAAGCTACACAGAGAAACCCTGTCTCGAAAAACCAAAAAAAAAAAAGAAAAAAAAAAAAAGAAAATGACCTTGGATATTGTGCCTCGGGCACTGTCTATCATTTTGATTTTGAGACAAGACCATTCATTAGCCTGACTGGCCAACAAGCCCCAGGGTTCCACTTGTGTCTGCCTCCCCAGTGCTGAGGTGGCAAGTACATGCCACTCTGCTTGGAATACTTTCTGGGAGTTGAACTCAGGTCCTCAGGCCAGCAAAGCAAGCAGGAACCATCTTTACAGCCCTAACACCAATACTGATCCCCAGATTAAGAGTTCTTTCATAGTAAGTTAGTATTTTTCCATTTTAAAATTGATAAATAACTGATAGAGAAATACTTTGAAATATACAAATATCACATTCCTAGTCAAACCTTTATCCAATCATTTTAGGATTTATTGAGATTTCCCTGACCAAGTTTTATTATGATGGATCTAGAGACTCTAACTCCCTACTCCTTTCCCATTTAACTAATCACCATTCCACTGCTGTGGAGGGTTTCTCACCTTCTTCTATTTCTCTTCTTAGTCTTAGTATAGGCCAATTATTCTTATTTTATTTGGTGTGTTGAAATCCATTGCTGTCATTGTTTGTTTTGGTTTTCAAGTTGTCCCATACTGGGCCAGTGAGAGTGCCTTCAAGGTGGCACCAAAGGCCTCCTCATATTTAAAACAGTGAGTCATTCATGACAGCTTGAAACTGGGTGAAGGAAGTATCATTTTGACTGCATACCTTGAGATAGTCTGGACAACCCACCATCTAATGAGCATCCTTGACTCACAGACAAGAGTCTCTTCCTCATAACTCACAAGGAGCTATCTCACAATGATAAGACCCCCCCACACCCATTTATCTACTATCATTATACTTCCCTTTTGACATCAAAAGAGATGTGAGCATCATGAGACACATTGGCTTAAATAGCATCATGAGTGATACACAAACCACAGGCATAACCAGTGACCAGACCCATAGGATGGACCCACCCAAGAAGCAGGGTGTACAAACAGGGAAGGCAATTCTGAGACAAAAGTCAGATTAGGCAATCTCAATACACAAGGAAAAGGAAATTGTGTGTTTCATCTTCAAGTATTTAAAAAGGAAAACCAATGATCTGACTTAATGATGCCCATTTCTTCAGGGAAAAGAAAAACAAGTTGGAAATATTCCAGGCTGTGGTCACAGCACCCTTAGCAGAATATAAAAGGAGGCATTCGGCAAGGGGATGTTCAGATTCACTACACTACTCACTCCCTTACTAATCAGAACCTCCACCTCCGACACCATGGTCAACTCCTGCTGTGGCTCTGTCTGCTCTGAGGAGGGCTGTGGCCAAGGCTGCTGCCAGCCCAGCTGCTGTGTGTCCAGCTGCTGCAGACCCAGCTGCTGTGTGTCCAGCTGCTGCCGCCCCAGCTGCTGTGTGTCCAGCTGCTGCAGGCCCAGCTGCTGCAGACCCAGCTGCTGCAGACCCCAGTGCTGCCAGTCTGTGTGCTGCCAGCCCACCTGCTGTCGCCCCAGCTGCTGCCCCCCCAGCTGCTGCATCTCCAGCTGCTGCCAGCCCTCCTGTGGTAGTTCTAGCTGCTGTGGCTCCAGCTGCTGCCAGCCCTGCTGCCGCCCCTGCTGCCGCCCCTGCTGCTGCCTGCGCCCAGTCTGTGGTCAGGTCTGCTGCCAGACCACTTGCTACCGCCCGACCTGTGTGATCTCTACCTGCCCCCGCCCCATGTGCTGCGCCACCCCTTGCTGCTGAGACCCCTGCCATAGATCCACTTTCCTCTCTATAGATTCAGATCTTTTGTGCGTGTAATTTAACTTGAAACACGTGGAGTGGATTGATACCATGAAATTCAGCTTCATGAGTCCAGTGAGGAGCCAGACCATATGGATGATGTCTGGAGTCTGGATTTCACCTGGAAACAAATTTTATGGAGCCAGCAAACAACTGGAAAAACACTCCTCTTCACACCCTCTCTATAGGACTTTGCAGTTGGAGTAATTAATATATGCCTGTACCAAAGGAAACTTTCATATTTTCTGCAATAAAAACTCAGTATGACTGTTGCTCTTCTAAGATGATGTCTACTCTTCTTAAACAAGTGTGTCCAGGGGGGTTGGAGGATGGTTCTGTCAGTAAAGCACTTGCTGCACAAGCGTGGGGACCTGAATTCTATCACCAGAACCTGTGTAAAAAGCCAGATGTGGGGGTACATGCTCATAAACTCAGTGCTGTGGAGGCAGATCAAGGGAGTTCCATGTGCTGCTGGACTGGCCAGATTAGCCCAACTGATGAACTCTAGGTCCCAGGGACAGATTCTGTTTCAAAAACTAAGATGGACAGACTCTGCTGAATGACATTAGAGGTTGACCTCTGGCCTACCCAAAGAGAGAGAGAGAGAGAGAGAGAGAGAGAGAGAGAGAGAGAGAGAGAGAGAGAGAGAGAGAGAGAGAGAGAGAGAGAGAACAAGTGTATTTCACCTACAGAGCACACAAGAAAATGTTCTTGCTTTCCAGGTTCCCTTGGTCACTGGCCGACTTTTCCCCGGATGTCTTACTATTTCACAGACAAGCTATTTAGCACTATGAATCAATTTTGGGGAAAGAGAAAATCTGTGAGAAGTAGCCATACTTGCAGGACTTTATGAATGTAAGAGCATGAACAACAGAGTGCGTGCTTCTCACTTCACACCAGAAAGCTTGCGTCTTTGGGATCCAAATGCCACAAGCCTATATTGCCTCTGCCTCCATGCAGAGCAGGGCTTCTGTATGAGCACAAAGCACATTGACACCTATGTATAAAGATGCCAAGATGAAACTCAGTAATATGCTAACCTCATATATTAACTGGAAAATAATATGGCAGACATATTCCAATATCAGATTAAAATGTACTTGAAATAAAGCAGGACTTGGCCCATGACTCACCTTTCCTCTTCATAGAAAGTTTTCAAATCCTGAAATATCCAGAGGACAGAACCATATCTTAGAGGAGAGGATAGATTCAGTAGGGTAAATAGTCAAGCAAAATGTGATCTGTTGTAAACTATGGTCAACTGCATGCTGCATGTCCACATCAGTAAAGCCCCACAGAGCTCCTGGTGATTGTTTCCATGTTCTTTTGACATATGGGCCTGTTGAAAAGAGAGTCTGCTGCCATTGACCCTCTCGGATTCCAGACTCTTCACATACTCATTCAAAGAGCATGTACTGAATGCTTCCAACACAACCCCGGTTGTAAGTGCTGAGGCAATAGTGGGAGCCGACAGGCACAAGCCTCTGCGCTTAAGAGTCTACACCATGGAGTTTCCCAATAAAGTATCTGATGTGTTTGTTCCCTTTCAGATTTTTTCCAGGAGATGGAGAGATGTCTCAATGGTTAAGAGCATCGGCTGCTCTTCCAGAGGACCCGAGTTAGATTCCCGGCACCAACATGGTGGCTCTACAACTGATTGTAAATCCAGTTGCAAGGAATCCAGCACCTTCTTCTGGTCTCCGTGGGCACCAGGTGCACACATGGTACAAAGACATAAATGCCGACAGAACACCCATGTACAGAAAATGAAATGAAATAATAACAAAACAAATAAAAAGCAAAACCCTTGTCCTCTTCAGTTTGTACATAGTATTTTTGCTGGTAATTTTATTCATAGGGATGAAATTGAGCTTTAGAGTTCCCCTTTAGATAAAAAATGGGAAATATTCTCTCAAAAGGATATTTTTGTTAATGACATATCCTATCTTCCCATTCTAGAGAGCACCTGAAATCTTGTAGTTTGGAGAGGAAGCCAGAAGTGCAGACCCATGGATAAGAAACAAAATGGAAATACACCCTCAGCTATTTGCTTAGGATAAAAACGAAATGAGCTAAATCTAACCCAAAAGGCATTGCATGAGACAAAGAGAGATCCATTATTATGATGACGGTGATATAAATATATGAATATAGAGCAAACCTCAACTCAGAAGCTCTAGGACAGTAGATCCCAAACTAAGACAATCGGAAAACACAAATATTTACATTATGATTCATAACGGTAGCAACATTATAGTTATGAAGTAGCAATGAAATAATTTTATGGTTGGGGGGTCACCCCAACATGAGGAACTGTATTAAAGGGTCCCAGCATTAGGAAGGTTGAGAAGCCCTGCTCTAGGAGAAACAAGAATCAGAACAAAACTCAATATTCTGTGCAACTAAAGATAGAGCCCACAGGAAAACTGATTGAATTTGAAGTAACCAATCTGTAAGGCAGAGCTTATACTTGGCAGCGATCTCCAAACCAAAACAAATTAAAACACCCCCTCCCCAAAAACTTGTTTTCAAATGCAGAGTATCATTTTTATAACAAAATTTGCAATAGACCAAATATTTCTCAGTAAAATACTAGCTGGATGAGCTATATTACGTCCACAAAATCGAATATTGGATGGCTGAAATGCAATGAGAAATATCTGAAGCCACTACTATAGAATAAATAGTAATATACCATTACTGTGGTGCAATAAGTGAAGCAGAACACACTGTAAGTAAGTGTGCATAGTATGAGAACAGCTACCAAACAAAACTGACAGGAAATATGAACTTGTATTAAAATAACGATGTGAAGGCAACCTTCAGTTTTAAAAGTGATAAACATTTAAGTTGGTTGATATATTCATTAATCCGAGTTAATCATTATCCAATATGCACATGAGCCAAGAAATTGCACTGTGCCTCACAAATATGTACACATAACATGTGTCAATCAAAAGCAAGTTCTATTCATAGAGGAGAGAGAGAATGCATGCAGAGAAGAAAGACACAAAGCAAGGCTTCCTTGGATATGCCTCATTTTGTAAAAATTATTTTGGAACCCAAACTAATTTATGTAATTATAAAACAATTAAAATTTTAAAGTAATTTTTAGGACTATGAGAAGCAAGTATGGGATGTGTAGTCAATTCTAAGTATATTCACTTTTTTTTTTTTCATGATCAAATCCCTGGTAAATGTAGCCTAAGGAAGAAGGGTTTACTTTGCTTACACTCAGGGAGATATGGTCCATTGGACCTGCAGGGAGGGTGTGAAGTAGCTGGTCACACTGAATCTGTAGTCAAGAAGCAGAGAGAGATGAATGCTGGTTCTCTGCTCCCTTTCCTCCCTTTATTCTGCATGGGATCACAGCCTAAGGGGTACGTCGTCAACATTCAGGGTGGGTCTTCCTTGCTCTGTTTAAGATTTCTGGAAACACTCTCTTTGATACATTCAGATGTGAGTTTCCATGGGGAGCCTAAAGCCCATGAAGTTGACTATGAGGATTATCCATCGCACCCAGCATGATGACGTGGTAATACATACTTCTAAATACTCACTTCAGGAGTTTACAGTCTGGCATGAGACAATTGAACACATTCAGATTGCAGTCATTTGGGCTCTTCCCAGTATAAAGACAAGCAAAAGGAACAGGTGAAATTTCCACAAACTAATAAAATAATGCCAAAGAAAACACTTGGAAGGAAGGAAGGTGGGGCTGCTGATTGGCTTGAAGTAAAAGAACTTTCTGGAAAGAAGCTAAGGAGGGTACATTCTAAGGAGATGAAACAGGACAATAAAAGGTATGGAAGTTAATATTTCTGCTTTATGGACTACTGAAGTCTCTAACAACTTTAGCTCATTTCTGCTTGAGCTGTAGTGACCACATGCCTTGGGGGTTCTTTGAAAAGTAAACTCACTACAATAAACACAAATTATGAATAGGAGGTCTGGAGCATGGCCAATACTCACTAACAGTGATGGCCTCTGTGAGCTCTATTGTCATTGAAAAATATATGAGATGTTTAATTCTTGATTTGGATCCTGGTCTTCTGCACTTTCAATTTGTGTCAGAATTTCCTTTTTAACATAGCACACTTTAGAGTTTATAAGACAAAGAGCAAAACCTACTATGCCCTCATTATCCAAGCAAAATATCTTGAACCCATAATTACTAAAAGAGTGTCAGGAACAGATGCTTCACGTGAGTTTTTTTTTTTAATAGAAAGCAGAATCCACTGCATATGCTGGTTTATCAGACCCATTCACATTTCATATATCATACATAGAGAGGATGACTAGGGGGCTGAATTTGACTCCTTAAATAAGTCTTTGCCATTGAAAAACATTCATATAAAGCTAACCACTCAAGTACAATCTTTACAACGAGCTATGAACATTTACAACGAGCTATGAACATTGTTGTCCCTTAATTGTAGCCAAATAACTGCACTGACAAATCTTTCCCATCTCTCTCATTACCAGTGCGCTCCAGACAATAGCTTATGTGTATCCACATAAAAAAGAGACAACATTTTGTGAGCTATTCTCAAAATATTATCAGGCAGGCATAGAGTGACACATGTATCATGTGCTAGTACCAGTTTAGAAGGGACACAGGCAGAAATAGAAGCACAGATGTTGTTTCATGTGCCTTAATTCAATGAATCATAACAATGTAGAAAGAGAAAATGATGCCTTTTCCACATGCTGGAATATTTAACCTTGCAAACATAATTATGCCTTAATTACACTAATTAATGTCCTGGTAAGAAAAACAAGGAAAGGAGCTTTGCTCATGGTGACACCAGTTGCTGAACAGACTATATAAAAGGGAACACCAGCCAGGAGACCTTCAGATTCTCAAAACTCACTTTCTCAGAAACCCACCCAGAACCTCCACCTCCGACACCATGGTCAACTCCTGCTGTGGCTCTGTCTGCTCTGAGGAGAGCTGTGGCCAAGGCTGCTGCCAGCCCAGCTGCTGCCAGCCCAGCTGCTGCAGACCCAGCTGCTGTGTGTCCAGCTGCTGCAGACCCAGCTGCTGCAGACCCCAGTGCTGCCAGTCTGTGTGCTGCCAGCCTACCTGCTGTCGCCCCAGCTGCTGCCGCCCCAGCTGCTGTGTGTCCAGCTGCTGCAGACCCCAGTGCTGCCAGTCTGTGTGCTGCCAGCCAACCTGCTGTCGCCCCAGCTGCTGCCGCCCCAGCTGCTGCATCTCCAGCTGCTGCCGGCCCTCCTGTAGTAGTTCTAGCTGCTGTGGCTCCAGCTGCTGCCGCCCCTGCTGCCAGCCCTGCTGCCGCCCCTGCTGCCGCCCCTGCTGCTGCCTGCGCCCAGTCTGTGGTCAGGTCTGCTGCCACAGCACTTGCTACCGCCCGACCTGTGTGATCTCCACCTGCCCCCGCCCCATGTGCTGCGCCACCCCTTGCTGCTGAGCCTCCATCCCTGGATCCAGCTTCAATTTCACCTCTGTCCCCATAGCTGACCACAAGGACATACAGAATGGGCTCAACGTTGTTTTGTTGAGTCATGTATTTCTTTGGACCCAACCACAGCTATTCTAGCTTCAATCCAAATCCCTCATGTGGCCCTCTCCTTCCCATCTCCGTGGGGACTTGCTCGCCCCTCACCAGCTGATGAATTGGCCTGACTAATCCTTCCTAGATTCTTCTCAACTTCTAGGTTCAGGTCACAAAGTTCAAGCGTGCACCATTTGATTTCCATATTTCTGTGTCGTTGATTTTCATAGTCTCTGTCTTAATTGTTCAATGAAGATGCTCTTGGGTCATTCTTACTCTCCCAGTTTTCCTGTGTTATATCACCGTGTTAAAAATAAACTACCACCTTCCCATATAGAAAATCTGGTGTGATTTTATAAGTCTCTAAGATTTCTTCTTAATCCTGAAGAACATGTGTTTTGCCTGTACCCGTAGGATAAATGAAAAGACTCTTTTGGTGAAAAAAAATTTAAACTACATTTGCATTTTTCATCAGCAGTCTCCTTTGTTTTTAGACAACATGGGAAAACTCATGGGTAGAAATCAGAAAATCCATTTTAGAAAGATGGTAAATCATGTTCCGTGGATCTACATCTGTTGATATTATGCACACGCAAACATCTTGCAGTAACTAAAAGGAGAGCAGAGTCAGGTGTCTGTAGCTGAGGGCAATTGGTTTTTTAAAAATGCAACGAAAGCTACAGGTGCTAAATGTGAGATCAGAGGATGAAGGTGAGAGATGGAGGCTTCGTATTTGTGTGTAAACTCTCACTTGCAAACAGAGGAAAGACGAAACTGAAGATGAATCTATGACTTAGAGTAACCAAGCTCCAGGATGCTGCTTCTCTCAGTCTAGACTGTTCCACCACACCAGGACAGATTCCCTAACTAGGACAGAAGACACTGAGGTATGGTATGGTAGCATCTGGCTTGAGCAACTAAAGATCTTAGGTCTCTGAATGTCCCTGAGCTCTCTGGAGCAGAAGTAGTGGTGTTGTTGTTGTTGTTGTTGTTGTTGTTGTTGTTGAAGAAGAAGAAGAAGAAGAAGAAGAAGAAGAAGAAGAAGAAGAAGAAGAAGAAGAAGAAGAACAAGAACAAGAACAAGAACAAGAACAAGAACAAGAACAAGAACAAGAACAAGAACAAGAACAAGAACAAGAACAAGAACAAGAACAAGAACAAGAACAAGAACAAGAACAAGAACAAGAACAAGAACAAGAACAAGAACAAGAACAAGAACAAGAACAAGAACAGGATATCTTTTTGTTTAAAGATAAAGTGATGCCCAGCCTTGAAAGATAACACAAGATCCTTTCCCTCTCCTCCCGGGCCTCTCCTCTTTACCACACACCAATAGCCCAGCCTCCTGACCCACCTGACAGCCAATATCTACAAACCTGTGTTCACTTTCTGTTTGGCTTTTCAGTTGTCTCAGAAAAGAAAGTAAATCCACTCCTGCTACTCTAGACTTTGAGTGGAGATCTTTTATTCTTATGTCCTCACTTCCTTTTTCTCTATTTTCTCATTTTAAATTTTAAGCAAATGTGTGTGTGTGTGTGTGTGTGTGTGTGTGTGTGTGTGTGTGTGTAACACATTTAACAATTTTTACTTTATGTGTATAGGTCTTTTGTCTGCATGTATGTCCATGCACCACATATGTGCCGGGTGCCAATGGAGACCATCAGATCCACTGGAACTGGAATTACCAATAGCTGTGAGCAACCATGTGGGTGCTAGGGATCAAACTCAGGTCCTCTGGAAGAGCAGCAAGTGCTCTTAACCTCTGAGCCAGCTGTCTAGCAAACATGTATTTTTATATTTGCATCATGGGCTGTTTGGACATACCTTGATATTTGAGATGGAAGGTTTTTATCATCATCATCATCATCATTATTATACTTGTCTCATCTTTTCTCTCTCTTTTTTAAAATTTATTTCTTTACCACTGCTTAACAATATACTGCTTCACAGTAGCACAGAGAGGAGCACCCTCTTCACCTAAGGGCTACACAGTGCTGTGTTGTAGAAAGTTGATGTCATTCATTCTTCTGCCTCCTATAGAGGGATGCCCAGGTTATGTCCAGTTCTGTTTTCTTTCTTTATTTTACCTTACGAATAAAACTGATTTAATAATCTCATAAAAACATCTTCATATTTTTATGGATTGCATATGGGGATACTTTATAGAGAAATAGCTATGATCAAGAATAATGTTGCTATTTATTGGCAAATCGTCACAAGAAATTCATGAACCATTTATTTCCATATTGCCAAATTTTGAGCTTTTGACAACCTAATGGATAAAAAGTATCATCTCTAATTATTTTATTTCTTTTATTATGCAAGAGAGGGCACATGACTTATTCCCTCACCTCCAAATATTTTCGAGGCCTTGATGGTTTCACACTTTACTTCTCACTGTCCTGCATCTTTGTATGAAACATCTTTTTCCCTTTAGGCAGCTGATCTTTTTCTTGATCTATTTTATTTTTTCCTTTCAATAATCAATTCTATTTAATTGGAAGTAATTCTTCCATGTCAAATATCAACAAGGTTTTTATCATCATCATCATCATCATTATTATACTTGTCTCATCTTTTCTCTCTCTTTTTAAAAAACTTTTCATACAAAATATTTTGATAATGTTTTCCCCTCCCCTTGCTCCGCCCAGGTTCCCCTCCCCTCCCATCTCAGCAAACCTTTGTGTTCTCCCTCTCTTGAAAACAAAATAAATATGAGAATTAAAACAAACAACAAGACCAAAAATAACAAAACAAGGTAAAACAAAAACCTCGCAAAAAAATGTAGTGCTTGTCTAATAATACCAGAAATATAATTATAAATGTGCTCATTTCAACCGTTAGGTGAATGACTAGCTTACCTTTACCAAATACCAAATCCGTTCATGTGTTCTGTGCTTTTTTAAGACATTTCAAACTGTCCTGGAAAATGGGAGCTGAGCACGATTATACACCACTTATCACAAATGTCCAGTGTCTGAAGTTATGCTGTTCTTTAATTAATTCTTTTAATATTCTGATTGATTAAATTTGTTCTTTGACAATTTCATACATGGGTAAAATACATTCTGATTCTTCTCACCCCCGCCCTCTCTTATCTCCTTCCCACCCATCAGTCCCCCTCCCTACAATTGCTGCTCCCTCATCTATGTCTTTTTGTTTTGTGGCACAGTGAGTTAAACCGCGCCCAGATGTGCGAGACTAAGTGTGGTGCTCACTGGGGCCTGCACTACACCTTGCCCAGAATCTATCAGTAGCCAATAGTTTAACAGGAATGACTAGAGCCCCGCCCTAATCTGTGACTGATTGCTGACAAGGCCAGTCTTGTGCAGGATTGGAGCGGGTCAGAACAGGTCCTGGCTGTGACTTGCTTAGAGGATGGCAGTCCATAGCCTTCCTCCCTATCTTCCGGATCTTACATTCTTCTAATCCGCTCTTTGGCGATGTTCCCTGAGCCTTAGAGGATGTAGTGTTTTATTTAGAACTGAGCATTCAGCTGTCTCTTATTTTTGGCACTTTGAACAGCTGTGCATCTCTGCATTTGTTGCTATTGGCTGCAAAGAGAGGTTTCTCTACTTAGACCGGCATTTGTCTACAGGTATAAACCTACACACCTAGAAAACAGTCTGCCTTAATTTCAATCTAGCTGAACAACAGCAGTAAGTTTCCTTCTAGGGACTATGACTTTTATAGACAGTTTTTCACCTTGGACTATAATATCAGGCATGGATTCCTTCTGATTTATCTTGGAAGCTCTTTATGTTCTGCCCCACCTCCCCTCTGTCTCTGCCATTTCTGGTTTTATTTGTTTGTGATGACTTAGTATGCAGTATTTTTAAAACTTTTGTTGAGTTTGTTCTTTGGCAATTTTATCAATGTATAACGTATCCTGATTACTGGTGTGCATTTTTTCATGCCAAAATTATCAGGAAGGATTTGAATGCAAAAAGTGTGTTTGTTCACATGTAAGAGACAGAAGCATATGAAACTTCTCGCATGATGAAGCTCCATTGTAGCTCTGTCTTTGTAACTAACTCTAACTTTCATTGAAATGTCTATCAAGACAATGCTTTTCCTCCTTTCTACATTTATTCTTACAACCCTAGACAGGCATTCCCATTTCACTCCTTCAATACAACCACCATCTAAGTGTTCTTCCTGCTTCCTAGCATTCTCACACCTCCAAATATTTGCAAGCCCTGGATGTTGCTCACACTTTTATTCCTATTAGATGATGACATGGCATTCAGTATAAATTCAAGAAAATCCTTAAATTCTCTTAATCCTACTCATCAAGTGTTGTCTTCCTCTGCAATCCTCACACATGATTGATAGGTTATTGAGCCTATCAAAAGCCCAAACACAGGCCCATCCAAGCCTGTGTTCATCATTTGAATGTTTCTTCTACACCCAAATATATTATCTCTGTCACTGATAAGTGCCTTTGTTTTTAATAAATCACATATTTGCTCAACTAAACTATCACTTAGAACTGGGCATCATACTAATAAATGCAAGTGAGAAATTTTCTTTTTTATTTTTATTTTATTTTATAATTTAATTTAATTTTATATATCAGCCATGGATTCCCTTGTTCTCCCCCCTCCCACCCCCCACCCTCACCCCACCTTCCCCCCAGCTCATCCCCCATTCTCATCTCCTCCAGGGCAAAGATTCCCCTGGGGATTGAGTTCAACCTGGTAGATTCAGTCCAGGCAGGTCCAGTGAGAGATTTTCTTGAGACTACGACTACCATTTAGGTGATATCTTGGAAAGGGAGATAAAACAAAACAGTTGTGATATGATGTGATACCCTAGAACCGAGGCAAGAGTCAAAGAAAGGTTCCGTTGAGTATAACAGATGTTGAAAAAGAGATCACAAGTGAGCTGTGCTGGGCATTGAAGGATGAGTAAGGATTTGATAACTTGGCAAAGGAGAAAACATCATTCTAGGCAAGTAGAATATTCTAGGCATACGAAATGACACCAGATTATCATTTTTCATGTTCTATGAGAGAGTGGTTGTGTCCCTTCAGTCCATTTGGGACCTCAGTCACCTAGTGTGTAAGGAATTAACAAGAACTGCACCCACCTCAGAATCCTTGAGAAATGTAAATAAGATAACAATTACAGAGAACTCCAAAAATTCCTGGCACAAAGTAGGTATTCAGCAAATTTTAACTAGCAGGGTTATTACACTGTCCATTAGGAATGCACAGATTTAAATACCTCATTGTTATTTTATTAGCTAGTCCAACACCCTGGGAATAGCTGGCAAGCTCTACCATGTATATCTCCTGTTCCCTTAATTGTTTGTATGATGCAGATGAAAGTTTATGCCTTTATTTCTATCTTATTTCAAGCAAAACTTGTCCAAAAGAGGAAAAAAATAACTCAGAATATGGAAAAGACATACCTTTTAAAATTATTTTTTATTTATTTGTTGGGAATTTCATGCCTGTAGAGAATGTATTAAGATGATTGCATTGCATGTACTCATTGGGTTTGTTGACTTACCAAAAGGTTGATCAAAATGTGCCCTTAAGACACCCCACTCTGAAAAATATGACACTAGTAATTCAGCAATGTTTAGGGACCCATCAGGCTAACATGCTTTTGCTATTCAAAAATAATTGTCATTTCCAAGTCCTTTTACCTTGGAGAGACTAAATAAGACGAGATTGATAGGACCTTCCCTCAGCTTGCTCACATTCTACTGACAAAGTGAGAAATACAATACTCTTTGCCGATTGCAAGTTACCTCCTTCACACCCCCAAAATACCACCTATTCCATCCTGTTTTCCCACCAGTATCCCATAAGACCTGCTTCTAACCTACTGCTGCCAGAGATATAATCACCATAATGTCTGTTCTAAACAGGATAAGACCAGACATAAAGAATTAACTCTAAACACAAGGAGACAAAGTCAAAGACTTTGTCTGCTTTAGGGGATGTATCAAAGAAAGCTTTGTAGGAATTAGGAAGAAAAGGAAAGCTGATTCTCTTTGCTTTGCCAAATTAAATAGTGCAGAATAGAGCAGGAAAAGGAAGCAGCGCCTTTTCTATATATAGATAAACACAGTAATTGACTAAAACTGATCTTCTGTAGTATAAACAAGAGTCACGTGGTTAGTAGCCCTCAGCGGGATATAAAAGCAAGAGACAGCACAGAGAGAGACCAGACTAGGAACTCTCACCACCTTGTAAACCCACCCAGAACCTCCACCTCTGACACCATGGTCAACTCCTGCTGTGGCTCTGTCTGCTCTGAGGAGGGCTGTGGCCAAGGCTGCTGCCAGCCCAGCTGCTGCCAGACCACCTGCTGCAGGACCACCTGCTGCCGCCCCAGCTGCTGTGTGTCCAGCTGCTGCAGGCCCAGCTGCTGTGTGTCCAGCTGCTGCAGACCCAGCTGCTGTCAGTCTCTGTGCTGCCAGCCCACCTGCTGCCGCCCCACCTGCTGCATCTCCAGCTGCTGCCGCCCCTGCTGCCGCCCCTGCTGCCAGCCCTGCTGCCAGCCCTGCTGCCGCCCCTGCTGCTGCCTGCGCCCAGTCTGTGGTCAGGTCTGCTGCCACAGCACTTGCTACCGCCCGACCTGTGTGATCTCCACCTGCCCCCGCCCCATGTGCTGCGCCACCCCTTGCTGCTGAATCTTCTCTTCGAATGCACCTTTAATCCCCTCATTCTCTACAGATGAAGCCCTTCCTTCTAGAAAATATGTAGTGTTCAAGGGACTTGATTTCCCGAGTCCCAGAACTCAGTCTCATTTGCAGTTGTTCTGTGCGCATATTCTGACTTCTGTCCCAAGTTCTTCCTCTTAGTTTATCAAAATCTCCCAATAACTTAACAGGCCTCCCCCAACATGTCTCACCTTGTCTTTTTATCTATTCATCATGCTGGAGGAATTTAAATTATCCCTGGCACTTGTAGGAGCACAAATTTTAACCCTTCTGCCATTAAAATCCAATAAAGTGTCTTTTATAGTCTTTGCAAAAATTTTCATACTTTATTATCTCTGTGTAACAAAAATAAACATCCATCACACAGATACTTAAAATTGAGTGTGACTGTTGCTTTCTCTATTTAAAAAAAAAAATGTGTAAATAAAAAAGGAGGCAAGGGAAATGGTTCAGCAGATAGAGGCACTTAATAACAAACCTGATTATCAGAGTTCCAAGTCTGGTATTCACACTGTGGGAGAACTGACTACCACACGTTCAATGACTATGTGTATGCTGTGGCAACTGCAAACACACACACACACACACACACACACACACACACACACACACACACACACGGGGGGGGGGGTGGAAAATATTTTAAAATTACCAAAAAATAGAAACCTTTACATATGCTTCCTGGGCAAATGTATATTTGTCTTCATTTAGTTAGTTAATTTTTGAGAGTATATTTTAGTTAATAACATTTTCCCCTCCAAATCCTTCCATATACCCCTCCCTACTCTCCTTCAAACCCATGGCCTCTTCTTTCTTCAATTGTTACTCTATGTACATATTCCCAGATCTAACCTGGTAAGCCCACTACAGAAGGCCATAACCAATCAATGTGCAGAGTTGTGGAGCCCAGTCCCAAGAGATACAGCTATAGACACTCCTACACCTAAGGCTCAGGGAACATTGTGGAAGAAAGGATGGGAAGATTGTAAGAGCCAGAGGGTCAGAAAATTTGCTGTGAGATTGTATCTCCTGGAAACATCAGAAACTGCACCCATAAATCTCACCAACATGACTGCCTAAGTGTGAATTGTATTTTCACTGCACTTGAAAGCGAACAACCCATGGTACTCAAACTTCCAACAGAAAAGAAATGGCATTAGTAACTGCCTTGTTTCTCTAGAAAGTCTTCTTTGTTTCAGGTAAATTAGTCAATTTGTAATTGTTGGGCGAGGGGTAGGGGGGGGAAGGAATTAAAATGATAGAGTAGCCATGAGTATATGTTATCAGGGAAGACTGAACACAGTTCACACCACCTTTTATTCTCTTTGGGGGAATAAGGACAGTCAGTAGGTTGTGTGGTAAATTCTTTATATGTTCTACTCCAGGGTCAGGTGTGGTGAATCTTTTCTCCACATGTATGCTTCATAAGGGCAGACTGTCAATGGGGCATTCATCCCCCTGTATAGGGGACCACTTCTGAGGCAAAGAGATGATGCAAATGAGGACTGGAGGAAGCTTGTTGCTTTATTGGAAGTGGTGGCTTTCCCCCAAGCTGCCCTCTCTCCTTTCCCAGGGTGGCATATAAAGAACCACATTTCCTCTCCTCCATTTAGAGATTGTAAACAGGTCATTCCATTTTCTGAACTCCCCAAAAGACTAACTAAGCCTGTTCATGAAGTAGCCCTCCAGTTTGGTTTTTCCCAGTATCCAATTCTACTCGACCCTTCCCATCCATGACAGTTGATCCCCACAGCGTGTCTCCATGAACTCCCAGCATGCTGCTCTCTGTCTCAGCACATGCTTTCTGGAGATTTCCACCTGCTCCCAAAACCCATTCATGATAGATGACCTGAGAGCTGGAACCATTCATCAAAATGCGTGTTCAATCTTTCAGTACCTGATAGAAATAAGAATATAAGCATATGGCAGAAGTATATTGTACATAATCCATGAAGAAAATTATAAAGTTTATATAGGAACCCCACCTCTCTCTCACACACACACAATCTTTAAATTTTAAAACAACACAAAAGTCTGTGACCATAAGTAAACTCCCCTTTATGAGTCATTGTTAATCTCATTCAAGAGCTATTGGTGTGCATTATAGCCTTATTAAGCACATTCATACATGTAGTGAATAAACATCATTCACTCACCCACCTAGCTTTTGTTGTACATTACTTAGGCTGTCATTTATTTAAAAATTATTTGATTTACTTCAGGAAATGTTGGTACTTACTCCCATCCAGGCTGAGTGTATGGCTAGGCATGTTTATTTGCATTTTTTAGCATTTATTGTTGAGAATGGTGAATATATTTTAGGTAGGATTGTTGTTTACGTGTAAGATATCAATCAGTTTTCATAAATTTATATTATCCTGACTTCGTGGTTAACACTAATACCCAGCTGGTTCTGAGATATTCTGAGGAGACTGTCATGGCAACCCAATGCATCTGGGCTTAGACACTTCCCATGGCCTGTGCCCTGTAGCCCACAGTATAACCCCATCATTAACACAAATGTTTTGTTTTGCTTTGTTTTCTTCTGTCCATTTTCTCCATTTCCTCTCTCATACCTTCTGGGATGGAGCCTTTGTCTAGGGTTCTGTAGGGTGTAAAACTCAAGCAAAGTCAAGGGATGTTCAGAAATATTTTTGGCTGATAGATAGTTTTTCTAGCATTAAGAATAAAACTGGGGAGTCTGGGGGCAAAAGTGAATAGGTGTTACTGTCTTCTTCCTACCCCATTCCCCAAGGCTATAACCATGGGAGTTAAGCACATATTAGTGGACATCTGAAAACAAGTCTCCCTCTGCAAATCAAGTTTTCTGCAGCTTTCTATACCTAGCTTTTACCCGGCGACACACCACTGTAAATGCTGCCTCATAAGCAAAATGAACATTTGACCAAATAATGGATTCGATGGATAAATGTAGTTTTTCTCAAAGAGGACTGTGATCCACTTTGGGACTGTTTCCTGTCTTTTCTCTAATATATACAATGGCCTGCTCCTATACTTCCATCTATGCCACAACCTCTACCAGGAAGTAGAATGTGCTAAGTTAGAAGCACAATGCATGCAGGGGACCGTTTATGAGGACAGACACCATGCAGGAGGAAACGTCTCCAGTGAGTCTTGACGGATGAGGAAGGGTTTGCAGAGACGATGAGACGCGTCCCAAGATGACACAAGCCCAGCCAAGGCTTGCACGCTTGAATCTTCACACGTCCTCTGCTGCTCAGAGGCACGTTCAGCTCCCTTTGTGTTTCCACTTGGACACGCATTTTTGTGTTAGCCTCTCTGTGCTTCGTGAAGCTCCTCCATCAAGAGAAGAGTGCACAGCCCTTCACAGAACTGCATTAAAAACAAAAGAAATACAGCATAACTCACATAGTACCTGGCACACAGTCACATTTTACCAGCTCTACCCCACCGAGGGCACGTGGAACACATTGTCGCACTGCATATTTTGAGTTTAGTGGTTTCATTAAAGTCATGGAATTTCTTTATTTTATGCCAAACCGTTCCCTCAGCCTGTGTCTTATCCAACCACTTACAGAAAGGCACAAAGGTCTACCTGCTCTATGCCTAGAATATTCAACAGAAACTCTGCATATATATTGCCAAAGTTAGAAACTCAAAATATTTTTATGTGTTTTTTGTATGTAAATTTTTGTATGTAAATATTTTATGTATGTAAATATTACAAAATATTTTATGTACAAAAAAAAAAAGATCAGACTAGCAAAGTGACTCAGCAGGTAAAGGTATGTGCTGCCATGCCTGATGACCTGAGTTCCATCCCTGGGACCCACATGGTAAGTGTACTCATACACATACACACACTAGATACTAAATAAATTCAATGAACTGCTAATGACGTATAGTGCCTACACTGTAAATTGTTTGAATGCCTCTGTGAGTGAAAAACATCTACTGTGCAATTACATACTTAAAAGAGGAATAAACTTCCCCACTCTTCATCATTCTCCAGGAAGGCATACAAAAACAAAATAGACCCCAAACGCCAAAAAAACTGAGTTTCTATTCTTGGTAAGTGGTGGAACCGCTGCCAAGCCCTTCATCCTAAGAGACTGGAATGAGATCTGACAGTTTAGAACTTCCTCAGGTCTGACCATCTCCCCAGTCTCCAATGGATACACAATATCACCATCGTTCCCACGAGAGATGGGGCAACCTCGACTAAACGGTCTTCCCTTCTAATTCTTTCCCTGAGTCTCATCTGGATAGAACATTCCTTGACAACACAATAAATGCTGGAATTTGTGGGAAAACATTTCCATGATTTGCAAGGAACAGTGTACAGACAAGAGGGAATGTCACATTTAGAAAACAAAATGCCAAAGAGTCCTGTGGCAAGTTACTTGCAGAAAGGACAAAGGTGACCAACTATGAAAAAAATGCGATGAGCATTTCAGTTGCAAACACGGGGGCTACCAGAGGGGGGGAAATGTCTTATTTTCTTTCTTTTTGGGGTATTTAACTAGAAACATTACAATTATGCAATTAAATGATTAAGTTTCCCAAGAAGGTAAATACTAACAAGGAAATAGTGACGTCACATGAGGTGTTCAGCGGGGTATAAAAAGGGGTGCGGGGCAAGGAAACTTCCAAACCCAATATCTTCACTCACTTGTAAACCCACCCAGAACCTCCACCTCTGACACCATGGTCAACTCCTGCTGTGGCTCTGTCTGCTCTGAGGAGGGCTGTGGCCAAGGCTGCTGCCAGCCCACCTGCTGCCGCCCCAGCTGTTGCATCTCCAGCTGCTGCCGCCCCTGCTGCCGCCCCTGCTGCCGCCCCTGCTGCCGCCCCTGCTGCCGCCCCTGCTGCTGCCTGCGCCCAGTCTGTGGTCAGGTCTGCTGCCAGACCACTTGCTACCGCCCGACCTGTGTGATCTCCACCTGCCCCCGCCCCATGTGCTGCGCCACCCCTTGCTGCTGCTAACCCTGCTCTAGGCTCATCTCCCCCTGCAGCTATACACCATTCTCTCGTGTGAACCCTTAGGAATCTGTTTAACATCATTTACCAGGACAGACTGCACAATTCCAGTGAGCCTGCCATCCGCTCCAGAACCAGGCAGCACATCCTGGCTCACTGGACGGTCTCTCCTTTGCTACCATCTCTTTCCAACGTTAGTACACTGTAGAAGTTAATTTGTACATCGTGGGTTAAAAATTTATCCTAATTCTTCAAATTGATTAATGTTGTTGCTCTAGATTATTATTTCTAGTAAATTAGACATTTTCTACAGCCCTTGTCTTAGCACTGACTTTATAATCCCAGACCTGAGGCTTTGGGTATATTCTGTTTTTGTTTTTGTTGTTGTTGTTGTTGTTATTGTTTTTCCTAAAATGAATTTCTTATGACCTGTTATTCCTCTTATTTCTAATAAACTTTTTTACACATAAGAATTCATTGGTCCTGTCGTCTGTGTCTTCCATTGTACTCAATAACTGCGGACTGAGGTCTGGCTGATTAAGGAGTAATTTCTGCTCTGGCAAAAGACCTGAGTTTAGCTCCCAACCCCCATGTTGAACGGTGTACAACCCCCTGCAACTCCAGCTCCAGGAACTGCCTGGCCTTCTTTGGCCTCTGCAGGCAACTGCACTCCCTCCACACATGCACACAGATACACAAGCACGCATAGTATTTAAAATAAAAATAAATCCTTAAAAAGTAATTGAGGGGACTGGAGAAATCTCTCAGTGGTTAAAGAACACATGCTGCTCTCCCAGAGGACCAGAGTTTAGTTCCTAGCACGCACACTGGATGGGTCACAACTACTTGTAACCCTAGCTCCAGAGGATCTGATGCCTCTGGCCTCCATGGGTACTTATACTCACAAGTATGTACCCACACAGAGATACATAAAGTTAAAATGAAAAGAAATCTTCACAAAATAAGTGAAGATTCACGTTTTATATAAAAACACTGAAAAATTAAACCATAATTAAATCATTTTTAAATGCTATATGTGATATAGGCATGAAAATGGTATGTGTGTATTTGTGTTCATGTGTTTGGGAGTTTGAGTGTAATTGGTCCTCATAATCTCATAGGGAATGGCACTATTAGGAGGCGTGGCTTGTTGGAGTGGGCATGGCCTTGTTGGAGGAAGTGTGTCACTGTGGGGGTAGGCTTTGAGATTTCCTATGCTCAAGATACTACCCAGTGTCTCAGTCAAGTTCCTGTTGTCTGCAAGATGTAGGACTCTCAGCTATTACTCCAGCACCATGTCTGCCTGAATGCCATCATGCTCCCTGTCATGATGATAATCAATTGAACCTCTAAAACCCTAATTAAATGTTTCCTTTATAAGAGCTTCTGTGGTCATGATGTCTCTTCACAGCAATTAAAAACAAAAGCAAAAACCTAAGTAAGACACAGTTCTATAGTCAAGTAATACGAAACTCCTACAGGGGAAAAAAGCCTCCAGTCTATTAAATCATGATAAAATAATGACATATTGGGTGAGAAAACAGATGGCCAGTAGTATTTCTCCAGATGGTTTCCAGTTTGTTAGGAGCTCCCTGACCCGAGACAAATGAATGTCTTAGTTTTGTTTGGATCCAGACATTACAACTATCTGAAGTTGGATTTGAAACCCACATTAGTGTTTGGATCTCTATGTAAACACAGGGTTTACTCTTCTTCTATTAACCTTCATAAAACCAGGCTCTTCCTAATACTTTGGGTTTTGTTTTATCTTTTTTTTGGGGGGTCACAATAAATACGAACTAACAGGAGACAGACAGTGTGAACTGTTACTGAAGGGCTTCTCTCCAGGTTCCACAAATCCCACAATCCACATATAAAATAATCACTCAGACGCTTATATTACTTACAAACTGTATGGCCGTGGCAGGCTTCTTGCTAACTGTTCTTATATCTTAAATTAACCCATATCTATAAATCAATACCTTGACATACGGCTCGTGCCTTACCAGCATCTTTACATGTTGCTTGTCCTGGCGGTGGCTGGCCATGCCTCTCCCTCCTTCTTCCTGTTTCCCCAATTCTCCTCTCTCCTTGTCCCGCCTATACTTCCTGCCTGGTCACTGGCCATCAGTATTTTATTTATATAGAGCGATATCCACAGCAGTGAACTTCTAGGCAGAAATCCAGCAGTCCCTGTTTAATAACTGATAATTCTTGACTATCTGGAATGAGAGGAAGCAAGAAGAGGAGACCTTATTTATACAAACAGAGGCCATCACTTTCTAAATGTACTGTCTAAGCACCACGGAAGAGGTCACTGAGGTAGCCGATTCTCAACTTCATTAGATTATCTGCCATTAACAGTAACTCTACCCTCTTTCCTCTTCCACCCAAAGACATGACAGGTGTCTGTGGGGTTCTCTCTGCTAAGTAGGGCTGGCACCTAAAATACAGGACACCTTGTTAAATTTTAAGTTCAAATAATCAAGAATGACTTTTTTGTTTGGTTGGTTTTTGTTGTTATTGGTGGGGATTTTTTTTAAGTGTGTGTTGCGGGGGGGGGGGGGGTGTTCTTTTCTTTTCTTTTGTTTTCCAAGACAGGATTTCTCTGTGTAACAGCCCTGGCTGTCCTAGAACTCGCTCTGTAGACCAGACTGGCCTTGAACTCAGAGATCTGCCTGCCTCTACCTTCCGATTAAAGGTGTGTGCCACCTCGCAGACAACAAATACTTTTTTTTTCCTTTTATTTTATTTTACAATACCATTCAGTTCTACATACCAGCCATGGATTCCCTTGTTCTCCCCCCTTCTTCCCACCTCCCCTTCCCCCAGCCCATCCCCCATTCCCACCTCCTCCAGGGCAAAGCCCTCCCCCCCCCCCCCAGGACAGAGATGGACCTAGTAGACTCAGTCCAGGCAGGTCCAGTCCCCTCCTCCCAAACTGAGGCAAGCATCCCTGCATAAGTCCCAGGTTTCAAACAGCTAACTCATGCAATGAGCCCAGGACCTGGTCCCACTGCCTAGATGCCTCCCAAATAGATCAAGCCAATCAACTGTCTCACCTATTCAGAGGGCCTGATCCAGTTGGGGGCCCCTCAGCCTTTGGTTCATAGTTCATGTGTTTCCATTTGTTTGGCTATTTGTCCCTGTGCTTTATCCAACCTTGGTTTCAACAATTCTCTCTCATATAAACCCTCCTTTTTCTCCCTAATTAGACTCCTGGCGCTCCACCTGGGGCCTAGCCGTGAATCTCTGCATCCAGATTCCTCAGTCCTTGGATAGGGTTTCTGGAACAACTATTAAGGTGTTTGGCCATCCCATCACCAGAGTAGGTCAGTCCCGGCTGTCTCTCGACCATTGCCAGCAGTCTATTGTGGGGTATCTTTGTGGATTTCTGTGGGCCTCTTTAGCACTTTGTTTCTTCCTTTTCTCATGTGGTCTTCATTTACCATTGTCTCCTATTCCTTATTCTTCCTCTCTGTTCTTGATCCAGCTGGGATCTCCCACTCCCACAGGCTCTCTTTCCCTCGACCCTTGCCCTTCATTACAACCACTCATGTCCAGGTTGTTCATGTAGATCTCAGCCATTTCTCCGTCATTGGGCAATCCTTGTGTCTTTCTTGGGGTCCTGTTTTCCAGGTAGCCTCCCTGGTGATGTGAGTAGCAGTCCAGTCATCCTTGTTCCACCTCTAGTATCCTCCTATGAGTGAGTACATACCATATTTGTCTTTCTGAGTCTCGATTACCTCACTCAGGATGATTTTTTCTAGATCAATCCATTTGCCTGCAAACCTCATGATGTCATTGTTTTTCTCTGCTGAGTAGTATTCCATTGTGTATATGTGCCACAATTTATTTATCCATTCTTCAGTTGAAGGGCATCTAGGTTGTTTCCAGGTTTTGACTATTACAAACAATGCTGATATGAACATAGCTGAGCAAGTGCTCTTGTGGTATGATTGAGCATTTCTTGGATATATGCCCGAGTGGTATAGCTGGATCTTGGGGGAGATTGATTCCCAATTTTCTAAGAAAACACCATATTGATTTCCAAAGTGGTTGTACAAGCTTACATTCCCACCAGCAGTGGAGGAGAGTTCCCCTAGTTCCACATCCTCTCCAGCATAAAGTGTCTTCAGTGTTTTTGATCTTAGCCACTCTGACAGGCACAAGGTGGTATCTCAGAGCTGTTTTGATTTGCATTTCCCTGATGATTAGGGATGTTGAGCAATTCCTTAAATGTCTTTCAGCCATTTGAGTTTCCACTGTTGAGAATTCTCTGTTTAGTTCTATAACCCATTTTTTGATTGGACTGTTGGTCGTTTTGATGTCTAATTTCTTGAGTTCCTTATATATTCTGGATATCAGTCCTCTGTCACATGTGGGGTTGGTGAAGATCTTTTCCCATTCTGTAGGCTGTCGCTTTGCCTTGTTGACCATATCCTTTGCTCTACAAAAGCTTCTCAGTTTCAAGAGGTCCCATTGATTGATTGTTTCTCTCAGTGTCTGTGCTACTGGTGTTATATTTAGGAAGTGATCTCCTATGCCAATGCGTTCAAGACTATTTCCTACTTTCTCTTCTAGCAAGTTCACAGTAGCTGGATTTATGTTGAGGTCCTTGATCCACTTAGACTTAAGTTTTGTGCAGGGTGACAGATATGGATCTATTTGCAGCCTTCTACATGTTGATATCCAGTTATGCCAGCACCATTTGTTGAAGATGTTTTCTTTTTTCCACTGTACACTTTTGGCTTCTTTGTCAAAAATTATATGTTCATAGGTGTGCGGGTTAATATCAGGGTCTTCAGTTCTATTCCATTGGTCTACATGTCGGTTTTTATGCCAATACCAAGCTGTTTTTATTACTGTAGCTCTATAGTAGAGCTTGAAGTCAGGGATCGTGATGTCTCCAGAGGTTGTTTTATTGTACAGGATTCTTTTGGCTATCCTGGGTTTTTTGTTTTTCCATATGAAGTTCAGTATTATTCTTTCCAGGTCTGTGAAGAATTGTGTTGGTATTTTGATGGGAATTGCATTGAATCTGTAGATTGCTTTTGGTAAAATTGCCGTTTTTGCTATGTTGGTCCTGCCTATCCATGAGCATGGGAGATCTTTCCATTTTCTGACATCTTCTTCAATTTCTTTTTTCAGGGACTTAAAGTTCTTGTCATATAGGTCCTTCACTTGCTTGGTTAGTGTTACCCCAAGGTATTTTATGTCATTTGTGGCAATTGTAAAGGGTGATGTATCTCTGATTTCCTTCTCAGCTTCTTTGTCCATTGTATATAGGAGGGCTACTGATTTTTTTGAGTTGATCTTGTATCCTGCTATGTTGCTGAAGGTGTTTATAAGCTTTATCAGTTCCTTGGTGGAATCTTTGGGATCACTCAAGTATACTATCATGTCATCTGCAAATAGGGAAAACTTGACTTCTTCCTTTCCAATTTGTATCCTCTTAATCTCCTTATGTTGTCTTATTGCTCTGGCTAGCACTTCAAGTACTATATTGAATAAGTATGGAGAGAGCGGACAGCATTGCCTCATTCCTGATTTTAGTGGAATTGCTTTGAGTTTCTCTCCATTTAATTTGATGTTGGCTGTTGGCTTGCTGTAAATTGCCTTTATTATGTTTAGGTATGTTCCCTGTATTCCTGATCACTCCAAGACTTTTATCATGAAGGGGTGTTGGATTTTGTCAAATGCCTTTTCTGCATCTATTGAGATGATCATGTGGTTTTTTTCTTTGAGTTTGTTTATATGGTGTATTACATTGACGGACTTTTGTATGCTGAACCACTCTTGCATCCCTGGGATGAAACCTACTTGATCATGGTGGATAATTGTTTTGATGTGTTTTTGGAGTCTGTTTGCCAGTATTTTATTGAGTATTTTTGCATCAATGTTCATGAGGAAGATCGGTCTGTAGTTCTCTTTCTTTGTTGTATCCTTGTTTGGTTTAGGAATCAGGGTAATTGTAGCCTTATAGAAGGAGTTTGGTAATGTTCCTTCTGTTTCTATTGTGTGGAACAATTTAGAGAGTATTGGAATTAGCTCTTCTTTGAAGATCTGGTAGAATTCTGCACTGAAACCATCTGGTCCTGGGCTTTTTTTGGTTGGGAGACTTTTAATGACTATTTCTATTTCCTTAGTGGTTATTGGACTATTTAAATAGTTTATCTGGTCTTGATTTAACTTAGGTATGTGGTACCTATCCAGAAAATTGTCCATTTCCTTTAGGTTTTCCAGTTTTCTGGAGTAGAGGTTTTTGAAATATGACCTGATAATTCTCTGGATTTCCTCAATGTCTGTTGTTATGTCCCCCTTTTCATTTCGGATTTTGTTGATTTGGATTCTCTCTCTGTGTCTTTTGGTTAGTTTGGATAAGGGCTTGACTATCTTGTTGATTTTCTCAAAGAACCAACTCTTTGTTTTATTGATTCTTTTTGTATTGTTCTCTTGGTTTCTATTTTATTGATTTCAGCTCTCACTTTGGTGATTTCCTGGCATCTATTCTTCCTGGGAGACTTTGCTTCTTCTTGTTCTAGAGCTTTCAGGTGTGCTGATAAGTCACTAGTGTGGGATTTCTCCAACTTCTTTATGTGGGCATTTAGTGCTATGAATTTCCCTCTAAGCACTGCTTTCATAGTGTCCCATAAGTTTGGGTATAAGGTGTCTTCATTTTCATTGATCTCTAGGAAGTCTTTAATTTCTTTCTTTATTTCTTCCTTAACCCATTGGTGATTCAGTTGAGCATTGTTCAGTTTCCATGAGATTGTAGGTTTTCTGTAGTTTTTTTATTTTTATTTATTTATTTATTTATTTATTTATTTATTTATTTATTTATTTATTTGTTGTTGTTGTTGAAATCTAACTTTAAACCATGGTGGTCTGATAGAACACAGGAGGTTATTCCAATTGTTTTGTATCTGTTGAGATTTGCTTTGTGGCCAAGTATGTGGTCAATTTTAGAGAAAGTTCCATGGGGTACTGAGAAGAAGGTATATTCTTTTTTGTTAGGATGGAATGTTCTGTAGATATCTATTAGGTCCATTTGGGTCATGACATCAGTTAAGTCCTTTATTTCTCTGTTAAGTTTTGATTTGGGAGATCTGTCCAGTGGTGAAAGTGGGGTGTTGAGATCTCCCACTATTAATGTGTGGGGTTTTGTATGTGGTTTAAGCTTTAGTAATGTTTCTTTTACATATGTGGGTGCCCTTGTGTTTTGGGCATAAATGTTCAGAATTGAAACTTCATCTTGGTGGATCTTTCCTGTGATGAGGATGTAATGCCCTTCTTGATCTCTTTTGATTGTTTTTAGTTTGAAGCTATTTTGTTGGATATCAGGATGGCTATACCCGCTTGTTTCTTAAGACTGTTTTGATTGGAAAGTCTTTTTCCAGCCTTTTATTCTTAGGTAGTGTCTGTCTTTGAATTTGAGATGTTTCTTGTATGCAGCAGAAAGATGGGTCCTGCTTTTGTATCCATTCTGTAAGCCTATGTCTTTTTATAGGTGAATTAAGTCCATTGATATTAAGGGATATTAATGACCAGTGATTGTTCATCCCTGTTATTTTTGGTGGTAGTGTGTGTGTACTTCTCTTCTTTGGGGTTTACTGCTCAGGCTTTATCTATTGCCTGCGTTTTCCAGGGTATATCTGACTTCCTTCTGTTGGAATTTTCCTTCTAGTGCTTTCTGTAGGGCTGGGTTTGTGGATAAGTATTGTTTAAATCTGGCTTTGTCTTGGAATGTCTTGTTCATTCCGTCTATGATGATTGAAAGTTTTGCTGGGTATATTAGTCTGGGCTGACATCCATGGTCTCTTAGTGTCTACATTACATCTGTCCAGGTCCTTCTGGCTTTCAAAGTCTCCATTGAGAAATCCAGTGTTATTCTGATGGGTTTGCCTTTATAGGTCACTTGGCCTTTTTCCTTTGCTGCTCTTAATATTCTTTCTTTATTCTGTACGTTTAGTTGTTTAATTATTATATGTCGAGGGGACTTTTTTGGGGGGTCTAGTCTGTTTGGTGTTCTATAGGCTTCTTGTATCTTCATAGGCATTTCTTTCTTTAAGTTGGGAAAGTTTTCTTCTATGATTTTGTTGAATATATTTTCTGTGCCTTTGAGTTGGTATTCTTCTCCTTCTTCTATCCCTATTATTCATAGGTTTGGTCTTTTCATGCTGTCCCAAATTTCTTGGACATTTTGGTTCATGACTTTGTTGGCTTTAGTGTTTTCTTTGACTGATGAATCTATTTCTTCTACTGTATCTTCGATGCCAGAGATCCTCTCTTCCATCTCTTGCATTCTGTTGGTTATACTTGCATCTGAAGTTCCTGATCGTTTACTCAGATTTTCTATTTCCAGCATTCCCTCTGTTTGTGTCTTCTTCATTTTTTCTATTTCCCTTTTCAGGTCTTGGACTGTTTCCTTTATTTGTTTCATTGCTTTTTCATGATTTTCTTTCAGTACTTTATTGTTTCCTTCCAGGACTTTATTGTTGTCTTCTAATTTGTTTGCCCTTTCCTCTAGTTGTTTATAGCATTCTTCCCATTTTTTTGTCTTTTCCTCTACACAAGCCTCTAGCTTCTTCATGATGTTATTCATAAGGCTGTTTTCTTCTGCTTCTTCCAATTTTTGATGTTCAGGTCTAGATGTTGGAGGTGGGCTAGGTTCTGGTGATGCTGTATTGCTCTTCATTTTGTTGTATGTACTTCTGCCTTGACGTCTGCCCATCTCCTTGTGGTTCGTTCTTGGTCTTATCAGCGCACTTAGTTCAGACAGAGCTGAAAGTTCCAGGAAGTCTCTCTCTCTTGTCCAGATGGGAGCTCTCTTGTCCAAATGGGAACTCCGGGGCAGGATGGAAGCTCTTATATAGACGGGAAGTCCGGGGCAGGACGGGCGCTCTTGTCCAGAAGGGAAGTACGGGTCAGGATGGGCGCTCTTGTCCAGAAGGGAAGTCCGGGGCATATTGGGAGCTCTCTCTCTGGTCCAGAAGGGAAGTTTGGGGCAGGGTGAGAGCTGTTGTCCAGAAGGGAAGTCCGGGGCAAAATGGGAGCCCTCTCTGGTCCAGAAGGGAAGTCTGGGGCAGATTGCAGGGTCTGGTGGGGGTCTTGGAGAAGGGGATCCTTCCCGGTGGGGCTAGAAGGGAACCTGCCTGGTGGCCAGAACCTGAGGCCAAGTTGGGCAGGTCTTCCCAGGAGTGGCTGGTGCCCAGGGATGGGGTCCAGGCTGGGCCCAGATACTCACCTCTGGTCCAGAAGCAACAAATACTTTTAAAATGTAAAGATGTGTCAGCTACACTCAAGCATAACAACTATAAAATTATGTATCTAGAAAATAATGTATCTAGAACATATACAATTTCATTTTTGGAATATGGCAACCCGAGTTCCAAAAGATCTACACTAACCTGTGACCAGAAGCCATTCCCAGTTTTAAATCATCCAGACCAGGAAATAAACTCCGATTACTGTACTTGATGAGAGCTGATGGCTGCTTGCTATGCACCACAGTTGAATGTAACTAACTCAGTCATGGCAATGATAAACTAATTTAGTATGCCTGTCAGTATGCAAAGATGGGAAGATCGTTTTCCACAAGACAGCAAAAATTAAGTGGTATCCAAGAATACAGACCAGGACTGGTTATATTTTGAGTTTTAATAAAATTTTTAATCATAAATTTGAATATTAATAGATAAAACTAAGCTGATATGAACAGTGTAAAGTCAACTTATTTATGTTAACCTGTAAGATGATTCCATTCATTTGAAAGCATCTTTTTTTAAACATAAACTAACCACTGAGACATATCTGACTATGTATCCAGACTCTTAGTAAACAGCTGTGTGATCTTGAACAAATTAGTTATCTTTTCTAAGCTTCAGGTTGCTCCTCTTTAGTGTGGAGATAATAATAATAGCCACCTCCATTGATTAGCATGGTAGTCAATCAGTTATTAAAATACCTGTTACAATCCATGGAACGGATCAAGCATTCAATAAACAGCAAATTAGAGTTCTCATGTGGGAGGCAGGAAAACAGCAGTTGAAACATAACACCAGTAAATGAAGTACATTAGAGAAGGTAGCTATGGTAACTATGGCAAGCTGTTCTTAGAGTAGATGCTTTTAATAAAAACCTGTTGCAAAAGAAAACGGGATTCCCTACAATCCTATGATGTGAATCATCAATTCAAATGACTAAGAAAGACTAACAAAATGTCTACAGAAGCTGGTCAATATTAAAAAGGTTATTTGTAAACAAACTGGGAACTAGTTTTCTTTTACCAGATCATAAAGTAGTACCAACGAACCAAGAAGAAACCATTGCACAAAGAAAGACAGACATAATGAATTTGAGAACACTCACAGCTACATTTCCATGATATCTTTTATGTGAGATAGAGCTAATTTCCTCATGATGTCAACAAAGATCCCCACCGGAGAAGAGTGATTTCAGCATAAATGACATATAAAGAGAATTTAAGTCAGGTTTTTGTTTGTTTGGTTGGTTGGTTTTGGTTTTTCGAGAAAGGGTTTTTCTGTGTAGTTTTGGTGCCTGTCCTGGATCTCGCTCTGTAGAACAGGCTGGCCTTGAACTCACAGGGATCTGCCTGGCTCTGCCTCCCTAATGCTGGGATTAAAGGCGTGTACCACCACCCGGTCAGGTTGTTTTGTATTTTCTTTTCTTTTTCTTTTTCTTTTTTTTTTTTTTTTTTTTTTTGTGGGGTGGTGGTGATGGTTTAAGACAGGGTTTCTCTGTGTATCTTTGCACCTTTCCTGGAACTCACTTTGTAGATCAGGCTGGCCTCGAACTCACAGAGAACCACCTGCCTCTGCCTCCAAAGTGCTGGGATTAAAGGCACCACTGCCCGGCCGAGTCAGGTTGTTTTTATCTTTTAACGCTTATCTTGTGCGTGCGTGCGTGCGTGCGTGCGTGCATGCATGCATGCATGCAAAAAGTGTGTGCGTGCATGTGGACACCCTTGTCAGAGCATGTGTGGAGGTCAGAAGATAACTGTAGGAGTTGGGTCACTCTTTTCAACTTGTGGTTCCTGGGGCTGGAACTCTGGTCCTCTGGCTTTGAGGCCAGCTGCTGAGCCATCTTGCTGGCTCTTGCATTCGGTTTTGAAATGTTTTGTCCTCATTTCCCACCATTCGCTAAATCAGACTAAAATTAGGGAAATAAAGGTGCCAACAAGAGCTTGTCCTTTGATGACGTCCAGAGAGAACTTTCTGGGCTTGGTCCTCACCCAGAAGTTATCTGTTTCTGTGATCAAAAGTTTCCCTACTTCACTGATGGGATCAGTTAGCAATCTCACATAAGCATAAAAGGAACCGTCCTACTGATTTTGATAAAATCATGGTTTACAGAACAGTACGCATAGACCCCAGGGCAGAGACTATTGACATCAATAAAGAGTGAGGGGTTTCAGAGCTCAGACCTCATACTACAACCTCACTGTGTGACCTCAGTAAACCCCACAACAGTAAAGGAGGGAAGGGACAGGCCTATAGAAGTTCCACAATCCTTTCCTGGATTCTAGAGATGCGATGACTAATCCTAAATAAATCCCAAAGATAAAAATCGCAAAGAATCTTGGAAGCAGATTTTAAGATCAAGGTGGAAGTTGAGTTCAGGACAAGCAGGGCATTCCAGGTCAGTAAGGAAACAACAGCCAGCACTGACTGGAAAGCCCTGATCCTCAGCAAGAGAGAGTGACCAAACCAGTGTGACAGGCTGGAAATGCCCATGTGGTCCTTCATCACACATAAAACCACACACCTGCCAGAGGTGCATGCTGGGAGTTCTCTGGGGAGCAGATGAGTATTGGTCTGTTTACAGTGGTGCTATTAATCTGCTGCTATCATGTGTGTGCTAATAAAGTAAGTCACAGCTTGGGTGGTAACCCAGGGAGTCTTTGAAGGCAAGATGATGGCATCAGAGCCAAGGAGAGAGTGGTTAGATCATATCTGATTTAGAAAACAAATTCTTTCCTCTTTGATGACTTACAAATATTCCAAACTCATCATAATTGAGTCCAGAGTTTAGACTCAGTAAGAATAAACCACAAAAGAAAATAAAGAAATATTTGTGATGTATATGCATGCTATGTATGGAGGGGGAAAAGATACCATTAGTCAATGCTAACTCTTCCCTTAATTAGCCAGAGGATTTACAAGAATGATCATGTGCCTGGGGGTCATCAGCACTGGCCAGGTATATAAAGGGACCCGACCTAGAAGAGACATCACACCTGAGAACACCCATCCGCTCTCCACTTCTCAGCCCCACTCCAGCACAGACACCCACCATGACCGGCTCCTGCTGTGGATCCTTCTCCTCCCAGAGCTGTGGAGGCTGCTGCCAGCCCTGCTGCTGCAGAGACCCCTGCTGCTGCCGCCCAGTGTCCTGCCAGACCACAGTGTGCCGCCCTGTGACCTGCGTGCCCCACTGCACCAGGCCCATCTGCGAGCCCTGCCGCCGCCCCATCTGCTGTGACCCCTGCAGCCTGCAGCAGGGCTGCTGCCGCCCCATCACCTGCTGCCCCACCTCTTGCACAGCTGTGGTCTGCAGACCCTGCTGCTGGGCCTCCACCTGCTGCCAGCCCATCTCTGTGCAGGCTCCCTGCTGCAGGCCCCCCTGCTGCCAGCCTGCCCCCTGCCGCACCACCTGCAGGACCTCCCCCTGCAATACCTGCTGCTGATCTCCTGGCATCCCCACTAAGGATGTGCCATCACCTACACACCTATTTGGGTTTCTAATCAAAATGAAAGAAAATATTTTCCCCCAAAGGTGACAACAATTTAACATCCTGCAACCTGGATACAATGTGAAATAAGGACACTGTCATTCCTGCCCTATGCTAAATTGGGAGACATCTGTCCCAGTAGGCATCATCATGGATGGTAAATCACCTTCAGAGGTCCCCAGAATGGACTCGACTAACCCATCTTAAGCCCTTATGTTTCAGGCAGTCCAAATCCTCAATAATGTCTTTACCATTTGTTGCTCACTATTTCAATAAAACGATTTTCTTGGCATAGCAAATGCCACACTCCTGATTCATTCATTAGTGTATGTGACTGGAGTGTACAGATGAACAGAAGTCTAGACTGCACTAGCAAACCAAAGTTCTGTCATTTCTCTCAAATATTCTTTCATCTCCTTTTAAGTACTTAGCTCTGATTCATTTCTGATCATCATCTCAGTCTCTCCTGTGGGCGTGTCTTAAACCACATACCACAAAAAAAACACACATGCACACATCCACATCCACTTGCATAACATCAGGCTACAATAGGTACCCAAGCATGTTCCTGGAGCATCCTTAGCTACCTCACTCCGCACAAAGCACCACATTGAGGTTATCTAGTCTCTGCTTTTGAGGAAGAGATGGTCGTTTATTGGAATTGCCTGAAGAGATAGAGCTCAGTGTTTAGTACAAGGCTGGTGCTTGATTTCCATTTTTTAAATGAAATTAAGATGCAAAGGAGTTGTCTTTACAAGAATTAAAAATAAGGAGGTATTCACTTAAAGAAAAGACAAAATCATCGTAGATCACTTAACTGCTCTAGCTTTTAGTTTCTGTTATAATTTACTTCATGCTGCTGTGGTAAACAGTATGTCCAAAAGCAACTTGGAGAAGAAAGGACTTGTTTCATTTTACAGGGGACAGTCCATCCAGAGGAGCCAGGGCAGGTGCTCCAGGCATGAAGTGGAGCACAGGAGCACTGCTTACTGGCGTGCTCCCTCTGGCTTCCACAGCTGCCTTTCTTACACAGCCCAGGCCCACCTACCTAGGGATGACACTGTAAAATGGGAGATTTAGCAATTCTCAGCATAGATCTCTGGAAAAGTTGAATGACTTCTACCAATCACACACTAAGTGCCCAGTGCCATTATTTACACCAGTTAGACTCTGTCTTAAAATAACAACAAACAAACAAACAAACAGAAACATACTCACTGGTTCAAATCAAATCATTGAGGGTCAGAGAGAATTCAGGGGGGAGATCTTACTCACATGTTTCAATTTTTTTTCTGAGATACTTCATATCCACCAGAGAAATGAATTTTCTAACTGGTGTCAGTATACTTTGGTATCAGATTAATATAGTCTCAGAATGAAAAGATATCTTTAAAACTTATTACAGTTTTTTATTTATTTAATTTGTTTATTTTACATCATGACCACAGTTTCCCCTCCCTCTTCTCCTCCAGTTCCATCCCCCCAGCTCCCCTCTGCATCTCCCCCGACATGCACTCCTCCTATGTTTCTGTTGAGAAAGGGGCAGGCCTCCCATGGATATTGACAAAACAAGGTATATCAAGTTGTGGTAAGACTAAGCATCTCCCTTTATATTAGGGCTGGGCAAGGCAATTCAGTATGAGAAATAGGTTTCCAAGAGCGAGCCAAAGTGTTAGGGACAGCCCCTGCTCCCATTGCTAGGAATCCCACAAGTAGACCAAGCTACACAACTGTCACATATATGTAGAGGGCCTAGGTCAATCCTATGCAGACTCCCTGGTTGTTGGTTCAGACCCTGTGAGTTCCTATGAGCCAGGTTAGTCAGTTTCTGAGGGTTTTCTTGTGGTGTCCTTGACACCTCTGGCTCCTCCTTCTCTTCAGCATGGTTCCCTGAGCTCAGCCAAATGTTTGGCTGTGGATCTCTGCATCTGTTTCCACCAGCTAGTGTCTGAAGGTTCTCATGACAATTGGGGTAGTCACCAATCTGATCACAGGAGATTGCCAGTTCGGGCTACAAATCCACTCTTGCTAGGAGTCTTAGTTTTAAAACCAATAGAAATGAGCTCCAGACTCCAGGTCTTCCGAGGAGAATTTAATAACAAGAGACGAGAACAGTAGGTGATATGTGTATCTGAAAGTCTTTCTCTCATACTTACCCATTCAAGGGGATTTTAAATCTAAAAGCGTTAAGAGATCCCAAGATATTTGGTTTAATCTTCCTGACTTTAGGCAGAACTTAAAAGAGATTATATAGATATATGATAGATTGTTTATATATACTTCTATAATGTAATATATAAATATATATATATTACAGAAATAAATTCAAAATTTCCACCAGTTCCCTGACCATTGTTTTTCTGTATTTCCAATTTGGCTATTTTCTCTTTTTCGTTAATTATTTGCATCTCTCTGTCTTCTGTGTTTGCACAGATATTATAATAGAGCATTCATGAAGAACTCCAGATACTGAAGACTCCATTTCACAGATGAGGAAACTGGGCCTATGGGAATGTTATCTGCACTTTTCTCTCCACCCTCCTCATCCATATTTCTGGCTCCTACGACTGGAGTGTACTTTAAGAGTTCCACCAAGAAATAATTCTCTATTAAAAAAGTATCTTTCCAGAATTGTATACATCTCCTGACACCTAGTTTCCCCCAAACTAGTTTCTAACAAAACATAATCATAAAGCTATCAAGATGAGGACATGGCCTACTGGACCAACAGTCACCATTGCTACATTCTTCTCTGATCCAACCACAAAAGTCTCACAACTAATTAACATTATGCTTAAAATGCATGTGTTCCCACTGGTGATTATGCTCTTGCAGAATGCTTGGAACTGGAAAAATATGACTTTAAAAGCTCATGTCATCAAGTTGGGGACACTCCCCTGTGGTGGTATTGTGTTCTCCAAAATATTGTGTATACTAATAAACTTATCTGGGGTCAGAGAACAGAAAAGCCACAATATTAAACATAAAGGATAGGCAGTGATAGCACACACCTTTAATCCTAGCATTTCAGAGGCAGAAAATCCATGTGTTCAAGGATACAGACAGGCATGGTGACTCACACCTTTAATCCCAAAAAGCAAGTCTTTAATCCCAGGGAGTGGTGGTAGAAAGCAGAAAGGTATATAAGGTGTGAGGACCAGAAACTAGAAGCATTTGGCTAGTTAAGATTTGGCTGGTTAAGCTTTCAGGCTTCTAGCAGCAATTCAGCTGAGACCCATTCTGGATGAGGACTCTGAGGCTTCCAGTCTGAGGAAACAAGATCAGCTGAGAAGTTGGCCAGGTGAGGTTAGCTGTGGCTTGTTCTGTATCTCTGATCTTCCAGCTTCACCCCAATACCTGGCTCACAGGTTTGATTTTATTAATAAGACTCTCTAAGATTCCTGCTACACTCCCCTTTCAACAAGCCTGTCTTTGAACTTGTGTCAGCAAGAGCACCCATCAAGCAGAGCAGCAAAGAGAATGGGGAGGTCATCTTAGGATTTGATGGGTGGTGGCATTCTGGTAACATTGCAGGAAATGAAATCTAGATAAACTGAACAGGACTGTTTACAAAAGAACCAACATCAGCATGGACTGGCAAACAGACCCCTCTTCCGCGGGAAATGACATGATGAATATAGAGGGCAATATTGTGACTTTATACCTCCTACCTGAAATTTGGGATCTTCTGTTAGTTACTTCTTGCTGTGACAATATTCCTGACTATGGCAAATTGAGGGAGGGAGGGTTATTTTGGTGCACAATTCCAAGTTATCGTGCATCATTGTGGGGAAGTCAAGGTGGCAGGGAGTTGAAGCAATTGTTCATATTACATCTGTCGTCAAGAGCAGAGAGCGATGAGTTAGTGCATGCTGGGTGGTACTCAGCTGACTCTGTACTTTTTGTTCACTGAAGGGACCAGCCCATGAAATGATGCTGCCTACATTCAGGGTCAGTCTTCCCACCTCAGTCAACCCAATTAAGCAAACAGCTCATAGGCATAGCCACAGGCTGACCTAATCTGGACAACTCCTCATTGTGACTCCCTTTCCAGTTGACTCTACAGTGTGACTAGTTGACAATCAAGACTAATTGTCACACACACTCAGAGGCAAATTTGATCCCAAAGTCCTCAGCAATCCTTTCCCCATGCTATTATTCACCTGCCTCTCTACCCTTCGTTTATCTTCAATCCCCTCGTTACGGTGGTGAAGCACAAAGTTTTCTATCCAGTCACCGGCTCACCAAGTCTCCTTCTATTTTGTAATAATCCTATCCCATATTTTTATAAGAAATCAAAATTCTCAGCCAACAAACCCAAGTACTGACTACAGAAAGATGTTTTATTCCTTCACACATATTTCCAATGGATTTTATTTCTTTTCTTTATTTTGTGTACTGGTGTGTTCTGGTGTATGTGTGGAGGTCAGAGGACAACCTGCAGAGATCTGTTCTCTCTCTCCTCTATGTGGGTCCTGTGGGATTGAACTCTGGTTGTCAGACTTGGCAGCAGGAGCATTTGCCCAGGGAGTCATCCATCACACCAGCCCTGCAATAGATTTTAAAGAATTTAAATTGCAGTGTTTGTCTCAGTTAATAAGCAAGAAATACAGCAGTCAAGAAAGAGATCAAAAGACAGACATGAACAAAATCTTCATTTGGTTTCATCTTATCGACCTTTGAAGAGTTCTTCATCTTTAATTACTTTTAGTTTTATCTTGTCTCCCCACAAATTGTGATTACTATGTGGTAAGGAATTTGGGGGCTTAGTTTTCCTTCTCTGTCCCCCTCATTGCCCTGTTCACATAGTAAGTGTTTCATGGGAGGTTGTGAGTTACAGGACAATTCGGGTTCCTTTATTAAAGGTCACTCTGATGCTTTGGTGATTATCTCTCCATAAGCAAGGGAATTAGCTCTTTTTCAGAAGCCTTGGGCCATATTTCCCATAACAGAAGAGACACACATCTATTTTATGAGCCATCGTGGCTCTTCAAGAATTGTTACTTTGCCTGAATGTCAATCAGAAACCAGGCTTGTGACTCATGTGCATCATAGCCTCACATTTCTTCAGAGACTGTGAGCAAGGTGAAAGTGACATCAGTAATGTGCACTTCAGACTTTCAGTATGTCACATGGCCTAGCCTGGGAGGATTGAGTGACAGGTGAGCAATAGTTCTGATGATACAAACTATCAGGCATTCATTCCAAGGGAAACAGCAGAAGGGTGGAAAGAAAAGCATCCTTGCAGATGCTGGAATTGTTGCCTGGCAACTGAATCCAGGCTTCTCTTTCCATTGGGTAACCACGATTCCAGGAAATGACTTTGTGTCCTTAGGATCATCAGCACTGGCCAGGTATATAAAGGGACCCGACCCAGAAGAGACATCACACCTGAGAACACCCATCTGCTCTCCACTTCTCAGCCCCACTCCAGCACAGACACCCACCATGACCGGCTCCTGCTGTGGATCCTTCTCCTCCCAGAGCTGTGGAGGCTGCTGCCAGCCCTGCTGCTGCAGAGACCCCTGCTGCTGCCGCCCAGTGTCCTGCCAGACCACAGTGTGCCGCCCTGTGACCTGTGTGCCCCACTGCACCAGGCCCATCTGTGAGCCCTGCCGCCGCCCCATCTGCTGTGACCCCTGCAGCCTGCAGCAGGGCTGCTGCCGCCCCATCACCTGCTGCCCCACCTCTTGCACAGCTGTGGTCTGCAGACCCTGCTGCTGGGCCTCCACTTGCTGCCAGCCCATCTCTGTGCAGGCTCCCTGCTGCAGGCCCCCCTGCTGCCAGCCTGCCCCCTGCCGCACCACCTGCAGGACCTCCCCTTGCAACACCTGCTGCTGAGCCACCTAATATACAACTTTGCCTTATGAACAGAACTCTTCCTACTCCTGCTGGAGCAGATGGAAGTGCGACCTTTGCAACCCACCTGTTCTTCCTCAACTCACTCAGCTGTAAAGGCCCATCAAATTTCCCACATGTATGCTGCTGGTCATCTGCATAGCTCTAGACGATTCCTAGCTCTCGTCAGCTGAATTCTTGGCTTCAAAAACATGTAAACAAAGATGAAGTTCTTTCATGAAGCATGATCCCATTGCGTCACTGTAATTTTCTATTTCAGGGTTCAGACGGGATATATTTTCAGCATGATATTTTCAGGCTGTGGCTTTTCATGATAAAAACAATAAAATTTTATTTCTGATGAAGCACATATGCTTTTTTGTATTCTTCCTTGATATTCACAACCTCATTTACAGAATAAATTGCAGTGTTCAGAATGAGAAGAATCAAGGGAAAATGTTTTTTTTTTTATTCCTGAGACAGGGTTTCTCTGTATAGCTTTGCACCTGTCCTGGAACTCGTTCTGTAGCCCGGGCTGGCCTTGAACTCACAGGGAATCTGCCTGCCTCTGCCTCCCGAGTACTGGGATTGAAGGAGTACACCACCACCGCCCGGCTGGGAAAATGTTTCTAAAGGCTGTATTTTGAACTTTCCCCACATGAGTATTTGAGATACATCATCTGTAATTTTAAAAAGAATTCAAATATTTCAGATAATTTTGCTGATGAGATTTCATATTTAAAGACACAGACTCTTGTGGTGATGGGACAAAAACGTTGAGGCAGATCTTTGATTGTGAATTTGACTCATGAGTGGTCCATGCACATGAGAAAAGGAAGAAACCCCAAGTTACAGCCCCGTTTGCTTCCCGACATAGAAAACTATGCAATGATCCTATCAGCTAGTCCCCAGGAACACCCTCACCACTGAATTCCTCTGTCTTTACCGATCAGCCACTCTCCCATCCCCTGCAACCAGCACCACCATGGCAGTTAGGTTCCCAATGTGGCTGTTGACGAGAAAATCAAAAAATACAGCCTTGGGTTAGATGAGATGACATACAGTGTCATTAAAACAGTGTCACTGTGGGTGACATGATGTTTACATTAATCCTTGTAGGATGGCTTCACTGTTGCTAGAATCTTGTTAGGACAGTTAAGAAAACTAACTACTGTTTTTTTTGTTTGTTTGTTTTGTTTTGCTTATTGCTTTTGTTTTCTTGAATAAAACCTTCTACCATGGAAGTCATTTTAGAGAAAGGACAGACACAAACAAGTCACAAAACAGGGGCTCAAAATCGTGCTGTCAACTTCTTGAGTCCCGGGAATCTAATCTACATGAGTCCTTTGGATTGCTGCTTATACACTTAGTCCTATGCACTGACTGATGAGGCAGGGCAAGTGAGGGAGCTTTGTGAGGGGAGGGACTGAGCTGGTTTTGGTCAAGAATGGATTCTGATTCAACTGCACAACTTTTGGCACATAGACTACAACAGAATGATATTGAGAATAAATAAGCACTAAGGAGGTGAGGACACATCATCTTCCCAGCACACTTGCCTCATTTTTGATATGTGCATTTTTTTTTAAATAACACTGAACTGATTCATCACACGGTACCTCAACAGGAAGTCATGTGTCCAGGGTGTTCTGTGGCTAGGGACTTCAGGGACCATTTGATAGTGATACATCTTTAGTATATGTACAGTGGAGTTTTCTCATGACTAGGGAGGGCAGTTGCTTCTCATCAGACCTTTGGTTTACCAGTCCCATTGTTTTGCAGTTCTGCGGATAGAGCCTTATGAACACTAAGAAAGCGCTCTACGGCTGAGCTATAGCCCTTGCCCTCTGTGAGTCCAATTCCTTTCTGTGTGTCTTTGCTCACCATTTAAAAAGAAAGAAGTATAACGACCTCCGCTTCACTCCTCTCAGCATTTTCCTTCTTAGACATCAGGAAACTTTTTCATATGACTTCGTTTTCTCAGATAGATAGATAACATTTTATTTGCTTCCAAACACACTAATATGAGTGTTGGCACTTGTTTGTGTCCATGGTAACCCTACACTCTGGTCAGCTACAGTGGCTGCTATAGTGCTGGGTAACCCTGTAACAAACTATGCGAGCCTCACGACACATGAAAAGGAGTGAACTGGAGCCTCCAGTCACAGATCTAGAACAGAAGACATCATAGAGAAAAGGCAGACAAGAGCTATAAAATAGTGATGTCGTTCTTCTATGAAGTCAGATTGTTTGGAGTCTTTAAACATCAGGGTTGATTCTGTTGGTGGAAATAAACTTCATGAAGCCTCATACACAGGAGGTACTGGCCATACTAGACACAGATAAGAAAGGACTGAAGACCACTTTGTATCAGAGCTACCTGGTACTGCTATACCAGGAGATGGAAGCTTCTCTGGATGGACTCAGATTCTTTGACTTCCTCACCTTTTGGGTGGCTTTGTTCACAGTGTCCCATGACTATTTAATTGTGACCAATTTTTTTGGAGGCATATTTGGGAATTTTTAGAATTCCTAAGTTATGTGGGACTCAATTCTTCCAGTTCCTTTGGTAAGCAGCAAAATGCAGGTAGATGATTGAAAATGTCATATGTAACAGTTGCAAAAGTAAGTACACCATTAAAATTCCTAAACAAAGCAAATATTCAATAAGCTCTGGTCATGTGGTCCTCATCATTTATTCTGCACCTCGTTGGACTTACAAACAATGTTGTGACACATATTTGGGGTTTGAGTTTTGGCTGCAGCATCTACTAATACATGACATTGAGTAAATAACTCACTTAGACTGGTATAGGGAAATTGCAAGAAATAATAATCCCTACCTTGTAGGAATTTATAAAGATTAAATTAACACAGTTATTTAATTAAGCATGATGTTTGAAACAGTTGGGATTCAGTGATACTAAGTAAAGATACAAAGCAATAGAATTCCCTTAGAAAGGTTAAGACCGTGAAATCAGGGAATGGGTAACTAAGACAAAACCCACTGCTGAAGACACAGGCCTACTAAGATGTATTCCTGGAACTCCCGAAGGAGATGGGAAATTCCTTTCTTATTAACCTATTTTGACATACTCTTACAACATTCTTGCCTCCTTTTGTCATGAGCAGTGAGTGGAAAAGGAACTGTATGATGATTTGCTGAATTCACTTCCATCATTACCAATTCACCCCGAGGGCACGGCAGCTCTTCTGAGCCATCAAAACACCAACCGGCAAAAGCATCACCAAACTATGAAGATAATTGGCGACTTTGAAGTTAGGGTTATTAAGTTCATATTTGAACCATAAATAGCAAAATATAATGAGTTACCATGAAATAAGGAACACAAATAATCTTTTACAAGGACCCGAGCGCCTAAAACCCGTCAAGAGAACTTACTAATCCACCAATGCCATTACAGAAGGAATAAACCAAAACAAGGAAATGGCCATCTGTCCTGGGGGTCATCAGCACCGGCCAGGTATATAAAGGGACCCGACCCAGAAGAGACATCACACCTGAGAACACCCATCTGCTCTCCACTTCTCAGCCCCACTCCAGCACAGACACCCACCATGACCGGCTCCTGCTGTGGATCCTTCTCCTCCCAGAGCTGTGGAGGCTGCTGCCAGCCCTGCTGCTGCAGAGACCCCTGCTGCTGCCGCCCAGTGTCCTGCCAGACCACAGTGTGCCGCCCTGTGACCTGCGTGCCCCACTACACCAGGCCCATCTGTGAGCCCTGCCGCCGCCCCATCTGCTGTGACCCCTGCAGCCTGCAGCAGGGCTGCTGCCGCCCCATCACCTGCTGCCCCACCTCTTGCACAGCTGTGGTCTGCAGACCCTGCTGCTGGGCCTCCACCTGCTGCCAGCCCATCTCTGTGCAGGCTCCCTGCTGCAGGCCCCCCTGCTGCCAGCCTGCCCCCTGCCGCACCACCTGCAGGACCTCCCCCTGCAACACCTGCTGCTGAGCCAATCAACCTTAACGCTAAGGATTCCTGGCAGATGGCCAGGTTCATGCTGCTGCCACTCAGGACATCACTTAAAAAAATTGCTTTTCCTTGACAAGTATGTTCTTAAAATTAATTCAACCCATACATGAAAGATCCCTTTTGGGACCCTCTTCTGATAAAGAACACTGCACCCTCTTTGGACTGTGATCTAATACTTACATCATACTATTTTCAAATAAACTCAACATTCTCAGCATAGACATTATGGGCATTGTGATCATTTCCTTTGGTCTATTGTCTCAATTACCAGAGATTTTCTTTTTCAGTACAAGATACAGAATAATCTTACATTGTCCTGGGAAATAACTAAAGTCTGAGTTGTTTTATTGGAATCATTGTAAGTGGAATTTGGGGGCAAGCCATCTGATTAGAATGGTGGCAGTTAGTCCCCATCCGTTCATCACATAATCCAAATTCCACCCTTGCCAGTCAACTGAGAACCTCCCTGCAGTGGCCAGCCTGTTAGGAAGCTGTGCCCAGGTGGCATCTGCATGTCCAGGCTGCTGGCTTGTCTCCTGAGTTGAGAACTGTTGGGAAATCATGAAAGTCTGCAAAGCAGAGGTGGGAGAAACCACAGGGTACATCTGGTGAATTGTCTCTGCCTTGAAGACAAAAAAAAAAAAAAAAAAAAAAAGGCTAGTGAATGTGAAATAAGTTGGTTATTTGTAGGGATAAAATGTAATTATCATTACATTACCCCAGAGAATAGACAATTCCCAAACTTCAGGTCAACACTTATCCTCAGTATGGCAGAAGCCTGTTCTTCCTGCCAAGGTCACTAAGTCTCTTTTCTTGGTTACCATTGTGACTGCTGCTCTCAGTAAGCAATCTCTTCCTATGTGCTTCTATGTGACATTGAAAATGTGAGTGACAGTGCCAGCTCTTATGGATACTAAGTCTGCAGTGGCCTTCCAAGTCTGCTTACTTTTGTGCTCAGAAATTGCATATTATTGATATTTTTCAAGCAAATCAATCACTGTCAGTTTGGCATGTCTTTATTGTACATCTACCACAAATGAGGTGCTGAGCTCACCACACTGAAGGGTATACAGTGTGAAACAGGAGACCTTGCTTGAAAGAGTATATACTATGCACAGGGGGAGGATGTGTAAGTAAGTCAACTATCAACCTACATACCACAAGCAACATAAAGAATTGACAAAATCAGCTGGGCAAGGTGGTTTAGGCTTATAATCTCAGAACTTGGGAGGTTGAGGAAGGAAGATCACCACAACTTTGAGGATAGCCTGGGCTATATAGTGAAATCCTGTGAGAGAGGGGAAGGGAGAAGAAGAAAGGGAGGGAGAGAAAGAGAAACCAGGCATGGTAGTACACACCTGCAGTCCCAGCACTATGGAAATGGAAGCAGGAGGATCAGAAGTTCGAAGTCACAGTTGGGTACAGAGTTTGAGGTCTGCCTGGGCTGTGTGAGACCCTGGGACCCTGTCCTTCTTCCACTCCTGCTCCAAGAGACAAAAGTAAGTGTGTGTGTGTGTGTGTGTGTGTGTGTGTGTGTGTGTGTGTGTGAGAGAGAGAGAGAGAGAGAGAGAGAGAGAGAGAATGAGAACAGAAATTATTTAAATGAATGAAGATGATAAACCTCCTAGGAAATGCCACACAACTGTCCATAACATATTTGTATTATAAAGTAAACTGTAATAGAAGAAACCATTTTTGTGAGAAAATTTTTTCTTAAATAAACTATATCTGTTTAGTCTTAAATTGTAATATTATACAAAATCTACTCATAGCTGGTGATAATATTCAGTTTCTTCTCTAGGTTTTCTTAATTACATAATTCTTAAGTAAGCACATGTTTTTGCTTTGAATGAAATACAATATCTAAAGGCCATTATTGGGGTAAAGGAGAATAGAGAATATAATCTGTATGTTATAAAATCAAGAGGAGGAACTATTTAAATGGTGGAGGGAGGGTGGTAGTTAGAAGAAATAAGTACACAATAATAAAATATAATAATATATATGAAAATGTCACAAAAAGACCCCATTTCTTCATGTGCTAACCAAAAACAATCTAAAAAAATTAACTTTTTTGAGAAACTATTACTATTTTGGAGAAAACACTTAAGTCCCTTTTCCAATATATTCTGACTTCAAAACTTATCTATTTATCAAAGTCTAATTGACCTAAAGCAGTGTTTTGTACTGTAAAGAAGTCTCTTTGTTTGACAGGCAGGTGTATGGTGGGATTCTCTGATATTTTTAAAAATGTAACCAAATTATAAAGCATTGAATTTATCTTCTAACACTTGAAGATCAGCTCAATTATATAAATAATCTGCATTATTATGCTCCAAATTAATGAAGTCATAAGTTGTTAGCTATTCATGTCACATGTACAACTGCTCCTATCCATTTGTGTGAACAATCAGAAATTTGAGAACACAAGAAAATATTTCCCACACAAAATGTGTTCACAATGCTGATGTTGAATGATAGTGTTAAATGGGGGCCCTATGATTTTGCTATGAATAAAAATATTGCCCACCAACAGCAGGAAGCTCTCTAAATTCTTTATAAGTGTTTTTAAAGACACTGTCCTAGGACCCCAGTCTGTTGTTGAACTGGGGGTTTGCAGTAACACATTATGTCCACAGTTCTCACATATACGTGTCCTCTGCACTCGGCAGTAGTCTGATTCCCCTGAACAAAGACCTGGAAAGAGTGCTAAACCTTCCTTACAGGTACTTCAAATTTACTTTATGATATTAAAAAAAGCCACCACAAAATATTCATCTTATTTGATATGCATCCTGTGGCAACTAAGCGGAGAACTGGCCCATATCAAACACGCTGACTTTGTTCTAAGTTCAAATGTTAAAGTCTATGATACACCAAAATAATATGGTGTGTGTGTGTGTGTGTGTGTGTGTGTGTGTGTGTGTGTGTGTGTGTGTGTGTGTTCATGTGGGGCATGAACATGTGTGTGCACAGGCACATGTGTGTTCATGCATGTGCAGACCAGAGATCAACCTTGGGTATCACTTCTTAAATACCATCCATGGCTCATTAAGGTAGATTGGTTGGCCATGTAGCCCAGGAGATCTGCCTGTCTCTTCCTCCCCAGTACAGAATTATGATCATATGCCACCGCACCTTTAAGAAAAAACATGAATTCTGGGCATTTAACCCAGGTCCTGATGTTTACAAAGCAAAGCACTGTACCCACTGAGCCATCTCCCCTACCAATAATATAAACTTTTAAAATATATTTTTTAGATAGGGTCTCACTACACAGTTCAGACTCTCCTCCAACTAGAAATGCTCATGTTTCAACACTCTTTGTACTGGGATTGCAAGCCGGCAAAGGCAGCTAAAAAGCATTTCTTCACCTAACAAAAATAAGACACCAAGCATCTGACTCTGCTCTTAGTCCTTGGACAAGTATTTTTAATCCCCATGACTATTCAGATGTGCACAATTATCTGACCGAAGGACACAAAGGCAGTGAGTGTCAGAGCCTCATTGCGTGCTGAGTGTTATAGGATAAGTGGTGTCAGAAGACAGCATCTGCCTTGCTGCCAATGCTAAAGCAAGTAGCTGAGTTCTCACAGCCCTGTGTCATGGATAATGGGAACAGGAACCATATGTCCTCAGTCTGAAAATGAGGATGCGCTAGGGAGCCAGGAAAAGTATGCTACAGTAAACAAACATCTGAAGAGTTTGCTGAGCTAGTCTCAGATTCTGTCCTTGTGGGTCTTTATATAAGAATCAGAAAAAAAAATCCCTATGGGACAACTGATGAGAAGTATATGTAGCAGGGCGATTCATCTTGTTAAGTTAGCATTTTGTGCCTTTGGAGGAGAGTCCCATTGCAAAAGGAAAATTTTTAACCATGAGATTCCACAACAACATGAAATCTGATAATTAATGTGCACCAAATATACAACTGTTTATTTAGGTTACTGATTTGGAAAGAAGGAGAAGAAGGAGGAGGAGAAGGAGGAAGAGAAGAAGACATATTATGCCTATGAACAAAAGAAAGAACCCAAAGTATGTGAAGCATCATTATCTATGAGACACATCGGCATTTCTCCCTCCTCTATCTCCCTGGTTGTGGAAATAGTTAATCCGCCTTTTTTTTTTCCCTTTTGAGATAGTGTCTCACATAGCCCATGCTGGTTTTGAACTTGCTATGTAGCCTAAGATTACTTTGGATTCCAGTTCCTTTCGACTCCACTTCCCATGCACAGGGATATAGCTGTGTACCACTGTGCCTAGTATATGTGGCCCTGGGGATCAAACCCGGGGCTTTGTGAGTGCCAGGCAAGCGTGTTACCAATGGTACTACAGTTTCTTTAAAAGTAGTAAAATTAGGTTTTAATTACCATTGAGGTAACTTTAGATCCTAGAGCCTGAGGCACACTTGTGCTTGTGTGTGTGTGTGTGTGTGTGTGTGTGTGTGTGAGAGAGAGAGAGAGAGAGAGAGAGAGAGAGAGAGAGAGAGAGAGAGAGAGAGAGAGAGAGAGAGAGAGTCATTCTAAAATAATCTAGCTGATGCCTAGAAAGTTTCAGGAAGGTTTGCAAAGCTGGCAAATAAGGAGGCCCTTCCTGAAGCAGCTTGCCCAGTGCGTCTTGAGCAGAGCTACAATATTACAAATATGGGGGAGCCTTCCTTTGTGCCCCCATCCCGAAAGTCATATTGAATAATACCTTTGCAGTCTAGAGTAAGAAAACTTCCACCATTTCACTTGATGATAGTCATAGGATATCAGAGGGGGAGGGAGAATCTCCCCACAGCATTTGGGCTGGGGAGAGGGCTCTGTGAGTAAAGTACTTGCCACACAAGCACTGATATCTGAGTTTGGACCTCCAGCACCAACGTAAGAGCTGCGCATCTCCAGCCTTGGGAGGAAGTGGAACAGGTCAGCCCCTGGAGTTTGATGGCCAGATGATTTGATAGGATTAGTGAACTTCAGGTTCAGGTAAAAGGCCATGTCTCAAAAAGTAAAGTGAAGCATGGAGAGGAAAACATGGACATTTGGCTTCTGCAAGTGCCCCTGCATACACATACACACATGTCAGCATGTGCTCCTACATACACCAACATATGCATACAAAAGCCACATTTCCAGTTAGGCATAATGGTGTACATCTGTAATCTCAACCCTTGGGCAGCTGGGGCAGGAGGATCATAAGTTCAAGACCAGTTGGGCTATATAGTGAATCCCTGCCTCAAACAAACAAAATCTGATTTAGAGATAAAAATTAGTTCCCTGTGACCAGTAACATCAGAGTTGAACATATCCTGAACTAGAGAAAATAAAGATGCACACAGTGACCTTAGATGCTTTCTTTTAATACATTTACAATATATTAATGCAATACAATAATATTATTAACAAAAATAAACTTTGGAAGACTACAGAAATAGCTCAATATTTAAGAACACTTGCTACTAGCAGAAGACCCAAGTTCAATTCCCACCACCCATGTTGTGACTCAGAGCTATCTGTAACTGCAGTTCCAGGGCACCCAATGCATTCTTCTGACCTCTGAGAGGATGAGGCATGTACATGGTGCATATATATGCATACAGGCAGAACACTCATGTGTAGAAAATACAATCAAACACATCTAAAAGTTGCCTTTTGATTTTTCTGTATTTGAGCTGCTGTTCTAGCAAAAGAATTTATAGTATCTTACACCTAATGGTAAATAAATGTATTCTTAATGAATCTCTTAAATCAACATGCTTAGTGCTTGTGTCATTTACAGACAGGTGCTTCTGGGGTAGAATCCAGTCAACAATCTATGTACCTCACTCTACTCAATTATGTTGAAAACTGAGTTCTTTTGTGGCCATGTGCTCCAGGTTTACCTTAATTGCTGATACTTGAAATGAGCCCAAAGAGATGGTGGGAGGAGCTGGGGGAGATTGGTCCACAGGAAAAATCACAGTCAGATAGGAAAGTGCCGGTATTCCATCACACAAAGTGTGGCTATAATTAACAATATTGCATCATCAAAACTAGAAGACAGAATTAGGAATGTTTTCAGCACAATGGAATGAGAAATGTCTGAGAGGACCATGGCAGGTTGCCTCCTGGATTGATCAATACACGGTGGGTGAGTGTACCACAACGTCACACTCCACTCCATAAACCCCCACATTTTCTGTCCAAATGGCACTCCGTCATCTCATGGCTGTGATTTTCAAGTTTTCACAATGAACAGTGAGTGTAAGATGTTCATATTTAGAGATGTAGTAAGAATCATTTAATGAGACCATGACTCAACCGTTACTCAAACAGAAGTTGACTTAATTAGTCAAAAGATAAACAAGAGGGGTCATCAGCACTGGCCAGGTATATAAAGGGACCCGACCCAGAAGAGACATCACACCTGAGAACACCCATCCGCTCTCCACTTCTCAGCCCCACTCCAGCACAGACACCCACCATGACCGGCTCCTGCTGTGGATCCTTCTCCTCCCAGAGCTGTGGAGGCTGCTGCCAGCCCTGCTGCTGCAGAGACCCCTGCTGCTGCCGCCCAGTGTCCTGCCAGACCACAGTGTGCCGCCCTGTGACCTGCGTGCCCCACTGCACCAGGCCCATCTGCGAGCCCTGCCGCCGCCCCATCTGCTGTGACCCCTGCAGCCTGCAGCAGGGCTGCTGCCGCCCCATCACCTGCTGCCCCACCTCTTGCACAGCTGTGGTCTGCAGACCCTGCTGCTGGGCCTCCACCTGCTGCCAGCCCATCTCTGTGCAGGCTCCCTGCTGCAGGCCCCCCTGCTGCCAGCCTGCCCCCTGCCGCACCACCTGCAGGACCTCCCCCTGCAACACCTGCTGCTGAGCAGTGAGCTGAGCACCTGGGGCAGGCAGCCGCCCTTTGGAAAATAGTCGTGATCCTATTTCTCTCTCTCTAACCTCCTGCCCTGAGCCACTTATGCCCTAAATCATCCAGCTTGTGAATGGAGGCCGGGAGCCTGCCATGAAGGCTGGTGCGACTTTTTAGCAGTCTTTGTCCTTCTCTCCTTCTTGGATCTAAGGTCTTTTTGAAGATTAGTTTATGTTTTGTTTTTTAATAAATTTCTCTTCTTTGGCCCCACAAATTATTGCTTTGCTCTTACTTACTTGTGCCTTTTAAATTATTTTAATTTATTCTTTGAGAATATTCTGCACATGTACAATTTACGTTGATCGCATCTATATCCCACACTCCCCCTTCAATTCCAGACCATCCTCCCCTCCCCACAACCATGACCCTCTTACAGCTTCATACCTGTTTTTCAGTAACTCACTGAGTCCCATTAGTGCTGCATTTATCTGCATAGGTACAGGGCCATCCGCTGGAGCACGGGCAGCCTACCAGAGGAGGGGAGTCCATCTTCTTCAAGCTTTTTTAAAAATTAGGTCTCAAAGAAATTCTGGTTGCTTACCACAGACTGCATAGGCCATGAGAAACATCAACTGAGGTTTTAAAAAGCTTTCCCTCAAAAACCTGACAAGTTCCCACGCCTAAATGAAAAGCTATAGGCAATTAATGACTACTACTAAAAGAGAGAGGAATCAGTCCTCCCCATGGACAAGCCCCCTATTGGTTATTCAATATCAAGTGGTCATCTCTAAAACATATACACATGAGCAACACATGAAGTTGTGTTTATGTATTTGTGTGTGTATACATGTAATAATCATAAAGAAAAAGAAAAATTAAAGTATGTCCTTTTATTTTTTACTACTTTTATTTCATGTGTTTGGATGTTTTGCCTATGTGTATGTCTATTCATCGTGTGTGTGTGTGTGTGTGTGTGTGTGTGTGTGTGTGTGTGCCTGCACGTGTGAGTGTGCACGTGCACACGCGCCTGGTGTTTCAGAGGTCAGAAGAGGGTATGGGATTCCTTGGAACTGGAGTTACAGGTGGTGATGAGCTGCACTGTCAGTGTTGAGAATTGAACCCAGATCCTCTGGAAGAGCAATCAGTGCTTCTAACCACTGAGCCATCTCTCCAGCTTATTTTTTTTCTTTCATTAAAAGCCTCTGGGGAGATGAGTCATAACTACTTTGACACAATTAAATAGAATATGAGAAATGAGATGTATATGTCATATAGTATCCACAAAGACATTACTATTGTTTAGAAAGAAAGTTTGAAAAATGTTAGTATCTTCTATGAGTTAAGGTTTTGTTGCCCAGATTAGAAGGAGAGCAGCTTTCTCATCAGTGGAAACAGTCTAGACAAAGGTATGGAGGGAAGTGCCTCAAGGGTCATCCATACATTTTGGCTACAGCACTGGATATGTGAGGAGCCGCCGTGGAAGGACTGTTTAGAGACTTATACTTTGCCTGTCAGCCAATGGAGTTTGTAAGTAAGCGCTAAGGAGCCATTTCAAGCCTTGGGTCCATACATGGCAGGACAGAAGCTGGTGCTGGTGGTGGGAGCTTTTTAATGACGACAAGAAGAAGGCTCAATCAGTAAAAGTGCCACGCAAGAGCGAGAACAAGAGTTCAACTCCTAAACACATGTGGAAAAAGTCAGACATGGTAGTACAGGCTTGCGGTCCCAGTGCCAGGGAGAGACACAGCCTAATCAGCGAGCCCCAGGTCCCCAGGAGGGACTCTGTCTCAAAATAAATAAATAAATAAATAAATAAATAAATATATAAATAAATAAATAAATAACATGGACAGCTCCTGAGGATGACAGCCAAGGTTGAGTTCTGGCTTCCCTATTTATGCACACACACAAACACGTATGTTCACACATACACAGAGAGGGAGGGAGGGAGGGAAGGAGAGAGAGAGAGAGAGAGAGAGAGAGAGAGAGAGAGAGAGAGAGAGAGAATGAAGGTGACACACACAGAAAACCAGATACATTAAATTTAAAGTGGGAGACAAGAAACAACTAGAAAGCAAATGTGACTTATTTCAACTCTGGGCTAAAAATGCTTAAAAGGATTTTAATATATTTATGCTTCTTTGCTTTGTGTTTCAGATTCTTATTCTGTAGTATAGCCTACCCAACACCTCATGTTTATATTCTTGAAGTATTTAAAGTAAAGGCAGTACACAACGAGTTTTACTGAAACACACTGAACCTGGAAAGCAGCATGTCATAAAATAAAATAAAAAAAAAAAAACTGGTCTAGGAAAAGTAGAGGAGACCATCACACCCATGTCTTCTCTTGGTGTGTACAAGTGCTCATTTAATGTCTACGAATTTCTCTGTTCCCAGATCACAATGTTCTTTCAAGAATTGATGCTGAGGTAAAATGAAAACTCATGCCTACCATAACACCAATGTTCTGGTCTAGGACTTTGAGAATGAATGGCTCTGTTTCTTAACTCATTCCTTTAATTGATCAATCCTATTGATACTCCACAGCTTTGCGCACCAGAGCAAAATATGAGACAGATAATTATTCTTTTTCTTTATAACCCTTCAGTGTTCTGTGACTAGTAGAACTAAACAAGCTTGTGACACTCACATTGAAAACAGTATTGTTTTCTACACCTAAAATGTCAAGTAGTCAAAAAATGGGTTATTGTTTTTTCTTTCCATTATTCAATGATTACATGTAACTATTTTCAACTTCATGCCTATCACCATGGTTACCAGAGAGCGTACATCTTTACTGAAACTAGCATGAACAATATTCCAACATAATCTTACCACTGTCCAAAACAGTATCCCCATCTCATAAAAGCCATCTTTGTGTTTGCATTCATATGCGTAGGATTAACAAGCCCACCACTGAAGCAACAATGACTCTTGGTCACTCTACGTTTTTCATGTCCCTCATGTAACCCTGAACATACAGCAGAAAAATCACATTGTTTTTGTCTAATACCAGAAATGGTTTTAACTTTTCTTTGCTAAGATTTATCCTAAAATTTTGCTTTTGTACCTACTAACACATATTGATAACCCCTTTTTAATCTCTCTTACAAATATTATGAACCAGAGAGACAGTATTTCCTGATTCCTTTCATCTCCTTGACTCCTCTTTGTAAATTAGGCTGCTGTCCCATTTGGCTCAATACCCTTTTTGCAGGGCATATGGTGTAATAACATAAAATGACATCAACTGAAAGCCTTTGGGGAACACTGTCCAAATGATCCACATAGCATCAATTTTAAACTATCATAAGGAAGCATAGGTTTCTCTTGACTGCTTTGTGGGTGCTTTTCCCCACTCACTGATTGCAAATTTTAGCCTCTTCTTTAAATTAAATTGGAGTGCAGCAAGTTTTGTTCCATATATTCTCCTGAGTGACAAATGAGTCCTCAAATATTAATGTCTTAAGCTTAGAAGAGCTCACAGAAATCATACAAAAAATATCTGGAGATATCTGTGAATTCCTTTTAATGTGTAACTTATCTTTCTATGTGTAACTTTCTACACAATGATATAGAAACAGTGATATTAGCAATAAAATTAAAAAACAGAACCATAAAGACAGTCTTCTTGAAGGACAACCCAGGATCAATGGTCCTTTTCTGTATATTTGAGATTTGGTGAGTGTGTCTCTGTCATCGTAATTACAGGTGAGAGTCACCTTGTCAGGTGCCATGACCACAAACACAAAACTGAGGCGAAGACTCAAGTGGAAATCACGACTCTGTTTGGACATAAAGCATTTAACATGTCTGCCTCAGATGAACATATATGATGAGCATTAGCTGAGCAACAAGCAAACACCCAATTTAAAATATGTTTAAAGTAACTCAGGGGCCCCAGAAAATCTGGTTTTAAGAGTAACAAGATAAAAATGCTACCTGTCACAGAGCGACTGCCCAAGCCTTATAAAAGGCCCCAGCTGGAACAAGCAGCCAGAATCCAGAAACTCATCTCAACTTCACAGCTCTCAAACCAACACCAGACACCATGGCCTGCTGCGCTACCAGCTTCTGTGGCTTTCCCACATGCTCCACTGGTGGCACCTGTGGCTCCAGCTGCTGCCAGCCCAGCTGTTGCCAGCCCAGCTGCTCCCAGTCCAGCTGTTGCCAGCCCAGCTGCTGCCAGCCCAGCTGCTGTGGAACTGGCAGTGGCCAGGAGGGTGGCAGTGGAGGCGTGAGCTGCCGCGTTAGATGGTGCCGCCCAGACTGCCGCGTGGAGGGCACCTGCCTGCCCCCCTGCTGTATCGTGAGCTGCACACCCCCAACCTGCTGCCAGCTGCACCATGCCCAGGCCTCCTGTTGCCGCCCCTCCTACTGTGGACAGTCCTGCTGCCGTCCAGCCTGCTGCTGCTACTGCTGCCTGCCCAGCTGCTCTGAGCCCAGCTGTTGAAAATCTTCTGACAAGAATCCTGAGAGGATGACACTTCAAAATGAACCAGCTATAACCCTAGAAACCTTCAGTATCGATAACTCAGCTACTGTCCCAGGTACAGAATTTCCCAGGAGGTAAAGTCATTTGCCGTGAAAGAGCCAACATCTCTGCTGGCTTGAACACCGACAAACGCCCTACAATGTGGAGAGGGGGGTGTAATACATCACCATAAGTATCACCAGAAATACTTCAGTAGCTTATTGGGACTTGTATACTTAATAAAAAGTATTTGATATCTTCAATGGTAAGAAGTTATTGTCACTGCTTTCTTTCCTTTGGAATTTGTTAATAATAGTGGGGACTGGAATTTTTCAAAGTCTCAACATGGCACTACAGCATTTTTTTTCTTTAACTATGCTTGTTCTTTCAATAATCCTTTTTCTTTGTTTCCTACTAAATGGTCTATTACTTCTGCAACCAAAATACATCACTAAAAAACACAACAACTGCCGGGCGGTGGTGGCGCACACTTTTAATCCCACTCGGGAGGCAGAGCCAGGTGGATCTCTGTGAGTTCGAGGCCAGCCTGGTCTACAGAGCGAGATCCAGGAAAGGCGCAAAGCTACACAGAGAAACCCTGTCTCGAAAAAAAAAAAAAAAAAAACACAACAACCATGAGGACCCTTACCTGAAAGAAGTGGTCCTGGTATTCCAAAAGGTCCATTTTACAATAGGAAGTTTGTGTCATTTGGGTGTCTGAGGCATTGCCAAGCACATCCAGTCACTCACGTGTGACTCTACAGATGATGCTTTCAGACATCAAAGGGGTACTAAGGTGTAATGCAAAATGAAAGACCATAAACTCAAGATGGCAAAATAACAGCACTAGATGTTTCTAGCCACAGCTTGTAAGCCGTGACCCATGACTACTGAGTAAGTCACTTCACTCGCCTGAGCATCCATTTCTCATCTGAAAACTAGGGGATGTCCCATTCAGATGTGTAGATCATCAAATGAAAAGGCGACATGCTGGCCTTATCTTCAGACATCAGAAGAGGGAAAGAACCCAATGATCCAATAATATTATATGCTTTATTGTTGTCTTGGTTAGTTTGTAATGTTACCTTCACACACTCTAGAGTCACCTGAGAAGAGGGACCCTCAAATGAAGAAAGGCCTTGATCAAATTGGCCTGTGGGTATGCCTGTAAGGAATTCTCTTGATTGCTAATTGATGTAGGAGGCTTCAGCCCACTGTGGGTGCTACCACCCCTAGGCAGGTGGTCCTAGGCTGTGTAAGAGCACAAGCTGAGCCAGACTGCAGTCCCACCAAAAATGTATAAAGGTTCTCTTTCCCTTTGTCCTCAACAGCACTTGTCAATTATTATCTTGATCTTAGCTATTCTGAGTGGGGCAAGATGAAAATATCAAAGTAGTTTTAATTTGCTTTTCCCTAATTGCTACAGACGTTGAATACTTTTAAAGATATTTCTTAGCGAAATAAAATTCTACTTTTGAGAGCTCTCTGTTCAGATCTATAGTCCATTTTCAATTGGGTTATTTGTTTTCTTAGTTCTTTATATATTCTGGGTATTAATTCTAGATAGGGAAAAGTTTTCAATATTCCCCCCCTAGATAAAGAGTATAAGCAATCAATGGCTCCTGAGAGAAAGAAAGAATAGTTTTCTTTGGGGATAATTCCCTTATACCTTATATGTCATCCAATCCCAAGTGATCAGCCCTGCACACAAGCACATGCCAGCAGCACTAAAGAGACTCAACTCAGTAAGAGAGACATTATTTTTAAGAAAAGAGGTTATGAATTTGAGGGGGGTGGAGGCATGAGAGGAGTTGGAGGAGAGAAGAGGGGGGTAGATATGATGTTAATACAATACTCTAATATTCATATATGAAATTTTCAAAAACTAAAAAGAATTAGATAAAAATAACAACCCAGAACCAAACGAAAATAAAAGCAAGCTGAGCATAAGCTGAGAGTGAGCCAGGAAGCGACTTGGTTTGTTCCTCCACGATTTCTGCCTCAGTTCCTGTCCTGACTTCCCTCAGGGACAGACTGTGACTTGAAAGTATAAACAGAAATAAACACTTTCCTTCCTCCAGTCGCTTTTGGTCAGAGTGTTTTTATTGTAGTAGCAGCAACTCAAACCTGGACAGCTGTCATTTTGAAGATTTTATAAGTTGCCTTGGAACATTAAGGCATAATGACCTCAATAAGACCGTCTCTGTCCATCATGCCCAAACTGAGGAAGCCAGGATGTTTGCTGTTGTTATCTCGCCTGTTAGTGTCTTGTAACTAGTGATCCTCGATATGTACTTTGGAAAATGATGAAAGAACGTATCAGTCTTCTAACCTGTATTTTTGTACCTATACAATCCTCTCAAGTGCTGCGAGGCAGAACACAGAGCACAATGTTGGTCTCATCTTATCACCATTCTTGTTCTAATCTCCAAAAGATGTTTCTAAAGTAAAACAAGTCCAAAACAAAAGCTGCACAATGGAGCTTTCATTCCATGGGATAAAATCTTTGGTTATAGAATCAACGTGATGAACTACAGGTCATGACTAGCAGCATTTAGCAAGTGATTGTTTAAAGGTTATAGGGTATTCTTCAGGGGTGATTAAAGAGATTGGCCATCAGAGGTCTAAAATGTACCATGAGGTTGAGAAGATGGCACAGTGGGTAAGGGTGTTTGCTGTGAAAGGAAGAGGACCTGAGTTCAAATCCCCGGTGCCCATATGAAAAGCCAGGCATGGCCGTGCATGCTGGTATCACCAGCACTGGGGAAGTTGAGACAGGCAGACCCCAGGAACACTCTGGCCATCTAGCTAGTCAACACGCAGAGAGCTTCAGATTCACTGAGAGATCTTGTCTCAACAACAAAACGGAGGAGCCAGCAAAGGTGGCTTGGTGTCACAAAAATCTGACCACCCGAGTTTTATCCCCAGAATCCATGTGAAGATGGAAGAAAATAACAGGTGCCACAAAGTTGTTCTCTTACTTCAACATGCACCCCATGCCCTGTGCACACCTGCACACGCACCGATGATGATGATGATGAAGATGAAGATGATGATGATGAGAGCAATAGAGGAAGATTGCTCATATCCTCCCCTGACCTTCTCCATGTGCACACGCTGAGGAGTGTGCACCCACATGCTCCTGTGCACATGAACCACAAGACACACACATACACAAAATGCACTAAGTATCACCTTACTGTACACTTTAAAATGGTTCTTTCATTATATATGAGTTTTACATCAATTTGTAAAAAAGTAAAAAAGGCCTTCCCTAGTACAACTTCATAACAATTAGAAAAACACCACCTTGAAGTCAGCATATACCCAGGGAACACAGCTCATCAGACCTACAGTACATTGGCATGAAGAATGGTACACACTTTCTTCTGTGTGAACACAGCCCCACATCCAGGCACAATCTATACACCTGTGCTTAATGGGCTTACAACATGGTCAATATCCAAATCCTAATATATAGGTCTCCTGTCTCCAACTGGATAAAAAGTTAAAAGTTGAGGCATCTTTTACTTAGAAGGACTTCAACTCAGAAGCATCCAAAGGACATAGGTTGATATTTAGAAAACTTAAGAAGGACCTTCTTACTTGGTTAAGGCTAGAAAGTTGGGGATGAGAGGAAGTCTTTGAGGCTCGTTTGTTGCCTGGTTGAGGTCCCTGGGATAAATACAAAGTAGAGAAGCATGGATGCCCTGGGCAGGAATGGTGCATTCACTTGGCTGGTGTATCAACCACCACACTTTATCCTTCAGAACTGTAAGAGAGAATTAGATCAGACTGGTTCAGAGCATCAGTGAAATGAGGATGAAGAAAGTTGGAGAACTCCCCCCCCCAGAACCAGGACTATGCTGTCTTACACAGAAACCACTCAAACATCAGTACCACTCTTAAGCAGAGGGTCAACTATTCAAAAATAAAAGTCCAAAAGTCCCTTGTTCTTACCATACAGGAGTGGTCTGGGCCCTCCAAAATGAAGTTGTGACAATGTAAGAGAATAAGCAGGATAATTTTTATAACATCAATGTCCAGACACCTGCATTTCCAGTAAGACACAGATATTGATGAAATTATTAAGGCCACTCCACGTAGTTAAAAGGGAGGTTTATTTTGTGGGGTGACTTACAAGTGAAGGGATAGGTAACAGGGTCTGGGAAGGGTGTGGCACAGTCCAGCGGTGTTCTCTGGAGAACTCTGCTCCATCTACCTCCAGCGTCCAGGGTCCAGGAACCAAGAGAGCTTGAGCATCCAGATCTCGGGTCTTCAGGGTCCTCCGTTGGCCCTGCCTTGTAGGCGTGATAGTTACCGAAGCCTCAATGGGGGTTGGAACTTCCAGATCAAAGCTGGAACGGCTACCCACTACACACAGACACAAGTTCCCGGTATTTAAAAAGCATAGAAAATCTACAAAAAGAAATATCATGAATATTTTTATCTGTTTTGATTTCCATGGAAATCAATACAGAAGAAATAGACTCAAGTGGGGGGGGGCAGAGTCTGGCTATATCTCGTGTTCTTGATTTCATTGAGGTTAGTAAGGGGATGTTCAGATTCATCTTCACTTTATGGCAGAAAAGTAGAATTCTCAAGTTTCAAGTGACATTTTTGTAACTGCTTTATTAGATGTATCATGTGTGCACCCACGTGCGCAGAGGTGCAGTAGGAGAAGCTAGCTCCTCCTCCCACCACATGGCTCCCAGGGGTCAAACCCAGGTCATCAGGCTTGGTGAGCTGTTCTTTTATCTGCTGAGCCAGCTTGCTGGCCCTTGAGCATTGTGTTTCATTGTTAGTAATTACCTAAGTCCGTAATCATGAAAGTTGACTTAAATCTTGTACTGAGGGAGTTCTTGAAAACAGTGCCAAGGTTGAAAAGGCAGGAACAATAATGCCATGCACAATGCCATTATCTCCAGGGCCTTTTATCAACAATGTACCACAACGTCTCAAATACCCGAGATCGGTATCTTTAGCACCAAGCATCCTGCTGAATTCGAATTTCAACATGAATTAAACAGCCCCTGAGATCGTTATCAGGACACCTGCACGTTCCAAGCACCTAAGGTGAAACATTAGCAACCAAAGAAGCTGGGGAGATTTGCCACAGAGTGTGAAGGCTTGAGTTTGACTCCCCAGGATCCACATAAAACCTAGAGGGATCTGTAATCTCAGAACGTCTATGGAGAGATGGGAACTGGAGACAAGAGGATCCCCCAGCTTGGCCCACGCTGTGGGAAACAAGAGAGCCTGTTTCAAACAAGGTGAAAGGCGAGGACCCACACCTGGGGTTGGCTTCTGAACTCCACAGGAGCTCCATGGTGCATACATGCACTCACTCACATACACGAATGTATACACACACACACACACACACACACACAAATGGAAAAAGAAAACTAAATTTTATCCTCAGTCAGATGATAGAAGCTCAGACTTCAGATTCACCACTTGGTTTTATGTAGCCTTGAGGATCTCTCTCTCTCTCTCTCTCTCTCTCTCTCTCTCTCTCTCTCTCTCTCTCTTTCTCTCTCTGTTTATTTATTTAGTTAGTCCTCTTTTAATTTATTCTTCTCTCATATAACACATCCTCTCCCTTCACTCCTCCCAGTCTCCCTTCCACCTCCCTCTTCCCCGATCCACTCCTCCTCTGTCTCCCTTGAGAAAAGAGCAGGTCTCCCAGGAATACCAACCAAAGACCGCAGAACAAGTCACAATGAGACTGGGCACAAACCCTCATATCCGGGCCGAGTGAGGCAACCCAGTAGGAGGAAAAGGGTCCCAAGGGCAACCAAAAGAGTCAGAGACACCCCTTCCCACTGTTAGGAGTCCCACAAAAGCACCGAGCTGATCTGCTGGCAGCTCAGTTTCCTCCCCAGCATTATGAGAGCTGCAGTAAGCTCCATGCTTAGGATTGCCGGGAAAATGGAATGGTTTGCTACCAGGTACAGTCGGTTCTCTAGGAACATGGTAAGCGCCCAAAAAGCATTACTAGTAACTATCCGTTCACATTTTCCAGGTGCAGAGAAGGAATCTTTTCTGTCCAGGGGAACCCACCTTTGCTTCACAAAGGAATTAAACTCCCATGTGAGATTCAAGACCCAATTACAAGGGTCAACACTGAGTAATTTTGACTCTCCTTAAGTAGGAGCAGCATTATCCAATCATCCTTTGGCAAAAGGAAAATTATAGCGAATATGGGTGATCCATGCTTATGTTTCCAATGAACGCTAATGACTACTTCCCAGTAGTTAAGAGCCCTAATTGAACGCCAAATAAAATAAACTTTTTACAGGCTTTCAGGAGACTGAACAAGTAACTCGGGAAAAAACAATTATCATTTAGAGGAAAATTATATAAACATAAACAAGGAAGAGACTTTGGAAATTGGGGAAACAGCAGCCAGCCAAGGATTATAAAAGGACTGGAGTGGTTGTCACCACCCAAAGTCAAAAAACTTCTCCAAACAAAGAAACCTTCAGCACAGAGCAACATCTGGTACCATGGCCTGCTGCGCTACTAGCTTCTGTGGCTTTCCCACATGCTCCACTGGTGGCACCTGTGGCTCCAGCTGCTGCCAGCCCAGCTGCTCCCAGTCCAGCTGCTGCCAGCCCAGCTGCTCCCCATCCAGCTGTTGCCAGCCCAGCTGCTGTCAGACCAGCTGCTGCCAACCTAGCTGCTCCCAGACCAGCTGCTGCCAGCCCACATGCTGTCAGACCAGCTGCTGCCAGCCCAGCTGCTGTGGAACTGGCAGTGGCCAGGAGGGTGGCAGTGGAGGCGTGAGCTGCCGCGTTAGATGGTGCCGCCCAGACTGCCGCGTGGAGGGCACCTGCCTGCCCCCCTGCTGTGTGGTTAGCAGCACACCCCCAACCTGCTGCCAGCTGCACCATGCCCAGGCCTCCTGTTGCCGCCCCTCCTACTGTGGACAGTCCTGCTGCCGTCCAGCCTGCTGCTGCTACTGCTGCCCGCCCAGCTGCTCTGAGCCCAGCTGCTGCCAGCCCAGCTGCTCTGAGCCCAGCTGCTGCCAGCCCACCTGTTAAGACCCCACTGTTCAACTTTCAAGTCTTCGGCCACTAACACGTTCTTGAACTTCGATTTGGCTTGTTTTGGGGGCAGGGAGGGCCACCAAACAGTTGGCTCACAGAACATTTTTTTTTTTCGTCTAATACTGGGAAGGCTTTGATATCCCCTGTGAAAATAATAAAATCCAAATTTGATCCCAAAATGAGAAAATCGGTTTTCCTTGGGATTTCCCCCATGTTACAAGGGTTGAGGCTGCCAAGGCCATGGAAAAATCTTCTATGCTGAGATACTTTCCGTTCTTCTTTCACTGTTCTTAAATTACTCTTATAAAAAAAAAAGGCTGATGTATCAAAGGTAATAAATTATATGTGATGGCATATCAAAATCACTTCTTTTTATTTAGAGGGCAAATAACAGACAATTCATAGAGAACCACATTGAAAAAATTCTGAGTTTGATTCTAAACCTTTATTTAGTTTGCACAGGAAGTGGGGCAGGCACATGCCGAAGTGTGAACGTAGAGATCAGAGGCAAACTCTCCTTCTGCCTTACGGTTCTGAGGATTGAACTCGGGTCTTCAGGCTTGGTGGCAAGGGACTTTACCTTGTCAGCCCCTCTTTTATATCCTATATTGCTCTTCTTCCGGGATGGAAATGGGATGAGTCCCAAGGGCAGTTAAAACGCTGCAGCATTTCCATGTTCTTCCTTCGTTTTGTTGCCTTCATTAAACACTCTGACCAAAAGCAGCATGGGGAGGAACAGGCTGTTTGGCTTAAACTTCCCGGTCACAGTCCATCACTGAGGGAAGTCAGGGCAGGAACCTGGAGTCGGAAATCATGGAGGGATGCTGCTTAGTGGCTTGCTCTCTGGCTCACTTGAAGGCTTATTTTTAGCTAGCTTTCTTATAAGACCAGGACCACTGCCTAGGGATGGTGCTGGCCATAGGGAGCTTAGCCATCCTCAATTAACTGATAATCAAGACAGTCTCTCAAAGACTAACCTGAAAAAGATACTCACTTTGTTGAGAATCCCTTTCAGGTTATCGCAGGCCATGTCATGTTGACAGCTGTCACTAACTAGGACACCCAAAGTCTCTTAATCTCACCCAGAGCTTTTACAACTAGATGGCACAGAAGCTAGAATCTCAGAACCCAAAGGGGACTTCCTTTCCCATCCACTAGAAGGAAGCTGTTTCTGGTAATCCTAAAACAGTGGTAACACATGCTAACAAATCACTCGTTTCCACTAACTTAATCTTGCAGGACAGAAAGAGACAGGTGTCAGGATGGCCAACCTCTCCCAAGAAAACACCAACAGATGGAGATTTTAAAACCATTTTTTCCCAGTTGCTAAAGAGCAAGTGAGGATAACCAAGACTTTGCTCAATATTTATAATTAACTTATGTTCTTTGGTTTCAGATATATGCTTAATATAAAAAGATGTGCTTATTACATATAAATGTGCTTTTATGTAATATGTATGGAAACAGATTTTTATATATTAAGCATAAGTATCAAGAATTGCCTCATAAACCCAGGGAACTTTTCAAACTATATGGGTAGACCTTGGACTTGGAACTCGAGGGTATAGAAGATGATAGGTAGGTAGGTAGGTAGGTAGGTAGGTAGGTAGGTAGGTAGGTAGGTAGGTAGGTAGATGGTAGAGATAGATAGATAGATAGATAGATAGATAGATAGATAGATAGATAGATAGATAGATAGATAGATAGATAGATAGATAGATAGATAGATAGACAGACATAAAATCATCATCATCATCAATATCAACATCAACATCAACATGGCTAGTGGGTAAAGGTGCTTTGACCAAGACTGACCACCTGAGTTCTGTTCCTGGAATTCACACCAGTGGGAGAAGAACTGAGTCCCTCAAGTTGTCCTTCCACTGCCACATGAGCCCTGTGGCACACAGACAGATACGCACACAGAATAAGTAAACTTAAAGAATTAAATGAGAATTTGCTTTGCTTTAAATTGTAATTTATACATTCAAAGAGTGACAAAGCCCAGAAAAAATAGAAGGTGTGAATAAAGGGCAAAACATAAGCCAACAGCTCACTTTCCTGATAGACTGTCTAGCAGCGTAATCCAATCCAGAAGTGCCTTATCCGGACAGGGCAGAAATGGGGGCACATTCTGTCCTTCTGCCCCCCTAATTATAGCCACCAACTCCTTTCTGGTTCACCACTTAAACAGCCCAAGGTTCATAGAAGAAAATGAATTGCTTACAAGTGACCAAGGTACATACAGTGTAAATTCAACCTTTCACAGTTACCGCATACTGTTTTGTGTTTGGGGTTTTGTTTGTTAGAACACAGGGTTTCATACACCACTGTCTAGCCTCAAATTTACCATGTACCCATGTATGAACATGTAACCTTGACCTTCTTCTTCTCCTGCCTTCACTCTCAAGTGCTGAGATTACAGATGTATGCTACCACATCTGGTTCATATACTCTTGGGGACTGGACCCAAGGCTTCATCCATGCTAGGCAAGCACCCTCTCAATTGAACTACAGACCCAGCCAAACATATACTGTCAGTGATTCTTTCATTGTTTTTTCAAACACATAGTGAGGTCATGAATCTGAGGAGAACCAAGCATAATTTCTAGCTGCATTCTAAATATTTATCCTTATATCCACAGATGAGTATTGCTCTCATCCCTCTTCATGGAGCTTCTCTTTGCAACAGATAGAGATCATTACAGAAAACTATAACTAGTCAAAATGCAGAGGGCCACTGATCATGTAGTGCCCAGTCCCACAGAAAACTATAACTAGTTCAAATGCAGGCGGCCACTGGTCATGTAGTGCCCAGTCCCACAGAAAACTATAACGAGTCAAAATGCAGAGGTCCACTGGCCATGTAGTGCCCAGCCCCAGTAGATGCATCGACAGCACAACTTCTGCATCCAAGGCTCTGGGGACATTGTGGATGAGGGTGTGGAAAAAGTAAGAGCCAGAGGACCAAGAAATCCACTGTGAGACTGTCTCCTAGAAATGACAGGAAACATCCACCATGATACCTCAATAGAATGGTTGTCTAAGCCAGACCAGAACAAGGACAAGGACAACAGACAAGCTAACTTGGAAGGAGGAACTCTGATAGGCCCCACCCCTAGACAAAGAACTACAGGCAACTAAGGAATGCTGAGAGCAGGAAAATTTGTCTTCTTCAAGGATTGATTATCCAACACCACGTGGTCAGCTCTGAACCCAAGCAGCACTCAACAGACTCAGAAGAGTCTATCCATAGGTTTACCTTCATCTATATGTAACAATAATAATGAAAGAAAAAGAAGACACTAATTTGAGAGGGAGTGGAGAGTGATGGGTGACATGGGAAGGGCTAGAGAGTAGATAGGAAGGGGGAAATTGTGTAATATATGTTTTCATTTTTAAAATTAAAATTAGCCTGGTAGTGGTGGCACACACTTTTAATGCCAGCACTTTGGAGGCAGAGTCAGGCGGATCTCTGTGAGTTTGAGGCCAACCTGGTCTACAGAGCGAGTTCCATGACAGCCAGAACTATTACACAGAGAAACCCTGTCTCAAAAAAACAAACAAAAAATTTATAAAATAAGTAAATAAACTCTGCTATGCTCATACTCTGGAATATTATATAGCTCTTAAAATGAGTTTTAAGAAAAAAATGGGATCAGTTGGTAAAATGCTTGCTATTTAAGCATGAGAACCTGAGTTTGCACCCATATAAGAAAAAATGTTGAGTGTGGCCATGCACATCAGCAAGCTCCAGGTTTACTCACCCTGTCTCAAAAAAATGAAATGAAGAGCAGTTAAGAAAAACATCTAGTGTCTAACTCTGGCCTCCACACATACAAAGAAATTGAACAATGTAGATATAAATATATCTGTGGGAAAAACCTACAAACATGCAAACTATCAATATTCAGTAATAAAGAACTTGAAAACTTGAGCATAAGTATAACTAAAAAGGACACAGAATCCGTAATCAAAAACTCCCCCAACAAAGAAAGTCCAGGGACCAGATATGTTCACAGATAAATTTTACCAAATATATATGAAGGAAAATTAACGGCAATTCTCAAGAAATATCTCAAAAAATGTTCAGTGTTCTCAAAATTAGGGAGAAAAATAGAAGAGGGGAAAAAATAACTCCAAACTCAGCCTATAAAGCCACCATCACTTAATAGCAAAGTAAGACAAAGAAACCACAGAATAATATTCCCAATTAATACCCACACAACATTAATCCATCAAATATTATCAAACAGAGTTCAAGGGACAATAAAGAATTAAAAAGCATTACTAAGTGAAAATTTATCTTACAATACAGGAACTGTAAATCATTGAAAAATTGAAAAATAAGTATAATTATTATTTAACAGATAAAAGGGAAAACATACATGGTTATCTCAACTGCCCCCCAAAAAAGGTTTTGATAAATATGATAAAATTTAATATTGATCATTTTAAAAAGCACTCAGTAGGACCAAAGGAGATGGCTCAGTGGGCAAAAGCTCCTGCTTCCAAGCCAGACAACCTGAGTTTGATCCCTGGAATGATATGATAGAAGAGAAAACAGACTCCTGCAAGTCATCTTTGAACCTCCACACATGCACTAACACACACACACACACACACACACACACACACACACACACCTGTGCATACATAAATACATAAATAAATGGAATTTTTAACATTTAAAACTAAAAAAAAAAGCTAGGAAATGAATGAAACTACCTCAATAGAATAGAAGCCATTGACTAAAAGAATACAATTAACCTCATACTCACCAGCCAAAGCTTGATGGTTTTTCCCATTAGCTTAGGAATAAGGCAAGAATGTCAACTTTTACTATGCTGTTTATCATACTACTAGAAGTACTAACTAGAGAAATCAGGCAAAGAAAAGAAATAAATATCAACCAGACTGGAAAAAGAAAAAGTAAAACTATCTCTGTCTCTGTTCAAAAATAGCAGGATCTTGCACACACATATACACCTAAAGATTCACACACAAAAGAAGTGTTAAGACCAATCAATGAACTTAGCAAAGCTACCAATGTAAACTCAATACACACACACACACACACACACACACACACACTCGAATTCCTATACGCTAACAATAAGCAATATGAAAAGGAAGTTACAGAAAGAATTTACAATGGCCTCAGAAAAAAACAAGCTCTGAAGGGATCAATTTGACGGAGGGAAAATATTTGGACACCAGAAATAACAACAGAATGCTGAGACAAATAAGTGGAAAGACATCCCATGTTCATGGATTGTAAAGCTTATGCTGTGGAAATAAAGATAGTACCGACAGATCTACAGATACAATGCAATCCCAATCCAATCTCAATGCTGCTTTTGTAGAAACTGTTCCCAGCACCCACACTGAGTGGCTCACAACTGCCTGTAACTCCAGCTCCGAGGGGGTCCGTCTCCTCTGGCCTCCTCAGGCACCTGTGCTCCCATGTATATACCAACACACATACACACAATTAAAAATAAAATCAATCTTTTTTTAAAAGAACAAGATTCACTTTGTAAACTTCCTGATTTCAAAATTTATTTAAAACTAAAGTAATCAAAATAGTGTATTAACACAAAAACAGACATATAGGATAGAATGCTCAGAAATAAATCCTTGTGCATAGTCAAATAATTTTCAATAGGGGGAATAAAGCCCGAAGGTTAAGATGATTGACATAAATATTTTAAAATGTTAACATAAATTTCATGCAATAAGTATTTGCCATGATTAAAATTTGAATTTAAATGTATATAAAACACAAACTTTGTTGAAGTTGAAGAACCACACACACACACACACACACACACACACACACACACACACACACAAACACACATTTTTTACTACTTCTAGAAGCAGGAATGAAGGTGTCAAAGAGTTAACTGGTTATCATCGCTGGTACACTAGCCTAGGAAAGAATATGTGCGTGCGTGTGTGTGTGTGGGGGGGGGGTGTGTGTGTGTGCATGTCTGTGCACACTGGGGGAAGGGGACATCAAATTTTCTTTATATAACTCCATTATGGTGTGCCTTGTTAAATGGTATATATTTATAGAAGATATATTACATTAAATATATTTAATGTAACAAAAACAGAAAATAATGCAAAGCAAAGTCATTAAAGGCTTCAGTTTGTGAAGTGTGCATTGGTGATGACCTTGTTAAATTCTATCATATACATATATATATACATATATATATATATCATGATATGCATGCAATATATATGTATATTATGACAAAGACCGAAAACAATGTAAAGGCAAAGTCATTAAAGGCTTTGATTTTTAATGTATGCATTGGTGACCAAAAAGAAGAAGCATAGATCTTCTATCTTGCCCAGGCTGATCCCAGAAAGGCAGACTTTGTTTGGATGCTGATCAATTAAATAGCTCGTGTCTTGATGACACCAATATTAGTCTTATGGAGTCTGAGGAAACTGTTTATGAAACCATGTTTGTTATTGAGTGGCTTCTTAGGAAACAAATGCTCAGTGTGGATGAACCGTGCCTTAAGTTATCAAAGGTCAGCTGAGACAAAGCAAGCTGGCACAGTGTTTGGCCCACAGCCTGCCATGTGACTTTCATAGAGGGCTGCTGTGTTTGGCAATACACCTTCTCTTAGACCAGAAGGGAAAGAGGAAGCTCAATGCCACTTAATTGATCACTGACTACAGCAAATGATGGACACATTGTTTATAATTTTCTCAATTACTCAGATACTGACCAATCAAAGACTGACTCTGCAACTGGCATCAAGGAAAGATGCTAAATGTTACATGGAAATGCAGCTCTAGGGAATATATAAAAGGCCAGGTAAGGGAAGGTGCAGCACAAACACAGAAACTTCTCTCCACCCAACAACCAACTTGACTCCTGACACCATGGCCTGCTGCGCTACCAGCTTCTGTGGCTTTCCCACATGCTCCACTGGTGGCACCTGTGGCTCCAGCTGCTGCCAGCCCAGCTGCTCCCAGTCCAGCTGCTGCCAGCCCAGCTGCTCCCAGTCCAGCTGTTGCCAGCCCAGCTGCTGTCAGACCAGCTGCTGCCAACCTAGCTGCTCCCAGACCAGCTGTTGCCAGCCCACATGCTGTCAGACCAGCTGCTGCCAGCCCAGCTGCTGTGGAACTGGCAGTGGCCAGGAGGGTGGCAGTGGAGGCGTGAGCTGCCGCGTTAGATGGTGCCGCCCAGACTGCCGCGTGGAGGGCACCTGCCTGCCCCCCTGCTGCGTGGTGAGCTGCACACCCCCAACCTGCTGCCAGCTGCACCATGCCCAGGCCTCCTGTTGCCGCCCCTCCTACTGTGGACAGTCCTGCTGCCGTCCAGCCTGCTGCTGCTACTGCTGCCCGCCCAGCTGCTCTGAGCCCAGCTGCTGCCAGCCCAGCTGCTCTGAGCCCAGTTGCTAGGAGCCAGGTTGCTGAGTAGCTAAGAATGAAATGGAAAGCATGGTGGAATTGCATGGCTCACTAAGGAAATGCTCTGTGTGGTGGATGCTAAGTATCTCCATGTTGCTAACCTGCTCGTCAGTAGTGGAGCTATTCATCAGGACCCCCACAGCTATGCTGAAATTAGTGCACTGAAAACATGCCTCAAGCAGCATGTTCAAAGGACTCTGCTTTGCTTAGGCAGTGCACTAGGATGGGGTGGTACTTCATTCTAGTGACATGTGGACTTCCTTCCCTAGTTCTTGGTCCCCACACATCTTTAGCCATGCTTTCTACTTGAATAGTCCCTGTTGCTCTCAAATAAAGTGTTTTTGTGCACAAGTGAATAGATTTCTGTTCATCTTCTAATTTTAAGCTGCTCACCTATAGACAATAGTAATCTTCAGGCATAGACACATAATCTAAACAAAATTTGTATGAAAAAATCGCTTATGTTTGAATCATCTACTAATAAAAAATGTTCTGTGCATTAAAAAATCTTCATGGCTATTTAAATATGTGAATGTTTTATTAAAATAAACCCAGACAAATAGAATTACCCTGGATGGACTTTTTCTACCAGCTCTAACCTTGTCCCATTTAGTACAGTACATCTTTTTCTTCATCCATGCACAAAATAAAGAAACTGAATTATCTACTAAATAGATTGGAAAATATCTACCAATACTATTTCCAAGAGAATTTGGGTTTGATGCCTCTAACTTGGCCCATCTCCTTCCTACTGGTCCCCCGCTGTATAAGCTTCAACTCTCAATATTTGCTTGCGCTTACCGAGTGTGTGAGGGGTACCTGTGTACTAGCTGAGAAAAGAGCAGACAGCTTTGGGGTGTAACTGCTGAGTTCCAGCACCTCATCATACAGACGCAGGAGAAGTCTCAAAGAGAAAAGTCACAATTTATAATTTACAAGCCAATTTAAAAAAAAAAGTCTTTCTTAAGAAGTTAGCACAAACCTGGAACAAAAGGAGATAGCTTCTATCATCTAATGTTAACTCCTATGTAAGCAGTTGACTACGATACACAAAATACATAAATCTAAGAAGACTTGGGAAAAATTCTTTCCAGGTTATTTACAAGTACCCAGAACTTACCTCTCTCATTAAATTGGCACCAAGGATGGATCACAAACAGGATGGTACATTCCAGAAAATTGAACGGCTGTGCATTTTTTCAAGGTGTCGTAACTCCTAGATGTCCCCAAGCTTTTGTTCAACCACTAAATTAAGACAAAAATAACTTGACATTCCCTAGTGTCTTCACAGCAAATAAGTCTCCTTTGTAGGCGGTGCTACAACTTGAAAGTGCTATTTACTCATTCTTGAGTGGTTCATGCATCCATGAATCATACCTTATACTCCACCCCCTCAGTTAATACCCACTGAATCAGATTCAATAAACATTTTATAAGACTCTACCAAAATCAGGCTAGATACTTTCTGAAAAACCAAGTTGTTTGGTTCAAAAAACAAAAAACCTCTCTGGCTTGACCTGATATACAAATAATGTTTATACATCTCCAATCAGCTGAAATGATAAGAACTATGAAGATGATTTGATATGATGCTCAATGGAGTCAATGTGGATGCCTCTATTCCATGTGATCAAATACCCCAATGTTCTGAATTCAATGGAATTTGGTCTATGTATCCAAAGAGGGAAAAATACTACTTGAAAGGAGCAAATTGTTCTCTGCCTCAGAGTTTTGCATAGATGGCCAAGTGGAATGACAACTATTCAGAATAAGGGTGTTGCCCAAACCTAAAGCGAGAAGGCTCTTTGAACATGGAAACCACAAACACTCCCCTAAAGAGTAGGTGGCCAATAGTACGAGTCACCGCAACCATATAAAACAAAGTCGTTCCCATAATACGTCACAAGTATGTTCATGGAAGCCAATCAGAGGACCACTGAGGAACAAATTTAAACAAAAACAAGAAAAATATGTTAAGAATTTTATAAGCAGTAGCTCTCTTGACTATATAAAGGGCCCCATGTTCAGGTCAGCACCCAAACTCAGAAACTCATCCCAGCTACTCAACACCCAACCAACTCCTAACACCATGGCCTGTTGTGCTACCAGCTTCTGTGGCTTTCCCACTTGCTCTACTGGTGGTATCTGTGGCTCCAGCTGCTGTCAGCCCAGCTGCTGCGAGGCTGGCTATGGCTATGGCATCGGGGGTGGCATTGGCTGTGGCCAGGAGGGTGGCTATGGAGGCGTGAGCTACCGCATTAGATGGTGCCGCCCAGACTGCCGCGTGGAAGGCACCTGCCTGCCCCCCTGCTGCGTGGTGAGCTGCATACCCCCAACTTGCTGCCAGCTGCACCATGCCCAGGCCTCCTGTTGCCGCCCCTCCTACTGTGGACAGTCCTGCTGCCGTCCAGCCTGCTGCTGCTACTGCTGCCAGCCCACCTGCTAAGAGCCAGGTTGCAGATTTTCAATTTCCCAGGACATGGTATTCTTGAATTGTGCATCTCCTTGACCAACCTTGGGCCAGTAACAAGTTCTTGAACCTTTCCTTCATTGTCTGTTATGGGGCCACAGAGTATAGGCACATTACAGCCCTGTCTGAGTCTGTTCTATAGTCAATATTTTGACCCTCTACAGTGGATCCAGAAATGCTAAGAACCCTCATGCTGATCACCAAATGGTTCTGGATACACTGTATCTGAAATTCTTGCCGCCAGAATGAAAATTGTCAAACTCTTAGGGAATCTTTTCTTAAGAACAGACCAGAACTCTACTCACCCTGCTTGGTGACCTTTTTTTTTTTTATCTTCTGTTTGCTTAAAGCTTTTCAACATCAAAGGCACCAGACTACAGCTGAGACATTCTTCAGATGTCACCAAAGAAAATGGAAGTTCTTTACCCAACTTCCAGCCTCTAAGAAATAAGCTGGACCATTCCTCATTTGAACATTAAATCCCTTCCTTATTTTTTGGATCATAATTAGCTTGCCTGTTGGCTATTTTCATTATATCTGTAGTACTGTGTCTTGTGATGCTTTCTAATAAAGGTTATATCCTGGGCAAAGAAACCATGGTTTGTGTTTCAACTTGTTTATCTAATATTTCACCTACATATAATTTTAGAAAATGTACTTAAATTAATTCTTTTGTTTCTTCTAAGAGACTGAAGTCATTCATGCATCATGTATCATTCAGTCCATTAAAATGCATTAATGACCACTTTAAGGCATGAATTGGAAGGGATGATAGAGATAGAAAGATGAAGAGTCAACTGTTATCTGTGACAACCTGGATATCCAGAAAGAAAAAGCATATGGTCGAATAGCTACAATGTAATGAGACAAATTATAATCTTTTCCCAACTTGCAGAAGGATCCTTAGTAGGTGAATATGTTTGTGGCCAATATATCTTGAAAGGCTTGTTCACAATAAGGTATTTCCTTACAGGCCATGAAGCACCAAAATCCTAGCAGAATAATATGAAATAATAACACATAAGACTGAAAGAAAATTTTGTCTACAAACAAAACAGAGAAAGAGAAAGTATTATGTCATTGGAAGCTCATGGATCTTGCTATGTGATCCCTCCCCACTAAGTCAAGAAATTCACGTAATCTTTGAAACTTTCTGTGAAAAGCACTAAAGTAGTTGGGTTTTCTGTGTGGGTCAATTTAGAAAAGAAAAAAGTCACCCAGGAGCTGACAGAACAAAGGGACCAAAAGAAAATAATTCCTCAAGAGCTCTCAGAAATGACCAAGAGTCTTTGGGTGGTCTCCACATTGGAAATAATACCTTGGATTTGTTTATGGAAAAGAATACATAGAATGAGCAATATGGTGTGAAAATGTAAGTGATCACTTCACCATGGGACCAGTAAGGTCTGTGTGATGATGTCAACAACAAGAGGGGCTTTACAAAGGAGAGAATCCTTATGTGGAACTTCGAAGGTCTTTCCCAGTGAAAAGAAAAGGATGGGAAAGAAGAACCTATATACCTATTAGAATAATTAAATCCAAAGCAACAACACAACCAAATGCTGATGAGGATGTGCAGTGGCAGAAAAGCTCACTTGTTGCTGATAGGGATCCAAAATGCTACAGCCCTTTGGTAGTCTGGTACTTTATTACAAAACTGAACATACTATTACCATAGAATCCGTAAATTGTGTTCCTGTATATATACTCAAATGAGATGAAAACTTATATCTACATTGAAAACCTGCACTGATGATGATTCTAAATGATCAAGATATCTTTCAGTAGGTGAATAAACTCTGGGACATCTATGCAATGAAATACTCTTTGGCTTACTATAAAATATGAAACAAACCAGTCTGAAAAGGCTACATGCTAAATGGTTCAACTACATGTCATTCTGCCAAAGACACAGAAACAAATAATAGTTAACCTAAGTGTCCTACGTACTGTGTTGTGCAGATGTCTGCAGTCTGTCACTGAAAGACAAGCTTCGAATTTAAAGGAAAGAAGTTACCGAAATAGAGAACTGCAGGATGGTCTAATGATGCCTATAAACAGCAAGTTAGGTTCCTGAGAGAGTATTCCTTCTCAGATGAATGGAGCATGTGAGGTGCTATACTTGCTCCCTCATCACCTCAACTAACCCTTTTTATTTGAAACATGCACCTGATGCTTGGAACAAACTCCTGTAAAAATGGCAGAGCACTGGACCAGACATAGATGAGTCTGTACCAATGCCTGCCAGCTAGCCTACCAGTGAGGATAGCTAGTGTGACTCGATCAAGCCAATGCTTGTTGAATTTCCAAACCCAGAAGCCTAGAACATCCCTGCTACATGGTACAGGAGGCTGCAATCAACTCTCAGGAATGGCAGATTCCTACATACAACGTCTACTGGTCATAAACACATTTCAAATTCCAAAGCGGAGGTAGGAATATTTCTTTAATTGGGGGTTATTGGTATGGGAGGGTTGAAGAATAACCAAGGGATAGGAGCCAAATTAAATATTAAATGATGGAGAAAGAATTACAAGATGAAGAAAAGAACAAAAAGAGAGGAGAAAAACAGAGAGAAGACACAGTGAGGAAGAATAAAAGACAAGAAGCAGAATAAAGAGAATCCTGAGAAAGATGCACAGGAAGGGGAAAGATGGGAACCAGCCCAGCTCTGTTTAGTACTGTGTACTATCCTACATGCTAACACTTAGCATTGACACTAATGCTAGATTTATTTTGTGTAAACCTTGTATCAATCCTATGAAATAGATATGTGTACCCTGGCTTACATGTGGTTAAGTTTAAAAGAGATTAGATGTCTTGCTTTCTGATGCACAGCTCCTAAGAAAGAAGCGGAAATCTGAATCCACCTCTAGCTGATTCCAAAATCAACAAAAAGGGAACTAAAGAATTAGATGGACAGCATGCCAAAGTTCCTAAGACTGGGCCAGCAAGATGCTTCAGTTGGTGAAGCACTTTCTGCCCACCAACCTGAGTTCACCCTCCAGAAGCTGTATAAAGGTGAAAGTAGAGAACCAAGTCCACAAAGCTGCCCTCTGACTTACACAGGTGCATCAATCGTATCATGCATGCCCACACACCATGAACACACTACTACTACCAATAATAATAATAGTAAAAAAAATGGTTCCTTTAGAAATCATGGGCTTCCAAAGAAGTTACTAGATGCTGGTGCATAGGTTATGGTCTTGTAACTCTGCTCCTCTCCCCACCTCCTGCTTCCACACTCAGCTCGGGAAGGCTGGTAGTGGCACTGTACAAACCACATCACTGCTTCCGTGACAAATTTGTTCAAGCCACCCAGCACCCATCCTTAGAGTTCTGAGTCCTTTGGGGCCACCCTCCAAGTTCAGGACACTAGAAAACATCAAGACGACATACAATGAGTCACCTTTTCAAGACACCTCCTCACAATTTATATATTTTATTACTATCTGACTCTTCCTTTCCTGTAGGTGCTACTTCTGTGATAAAGTATTCTTCTGTCTCCTTTTTTAATTGCTAAGCTAATACTTCCTATAGCTAGTTAATAATGGCTTATATTAAGTTCTCTTTGTGTGTGGGGAGGCGCTGGCACTTTTTCCCCTCCTTACTGGATCCTCGCTAATACAAAAGTTGGTAACAAGAGTGGTCCCAGAAAAAAAAGTCCTTCATCAATGAGATTTGATGACTGCTTTAATAGAACTCCTAAACTTGAACTTGGTGCTAAACTTGTCAATAGGAGATGGAAGAGAATCGTCCCATCATTATTACTTTGATCTAACAGCTCTGGAGCCATTTGGCTGCTGGTCTTGACTTTTGACGGTGGTGGGGACTATAACAGATGAGAAAGAGACTGTCTTCTGACGCTGCTCTGCAGTGCTCTCAGGTGGAAAGTGACAAACTTGAGATGACAACACCCAAGCCAAGTCATTATCAGAGATTCATGACAGGTGGAAAACAGAAGTTCCAAGATGCCTTTCATTTCCTGTAAACATGGAGCTGACGTTGTCCAAAATTAAATTGAACATGGAAGTTTATCGCGTGGTTTGCATAAGTGAAGTCAGTCCAATGAGTCTCCTCTAGAGCCTGGGTCTTCTTCATAGCTCCATGTTTGTTGTTTGGATTCATTTCCTTCTCATGTTTTCTCAGAGCCCTTACAGTGCCAAACCAGGAATGACCAGCCAAGCCCCATTGTACACTTTGAACCTCTCTGGTAGCATCTCCCTAAGTGGTTGTCTGCTCTCGGCTGGAGAAAACATTCTGCTTTAGGGCTCCTCTGATGAGCTGTTATTTGTGAACAGCACAGCTTGTCCTTTCAGGTGATGGAGGTATCTATGCTCAGTTGCATCAGTATGATATCCGGGAATACCTGTAAACCACAATTCCTTCAAACAGAATTATTCATGAGGAATTATCCAAGAGGCTAAACATGGACTGAACGAGAGGAGACAATGTGGTATCCAAAGCCTGGGCCATTGCTCATTGAACCTACTTGTGCCATTTGGATGTTCTTAAACCTCAGGTCCACTTTTCCATTTTAACACCTCACTCCAGGGAGCACTTGACCTTACAGCTTGGTGGCCAGATATCACCTATTGCATTACAAGTGCAGCTGTTGGTGGCCTTTGAGAAGGTTTTGCTCACAAGCATATCACAAGCTTATAAGTAGGTGAATATTTTCTGAAGAAGGCATGCATCTTCACTAAACTCCATAGGCCTGCTCTTAACCCTTCTGCTGCTGCATGCCAGAGGCTACATAGAGTGATTGTGTTCTTCAGTACACTTCCAACATCACTGGGTCTGCTGCTTTGTAGGGATCAAACCTGTATTACACACGGGAGTTTACTATAATGCCTTCCATTGTTCTTGTCCTCCCAATCACTAACAGCATTTGGAGTTATCATTAAATATATTGAGAGTTATCACACTCAAATATAATAGACATTGACTTCATAATATCCCAAAGCCCATAAAGAGTTGCACATTTTTTCAATGAGCTGGCTTTCTGGAGCCCATTCCCTATGGTGGGATGCCTTGTTCAGCCTTGGTTCAGGGGAGAGGGGCTTGGTACTGCCTCAAACTGAATGTACCAGGCTTTGTTGACTCCCCATGAGAGGCCTTACCCTTTTGGAGGAGTGGATGAGGATAGGTCAGGGGTAAGGAGAGGTGGGGGAGGAGTGGGAGAAGAGATGGGAGGGAGAGCTGTCGTTAGTATGCAAAATGAAAAATAAATAAATAAATAAATAAATAAATAAATAAATAAATAAATAAATAAATAGTTGCACATTTTTCAAGTTAAAGTTAGTTCAAGGTACAGCAATTTTAATTCAGTGTTAGAGGAGAGACCCCAGCATGTTCTGGACAACTCTAAGAAACATCCCTGAGGTAATGGTTTTCTTATTTTTGTAGGATTTGCCTTTTTTGCTAAGACATCTGATGCTTTCTACTTCCTGTTTTTCAGAAGTAATCAGCATGATATCATCCAGCTTACAGACTGACATAATGTGTGGAAAGTCACTATGATTAAGATCTCTCCTGTGTGCATTATGATAGAGCAGGAAAGCTGACCTAGTCCCAAGGCAATAATAGGAAAGTTACTGTTGATCACACTATATCCTGATGGGAAGAGGGGTAATTTTAAATATTTTTAGTTGCATATTGTGTGGATTTACCCCATTAAAGATACTACATTTTGGATATCAGAGCCAACTGGGGTCACCACCTGAATAATTCTATTACTCTCCAAGATTGGTCTGCTTTCTTGGAAGAAAGGGGTGAGCTAAGTGGGGAGTGTACCAGTATCCTGGCTAGTTTCAAGTCACTGGTAATGGTATTCATCTTCAAGATTCCCCCGTGGAACTAGACTAATTCTGGCTTAACTGTCGTATTACCCAAGTGAGCATTTAGCAGCTCCTACTTAGACCTTCTACTTCTTGTCTTTTGAGCTCAAACTTATTCTTCAGGCTGATGTTCAAAATTGGGAATTCCAATGATTGTCAAATATGATTATTTCAATTAAACATCCACAAACCAAGGAGATAGTAGACCAGTGTGTTCCAGATGAAGACTAAGATTCCACTATTCACTGCCCACTGGCATCATAAGCCTGCACCACCAGGCCCAACTCCGAAGTGTTTATGATCACAGTAGGGAAGTCTCTCAATAATCAGGTGAATGAATGCAATGCTCTCTACGTGTCATGCAGCTCTGTTCCTCGGCTGTACCAGTGTTTGCTTGATGCACCCCGTACAATGGAGCCTGCTGTCAGCGACAGCTGCAGAATACCAGGCCCCACAACCCAGGATTCCCCGCTCCACTGTTCAACTCAGAGCTTTCTGCCAGTGAAGCCCTAACCTGTCACAAGCACCTTTAACAATGAGCTCCTGACTTGACATCATCCTGCGGGCGTAGGCAGACCAGCTACACAATTCATGATAAAGTTTCTGCATTCGATCCCTTCCATTATAGGATCAGAGCTCTGACTTACCTGCAAAGGAATTCTGAACATGGACGTGTCTACCTCACCACGCCTAGGCTTAAAGAATGTCTTCTCCTCTGTGATGTTATACCACACAGCATAGATCCTGATCAAATAATTCATCTCATATCAAAATTAATTTTTATAATAAATAAATAATTTTTGATAGGTCCATCCCTATGGAACTAATTAGTCTTCACCTATAAATTCTTCCCTCAAACCAGCTAGCCTAACAAAGAAGTCCAATGGCCTCCTGAAGACTGTTGTGGCATCGTCTTGGGATAACAATGTAGAATAATTCTTTACAGGGTTTATAATATGTTTGAACCTGTAAGCTGTGTCAGCTGAGAGCATGTCTTCTGAAACAGTAGGAGTAAGAGTAACTCCACAACTATTCAATGCAGACTCTTTGTTGTTACTTGTCCCATAATTGTGGGCTATGCTGGTTTAGAGATCTTGGTTCTTAAGGGAAAAAAACACTTTCACCAGGAGGCAGAACAATGGCTTAGAAGCTGGTGCTGCCATCTCGTTATTTTGGTCTTTTCCTGTCACTGAACTCAGGCGGACAGAAAGACTCACTCTGCTGGCTTTTGTCTTGGATCCTGAATCTGAAAATGAAATCTGGGTTGCTGCCGCTCAATTGTGGCAAGAACGAACTAGATGAGGAAGCCAAGTTATTAAATTGAAACTTGGTAAAAAAAAAAAAAAAAAAAATAATAATAATAATAATAATAATAATAATAATAATAATAATGGAAAATTAACAGCAAAAAATGTGGATGCAAAAAAACCTGCAGATGCATTCTTCAAGAATGAAAGTTAGAATCACCCCCTAGGTTAAGAACCCCGACCAGCCGAGAGCCAGATAAAGAAATGAAGTGAGTGTTGGAAGAAAAGAATTATAAATATCACCCATAGCCCCATCACCAATTACGAATTCAAGAGCTGCCGAAACTATGGCTTCCTGAAGATTGCTGCGGCTACTTGGAATGTGATGCACTGGAGGAATCTAGAAGATGTTTGGAATATTGCCCTCCTTGCTTGCCTTTCTCCGCTAAGCTCCCTTTGTGGCACTACAGGCCAAACTTATTTCTCATGGATGCAACTTTGCTTAATAGATCGATCTTGTGAAACAGTCTGTTATTTTGGTTTTACCGATGAGTAAATATTTTGCTTACACTCACACACTTATGAAAAAGGGAGGGGAAACAACCGTCTAACTCCAACCTTAATGCTCAGAGAGGCTTGAGCAGAGAGCTCCCTCAGGGAAATCCTTGCTGCCCAGGCATGAGGTCCTGAGCTTGGTTCTCAATGCTCCCATAAAAAGCTGAGGGTGACATGGTCATAGGGGGGCCAACACAGGATGGTCCCTGGAGATTCTTGACCAGCCAGTCTGGCTGAGCTCCACGTTCAGTGAGAGACTTTGTCTCAAAAATAAGATGAAGCATGATGAAGGCAGATGCTCAGCATTGGCCTCTGGTCTCCACGTGTATCCACATATGTGCGTGTGCACAGACAGGCGTATGTAAAAGCAAAGCAACCAAAAGCAAGCGACAGCAAGAACCACCTCAGGAAGAGGCCATGAAGTAAGCAACTGAGTCAGGCCTGTCATCTCAGGCCTCTAGAGGCTAAGTCGGAACTGCCTAGAGTTTCAAGACAGCCTGGGCTACAGTGTGAAACCGTCTCAGAAAAAAAGCAAGAGTGCCAGTGTGAGAGCTCAGCAGGCAAAAGGCAACCTGTGTTTGATCCCCAGAAGCCACACAGTGAGCATGTAATGTACACACACACACACACACACACACACACACACACACACACACACACACACATACACACACACACACAATGGGTAGATAGATGATAGATAGATAGATGAATGGATGGATGGATGGGTGGATGGATGGATGGATGATGGGTGGGTGAGCGGGTGGGTGGGTGGGTGGGTGGGTGGATGGATGGATGGATGGATGGGTGTAATTTAGAGAGAAACTACAAGTAAGTGATGTTGTGTGGAGATTCCAGATACCTAAGAATGACTCTCTTGGAAGATGTAGATTTCAGAGTAAACTGATCTGTGTACCTGTTGTTAAGTCACATTTTTCAGCTCCATCATCCTCCATCTGGTGTTGTTCTGCCAGCGGCTCTGCTAGACTTGACCACTAGGGGGCAAGAGAGGAAAACTGCACAGTCCGTAGAAGAGGGCCCGTCCCTTCTACTCTTCACTGCTTTCTGCTTACTCCAATGCCAGGATTATCACCTGAGGATGCTGCCGCACTCCAGCAGGCACGGATCCTCATCCTGGCAGCACCTGAGTTCAGTTTGCAGTTCTTGACATCCTCACAGAAGCAGCTCCAATGCTCTTCTCAGTCCATCACACCAGCTAGCCAGCCACGCCTCTCCAAAGAGGTGTTTCACTTTTCAGGGTAACGCCCTTTCTGAATTTGTACGCTTCCATTCTTTCCTTCTTTCCTTTAAAATGAACATGTTCTGCATGTAATAAATTTATGATGTCTTAGGGGTTTCTTTAAGCCCTTTTAACCACCTAGCCAACAACTTGAAGATCGTTTGTATTAAATTAATCCAATACAAACAGTGCATGTAGTTCATGTCTCCTGACTAACCCCTCTTATATTTGCCTCCTTTAAATTTTTTAATAATAATAGTGAACTATTTGTTCAGACTTTTCACTCACTCTCTTTGGTTGTTTATCATAGCAGATTATGGGGAACATACTAGTTTGTGTACTTTAGAGGGAACACCAGAGAATCACATTTGGGCCACATTGAATCTAGTTTAGAAACTAGAAAGATTGCCCTGCACCACAGTACTCAGTAGTTCAGAAATCTCCGCATTTTCTATAGAAAGTTTCTTACATGGAGAGGCTGGTGCCTGGGTTCCTGACATGCCCCAGACTATAACTTGAGTGGAAGAAGCCTGAATCCCATGGTGCCCTTTAAACACCCATAGGCAAGTTTGTTTTAGAAGTCCAAGGCATAAAGTGATTTGGGGGGATTTTGAAAAGAGAACGTGGTGTGAATCACCACATCTACTGAAGCGTGGAAGCTTTGGGTGAAGCTGAGGATTTGTGAGTTAAGCAGAGTTGTGTTTGTAAGCGTGACAGATGCTAATCCAAAACAATCAGTGTGACTTCACATCAGGCCCGTGTGTTTCTAAGCATACTCACCTCCCTTGTGTGTTAGCAGCACTGTGGGATGAAGAAGCAACTCAGCATCTCCAGAGAAGTTGACATCAGGGAAGATGCGGGAGTTGGAGGAGAGTTAGAAATGACAGTGTTTGGGAGTGATGGCCGCAAAGAGTTCAGATAAGAAGGGATCCAGGGTTCTCCACTCAGATGGCGAGGGAGAGAAAGTAATAGAATTTGGACCTAGCACTTGGAAAACCATGAAGTTCGTGTTTTTAAACGGTATCCCAACACTCACTGTGTTAGTGAGCAGAAGGGACCAGAATGAAAGAAAGCTACAAAAGGCCAGGGATAGAGCAGGAGCAGGGTGTGGGAGGAAGCCATGGTCTTGTTTTATGTATTAGCATGTGCTAAGTAAAACAAATAACTTGTGTGGTGTTTCCACCATAGGAGGGAAACAAAAGAGGATGATGAGAGGAATCAGAAACCACAAGTTAGAAACCTCAAACCTACTCACGCTATTGTAAATGAGTCTCAGAGAGTCCCCAAAACTGTTTCTAATTGTTTAGTGGGGTTCGATATCTCCGAGAACTGCTGGAAGTACCCAACAAAGCCATTTATAGTTGTGTGCCTGGCAGGTAGTAGGTGCTCGGTAGGTAATGTTTCCTGCTTCTACTCATTCAAATCTCTTTCTTTGGGAGTAGAAAACCCTTTAGAATATTAAAAGGACAGAAGTCGCCAGGCACTCATGTGTGTGTGTGGGAAATAGCTGTGCCAACAGGAAGGGGATTACTCCATGTGATGTCTCACTCTATTGAGTGATTGGCCCTTTGTCCAATTAATCTACTCTTAAAAACCAAGCATGTACCCAAGCACGAACGGCACAAGGCTATAATCCCAACACTCAACACTCAAGAGGCTGTAGCAGGAGGATTGCCAGTCCAAAGCCAGCCTGGGATTTACAGTAAATCCTTATTTAAAAAAAAAATCAAACCACCTTGGCTGCTTGTGAGAATGTTTTCATGTAACGTTCCTTGCTTTTTGCTCTCTTCTCCCTCACTGACCAACTAGGATTATCAGTGGGTTCCATTATATCCCACACCCCAGCTACATTTTCTGAGTGTATTTAAATGGCATCCCTTCAATACAAATCATAAGTGTTAATGAAAACCCAAGAGCAAAGAAGTAAAAGAAGCAAAAAAGCAAAGAAAGACAGAAAGAAGCTGACGGGGAACTGTTCCTGGGTCCAACTAGTTCTTCGTGATTCACATGTCCACACACAGGCAACATCCCAGGACTCCAGCAGAGCAAGGCAGGGAGCTGTTAGCCCTTCTGGGGAAGACACGGACTCCATTGATTTCAAAGGTTTTGATGAAGACTGTGAAAGACTTTACAGAAATGAGATACTATGAAACTAAAACCTCAACTTCCCCGCCAGCCACCCACAGTAAGAGAGCCCAGCTTCAGTCCGCATAGTCAACAACCGACACACCTGCTAGAATGGTTTGCTGAGCACCTATTGTATTCCACACACTGCTTCCACCATCTTAATGTGTTATTTTATTTATTTCTTCAACACCATATCAGTGTGACAATAACAGTCATATCTACTCTTTCCTTGGTTGTCAATGGTTGACCTGGTTAGGTTGACCTCATCCTATGCTTCTACAGCTAGACCCAGTTTGGTGCACTTGTGGTGAGAACAGTCTCTGCTCACTGTTGTCTGTGGACATTCGGTTCTTCCCCCTCTCCTAGCGTTTGCTGCCCCTGTTCACTGCCACTGCAATGCCCTTCCTCCCTCTACCTTGCACTGCAGGACCGCATCCTCTGTGAACCCCAGTAGACACAAGCATGCTTCAGAGTATGCCTGGGTCCTGCTTGCCCTTGCACAGCCGACATCTCCTAACATAGGACAAGTCACATGGAAGGTGCTCAACCACTGGTGGGAATAAACCAAATTATATTATTATTTTAATAGAAATATAATAATAGTAACATTATAGATTAATTCATAGCCAGATAACAACAGATTGGGAAACCAGAAACTCTTTGGTTCAATCCCGGTTCCATTCCCTTAGCCCTTACCGATAAATGAGAGGATTAGCAACCTTAGTAACTTTTACAAAGTGTTGTAAGAATTAAATGGTATAATACATACTCACAAAGCACTTAGAGTCATACTTTATCCTTGCATATAGATATACATTTTAGTAAACTCGCAATTAAAAATATTGGCTGGAGAGATGGCTTAACAATTAAAAGCATATACTGCTCTTGCAGAAGACCCAAGTTCTGGTCCAGAACTCACAATCTCCTGTAGCTCCAGCTCCAGGGACTCTGTTACCCTCTTCTGATGCCCACAGGCACCCACACTCACGTGTTCACATACACAAACAAAAGATAAATGTATTTAGCATGTAAGTCTTTTAAAGCTACTATAGAATAATTATATATTTAAATATTTATAATATTAATATTATTTAGAGTATAAATTATAGTATTTAAATATATTAAATTTAAATTTAAATATCTCAACAATAGATTTCACTTAGTAATCTGATAATGATTTTTCCTCACTCTCAGACATATATTATATTACTCAGGGGATAGAGAGATGTTTCAGTAGGTAAGACCATTTGCTGGCCAGGCATGGTGACACATAACCTTTAATACCAACACTTGGAAGGTAGAAGCAGGAGAATTTCTATGAGACCAGCCTGGTCTACATATTGAACTCCAGGAGAGCCAGGACTACATAGAAAGACTCTGTCTCAAAAAAAAAAAAGCACTGACTACTCTTCCAACTCTTCTAGAGGACCTGTGTTCAGTTCACAGCACCGACAACTCACAACCATTTCCAGGGAATCTGATGCATCAGCCATGGCCATTCCATACACATAAAATAATTTTTGAAAAAAAGAATTGTCAAGCAGTCCATTTTCCTAGTCACATTAGCTTTAGTGAAAGTATATATTTCTGTATTATTTCACTGTTTATGATTCTCTATTTCCCTCTGCATATTCTGTAGACCACAACAATACATGAGAATTGAAGTGAACCTACAGTTTCCCCAAAACATGGTTTAGAATTCCAGCCAGAGGAAGCTGGTTAAGCAAAAACTTGCAAGAATATTACATGTGCTATGTGACCAAACACCTTGAACTCTGTTCTGGCCTGTCCAATGAGATCACATAAGTCCACAGGACAGAGTGAGAGAGTTTTCTCTTTTACACACCCAGACAACAGTGGTGAATACCAGCTGACCTCAGAAAACATCACTACTTCTCTTAAAAAGCAATACAACTTGAAGGTCATTTTCAGTGCAAGGTAATACAGTAGCAAGAGTTAGGTCAAGTTTGGGGCTGGAGAGATGACTTGGCAGTTAAGAGCACTTGCTGCTTGTACAAAGGACCTGGATTCAGCTCCCAGCACCCACATGATGCCTCACAACTGCCTATAACTCCAGCTTCCAGATCCAGTGCCCTCTTCCAACCTACACAGGTACCAAGCATGCATGGTACACATACATACATGTAAGCAGAACACTCATACACATAAAATAAATCTAAAAATATATACAGAGAGAGTTACGCCAAACTTGACTGTAACTACAAACTAGAGAAAAACACAATTCACAATTCAGCTGGGGAGGGGGTGTCCACTATTTAAACCCAAGCCCCAAATCCTTTGCATGTATGCTTCACAAAGTGGGCATTCTTCAGTGAGGGGATGAATATTCCTAGTAGCCCCAATGACAGCCATGCTTCCTTTCCATCTCCTTTATAAAGAAATTCATCAGAAATGTTGTGGGAGTCAGGTAAGACAGGCCTAAATGGTTTTACTCACAGCCAGTTTTATTAGAATGAGGAACTCCAAAGTTTTCTATGTTCCACTACTGTGATGAGTTAAACTACTCCAAACAACTTCAGAAATACCGAGTGGCCCATGAGTGGGAAGCTGCTAGCATTGCTGCTGATTCAGGAGATGCCGGAGTGGGAGGCTTCACCCAAGATCAACCCGGAAATCCATGCAGTTCTTGGGAGGTGGTTGTTGGTTAGGCACAGGCGCGCTCACAACAAAGTGTGACTAACACACATAAAAAGCATCATCAGCCTCCGTTTGGAAGGTGGTAACAAAATTCCCATCCGTGTGCTCAGGCCTACAGCTCTTCACTCCAGCCCAGCTCCTCTCACAGGCTTGGCCCTGCCGGCCCCAAACTGAAGGCAATATCCTCCACTTTCCCCACCACCCAGGCAGCTTTTGCTCAGGGCCCCTTCCCATGAGTAGATCAGAGAACTGGACAGGATACTTGGTTTGTACATAGCCTCTCAATCAGCAAACACACCACCTCTCCTTTCAAATGTCACCCAAACTCTACCCTCTCTCATCAGTTGCTCATCAGCCACTGGCATCAATGTCCATCCTCTCTCCTGGACTCTATAATTCAGTCTGTTTCCATGCCAGCTCTGGGCAGAGCATTTTCCTTCAAACACGAAACCATCACTCTGCTTTAAGTCAACTGGGTAGAGTAAATAACTTCTAATTTTTTTATGGCCCAGTAGGATAATGATCCTTACCACTTAATTGAATATGTCAAAATAGCTATCAGAGGTGAGTTTGAACGTTTCAAACACAAAGAAATGTCAAGCCTGAGATAATAGATATGCCAGCTACCCTGATCAGGTTGTTATACATTGGATGCAGGTACTGAAATGACACAATGTAACCCCTAAATGTGTATTTTTAAAATTACAAAACAATTTTAAAATAAGTTCAAGATATATATATATATATATCATCCAATGAAACTTCAATGCCCTTAGAATAAAACCTAAACTCTGTAGAATATTCTAGAAAACCCTACCTCACCAGCCACTGGCTGACTTCTTTAACATTGTCTCCTATCTTAATTCTGCACTGTTTCCCAGCCACCTTGGCAAGAACAACCTCTGATTGCTCAAATCATAGTAGTCACTCTCCATTGCCATCTCCTTGTCACTCCACATGTTGACATGTTTTCTTTCCTTCTGGCACCTGTCACTGTCTGAAGTTCTTATGTATCCATTGGTTAATTTTGTGACTGTCAGTTTCTCCCATGATAATGGACACTGTAACAATGGCCCTATCTGAATGCTTATTGATGTATACTTACTACCAGACACAACATAGGTCATTTTTAATGAGTTAGTAAATGAAAAAGAAAACAATATATAATCAACAATTACATGAAGTTTAGGATTGAAGATAGAGCTCAAGGGTAGAGCACTTGTTAGACTTAGTTCCTCAGTATGGATATATGTACACACACACACACACACACACACACACACACACATATATATATATATTACACATAATATATTATATATAGCTCAGTACATGAGCTATTGATGTTAGATAAGCCATTCTCCATTAGCTATACAACTTTGCACCCAATAATATTATATCTTTGCTCTTTTATAACCTAGAAAATGGGCATAGTGATAGTCCTGATCTTATAGGCTATAGAAAGAAAATGCATATTAAATACTTAGTACTATGCCTGGGATACTGCATATGTAAAATAAATGCTGTGTTTTAGTGAAGGATTAGTGTTGCAATTATCTAAAAAAAAAAAATTAGTATAAACTATAGAAACTGGTTGTCACCTAGAAAGTGGTTCACCAAGACTGAATAATGTGATGAGAAATCCCAGGTTAAACTTTTCTATCCATTCCCATTATCCGGGTTAAATATTTTTGGACAGCTTGACACAGCTGGGCTTATCTGGGAATGGAAAACTTCAACCTAGGAGATGTCTCCCTCAGATTGCCGCATAGACAAGTCTGTGGGGCATTTTCTTGATTAATGGTTGATGTGGGAGGGCCCAGGTCAATCTGAGCAGTGCCACCCCTGAGCAGGTGGTCTTCAGTTGTGTAAGAAAACAACCCAAACAAGCTACAAGGAGCAAGCCAGTAAGCAGCATTCCTCCAAGACCTCTGCATCAACTCCTGCCTCCAGGATCCTGCCTTAAGTTCCTGCCCTGGTGTTCCTCAATGGACTGTGACATGGGCTATGTAATCCCAATAAACTCTTGCCTCCCCATGTTGTTCTTGGTCATGATCTTTACCATAGCAATAGAAATCTATCTAGGAAACCCATCCAATTATGCCATCCTCTGTGGCAGGAACCATATCTCCCTACATCACACAAATATGTCCCCAGTCTCTTCCCCTATCTCCAAATCATCTCCTTTGTATAGCATAGTATTTTGATTAAGAAAAAGAGGCTGTAAAGTCAGCTTCTCTTATGATCCTGGGACTTTTGACAAACTGGACTCACATTTCCTATCTACCTTACACTGATGATGAAAGCCTTCATCATTCTGCTAGGAACAACAACCCCACAGCAAGAGGACCTGTGAAGCAATAAAGAACATGGAACGTGGAGACACACAGTTGACTTCAAATGCCAGCATGCTCCAGAGAATACTGACTTCTCAGTTATGAAAATAAACAAATTAGGAGTACACGGTCAAGGAGGTTGGAGGGAAATTTGTTATATCACCTTACTGAAAACCCCCAGAGCCTTTTAGCATATTGAACACTCTGAGAAACCTTCCAGTGGGAAAGTCAGTATTCCACACATTTAATTAAGAGTCTCCTTTTGGGGCTCCCTGGAGCAACTGTTCATGGAACTCACTCTAGGAATACCGTACTCCTTCATCCTTAAATCCCAACATAACTCATCTGTGAGTGATAAATAATTTAAGCATATAACACAGTCTGATGAGGTTATGAGGGTCCTGGTCCTTGTTACCCATATGGCTCTTGATGGCCATCTGCAAGCCCCTCCCAAGTCATTATTCAAAGCATATACAATGGGATACAAAACAAGTGATTTTCTAGAATTCTGTAGAAAATTACTTCTTTCCCCAACCTACTCCCTATAGATTCCATCCATTCCTTCCAGACTCAACTTCTTGGAGGCACAAGACACAAATTTTTTCCTCACTTTCTCAGTCAGAGAACCTAAACTATCTCATGGAAACTCATGGTTGCTGGAAGAAGAGAAATCCAAAAGCCAATGAAGTGTTCATCTGTAGAAGAGACACAGAGCACAGGGAAGTGCTGCAGATACCTGCCATTCCACACCACTATTAGTGATGTGTAATGATTGGAAGATAATGGCTCCGTGCCTTTGAAGACTAAAATGATGAAGCTCTCTCCCCGCAATGACGACTGGCCAATGTGAAGAGTCCTCATTTGACAACAAAACAACCTGAATCCCTTTTATGAGGTACGGAATGTGTCTTAGGTAATAAACACTTAAGTAATTAGATGGATTTTATGGAAGCAGCCATAAACTGAAACATGGGGAAAATATCTTGGCAATAGGATGACGCCCAGGGAGGCGGGTATATAAGAGCCAGGGCAGACGTCGGGAGCATTCAGACATCCACTGACTTCTCCTCTCAACCCAACCACAACCCAACTCCCAAAGCCATGGCTTGCTGTGTCGCCCGCTGCTGCAGCGTCCCCACCGGCCCTGCCACCACCATCTGCTCCTCTGACAAGTCCTGCCGCTGTGGAGTCTGCCTGCCCAGCACCTGCCCACATGAGATCAGCCTCCTGCAGCCCACCTGCTGTGACCCCTGCCCCCCACCCTGCTGCCAGCCTGAAGTGTACGTGCCAACCTGCTGGCTGCTCAGCTCCTGCCACCCGACCCCCGGCCTGAGTGGTATCAACCTGACCACCTACGTCCAGCCTGGCTGTGAGAGTCCCTGTGAGCCCTGCTGTTAACCAGTCAAGTCTTTCTCCCAGGTTCAGGGGCCTGGCTGCTCAGGATCCTCCCCGTCACCTGCCCTTCTGCAACTGCCCCTGCCTGCATCAAAGCTTAGTCAACCCCAGGGCCCAGGAATGGAGGCCCATGGACATGCTTAAGTTCTTAATGCCTTGTTCCTTTGGGCACAGATGGACGCCTTCTCTCTTTTGGGCTCTGCCCCTCCTTTCTGAGAGATAACCATTTGGACGACTCGTTAATAAAGTTCATTCTGGCTTAGCATTCGTGGCCTCATAGCTGTTTATTTCAGTGTTTCCTCTTAGGGAAAGAGGAATACCAAGCTCTACCTGAAAGTAGGCTCCTATACAACCCAAGACCCATCCCAACACAGTGAGACTCTTATGCTGAAATTCATTTCAAAGTCAGATATTAGTATTTGTGATCATTTGAACAATGAAAACCCCAGCAGGTCCTTTTTTAGGATCTTTCCATTTAATGAATATTTTTGGAGCTGTCTACTGTGCCGTGTAGGATCTAGACATGAATATAATGTTTAAAGGTTTTTATTCAATTCTTGTTTCTTCCGTGGTTAACTAAGAAAAATTGATTGTTGTGCTAGCATGTGGAAATAATTTCTACCCCCTTACTCACAGTCAGCAAAATCTATGCTCACAATTGAGGTAATTTTGAAATTCCAAACTCTAAATACAAGTCACTGCACCCACAGCTGAGTCTAGAGAGAGCAGTGGTCCTCACAGGAGGGCTTCAGGAGCCTTCAGTATGCTCGAGTGTGTCGAGACTTTGCAGTAAAGCAGTAGAGTGTGGACTTCTCCCTAATCAGCTTGACCATGCCTTCCTCTTTCGACTTTGTTTTCATAAATTAGCTTCATAAAAAAGAAATTAGCTTCATAGACAGGCGTTTTCTGGAGAACACTTGGGGAAAGCTAGGCATCCCTTCCAGGCTCTGATGTCCAAGGGCAAAAAGAGACATTTCAAAATTATAGCTAAGCTACTAAAACTTTGAAAATAATTTTTAAATAAAGGGGAGCTTAAATTTTTGTATTGTGTTTTAATTTTTTCATTTGAAGTGGGAATATAGTAAATGTGTAAATGCTTTAGCATTAGAAAATCTTAAAAGTGTATATGTGTATACATGTGTGTGTGTGTGTGTGTGTGTGTGAGAGAGAGAGAGAGAGAGAGAGAGAGAGAGAGAGAGAGAGAGAGAGAGAGAGAGAGAGAGAGACCTATCTTGGATAAAATATCCCAAACTGTGAAAAATTAGAAATTACACAGCATAAAACATAGAGGAATCAGAGGCTGAAGACTATATATCAACAATACTATGGATCAAGACACTTAACACGAAATTGCTTTCATTTTTAGGCATCTTTTTTTATCAAAATGTCTTTTGGGTTGAGCTCCCTATGATGTAATTTACATTTTTACATCAGCTGAACACTCACTGCTCGGGTATTTGTTGCGAAAGGAAACAAGCAAGAAGAGGTTTGGATGAATGCTGTCTTCCTGAATAATCGTTTTTGTGTGAATTTATTGTTTCTTGTTCCCTCACGTGAGGTCCCGTGAATTTACAGATGCCTCAAGTACGCTTAGATGTTCAAGTGGCTTATACTGTCACTGAAATATCCATAATAATATTAGACAGAAGAATATTCATTATACTGCAGAATCGCAACTAAGTTCTGACAGCACAAATGTACGTTCCTCTTGAAAAAAATCTCTGTGTTGACCACCATGTTATTCCTTAGTTGTGATGAACAACATAAATACAATAAGGTCTTTCCAGAAAGTACCCAGACTGCTGCAACCGAGTTGTATAGTTGAATATTTTCTTACCTTGAGACTTTGCGGCAACTCTCTCTCTCTCTCTCTCTCTCTCTCTCTCTCTCTCTCTCTCTCTCTCTCTCTCTCTCTCTCTCCCTCCCTCCCTCCCTCCCTCCCTCCCTCCCTCCCTCCCTCCCTCCCTCCTATCTGCAGCCTAGTTTTCCTTGTTACTATTCCATCCTCTGCTTATGTCTCAGAACTGCAATGAGGACTGAATGACCCAAGAATACAGACCACCTCATCCACAGCAGTGAGTTGTCCCAGGAAAGCCTCACACCGTGACTTCACCAGCTGTTCTGAGCTTTCTCTCCAAGAGGACATCCTTTCATTTGGGGAAACATGCATTTTTTCCCAAATGGCTTTCCTAAATACATTTTTTAATTCCTTCATTTCTCATCAGTTTATAAGTATCTGTGTACATGTGGCACCAACATATGATACATATATGTGTTATATATACATATGATATATATATATATATATATATATATATATATATATCATCATCATCCCATTGTCATACTTGTAAGGGATAAATGTTTAGATTTTGACACTGAAAATAGCTCTAAATGTGTTACTACACCCACCACAGGATTTAGTATGCAAAGGCTCTCGAGTCATTTAAAAAGCCCCACTGCTTCAGGCATCTGCAGCCCTGAACAAGTTTCTTAAGATTCCTGGGTTTCTGGTCTTAAGTCAGTAAAATGGATTGGTTAGCCAGACCACATCTAAAATGTCTTTCAGTTTTCATACACTGAATTATAGATTTCTCCAGAAACATTCCAGATAACAAATACTTTGTGCTGGTTAATATGGATTGCCAACTTCACCTAGGAGACCGTTTTCTGGATGTATCATAAGTAAACTTCTAGACTGGGTTAACAGAGGTGGAAAGTCCTGTCCTAAACATAGACAGCATCATTTCTGTGGGCTGCAGTAGTGGACTGAATGAAAAAGTGAAGTCAGTTGGAACCTCAGCATCCATCTCTGTCTCTCCCTCTTGACTCTGGACACAATGTGACCAGCTATCTCACACGTCTGCCACCACAGTGTCCCCACCACAATGGACTGTGCCTTCAAAACTCTGAGCCAAAGTAGGCCTTCCATCCTTCAGTTGCTTTTGTTGGGTGGTTTGCCACAGCAAGGAGAAAAGCGAGTAGAATGCGTTCTCTCTACCCCTCTCCATCCCCAGGACCCCTGGAGGCCTTTGCCACTTTCAACTGTGGTGACTAACCTTTGGTGACTCTGTTGGATGCTCTAGTAAGTAGGTGCCTTCTGGGCCAGTTCCCATTTGTCTTTTCAAAATTCTCTAAGAGATAAATAAGAGTCATTCTTCCCCTCCAATTTATAGATGGGAGAAACTGGAGCTGAGAAAGATTCAACCACTTCCAAAAGCTGCAAAAGTCACTAGTGACAGAGTCATACTTAAACCCCAAAACTACTAGAACTCCAAATTCCTTCTCTTTCTACTACACTAAATCCACTCACCTCTCTCCCAGACAGGAATGAAATTTGTTTGCAGATGGCTCCTTATTCAGGAGAACATATATAGCACTTGACACACATCTCTACAATTCCTTGAAATTGTAGGCCTGGCTGTATATTATTAAAGTTGTTCAACTTTCTCCATGGATGAGTATAGTGTAAGACAAAACAAGAGTATATAGAAAACATAAGGGAAAACATTTCAAAAGTGAGAACAAACCATATTTTTTCAGTCAGACCTCAAGGACTGATTGGCATCATCAGCACTGTCCTGTAGGCTGAGTCATTCAGCTGGAGTGGAAATTCGGGCTATTTGGCAAACACAATAGCAACTTTCTTAGTGGGTTTCGAAGACCCACACAAGGTAAAACAAACCACCCTTAAATTAAGTGGTTTTGTATTGTTGATAACAGAATAGAGAGCTGAGGAGTTTTATTTCTCCTTCAAATTGTCCCTGGCACCCAAGTCTTTCTTCCATCCTTACTGATTCAGGATTAATCTAGACCCTGCCCATCTGTAACATCCAAACTGACCTTGACTTACATGTCCAGTGCTTCTTCCCCACCCAAACTGCACTTTCACCCTGCCACACTTCTTGCCCTTTTAGGTATTGGTTCCATTAAATCGCTCAAAATACTGTGATGACTCAAGATTTCTGATTTCCTGAACCATGACTCAGCTCTTCGAGGGGGGCAGACAGGACCCTCAATAGCCAGTGTGACCATTTCCACCGAATCTTACTCTCACCTTACTGACCAAACCTTCTCCCCAGCCCCAGTCCTGAGGATTTCTGATAACTGCTTTTTCTTTAGATTTACAGAGCCCGAGACATCCAGTGATCTACAGATGACAGTAGCCAATATAATATGCTAATAAAACAGATAACACAGAATTGTAAGTACCTTGGTGCCCGTCAATGGATATTCCTCCCCACAACGGCTCACAAAACCTCATTCCCAAAGCATCTATGACAGTGCTTCTCAACCTGTGGGTCATGACCCCTTCGAGGGTCAAATGATGTTTTTACAAGTTTGCCTAAGACCATCAGAAAACACAGATATTTACATTATGGTTCATAACAGTAGCAAAATTACAGTTATGAAGTAACAATGAAATAGTTTTTTGGTTGGGGGTCACCACAACTTCAGAAACTCTACTAAAGGGTGGCAGCATTAGGAAGGCTGAGAACCTCTGATCTAGGACAATTGTCTTTCTAGGACAAAAGTCTCTGCTTGTTGCAGGTAAAGCTCTTCCCTCTTCATCACTGCCTCCAGGCTTAGTGGCTTTGTCAGGAATCCCCAGGAAGCTCCGTAAGAACACCATTGTAAGAACACGGTTATAAGAACACCATTTAATAAATAAATAGGTAGATGATAGATAGATAGATAGATAGATAGATAGATAGATAGATAGATAGATAGATAGATAGATAGATAGATAGATAGATAGATAGATAGAAAGAAAGAAAGATAGATAGATAGATAGATAGATAGATAGATAGATAGATAGATAGATAGATAGATAGATAGATGAACACGGTTCAGCATCTGGAAGCCAAAACTCTGTTCTGATGCCCACCCCTTCAAACTCTGTTCAGATAAGGCTAACGTGACCTCTATTCCAGCCTTAGAACTAGCAGTTGCTTCTTATATAACCCCAGTTTTCCCTCTTTGTATGTTTCAGTCCTCTGCTAGGTACTTAGCAAATCCTCTACATTAAAACTCTCACTATTGAAGTACCTTGCCTGAAACTGAACCTTCGTTTGTTTCCTGGGTCAACATGATATACAATCACCACACACTACCTGCCAGTGACCACTACTTGACATCTCCCTTTATTATTTACTCATGTGTTTCAGTCTCCAGAATCCACCCCACCACTCCACTAGGACTGGAGAAGTCAAAATGAGTAAGACATCACTGTTTTGAAAGGGATTGTAACCTAGGGTGGAAAATGTGCACCAAAACATTCAACAAGCACTATGGGTAGATACTGCATTCAACAGAGGTGTATTCAAGAGTAGGGGTGTCCAATTCTGTGAGGGTCAAGGGCTGAGAGTAGGAGCAGGACAGTGTCAAAGGGAAGGCCATTGGGTTTTTTCATGACATGCATTTCTTTCTAAACATTTCTGATTTAAAAAAAAAAATCTTAATCCAACTCCTCCACTGAAGCTTCCTTGGCCACATCAGCCTTTTGCCATAGTGTTTTCACTTATGGAACTTCTCATAACAGCCACAGGAGCATCTGTGAAAAATTCACTAAATAATTTTTTATGCCACACACAATGCTAGAGGTTTTGCATGAGTAATTCTCATTTAATAGTTATTTTATCATAGTAATAATAATATAGTGGGTAGCTACTATTTTTTCTAGACTTGCAGTTGAAAAATTGAAATCCATATAGATTCAATGACTTCACTTATGCCTGACAACTCAGAAGTTATAATACAAACTGAGCTCTGAAACTCCATAGCTTAACCAACTTCTTGGTTAAATATCTTTAAAACTATACACTAAAATATTGTTAGCGGCTTCCATCAGATCATATTCCCCATAAGGACAGGACCATCTAAACCTGACTCCTTAGGACATACTAGAAAGTCAATGAGCACCTGACTTGCAGTGAATGAATTAGCTCACCAATGGACTTGACTGCAGTCCACACTAACTTAAATCATGAAGCATTAGCACTCTAACAGAATTACAGCGGAAAGAAATTGGAAATGGTGTCTGTCTGTCTGACTGGTCATTGTCAACATGAGTGTGGCTTTGAACAATGGAAGTGACAGGTCAGTGGTTTGGTTTTTGTAGAAAGCAAAATCTCTTCATGCTGGTTTGCAAAAAAAATGCATACTCATATTTTTCAGCCCACATACCATCCTAAGAACCTGTATTTTAATCTATTTCAATTTGTAGTTAAAGTAGCCAATCCCTTGTAAAACTAAAGGCTTATTCATATTCATACTTATTTGCATGTCTAGGTGATGAAGGGCTAGTATATAGAAAATTATCTAGCAAGTTCTGTCATCTCTAAACACAATCATGTTGTGTGTCTTCAATATTCATTTAATCCCTCAGATCCATGCAAAAATACCACTATGTATCTGATAGAAAAAGAAAAGTCCGACAGGTTTGGGCTTCCCAAATGTATCAGGGGTGCATAGTTTGAAAAGGACCCTTTCTTAGTTCTTGGGAACATCACTCTTGATACTTTCCACTCAATACAGACCACTTGTAGGAAGAAATTCTAGGGAATGAACAAGAAGAAACTCAGGATAAATGCAAGCATGTTAACATATCATTGAGTAAATGGAGAACTACGTGACACCATTTTGACACTGTAGCAGGAAGCAAGTTTGAATGAAGCAACACAACCAAATAAAACCTCAGGAGTGCATGTCCCGTGGCTGATACAGAAGGTCCTGTGTTATTTGTGTGGGGTTGTGCAAACATCAACAAGGAAGCCCGCTGAAGGCAGAGGCCATGTTCCCTGAAATAGATAGGTATAAAAGGCCCTCCCAGGGCAACTGTGTGGAAGATTGCTTTCCTCAGCAACAAAACCTGATCTACTGTCACCATGACTGGCTGCCATTCCTGTCTCCAAGGATGCTGCAGCGTTCCCATGGGCCCGGCCACCACCCTCTGCTCCTCTGACGTATACTGTCCGCATGAAGTCTGCCTGCCCAGCACCTGTCCGCACAAGATCAGTCTCCTTCAGCCCACCTGCTGTGGCACTTGCCCCCCACCCTGCTGTGTGCCTGATTCCTATGTGTCATCCTGCTGGCTGCTCAACAAGGGCTACCCTGCCCCAGATCTGACAGGGATCTCTGTTTCCACCTGTGTCCAATCTTGTGAGTGTAAACCCTCCTGCTGCTAAATGAAGGCGTGTAAAGAGCCTACCCACCTTGCCTTAAGGATCTGCAATGGTTGGCAAAGGGCTTTAGTTAGACACTCTGGAAGATGCTTTGACACTGGGACTTCGTTTTTGCAGAAGGATTCTTCCTGTGTTTTGAACAATGATTTCAGAGGAATGGAAAAAATGTAGTCAAGGATCTCCTTATTTTAAAAGTAAATAAACACCACCATCCCCCAGAACCTGTGCTGTCTCAGTGTTTAATGCTATAATTACATAAAGACTCTTGACGCATGCATCATGAAGCTGAAAGGTTACAGCAGAATTATACTTTCTGATGACATCAACACAAATCTCATAGCTGAAGGTAAGTCACACAAGGATACATAGATACATGGAGAAAATTGCCTGAATCATAAAACATTCATTCACTCTAAGCTTAGAATTGTTTTACATTTCAAGATCAACACCTAGCACCTACGTTTATTTTTTTGTTTTCCCTGAATATATAAACAACTCAAATGTGTCGTTAAAGACACAGACAAGCTGGTCAATAGACATCTATACACTCACATTCCAAGCATTTCTCAAATGCCTCTGATGTCCCAGGCATCTCCTCAAGTGCTTGAAGGAAATAAACAAGACCAAGGATACAGTTTCCATCACAAGGGCCTTGCACTGGCATGAACAATAGAAATGTAAGGGAAACTGTAGTATGTAATGTGTCAGAATGAAGCAAGGTCAACTTGATAGCATAGACAATTGTGAAAACATCTGGAAGGACTAATTTGTAAATTATATATATTTTTGAGGTATATGGGCCAAACCCTCAAGAATGAGAATGGTTTGGGAAGCAGAGAACTAGCACAGAACATTTGAAGCTAAAGCAGCAATCTAAGTGAGATGACAGAGGGTACATTTTCATTTACGATAAACACAGTATTCAAACAAAAGCCAAACAGCCTGCTCTTTGTACATGTAATGCATGACACTTCACGGTGGCCGCATCTAATGCTTTTCCAGTCACCATTCTTCTTTTAGGCATGCCATGTTGGTTGAACAACAACTCACCAAGGACTCTGTCCTCTGTGCTTAACCAAAAATCACTTTCTATCCAGTAGACTATGTACTTTAGATGCCACCGGCTGAGTGTTTTGTGTGAGAGCCACGTGAAGATGTCGGAACCGTCAACTATTGCACGTTAGACATGGTTGTGTTAGAGCCCTGTGACAATGTCGGAACTGTCAGCTAGTGCACACTAGACATTGTTGTGTCTCATCTTCTGCCGACAGGAAGACAAATCAAGGCCAGCTGAGGTGAAGAATGCTGTAGAAGGCATCTCAGAGGAATTTACTATCCAGTTGAAGATCCAAGAGTGAAAAACAAATAAATATGCAGATGGGAGTCCATAACACATTTTAATAAAGTCCTTCATTCTACACTGCATTGCTACAATCGCCATCTTAAACCTACTGTTAACTCTGTGAATCACGTGATTGCTCCTTTGAATCCCATTTTGTCTTATTTTAAAGTGCATATGTCATTCATGTGAAAATGAATTAGGGGGCCGGGCAGCGATGGCACACACCTTTAATCCCAGCACTCGTGAAGCAGAGCCAGGCGGATTTCTGTGAGTTCGAGTCCAGCCTGGTCTACAGAGAGAGATTCAGGAACTAAAACAACACAGAGAAACCCTGTCAAAAAAGAAAAAGAAAAAAAAAACAACAACAGAAGAAGAAAAAGAAAACTAGTTAGGTTCATTTTCCTTTCATCAAATATCTGATCAAGAAGAGCAAGCGAGGTTTTTTGGTTTTGGTTTTGGTTTGGTTTGTTTTTCATTTGTTTATTTTTTTTCTCTTTCCAATGGTTTTTATACTTCGGCTCATCTTTAAGAAAAGAGAAGCTGTGGAAAAATAAAATGTAACACCACCTATAAAAGGTCACTGAACCAAAAAAATAAATCACTTCCTATAGATTTATTTCAAACAATGAAAAAGAATCTAACCCCATACCATGCTGTCTGATTCATTGCTTGCTCAGGAGAGCCTGAATTTTATTATCACTAAATAAAGAAATGCTTGAAGTTTATATTGTCAGATGAAATAGTCACATTTATAGATAAGTAGATAATTTAAAATTAAGAAGAGGGGAGGAAGATTTCAAACCTAAAAGTGTACATGAGGTGTCACTTGCTCAAATTACTTGTAACTCACACCAGGTTGGGCATGTCAGAATGCTGTAAAAATAAAATGTGACGATCTTATGACAAAAATACTGGCCCCGTGAGTCAAAACTACAACTGAATTAATAAGGGCAGGAACTCTTAATAGACAAGAAAATACCAAACTGATTAGATAATCTTTGTGGAAAAGGGTGTCATAAACAAAAGCAGATGAGAAGGAAGCCTTCTGATTGGACTCTCACCCACTGGGGAGGGTATAAAAGAGTCCAGACTGACAGGAGACATTTGAACCTCAGAGACTTCATCTTTACATTGGACCAAAGCCAACCAGACTCCATCGCCATGGCTTGCTGTGTCGCCCGCTGCTGCAGCGTCCCCACCGGCCCTGCCACCACCATCTGCTCCTCTGACAAGTCCTGCCGCTGTGGAGTCTGCCTGCCCAGCACCTGCCCACACACCATTTGGCAACTGGAGCCCACCTGCTGTGACAACTGCCCCCCACCCTGCCACATTCCTCAGCCCTGTGTGCCCACCTGCTTCCTACTCAACTCCTGCCACCCGACCCCAGACCTGCTGACTGTCAACCTCACCACCTATGTGCAGCCCGGCTGTGAGGAGCCCTGCACCCCAAGGTGCTGCTGACCTGTGGCTCCCGTGCTCAGAGACTGATACTGCAGACCCCAGGAGCTGCCTAACCCCTGTCCACTTGTCTCAGAAGTTGTTAGAATGTTAAAGTAGGCAGATGGTCAGGGCTGTGAACACCCTACCTTTGATTTTAATGGCAAGAAAGCTCAGAAATTTGCTATTGCAAATGGGATGAATGGTCATGTGATTCATTTGAACAGGTGAATGTCTTCCATTATGAAAATGCTATTGAAATCTTTAAGATTTCAAATTATGGGGTTTGGGATCATGTTGCTTCTAGGATCTCATTTCCTGTATTGAGTATCTTCAGAGGCAAAATAATCTCCGGATGGGTCTTCTAATAAACTGTATTTCCCTGGCCATGTATGTTCTTTATTTATGGTAGTGTTTGAAATTCGTTTCTTGCATTTCAAAATAGAGGATCAGTTTTTTTTTTTAATTGTAGAAAGTTCCAGAAGAAGGCAGCATTGGAGCTAGTATGCTGGCATGCCACCCTAACCTCTTGTCTGTCTTTAACGTCCATCTTCTGTCCTTTCCCTCAAACTCACAGAATCCTCAGAACAGCACTACATAATGATATGAGCAAAGCTGCTTAAGTTATTAAGTGTTCTCATAATTATAAAGTTAGTTACTAAGGCAACCAGAATTTAACCCCAGGTGTGTCTGACTCTAGAGCCCAATTCTTTCCCACATCATAAAGCCTCCAGTGCAAGCAGATGAAGAAATTTGATCAGCACCTATGACACAGATTCAAAACATGCATGAAAAATGTAAAAAAAAAAAAAATGTAATCTTCCTCAACAAAATCATCACATCCAATTTTGACAGGAAGGGGATAAATGGGCTCTAGTCCAAGTTGATAGGGATTCAGCTGTAAGATCTGGGTCATTCCTGCCTCATTTTCACTCACAGAGCTCAAAGTGGTCGACTCTGGGCACTAATACATGCCTCATTTGCCATCTGTTATAACAGAAGTGCTAGTCTAGGAGTCAGTGGAATGCCAGCTCCTCTTAGGTGACAGATGAAGAACTAGAGCTAAAACTTCCATCAAAGCCGGTACAGCTGTATCTGTAACTCCAGTAATCAGGAGGCTGAGATGGGAGGACAGAGAGGTCAAGGCCAGGCTTGAGAAACACAGGGAGATTCTATCTAAAAAAGAAAGAGAAAGAAAGTAAGAAATTGGCTAATTGAACCCATTAGCTGATTTTGTGAACATACATAAATTTATATCAGAGATATAAATTTTCTGAGCCTTTTCTGAGCCTATGAAGAATTTGTGTATTATATGTGTAGTATACATGCAATATATATATATATATATATATATATATATATATATATTCTTTTACTACATAATACATATACACATACAAACAAACAACACTCTGGAAACACCCTGAGATAAAGACAAAACAATGTTTGTGTGTTCAAAAAACGAGTAGGGTGAAAACACAGAGCAGTAAATGCCTAAATAAACCTGTCTTACAATATCTTCAGAGGCACATCAGTGTCACTAGAGAGGGATATACCAGAGCATCCTCACAGGCTTCTTGATGCTTCTGCTTTGAAAGTCTGCCATTTATTCAAGAATCACAAGCACAGGGCTTCCATTTTACAGAAACTGTAGCTCATTGCCTCTGGATCCTATATTTATTAGTCTTTAGCAAGTGAGTCACCAGATCACCTAAGGACTATTATCTCACCTTTCCAGGTCTCACTAGCTTTGTTTATAAGCAGAGTCATTTCCAGGTCTCTTAGGGCCACTGAAGAGAAAATACATTCATCAAGTATTGCATGTCATGTCAATAAAAAAGATTATCATCATGTATTTGTTATTTAATAACTGTTTGAGTCTATTCATACAATCTTAAATCTCATTTATAACTAGAGAGGCATGATATTCTGCATACACAATAATAAGTCTTTTTATTGTAGATACAACGTAATGGCATACCCTAAGTAGATTGGCATCTTTCGGCCATGAAAATCTGATGATCTGCACACCACTTTTTCTTTATAACGTCTCCAGAAAATGTCAAAGAGCCATCCTTCCCTTTTTCATTTTGCTCTTAGAACCTAATTATGATTTCTAACATCAGAGATTTATAATATATGTATGATAAGCCTTTCCAACAGACTATAAATTCCATGAGAACAGAGATCAAGTTTATTGTGTTCACTGCCAACATTTATCACAGCACCTGGAATTATTCCTCAATAAATGACTATGTCATTAATTTTTGTGATGAATAAGACAGGGCTAAGGAAATAGCTCAGTTGGTAAAGTGTTTGCCTTGCAAATGCAAGGACTCAAGTCTGATTGCTAGAATCCACATTTAAAAATAAATAAATAAAAATAAAGCCAGGCAAGGTGGCACATGCCTTTTATCCCAAACTCTCAAGGCAGAGGCAGGTAGATCTCTGTGAGTTTGAAGCCAGCCTGGTCTACAGAGAAAGTTCCAGGACAGCTATGGCTACACAGAGAAACCCTGTCTCAAAAAACAAAAACAAGCTGGGGTCATTCTTGGGGATTCTTGGCAACTTCCCTAGCACCGAATTTCTCTCTATCCCTATCATGTCTCCCTCCATCATGGTATCTCTTTCATTGTTTTCCCACTCCATCCCTGTTTCAGCTCGACCATCCCATTCCCTTATGTTCCAATCCTCTATCCCCTATCCTCCATTGCTCACCCCTCATCCCCAGTCTACTCATGGAGATCTCATCTATTTCCCCTTCCCAAGGTAATCCATGTGTCCCTCTTTGGTTCTTCCTTGTTAGCTAGCTTCTCTGGAGTTGTGGGTTATTGTCTGGTTATCCTTTGCTTTACATCCAGTATCCACTTATGAATGGGTGCATGTTTGTCCTTCTGAGTCTGAGTTACCTCACTCGGGATGATATTTTCTAGTTCCAAACATTTGCCTGCAAATTTCATGATGTCATTGTTTCTGATGTCTCTGCTGAGTAGTACTCTATTGTGTATATGTACCACATATTCTTAATCCATTCTTCAGTTGATGGGCATCTAGATTGTTTCCAGGTTCTGGCTATTATGAATAATGCAGTGCTATGAACATAGTTGGGCATGTATCTTTGTGGTATGATTAAGCATTCCTTGAGTATATGCCCAAGATTGGTATAGCTGGGCCTTGAGGAACGTTATTTCCCAATTTTCTGAGAAACTGCTGCGCTGATTTCCAAAGTGGCTGTACAAGTTCACACTCCCACTCACACCACAGTGGAGGAGTGTTCCCCTTGCTCCACATCCTCTCCAACATAAGCTGTCTGCAGTGCTTCTGATCTTAGCCGTTGTGACAGGTGTAAGATGGTGTCTCAGAGTCATTTTGATTTGCATCTCCCTGATGACTAAAGATGCTGAGCAATTCCTTAAATGTCTTTCAGACACTTTTGGCCATTTGAAATTCTTCCTTTGAGAATTCTCTTTTTAGTTCTATAGCCCATTTTTAATTGGATTTTTAGGTATTTTTATGTCTAGTTTCTTGAATTCTTTATATATTGGAAATCAGCCCTCTGTCAAATGTGCCATTGGTGAAGATCTTTTCCAGTTCTGTAGGCTGTCATTTTGTCTTATTGACAGTGTCCTTTGCCCTATAGAAGCTTCTCAGTTTCAGGAGGGCCCATTTACTAATTGTTGCTCTCAGTGTCTGTGCTACTGGTGTTATATTTAGAAAGTGGTCTCCTGTGCCAATGCATTCAAGACTACTTCCTACTTTCTCTTCTATCAGGTTCCATGTAAATGGTTTTATATTGAGGTCTTTGATCCACTTGGACTTGAATTTTGTGCATGGCCATAGATACAGATTTATTTGCAATCTTCTACATGTTCACATTCAGTTACGCCAGCACCATTTATTGAAGATGCTTTCTTTTTCCATTGTATAGTTTTAGCTTCTTTGTCAAAAATCAGATGTTCATAGGTATGTGGATTAATATCAGGGTCTTTAATTCAGTTCCATCGGTCCACATGTTGGTTTTTATGCCAATACCAAGATGTTTTTATTACTTTAGCTCTTCAGAAGAACCTGAAGTTAGGGATGGTGATGCCTCAAGAAGTTGCCTTATTATAAAGAATTGTTTTAGCTATCCTAAGGTTTTTTTGTTTTTCCAGATGAAGTTGAATATTGTTCTTTCAATGTCTATGAAGAATTGTATTGGTATTTTGATGGAGTTTGCATTGAATCTGTAGATTGCTTTTGGTATGATTGCCGTTTTTATTATGCTGGTTCTACCTATCCGTGAGCATGGGAGATCTTTCCATTTTCTTATATCTTTTTCAATTTCTTTCTTCAAGGACTTTTAAGTTCTTGTCATACAGGTCTTTCACTTGTTTGGTTAGAGTTACCCCCAAGGTATTTTATATTACTTTGGCCCAGCTAAGACTATTAGCAATAGTAGAGAGAGTGTCTGAACTGAACTGGTTTACCCCAGTGATCAGATCGGTGAATACCCTAACTGTCATCACAGAGCCTTTCTCCAGTGACTGATGAAAGCAGATGCAGAGATCCACAGCTAAATGCCAGGCAGAGCTCCAGGAGTCCAGTCGGAGAAAGAGAAGAGGGATTCTATGAGCAAGTGCATCAGGATCATGATGGTGAAACCTGCAGAGATGACTAAACTGAACTAGTGAGAACTCATGAAAGTTGAATCAATGGCTGTGGAGCCTGCATGGGACTAGACTAGGCCTTCTGTATCCTGAGACAGTTGTGTAGCTTGGTCTGCTTGGGGGCCCCCTGGTGGTAGGATCAGAATCCATCCCTGGTGCATGAGTGGGCTTTTTGGAGTCCACTATCTATGATGGGACACCTTATGCAGCCTTGAGGCAGGGGGAAGAACTTGGATTTGCCTCTACTGGATGTGCCTCCCCATGGGAGGGCATCGGGGGGTTAGGAGGGGGAGGCTGGAAGGTGTGAGGAGGGAAGAGGGGGATCTTTGTGTGTAAAATGAATGAAAATTTTTTCTTAATAAAAAGAAAACCAAAAAAAAAGGGAAAAAAAAAACAAAAAAAACCTAAAAGTTAAAGATTAAAAAAGGGGGAGCATTGTGGCACATGCATGTAATCCCAATGCTGAGGAGATGGAGACAGGAGGATCCCTGGAGATCACTAACCAGCCAAATCTCCTACTTGAGCAGCTCCAGGCCAGTGAGAGACCCTGTCTCAAAAAGAAAAGGTGGAGGCTTGGAGAAATGGTTCAGAAGTTAAAGGCACTTGCTAGTCTTGCAGAGGATCTGGGTTCAGTTTCCAGCACCCACATGACAGCTCACCCACATGACCATGCTTCCAGTTCCCAAGGGTCTGGTGCCTTCTTCTAGACTCTGCTATGCCCATGCACACATGTGGGCAAAACACTCATACACACATGGATAAATGTGGATACACAAATGGATAAACATGATAAATCATTTTTTAAAAAAGAAAAGAATAGGTGAATGGTGTCTAAGGAACAACAATGGGTTTCTCCTCTGGCCTCCACATACATGTGTGCACATGAACCCAAATACAAGCAAACACACACACACACACACACACACACACACACACACACACTATTCATTTTCCCTAAGCAATATGGTGTGCAATTTAGCAGCTATTCATTCAGTGAGAAATCTTAGGAAGGTTCTAGAACACCAGAGACTGTCAAATCCTCTCTGTCAAAGAAAACCATGGGGAACATTTTTGTAAAATTTTTTAACTCAGTATACATGCCACCTATATTCTCTGCTTGCAGATGTTAACATTTTAGTTGTTTACTTATTTAACTGGCATGAACTTTCAAGATCGGTGTCTGCTGTCTCACCTTCTCACCTAATGTTTCTCTCTTACTTGCTCCCCCTTCTTCCTCCTCTTTCTTATCATAATGTTTCTTTCATCTTTATTTTGCCTTAAGTTTGATCTGCAACTTACTTCAATGGTCGTAATATTCATCTTTGCACACCATGGACTTAACACTCTTCTTCTCATGAGGCTTACAGTGGTCTTTTAAGTGAGAGAATGTATCACTGCCCTCACTTGCAGAAAAGAGTGGCAAGACTCTAAAAAGTGAACTCCCTATAATAGCAAGGGAAGAAGTAACCAGTACTCCTGGGGCCAACAAAGAGCTCTTTCTGACCCTGAGTGTGGTTCTCTTGATTCTGTACACCTGTTCCCCAAACATGCAGCAAACCTGTCATCATACACTGATGGACAGGTAGTCTTAGAGTTGGAAGTGAGAAAAGTGTGAGAACCATGGCTTAAAGGACGAATGAGTCCAATCTTAGGAGAAATGTTCTAAGCTGCAGGGATGATGCTGTCCAGGAACACACCTAGTACTTTCTCTTAAACACTGAAGAGTACCTAAGTCTAAATGGTGCCCTAGAAGACGACTTGAGTCTTTCAACACATGAAGGAACAAAAGCTAAAATCAATCTGGTTCAGGCTTATATGTTTGCTTTCTATTGTGATTGGTTTTCCTGGAATTCTAGCCTTGTAGTCTTAAAAGTTATTCTTTGATTTAGTATTTCATTTTCATCCTATGAAAAGGTTAACAATTCAACTGTTCCACATTTAATGGCCAAGGGAAAAAAAGCAACAGGAATGGAAATTCTTGATAGGAGACAAATGCGTGGAACATGTATGATGGGAGGATGTGTCAACCTAAGTTAATGTTTACAAAATGTACAAAGAACCAGGAATTCTCAACCAAACACTGCTGGAAAAGTACAAGAGAGCAGTAGAGTAATGAATATAAAAAAAGGCTTTGAAAATATTAGACTTTAACATTTGTTCCTATAACCCTTTCTGGTAATTATTATTGCTTCAGGATAACCACAAAAAGCACAAAGATTCATATGGAGAGTCTCTCTTTATTGCCACAATTATTAAAGAAAAAATTGAGATTAAGAAAATGAAATCTTAGCCGGGCGGTGGTGGCGCACACCTTTAATCCCAGCACTCAGGAGGTAGAGTCAGGCAGATCTCTGTGAGTTCGAGGCCAGCCTGGGCTACCAAGTGAGTTCCAGGAAAGGCCCAAAGCTACACAGGGAAACCCTGTCTCAAAAAAACAAAAACAAAAAAAAAAAAAAGAAAGAAAGAAAATGAAATCTTAAAGGAACCAAGAAGTACAATTACATGATGAGTACTAGAGATTACTAAAAATAACATTATTAAATATACTTAGGAATGCAAGATAATGAAATATAAGTGCTTATGCAAGAAGGTATATTATAAAACCTGCACAAAATGATTACAGAAATGTAAAAATGGATGATTACATATAGTCAAGAGTATTTTCTATCATACATATATAATATTAATAGATTTTTCCAGATGGTTCCACTATAGGTAAATTACTTTTATGGTTTCCAGTAGTTTTGAAATTGTAGTGACTATGTAATATTTTACATTAAGCTATTAAGTGTTTGTAAAGTTTTGCCGTATTTCTCATAAAACTGTTTTTCCACTTTAGTGTAGTTTTGAGCTCCAAGTGCCTCAAAGCTCACAGACAGTAACTAAAATAAAGTTCCCTTTCAGCTCTTCAAAACAGAAACAGTTCATCAAGCCATCTGATATAGAAAGGGGCGAAGAGGAAAAAAGGGTGAGCAACAGCATGGAGAGCAGCATTCTGCACATTGCTGTCATGCCCATGTGGTCCCCAGCTAGCCTGGTGGTGACATCGTAATAGTAGAAGCCTTTTTGTGATACATCATAAAGCTTGTGTCCCAGTGACAAATAGCAAGAGCAATCAGTTAAAATTTGGCAATGAATTCAAATAAAAGGTAATTAGCAAAATAGGGACTCTTTACAGGCATCTAAATGTCAGGTCAATTAAAAGATAATGGGAACACGAACATAAACAAGAACCAGGAAAGAAGCCCATTGGTGGGACCAACGCCCACTGGGGAGGGTATATAACAACCCCGGAGCAAGAGGAGACATTTGAACCACAGAGACTTCATCTTTACATTGGACCAAAGCCAACCAGACTCCATCACCATGGCTTGCTGTGTCGCCCGCTGCTGCAGCGTCCCCACCGGCCCTGCCACCACCATCTGCTCCTCTGACAAGTCCTGCCGCTGTGGAGTCTGCCTGCCCAGCACCTGCCCACACACCATTTGGCAACTGGAGCCCACCTGCTGTGACAACTGTCCCCCACCCTGCCACATTCCTCAGCCCTGTGTGCCCACCTGCTTCCTGCTCAGCTCCTGCCACCCGACCCCAGACCTGCTGACTGTCAACCTCACCACCTATGTGCAGCCCGGCTGTGAGGAGCCCTGCACCCCAAGGTGCTGCTGACCTGTGACTCCCATGCTTGGTACCTGTCTTCGAAAGAGTCAACCCGGGAGCCCTAGCACTTACCTGGCAGAACCTGCAATTAGTTTACTCTGGTTTAGAAGCTGAAGTTGGGTGACGCTGTCATTAACAACACCTCTCCTGCCTGCCTCAACCAAAAGAAACCAGAGTCTTTGGTGATGCAGCTTTTACCTGTAACCAGATGCAGTTTGGACAGTTGATAGTTTAAGGTTTCTGAAGATGTTGACTCCTTTGTGCCTTTCTTTGGGTGTTTGGGGCTTCTGATTTCGGTCTTGGGTGGTATCTTTCTGAAATATTAGGGAATTTCTTCATGATCTTCCTAATAAATTTTGTGTCTGTGGCATAGCACAAATGTGCATAATTGCTTTTTTTTTTAATCTCTATGAGTTCGTTAAATGTGTTTCTGAACTCCTGGTATTAATTGGCATTTAAAGAAAAACTACCAGCATGGGTGACATTGAAAACAGAGGCAGTAAAGAGAAACTTTTGATCTTGTTACTCTTGCTATTCTGGGGAAATTAAGTGGTCTAGGGTCCCAGTTAGGGTTTCTATTGCTGTGACAAAACACCATGACCTTGCTTCTTGGGGAGGAAAGGGGTTATTGGGCTGACACTCCCATATCACAGTCTGTCACCGAAGGGATCAGGGTGGGAGGCAGAAACTGAAACAGAAGCCAGGGAAGAACACTGCTGGTTGGCTTGCTCCTCACAGCTTGCTCAGCCTGTTTTCTTATACAGTTCAGAACCAACCTCCCAGGGATGGCTCCACCCCATGGCGGGGCTCTCCCACATCAACCATTAATCAAAACAGTACCCTACAGACTTGTCTATAGGCCAGTCTTATGGAGGCGTTTTCTCAATTAAGATTCCCTCTTCTCAGACAGCTCTAGCTTGTGTTGAGCTGACAAAGAACACCAGCCAGGACACT